>NW_022881614.1:28251775-28851775 GCF_003369915.1 Drosophila miranda
ATTTTGAGTATCGGGTATAAAAAATATTGGAGTTTGTTTGTTATGAGCAACTATTTATTGCATGACCGAAAAAAAAACGAGGGGGAACGTTGTGAGTTGCTGCGGAGACCGCAACTCTAAATTTATACCCGATACTAAGTCAGTACGGCTCTCCTCCGGCAGACGCCGCTAATATTAAACGACACGACAAAGAGTGCGTGCGAGAGAGACAGAAAATCAGTCTGAGCGTGACGTCGGGCGCTACGTAGCCAGTGCAAATTGATTTGTTCCTTTTGGCTATAAAAATGATCTGATCTGATCCAGATTCAGCAACCTAATAGATATGATCATTATCTATGATTCTGCGTTTTTAGTTTTCTCGAATGTGCAATATTGTGGATGCAACAGATTTTTGTCCTTTGGGGGGGCGGAAGGGGGTGGGGCGAAATTCTAAGATAAACGTTTTATAGTGAGATCAAACAGAAGTGCGGATACCAAATTTGGTTACTCTAGCCTTAATAGTCTCTGAGATTTGTGGATGCCCAGATTTTCGTCCTTTGCGGAGGCGGAAGGGGGTGTGGCGAAATTGGGACACGAAACGGTCAAGGTCCGATATCACAGGAGTGTGGATACCAAATTTGGTTGCTCTGGCTCTTATAGGTTCTGAGATCCTTGAACTCATATTTTGCAATTGGCAAAACTGACCATGAAACCTGTGTGTTAGAGAGATACAGAGCGAGAAAGAATGAAATTGTTTTCTTGATTCTGGCTATAATAATTATACGATCTGGTTAAGATTTTACACTCTAGAACATATACTCATCCTCTACGATTCTGCATTTTTGGTTTTATCGTATCTTAAAAATGTGGATGCCACAGATTTTCGTCCTTTGTGGGGCGGAAGTGGGCGGGGCAAAGTTTTGAAATATTTTTGTAGCAGTGACATATCACAGATGTCTGGATCCAAAACATCGTTGCTCTAGCTCTTATAGTCTTTGAGCACTAGGCGCTGAAGGGGACGGACGGACGGACGGACGGACGGACGTACGGACGGACGGACGGACAGACGGACAGACAGACAGAGCTCAATCGACTCGGCTATTGATGCTGATCAAGAATATATATACTTTATGGGGTCGGAAACGATTCCTTCTGGACGTTACACACATCCACTTTTACCACAAATCTAATATACCCCAATACTCATTTTGAGTATCGGGTATAACGAGGGGGAACGTTGTGAGTTGCTGCGGACACCGCAACTCTACGGTTATACCCGATACTAAGTCAGTATGGCTCTCCTCCGGCAGACGCCGCTAATATTAAACGACACGACGTGCGAGAGAGACAGAAAATCAGTCTGAGCGTGACGTCGGGCGCTGCGTAGCCACTGCAAATTGATTTGTTCCTATTGGCTATAAAAATGATCTGATCTGATCCAGATTCAGCAATCTGATAGATATGGTCATTATCTATGATTCTGCGTTTTTAGTTTTCTCGAATGTGCAATATTGTGGATGGAACAGATTTTCGTCCTTTGTGTGGGCGGAAGGGGGTGGGGCGAAATTTTGAGATACACGTTTTATAGTAAGATCTAACAGGAGTGCGGATACTAAATTTCGTTACTCTAGCCTTAATAGTCTCTGAGATTTTTGAATATCCCCAGATTTTCGTCCTTTGCGGGGGCGGAAGGGGGTGTGGCGAAATTTTGTAACAAACTCGTCTCGGTCCGATATATTTGGAGTGTGGATACCAAATTTGGTTGCTCTAGCTTTTGTAGTCTCTGAGATCTAGGCGCTAATGTTTTACTCTAAGCAAAGCCGCCTATGCTACGTGTGTGTTAGAGAGAGACAGGGCGAGAAAAAATGAAATTGTTTTCTTGATGCTGGCTATAATAATGATACGATCCAATTCAGATTCCGCAGTCTTAAAGATATGGTCATTCTCTACAATTCTACGTTCCTGGTTTTCTCATATTTTTAAAATTGTGGATGCCACAGATTTTCGTCCTTTGTGGGGGCGGAAGTGGGCGGGGCGAAGTTTTGAAATATTTTTGTAGCAGTGACATATCACAGAAGTCTGGATCCAAAACATCGTTGCTCTAGCTCTTATAGTCTTTGAGCACTAGGCGCTGAAGGGGACGGACAGACGGACAGACGGACGGACGGACAGACGGACAGACAGACATGGCTCAATCGACTCGGCTATTGATGCTGATCAAGAATATATATACTTTATGGGGTCGGAAACGATTCCTTCTGGACGTTACACACATCCACTTTTACCACAAATCTAATATACCCCAATACTCATTTTGAGTATCGGGTATAAAAACCTCACGTAGTCAGGGGCTTCGTCGCTTAAGAGAGGCTGTGCGCTCTCCCTTATGCCCTGCTGGCAACCATAAGCGCTTACGCCGCGCATAAGAACCAGCCCTCTTAAGAACAAGGCACAAAAGGGAAGATGCGAGGCTGGTCGCTCTGACGTTCTTTTATGCTTTCTACTTGCGGTTGCTTTCGCTAATGCACTTGAATAACTGACCTGCCATAACGATCGCGGCGCACAGTTTTTACATTCCCTTTTGCATATTTATTTATTATTATTATCTATTTGCCTAACATAAAAGCTAGAGATATGTACCCTTCTCTTCTTTCAATTTGTAAGTTAAATTTCAATCTAAAGTGTATTATTAAGAGTTAATCATTTATTAGTTTACTAGTGCGATGCATGTGCTATTGCTCAATATGAAATATAGGATTTAACATGAATCGGGGCTAGAGTTCTATATGCGGGGACCATGCTGGGCAAAGGAGGGTAATGGGGTTGGATAGGAGGCTGTAAGAGCCTTCTTTATGGGATCACCGGATGAACCGGGAGCGGTGATCATGGTAGGGTGGGCATGAGTGGTCACAACAACACCGTGGCACGACTTGTATGTGTTTATGTGTCCGTGTGTGTGTAGTTAGGGGTATTTGCTCTTGTACATATTTGTGTCAATACTTCGCTTGCACGTGAAATTTTAATGAACGTTACTGTGTCAGTATTATGATTGTTGGAGTAGAGCTGTGTCCCGTCCGTTCTGGGAAATAAAAAAACCCCCCCATTTCTTGCCGATGAGACGGAAGCCGGAACAAGCACGTGCCCGGACGGGAGACGAACCATCACCTGCTCAGCCTTCCGTGAAGGTTTGGTAATAGCCAATATGCTACACTTCTTCGATCAGTTCCAGGCCATGACTGCCCCCATTGAGGACTGGCACTTGATTTTAGCCGGTTTGATTCTCCGTAGTGCCGGGCAGCTCCTGGTTAACGGCCATGTCGGTGACGCTCTCCTGCCAGTGGACCTGGAGGCCAGCGAGTTTGGCCTACTGCAGCCGGAAATGTGGTTGAAACCGCGCCACCTCAAGCTGGGTCAAATGCATAATCTGAGCCAAACGGAGCCCAATCTGCCCTATCTGAGCCTTTGAAATCATGCCTGTGCCCCCTCCATACGCACGAAATTCGACGAAATGATCTATTCCTGTACAGAGGGCTGCGTTTTGGACGACGTTGACTATGAGAATCTAATGCAAATTATCGGGACACAACTGGACGGCACTGCCGCTCACAGTGGTGGAACCTCAATGGAGTATCTCAGCCAGATGACTTATTTGTGGGATCTATGGGCATTGAGCAAATGCAAGCGCAGCGATCAGCAGCAACAAGAGATAAGGGGCAAGCTGGAGTACCTGGCCTGTGAGCAGCGTGAGATCTTCGAGAGCTATTACAACGATTTTATTAGGCAAAAATAAGAATATATATTTAACGAGGGGGAACGTTGTGAGTTGCTGCGGACACCGCAACTCTTCGGTTATACCCGATACTAAGTCAGTATGGCTCTCCTCCGGCAGACGCCGCTATTATTAAACGACACGACAAAGAGTGCGTGCGAGAGAGACAGAAAATCAGTCTGAGCGTGACGTCGGGCGCTGCGTAGCCACTGCAAATTGATTTGTTCCTATTGGCTATAGAAATGATCTGATCTGATCCAGATTCAGCAATCTGATAGATATGGTCATTATCTATTATTCTGCGTTTTTAGTTTTCTCGAATCTGCAACAGATTTTCGTCCTTTGTGGGGGCGGAAGGGGGTGGGGCGAAACTTTGAGATACACGTTTCATAGTAAGATCTAACAGGAGTGCGGATACCAAATTTGGTTACTCTAGCCTTAATAGTCTCTGAGATTTTTGAATATCCCCAGATTTTCGTCCTTTGCGGGGGCGGAATGGGGTGTGGCGAAGTTTTGAAACAAACTCGTCTCGGTCCGATATATTTGGAGTGTGGATACCAAATTTGGTTGCTCTAGCTTTTGTAGTCTCTGAGATCTAGGCGCTAATGTTTTACTCTAAGCAAAGCCGCCTATGCTACGTGTGTGTTAGAGATAGACAGGGCGAGAAAAAATGAAATTGTTTTCTTGATGCTGGCTATAATAATAATACGATCCAATTCAGATTCCGCAGTCTTAAAGATATGGTCATTCTCTACAATTCTACGTTTTTGGTTTTCTCATATTTTTAAAATTGTGGATGCCACAGATTTTCGTCCTTTGTGGAGGCGGAAGTGGGCGGGGCGAAGTTTTGAAATATTTTTGTAGCAGTGACATATCACAGAAGTCTGGATCCAAAACATCGTTGCTCTAGCTGTTATAGTCTTTGAGCACTAGGCGCTGAAGGGGACGGACTGACGGACAGACGGACAGACGGACGGACGGACAGACAGACAGGGCTCAATCGACTCGGCTATTGATGCTGATCAAGAATATATATATTTTATGGGGTCGGAAACGATTCCTTCTGGACGTTACACACATCCACTTTTACCACAAATCTAATATACCCCAATACTCATTTTGAGTATCGGGTATAAAAATAGCCTTTTATAATATTAATTATTTGAGCGCGATATTATCCCGATAGTACTGATTATACCCGATACTCAAAATGAGTATTGGGGTATATTAGATTTGTGGTAAAAGTGGATGTGTGTAACGTCCAGAAGGAATCGTTTCCGACCCCATAAAGTATATATATTCTTGATCAGCATCAATAGCCGAGTCGATTGAGCCCTGTCTGTCTGTCCGTCTGTCCGTCCGTCCGTCCGTCCGTCCGTCCCCTTCAGCGCCTAGTGCTCAAAGACTATAAGAGCTAGAGCAACGATGTTTTGGATCCAGACATCTGTGATATGTCACTGCTACAAAAATATTTCAAAACTTTGCCCCGCCCACTTCCGCCCCCACAAAGGACGAAAATCTGTGGCATCCACATTTTTAAAGATACGATAAAACCAAAAATGCAGAATCGTAGAGGATGACTATATGTTCTTGAGTGTTAAGTCTTAACCAGATCGTATAATTATTATAGCCTGAATCAAGAAAACAATTTCATTCTTTCTCGCTCTGTCTCTCTCTAACACACAGGTTTCATGGTCAGTTTTGCCAATTGCAAAATATGAGTTCAAGGATCTCAGAACCTATAAGAGCCAGAGCAACCAAATTTGGTATCCACACTCCTGTGATATCGGACCTTGACCGTTTTGTGTCCCAATTTCGCCACACCCCTTCCGCCCCCGCAAAGGACGAAAATCTGGGGCATCCACAAATCTCAGAGACTATTAAGGCTAGAGTAACCAAATTTGGTATCCGCACTTCTGTTAGATCTCACTATAAAACGTATATCTTAGAATTTCGCCCCACCCCCTTCCGCCCCCCCAAAGGACAAAAATCTGTTGCATCCACAATATTGCACATTCGAGAAAACTAAAAACGCAGAATCATAGATAATGATCATATCTATTAGGTTGCTGAATCTGGATCAGATCAGATCATTTTTATAGCCAAAAGGAACAAATCAATTTGCACTGGCTACGCAGCGCCCGACGTCACGCTCAGACTGATTTTCTGTCTCTCTCGCACGCACTCTTTGTCGTGTCGTTTAATATTAGCGGCGTCTGCCGGAGGAGAGCCGTACTGACTTAGTATCGGGTATAAATTTAGAGTTGCGGTCTCCGCAGCAACTCACAACGTTCCCCCTCGTTTTTTTTTCGGTCATGCAATAAATAGTTGCTCATAACAAACAAACTCCAATATTTTTTATACCCGATACTCAAAATGAGTATTGGGGTATATTAGATTTGTGGTAAAAGTGGATGTGTGTAACGTCCAGAAGGAATCGTTTCCGACCCCATAACGTATATATATTCTTGATCAGCATCAATAGCCGAGTCGATTGAGCCCTGTCTGTCTGTCCGTCTGTCCGTCCGTCCGTCCGTCCGTCCGTCCCCTTCAGCGCCTAGTGCTCAAAGACTATAAGATCTAGAGCAACGATGTTTTGGATCCAGACTTCTGTGATATGTCACTGCTACAAAAATATTTCAAAACTTCGCCCCGCCCACTTCCGCCACCACAAAGGACGAAAATCTGTGGCATCCACATTTTTAGGGATACGATAAAACCAAAAACGCAGAATCGGTGAAGTTGACCATATCTTCTACAGTGCAAAATCTGAACCAGATCGTATAATTATTATAGCCAGAATCAAGAAAACAATTTCATTCTTTCTCGCTCTGTCTCTCTCTAACACACAGGTTTCATGGTCGGTTTTGTCAATTGCAAAATATGAGTTCAAGGATCTCAGAACCTATAAGAGCCAGAGCAACCAAATTTGGTTTCCACACTCCTGTGATATCGGACCTTGACCGTTTCGTGTCCAAATTTCGCCACACCCCCTTCCGCCCCCGCAAACGACGACAATCTGGGGCATCCACAAATCTCAGAGACTATTAAGGCTAGAGTAACCAAATTTGGTATCCGCACTTCTGTTAGATCTCACTATAAAACGTATATCTCAGAATTTCGCCCCACCCCCTTCCGCCCACACAAAGGACGAAAATCTGTTCCATCCACAATATTGCACATTCGAGAAAACTAAAAGCGCAGAATCATAGATAATGACCATATCTATCAGATTGCTGAATCTGGATCAGATCGGATCATTTTTGTAGCCAAAAGCAAGAAATCAATTTTCAGTGGCTACGCAGCGCCCGACGTCACGCTCAGACTGATTTTCTGTCTCTCTCGCACGCACTCTTTGTCGTGTGGTTCAATATTAGCGGCGTCTGCCGGAGGAGAGCCATACTGACTTAGTATCGGGTATAACTGTAGAGTTGCGGTGTCCGCAGCAACTCACAACGTTCCACCTCGTTTTTTTTTCAAAACATTAAAAACTATCGATGGAGCTCGATTGTGCAGCAGCTGATCGGGATGTAAACAATTGAGTATTTTCTTGTTTCACCAAAATGGAAACTTGTGGGTTTATCTATGTGAGCAGAGACTACAAAACGGGTGAAAAATCACTCAGAAGGTGTGTTGGGGTGCCACCTGACACAAGCAAACACGAAATTTTTTTCCTCGCTGGTGTAATGCCACCTGTTTTCAGGGCGAAATGGCTTACAGCCAAAGAACTGCTTAAAATTAAAAGGTTCAATCCAACAATGTTTGACGAGCTAATACGCTCAAAAGCGGATACGAGTTACACACGTACTTTAAGAGAATTTAATTCCATCTTTGTAAACACTCAAGACTGTGATAGTGTTAACACATGTAACAAAATCCATGTATTAGATAAATTTTTAACTAAGGGTAAAGAAGAATACTCGAATGAAGAAATAACGAGGGGGAACGTTGTGAGTTGCTGCGGAGACCGCAACTCTACAGTTATACCCGATACTAAGTCAGTATGGCTCTCCTCCGGCAGACGCCGCTCAATATTAAAGACACGACAAGGAGTGCGTGCGAGAGAGACAGAAAATCAGTCTGAGCGTGACGTCGGGGGCTGCGTAGCCAGTGCAAATTGATTTGTTCCGTTTGGCTATAAAAATTATCTGATCTGATCTATATTCAGCAATCTGATAGATATGGTCATTATCTATGATTCTGCGTTTTTAGTTTTCTCGAATGTGCAATATTGTGGATGCAACAGATTTTTGTCCTTTGGGGGGGCGGAAGGGGGTGGGGCGAAATTCTAAGATATACGTTTTATAGTGAGATCTAACAGAAGTGCGGATACCAAATTTGGTTACTCTAGCCTTAATAGTCTCTGAGATTTGTGGATGCCCCAGATTCTCGTCCTTTGCGGGGGCGGAAGGGGGTGTGGCGAAATTTGGACACGAAACGGTCAAGGTCCGATATCACAGGAGTGTGGATACCAAATTTGGTTGCTCTGGCTCTTATAGGTTCTGAGATCCTTGAACTCATATTTTGCAATTGGCAAAGCCGTCCATGAAACCTGTGTGTTAGAGAGAGACAGAGCGAGAAAGAATGAAATTGTTTTCTTGATTCTGGCTATAATAATTATACGATCTGGTTGAGATTTTACACTCTAGAACATATAGTCATCCTCTACGATTCTGCGTTTTTGGTTTTATCGTATCTTTAAAAATGTGGATGCCACAGATTTTCGTCCTTTGTGGGGGCGGATGTGGGCGGGGCGAAGTTTTGAAATATTTTTGTAGCAGTGACATATCACAGAAGTCTGGATCCAAAACATCGTTGCTCTAGATCTTATAGTCTTTGAGCACTAGGCGCTGAAGGGGACGGACGGACGGACGGACGGACGGACGGACAGACGGACAGACAGACAGGGCTCAATCGACTCGGCTATTGATGCTGATCAAGAATATATATACTTTATGGGGTCGGAAACGATTCCTTCTGGACGTTACACACATCCACTTTTACCACAAATCTAATATACCCCAATACTCATTTTGAGTATCGGGTATAAAAACTATATTTTATGAGATTCTGAACAAGTACAGAAAGGACGACTGGAACATTCTATCAACAGATGCCTCAGTTACAGAAAGTACATGTGGCATAGGAATAGTAGTGGAAATATCCACAAGTACAAAATAGAAAACAGATTATCCTCAGTAGGTGCCGAACTCGTAGGCCTTAAAAAGGCCTGCGAACTATGTCTTAAATATAATTACAACGAGGGGGAACGTTGTGAGTTGCTGCGGAGACCGCAACTCTACAGTTATACCCGATACTAAGTCAGTATGGCTCTCCTCCGGCAGACGCCGCTAATATTAAACGACACGACAAGGAGTGCGTGCGAGAGAGACAGAAAATCAGTCTGAGCGTGACGTCGGGGGCTGCGTAGCCAGTGCAAATTGATTTGTTCCGTTTGGCTATAAAAATTATCTGATCTGATCTATATTCAGCAATCTGATAGATATGGTCATTATCTATGATTCTGCGTTTTTAGTTTTCTCGAATGTGCAATATTGTGGATGCAACAGATTTTCGTCCTTTGTGGGGCGGAAAAGGGTGGGGCGAAATTCTGAGATATACGTTTTATAGTGAGATCTAACAGAAGTGCGGATACCAAATTTGGTTACTCTAGCCTTAATAGTCTCTGAGATTTGTGGATGCCCCAGATTTTCGTCCTTTGCGGGGGCGGAAGGGGTGTGGCGAAATTTGGACACGAAACGGTCAAGGTCCGATATCACAGGAGTGTGGATACCAAATTTGGTTGCTCTGGCTCTTATAGGTTCTGAGATCCTTGAACTCATATTTTGCAATTGGCAAAGCCGTCCATGAAACCTGTGTGTTAGAGAGAGACAGAGCGAGAAAGAATGAAATTGTTTTCTTGATTCTGGCTATAATAATTATACGATCTGGTTGAGATTTTACACTCTAGAACATATAGTCATCCTCTACGATTCTGCGTTTTTGGTTTTATCGTATCTTTAAAAATGTGGATGCCACAGATTTTCGTCCTTTGTGGGGGCGGATGTGGGCGGGGCGAAGTTTTGAAATATTTTTGTAGCAGTGACATATCACAGAAGTCTGGATCCAAAACATCGTTGCTCTAGATCTTATAGTCTTTGAGCACTAGGCGCTGAAGGGGACGGACGGACGGACGGACGGACGGACAGACAGACGGACAGACAGACAGGGCTCAATCGACTCGGCTATTGATGCTGATCAAGAATATATATACTTTATGGGGTCGGAAACGATTCCTTCTGGACGTTACACACATCCACTTTTACCACAAATCTAATATACCCCAATACTCATTTTGAGTATCGGGTATAAAAACTATATTTTATGAGATTCTGAACAAGTACAGAAAGGACGACTGGAACATTCTATCAACAGATGCCTCAGTTACAGAAAGTACATGTGGCATAGGAATAGTATTGGAAATATCCACAAGTACAAAATAGAAAACAGATTATCCTCAGTAGGTGCCGAACTCGTAGGCCTTAAAAAGGCCTGCGAACTATGTCCTAAATATAATTACAACGAGGGGGAACGTTGTGAGTTGCTGCGGAGACCGCAACTCTACAGTTATACCCGATACTAAGTCAGTATGGCCCTCCTCCTAATATTAAACGACACGACAAGGAGTGCGTGCGAGAGAGACAGAAAATCAGTCTGAGCGTGACGTCGGGGGCTGCGTAGCCAGTGCAAATTGATTTGTTCCTTTTGGCTATAAAAATGATCTGATCTGATCCAGATTCAGCAATCTGATAGATATGGTCATTATCTATGATTCTGCGTTTTTAGTTTTCTCGAATGTGCAATATTGTGGATGCAACAGATTTTCGTCCTTTGTGGGGGCGGAAAAGGGTGGGGCGAAATTCTGAGATATACGTTTTATAGTGAGATCTAACAGAAGTGCGGATACCAAATTTGGTTACTCTAGCCTTAATAGTCTCTGAGATTTGTAGATGCCCCAGATTTTCGTCCTTTGCGGGGGCGGAAGGGGGTGTGGCGAAATTTGGACACGAAACGGTCAAGGCCCGATATCACAGGAGTGTGGATACCAAATTTGGTTGCTCTGGCTCTTATAGGTTCTGAGATCCTTGAACTCATATTTTTCAATTGGCAAAGCCGTCCATGAAACCTGTGTGTTAGATAGAGACAGAGCGAGAAAGAATGAAATTGTTTTCTTGATTCTGGCTATAATAATCATACGATCTGGTTGAGATTTTACACTCTAGAACATATAGTCATCCTCTACGATTCTGCGTTTTTGGTTTTATCGTATCTTTAAAAATGTGGATGCCACAGATTTTCGTCCTTTGTGGGGGCGGAAGTGGGCGGGGCGAAGGTTTGAAATATTTTTGTAGCAGTGACATATCACAGAAGTCTGGATCCAAAACATCGTTGCTCTAGATCTTATAGTCTTTGAGCACTAGGCGCTGAAGGGGACGGACGGACGGACGGACGGACGGACGGACGGACGGACGGACGGACGGACGGACGGACAGACGGACAGACAGACAGAGCTCAATCGACTCGGCTATTGATGCTGATCAAGAATATATATACTTTATGGGGTCGGAAACGATTCCTTCTGGACGTTACACACATCCACTTTTACCACAAATCTAATATACCCCAATACTCATTTTGAGTATCGGGTATAAAAACTATATTTTATGAGATTCTGAACAAGTACAGAAAGGACGACTGGAACATTCTATCAACAGATGCCTCAGTTACAGAAAGTACATGTGGCATAGGAATAGTAGTGGAAATATCCACAAGTACAAAATAGAAAACAGATTATCCTCAGTAGGTGCCGAACTCGTAGGCCTTAAAAAGGCCTGCGAACTATGTCTTAAATATAATTACAACGAGGGGGAACGTTGTGAGTTGCTGCGGAGACCGCAACTCTACAGTTATACCCGATACTAAGTCAGTATGGCCCTCCCCCTAATATTAAACGACACGACAAGGAGTGCGTGCGAGAGAGACAGAAAATCAGTCTGAGCGTGACGTCGGGGGCTGCGTAGCCAGTGCAAATTGATTTGTTCCTTTTGGCTATAAAAATGATCTGATCTGATCCAGATTCAGCAATCTGATAGATATGGTCATTATCTATGATTCTGCGTTTTTAGTTTTCTCGAATGTGCAATATTGTGGATGCAACAGATTTTCGTCCTTTGTGGGGGCGGAAAAGGGTGGGGCGAAATTCTGAGATATACGTTTTATAGTGAGATCTAACAGAAGTGCGGATACCAAATTTGGTTACTCTAGCCTTAATAGTCTCTGAGATTTGTAGATGCCCCAGATTTTCGTCCTTTGCGGGGGCGGAAGGGGGTGTGGCGAAATTTGGACACGAAACGGTCAAGGCCCGATATCACAGGAGTGTGGATACCAAATTTGGTTGCTCTGGCTCTTATAGGTTCTGAGATCCTTGAACTCATATTTTTCAATTGGCAAAGCCGTCCATGAAACCTGTGTGTTAGATAGAGACAGAGCGAGAAAGAATGAAATTGTTTTCTTGATTCTGGCTATAATAATCATACGATCTGGTTGAGATTTTACCCTCTAGAACATATAGTCATCCTCTACGATTCTGCGTTTTTGGTTTTATCGTATCTTTAAAAATGTGGATGCCACAGATTTTCGTCCTTTGTGGGGGCGGAAGTGGGCGGGGCGAAGTTTTGAAATATTTTTGTAGCAGTGACATATCACAGAAGTCTGGATCCAAAACATCGTTGCTCTAGATCTTATAGTCTTTGAGCACTAGGCGCTGAAGGGACGACGGACGGACGGACGGACGGACGGACGGACGGACGGACGACGGACGGACGACGGACAGACGGACAGACAGACAGGGCTCAATCGACTCGGCTATTGATGCTGATCAAGAATATATATACTTTATGGGGTCGGAAACGATTCCTTCTGGACGTTACACACATCCACTTTTACCACAAATCTAATATACCCCAATACTCATTTTGAGTATCGGGTATAAAAACTATATTTTATGAGATTCTGAACAAGTACAGAAAGGACGACTGGAACATTCTATCAACAGATGCCTCAGTTACAGAAAGTACATGTGGCATAGGAATAGTAGTGGAAATATCCACAAGTACAAAATAGAAAACAGATTATCCTCAGTAGGTGCCGAACTCGTAGGCCTTAAAAAGGCCTGCGAACTATGTCTTAAATATAATTACAACGAGGGGGAACGTTGTGAGTTGCTGCGGAGACCGCAACTCTACAGTTATACCCGATACTAAGTCAGTATGGCCTCCTCCGCGCGCTAATATTAAACGACACGACAAGGAGTGCGTGCGAGAGAGACAGAAAATCAGTCTGAGCGTGACGTCGGGGGCTGCGTAGCCAGTGCAAATTGATTTGGTCCGTTTGGCTATAAAAATTATCTGATCTGATCTATATTCAGCAATCTGATAGATATGGTCATTATCTATGATTCTGCGTTTTTAGTTTTCTCGAATGTGCAATATTGTGGATGCAACAGATTTTCGTCCTTTGTGGGGGCGGAAAAGGGTGGGGCGAAATTCTGAGATATACGTTTTATAGTGAGATCTAACAGAAGTGCGGATACCAAATTTGGTTACTCTAGCCTTAATAGTCTCTGAGATTTGTGGATGCCCCAGATTTTCGTCCTTTGCGGGGGCGGAAGGGGGTGTGGCGAAATTTGGACACGAAACGGTCAAGGTCCGATATCACAGGAGTGTGGATACCAAATTTGGTTGCTCTGGCTCTTATAGGTTCTGAGATCCTTGAACTCATATTTTGCAATTGGCAAAGCCGACCATGAAACCTGTGTGTTAGAGAGAGACAGAGCGAGAAAGAATGAAATTGTTTTCTTGATTCTGGCTATAATAATTATACGATCTGGTTGAGATTTTACACTCTAGAACATATAGTCATCCTCTACGATTCTGCGTTTTTGGTTTTATCGTATCTTTAAAAATGTGGATGCCACAGATTTTCGTCCTTTGTGGGGGCGGAAGTGGGCGGGGCGAAGTTTTGAAATATTTTTGTAGCCGTGACATATCACAGAAGTCTGGATCCAAAACATCGTTGCTCTAGATCTTATAGTCTTTGAGCACTAGGCGCTGAAGAAACGGACGGACGGACGGACGACGGACGGACAGACGACGACAGACAGACAGGGCTCAATCGACTCGGCTATTGATGCTGATCAAGAATATATATACTTTATGGGGTCGGAAACGATTCCTTCTGGACGTTACACACATCCACTTTTACCACAAATCTAATATACCCCAATACTCATTTTGAGTATCGGGTATAAAAACTATATTTTATGAGATTCTGAACAAGTACAGAAAGGACGACTGGAACATTCTATCAACAGATGCCTCAGTTACAGAAAGTACATGTGGCATAGGAATAGTAGTGGAAATATCCACAAGTACAAAATAGAAAACAGATTATCCTCAGTAGGTGCCGAACTCGTAGGCCTTAAAAAGGCCTGCGAACTATGTCTTAAATATAATTACAACGAGGGGGAACGTTGTGAGTTGCTGCGGAGACCGCAACTCTACAGTTATACCCGATACTAAGTCAGTATGGCCCTCCTCCTAATATTAAACGACACGACAAGGAGTGCGTGCGAGAGAGACAGAAAATCAGTCTGAGCGTGACGTCGGGGGCTGCGTAGCCAGTGCAAATTGATTTGTTCCTTTTGGCTACAAAAATTATCTGATCTGATCCATATTCAGCAATCTGATAGATATGGTCATTATCTATGATTCTGCGTTTTTAGTTTTCTCGAATGTGCAATATTGTGGATGCAACAGATTTTCGTCCTTTGTGGGGGCGGAAAAGGGTGGGGCGAAATTCTGAGATATACGTTTTATAGTGAGATCTAACAGAAGTGCGGATACCAAATTTGGTTACTCTAGCCTTTATAGTCTCTGAGATTTGTAGATGCCCCAGATTTTCGTCCTTTGCGGGGGCGGAGAGGGTGTGGCGAAATTTGGACACGAAACGGTCAAGGCCCGATATCAGAGGAGTGTAGATACCAAATTTGGTTGCTCTGGCTCTTATAGGTTCTGAGATCCTTGAACTCATATTTTTCAATTGGCAAAGCCGTCCATGAAACCTGTGTGTTAGAGAGAGACAGAGCGAGAAAGAATGAAATTGTTTTCTTGATTCTGGCTATAATAATTATACGATCTGGTTGAGATTTTACACTCTAGAACATATAGTCATCCTCTACGATTCTGCGTTTTTGGTTTTATCGTATCTTTAAAAATGTGGATGCCACAGATTTTCGTCCTTTGTGGGGCGGAAGTGGGCGGGGCGAAGTTTTGAAATATTTCTGTAGCAGTGACATATCACAGAAGTCTGGATCCAAAACATCGTTGCTCTAGCTCTTATAGTCTTGGAGCACTAGGCGCTGAAGGGGACGGACGGACGGACGGACGGACAGACGGACAGACAGACAGGGCTCAATCGACTCGGCTATTGATGCTGATCAAGAATATATATACTTTATGGGGTCGGAAACGATTCCTTCTGGACGTTACACACATCCACTTTTACCACAAATCTAATATACCCCAATACTCATTTTGAGTATCGGGTATAAAAACTATATTTTATGAGATTCTGAACAAGTACAGAAAGGACGACTGGAACATTCTATCAACAGATGCCTCAGTTACAGAAAGTACATGTGGCATAGGAATAGTAGTGGAAATATCCACAAGTACAAAATAGAAAACAGATTATCCTCAGTAGGTGCCGAACTCGTAGGCCTTAAAAAGGCCTGCGAACTATGTCTTAAATATAATTACAACGAGGGGGAACGTTGTGAGTTGCTGCGGAGACCGCAACTCTACAGTTATACCCGATACTAAGTCAGTATGGCTCTCCTCCGGCAGACGCCGCTAATATTAAACGACACGACAAGGAGTGCGTGCGAGAGAGACAGAAAATCAGTCTGAGCGTGACGTCGGGGGCTGCGTAGCCAGTGCAAATTGATTTGTTCCGTTTGGCTATAAAAATTATCTGATCTGATCTATATTCAGCAATCTGATAGATATGGTCATTATCTATGATTCTGCGTTTTTAGTTTTCTCGAATGTGCAATATTGTGGATGCAACAGATTTTCGTCCTTTGTGGGGGCGGAAAAGGGTGGGGCGAAATTCTGAGATATACGTTTTATAGTGAGATCTAACAGAAGTGCGGATACCAAATTTGGTTACTCTAGCCTTAATAGTCTCTGAGATTTGTGGATGCCCCAGATTTTCGTCCTTTGCGGGGGCGGAAGGGGTGTGGCGAAATTTGGACACGAAACGGTCAAGGGCCGATATCACAGGAGTGTGGATACCAAATTTGGTTGCTCTGGCTCTTATAGGTTCTGAGATCCTTGAACTCATATTTTGCAATTGGCAAAGCCGTCCATGAAACCTGTGTGTTAGAGAGAGACAGAGCGAGAAAGAATGAAATTGTTTTCTTGATTCTGGCTATAATAATTATACGATCTGGTTGAGATTTTACACTCTAGAACATATAGTCATCCTCTACGATTCTGCGTTTTTGGTTTTATCGTATCTTTAAAAATGTGGATGCCACAGATTTTCGTCCTTTGTGGGGGCGGAAGTGGGCGGGGTGAAGTTTTGAAATATTTTTGTAGCAGTGACATATCACAGAAGTCTGGATCCAAAACATCGTTGCTCTAGATCTTATAGTCTTTGAGCACTAGGCGCTGAAGGGGACGGACGGACGGACGGACGGACGGACGGACGGACGGACGGACAGACAGACGGACAGACAGACAGGGCTCAATCGACTCGGCTATTGATGCTGATCAAGAATATATATACTTTATGGGGTCGGAAACGATTCCTTCTGGACGTTACACACATCCACTTTTACCACAAATCTAATATACCCCAATACTCATTTTGAGTAACGGGTATAAAAACTATATTTTATGAGATTCTGAACAAGTACAGAAAGGACGACTGGAACATTCTATCAACAGATGCCTCAGTTACAGAAAGTACATGTGGCATAGGAATAGTAGTGGAAATATCCACAAGTACAAAATAGAAAACAGATTATCCTCAGTAGGTGCCGAACTCGTAGGCCTTAAAAAGGCCTGCGAACTATGTCTTAAATATAATTACAACGAGGGGGAACGTTGTGAGTTGCTGCGGAGACCGCAACTCTACAGTTATACCCGATACTAAGTCAGTATGGCCCTCCTCCTAATATTAAACGACACGACAAGGAGTGCGTGCGAGAGAGACAGAAAATCAGTCTGAGCGCGACGTCGGGGGCTGCGTAGCCAGTGCAAATTGATTTGTTCCTTTTGGCTATAAAAATGATCTGATCTGATCCAGATTCAGCAATCTGATAGATATGGTCATTATCTATGATTCTGCGTTTTTAGTTTTCTCGAATGTGCAATATTGTGGATGCAACAGATTTTCGTCCTTTGTGGGGGCGGAAAAGGGTGGGGCGAAATTCTGAGATAAACGTTTTTTAGTGAGATCTAACAGAAGTGCGGATACCAAATTTGGTTACTCTAGCTTTAATAGTCTCTGAGATTTGTGGATGCCCCAGATTTTCGTCCTTTGCGGGGGCGGAAGGGGGTGTGGCGAAATTTGGACACGAAACGGTCAAGGTCCGATATCACAGGAGTGTGGATACCAAATTTGGTTGCTCTGGCTCTTATAGGTTCTGAGATCCTTGAACTCATATTTTGCAATTGGCAAAGCCGTCCATGAAACCTGTGTGTTAGAGAGAGACAGAGCGAGAAAGAATGAAATTGTTTTCTTGATTCTGGCTATAATAATTATACGATCTGGTTGAGATTTTACACTCTAGAACATATAGTCATCCTCTACGATTCTGCGTTTTTGGTTTTATCGTATCTTTAAAAATGTGGATGCGACAGATTTTCGTCCTTTGTGGGGGCGGAAGTGGGCGGGGTGAAGTTTTGAAATATTTTTGTAGCAGTGACATATCACAGAAGTCTGGATCCAAAACATCGTTGCTCTAGATCTTATAGTCTTTGAGCACTAGGCGCTGAAGGGGACGGACGGACGGACGGACGGACGGACAGACGGACAGACGGACAGACAGACAGGGCTCAATCGACTCGGCTATTGATGCTGATCAAGAATATATATACTTTATGGGGTCGGAAACGATTCCTTCTGGACGTTACACACATCCACTTTTACCACAAATCTAATATACCCCAATACTTATTTTGAGTATCGGGTATAAAAACTATATTTTATGAGATTCTGAACAAGTACAGAAAGGACGACTGGAACATTCTATCAACAGATGCCTCAGTTACAGAAAGTACATGTGGCATAGGAATAGTAGTGGAAATATCCACAAGGACAAAATAGAAAACAGATTATCCTCAGTAGGTGCCGAACTCGTAGGCCTTAAAAAGGCCTGCGAACTATGTCTTAAATATAATTACAACGAGGGGGAACGTTGTGAGTTGCTGCGGAGACCGCAACTCTACAGTTATACCCGATACTAAGTCAGTATGGCTCTCCTCCGGCAGACGCCGCTAATATTAAACGACACGACAAGGAGTGCGTGCGAGAGAGACAGAAAATCAGTCTGAGCGTGACGTCGGGGGCTGCGTAGCCAGTGCAAATTGATTTGTTCCTTTTGGCTATAAAAATGATCTTATCTGATCCAGATTCAGCAATCTGATAGATATGGTCATTATCTATGATTCTGCGTTTTTAGTTTTCTCGAATGTGCAATATTGTGGATGCAACAGATTTTCGTCCTTTGTGGGGGCGGAAGGGGGTGGGGCGAAATTCTGAGATATACGTTTTATAGTGAGATCTAACAGAAGTGCGGATACTAAATTTGGTTACTCTAGCCTTAATAGTCTCTGAGATTTGTAGATGCCCCAGATTTTCGTCCTTTGCGGGGGCGGAGAGGGTGTGGCGAATATTTTGCAATTGACAAAACCGACCATGAAACCTGTGTGTTAGAGAGAGACAGAGCGAGAAAGAATGAAATTAATTTCTTGATTCTGGCTATAATCATTATTCGATCTGGTTCAGATTTTGCACTGTAGAAGATATGGTCATCCTCCCCGATTCTGCGTTTTTTGTTTTATCGTATCTTTAAAAATGTGGATGCCACAGATTTTCGTCCTTTGTGGGGGCGGAAGTGGGCGGGGCGAAGTTTTGAAATATTTTTGTAGCAGTGACATATCACAGAAGTCTGGATCCAAAACATCGTTGCTCTAGCTCTTATAGTCTTTGAGCACTAGGCGCTGAAGGGGACGGACGGACGGACGGACGGACGGACGGACGGACGGACGGACGGACGGACAGACGGACATACAGACAGGGCTCAATCGACTCGGCTATTGATGCTGATCAAGAATATATATACTTTATGGGGTCGGAAACGATTCCTTCTGGACGTTACACACATCCACTTTTACCACAAATCTAATATACCCCAATACTCATTTTGAGTATCGGGTATAAAAAGGCTGTGATTTTAAGTGATGGATTAGGAGCTATTAATTTAATTAAAAATAAGAATACAGACTCGTACCTAGTGAATGATAACCAATCAGACATTCAGAAACTTGACATTCCATGGGTCCCTGGTCACAAGGGTGTGGCCATCAACGAAAAGACTGACATAGCAGCAAAGGCTGCTACAAGTAAGGGGTTTACAATAAATATAAAATACAGCTACAAGGCGGCTCAAAGAGAAATTAGGAACTTTTTAGTATACAAATGGAATGAGGACTACAGGACGAAGTGTAGGACGAAGGGATCCAGCCTCATAGACATATTTCCAGACATACCCAGTAAACCCTGGCATTTTTCTCTTAAATGGAATGCTAAAAGCATCAAGACCATTAACAGACTTATGACGGGACACACATACGACAAAGTCTTCCTACACAGAATCAAAGCAATTGACTCAAATATCTGCGAAACGTGCAATGTAACTGAATATGCCGAACACCTGATCTTCGATTGCCAAAGATTTGCCGGGCTCAGTAGGAAATTCAAAATCTTTAAATATTATAACAATTTACATCAATTATTAATCAAACGAGGGGGAACGTTGTGAGTTGCTGCGGACACCGCAACTCTACAGTTATACCCGATACTAAGTCAGTATGGCTCTCCTCCGGCAGACGCCGCTAATATTAAACGACACGACAAAGAGTGCGTGCGAGAGAGACAGAAAATCAGTCTGAGCGTGACGTCGGGCGCTGCGTAGCCACTGCAAATTGATTTGTTCCTATTGGCTATAAAAATGATCTGATCTGATCCAGATTCAGCAATCTGATAGATATGGACATTATCTATTATTCTGCGTTTTTAGTTTTCTCGAATCTGCAATATTGTGGATGCAACAGATTTTCGTTCTTTGTGTCTGCGGAAGGAGGTGGGGCGAAATTTTGAGATATACGTTTTATAGTGAGATCTAACAGGAGTGCGGATACTAAATTTGGTTATTCTAGCGTTAATAGTCTCTGAGATTTATGGATGCCCCAGATTTTCGTCCTTTGCGGGGGCGGAAGGGGGTGTGGCGAAATTTTGACACAAAACGGTCAAGGTCCGATATCACAGGAGTGTGGATACCAAATTTGGTTGTTCTGGCTCTTATAGGTTCTGAGATCCTTGAACTCATATTTTGCAATTGGCAAAACCGACCATGAAACCTGTGTGTTAGAGAGAGACAGAGCGAGAAAGAATGAAATTGTTTTCTTGATTCTGGCTATAACAATTATACGATCTGGTTCAGATTTTGCACTCTAGAATATATAGTCATATATATATATATTCTGCGTTTTTGGTTTTCTCGTATCGTCGAAATTGTGGATGACACAGATTTTCGCCCTTTGTGGGGGCGGGGCAAAGTTTTGAAATTTTCTTGTAGCAGTGACATATCATAGAATTCTGGATCCAAAACATCGTTGCTCTAGCTCTTATAGTCTTTGAGCACTAGGCGCTGAAGGGGACGGACAGACGGACAGACGGACGGACGGACAGACGGACGGACGGACAGACAGACATGGCTCAATCGACTCGGCTATTGATGCTGATCAAGAATATATATACTTCATGGGGTCGGAAACGATTCCTTCTGGACGTTACACACATCCACTTTTACCACAAATCTAATATACCCCAATACTAATTTTGAGTATCCGGTATAAAAAGAGCCGCTACATCTCAGAGAGCTGGCAATCTTCATCAAAACTGCTGACTTAAACTTTTGACCCCTTTTTTGTTCATCATGTTATAAAGTAATTTCAGTTTATTTTCTAAAACAGTTAAGTCATTTTCCTCTTTTTCTTATATATCGACCTGTCAAACTCGCCAAACTACATTACCAGTATCTGATCAATGTGGCTACAGTGCTACGATCAAAATTCCGATCATCCTTGAGATGATTTAAAACCAAAAAAAAAAAAAAACTCTTTTTAGCTGATTCCAGTCTCCACGATGTCAGTTGCCTTTTGTAAATTGTTTCGAACGATATTATGGGTGCGCTTCATGTGAGAATTCAGTCCCACAAACTGCGAAAAGCGTGCATCGCACAGTTTGCACACAAATTTCTTTACCTCGGAGTGTATTTGGCGGTGGCGGATTAGCGAGTGGCAGCTCGTAAATCCTTTGCCGCAAATTGTGCAAATTTTGTCGCGGATATTCAAATGGCTCTTGATATGATCCGACAAGTCGACTTTTTTCACGAAATCCTTGGGACACATCGTGCACTTGAAGGCTCTTACTTTCGTGTGAATTGCAGTGACATGGAGATTCATCTGCGACTTCAGTCGAAATGCCTTTCCACACAGCTCGCAGACGAAGGGCTTCTGGCCAGTATGCGTACGGATATGCAATTGCAAATCCGACTTGACGGAAAAACTCCTTTCGCAATAGCCGCATTGGTGCGTCTTGCCAATGTGAACCCAAAAGGCAACTGACATCGTGGAGACTGGAATCAGCTAAAAAGAGTTTTTTTTTATACCCGATACTCAAAATGAGTATTGGGGTATATTAGATTTGTGGGAAAAGTGGATGTGTGTAACGTCCAGAAGGAATCGTTTCCGACCCCATAAAGTATATATATTATTGATCAGCATCAATAGCCGAGTCGATTGAGCACTGTCTGTCTGTCCGTCTGTCCGTCCGTCCGTCCGTCCGTCCGTCCGTCCGTCCCTTCAGCGCCTAGTGCTCAAAGACTATAAGAGCTAGAGCAACGATGTTTTGGATCCAGACTTCTGTGATATGTCACTGCTACAAAAATATTTCAAAACTTCGCCCCGCCCACTTCCGCCCCCACAAAGGACGAAAATCTGTGGCATCCACATTTTTAAAGATATGAGAAAACCAAAAACGTAGAATTGTAGAGAATGACCATATCTTTAAGACTGCGGAATCTGAATTGGATCGTATTAGTATTATAGCCAGCATCAAGAAAACAATTTCATTTTTTCTCGCCCTCTCTCTAACACACACGTAGCATAGGCGGCTTTGCTTAGAGTAAAACATTGGCGCCTAGATCTCAGAGACTACAAAAGCTAGAGCAACCAAATTTGGTATGCACACTCCTAATATATCGGACCGAGACGAGTTTGTTTCAAAATTTCGCCACACCCCCTTCCGCCCCCGCAAAGGACGAAAATCTGGGGCATCCACAAATCTCAGAGACTATTAACGCTAGAATAACCAAATTTAGTATCCGCACTCCTGTTAGATCTCACTATAAAACGTATATCTCAGAGTTTCGCCCCACCTCCTTCCGCCCACACAAAGGACGAAAATCTGTTGCATCCACAATATTGCAGATTCGAGAAAACTAAAAACGCAGAATAATAGATAATGACCATATCTATCAGATTGCTGAATCTGGATCAGATCAGATCATTTTTATAGCCAATAGGAACAAATCAATTTGCAGTGGCTACGCAGCGCCCGACGTCACGCTCAGACTGATTTTCTGTCTCTCTCGCACGCACTCTTTGTCGTGCCGTTTAATATTAGCGGCGTCTGCCGGAGGAGAGCCATACTGACTTAGTATCGGGTATAACTGTAGAGTTGCGGTGTCCGCAGCAACTCACAACGTTCCCCCTCGTTTGATTAATAATTGATGTAAATTGTTATAATATTTAAAGATTTTGAATTTCCTACTGAGCCCGGCAAATCTTTGGCAATCGAAGATCAGGTGTTCGGCATATTCAGTTACATTGCACGTTTCGCAGATATTTGAGTCAATTGCTTTGATTCTGTGTAGGAAGACTTTGTCGTATGTGTGTCCCGTCATAAGTCTGTTAATGGTCTTGATGCTTTTAGCATTCCATTTAAGAGAAAAATGCCAGGGTTTACTGGGTATGTCTGGAAATATGTCTATGAGGCTGGATCCCTTCGTCCTACACTTCGTCCTGTAGTCCTCATTCCATTTGTATACTAAAAAGTTCCGAATTTCTCTTTGAGCCTCCTTGTAGCTGTATTTTATATTTATTGTAAACCCCTTACTTGTAGCAGCCTTTGCTGCTATGTCAGTCTTTTCGTTGATGGCCACACCCTTGTGACCAGGGACCCATGGAATGTCAAGTTTCTGAATGTCTGATTGGTTATCATTCACTAGGTACGAGTCTGTATTCTTATTTTTAATTAAATTAATAGCTCCTAATCCATCACTTAAAATCACAGCCTTTTTGTAATTATATTTAAAACATAGTTCGCAGGCCTTTTTAAGGCCTGCGAGTTCGGCACCTACTGAGGATAATCTGTTTTCTATTTTGTACTTGTGGATATTTCCACTACTATTCCTATGCCACATGTACTTTCTGTAACTGAGGCATCTGTTGATAGAATGTTCCAGTCGTCCTTTCTGTACTTGTTCAGAATCTCATAAAATATAGTTTTTATTTCTTCATTCGAGTATTCTTCTTTACCCTTAGTTAAAAATTTATCTAATACATGGATTTTGTTACATGTGTTAACACTATCACATTCTTGAGTGTTTACAAAGATGGAATTAAATTCTCTTAAAGTACGTGTGTAACTCGTATCCGCTTTTGAGCGTATTAGCTCGTCAAACATTGTTGGATTGAACCTTTTAATTTTAAGCAGTTCTTTGGCTGTAAGCCATTTCGCCCTGAAAACAGGTGGCATTACACCAGCGAGGAAAAAAATTTCGTGTTTGCTTGTGTCAGGTGGCACCCTAACACACCTTCTGAGTGATTTAGCTTGCGCTATTTCTATATCTTTACTTGCTCCAGATCCCATGTCTGAAAAACTTGTGATAGCATATTCTTGTTTTGTTCTAATCAAAGCTTTGAAGATGTTGGTACTTGTTTTAGGTTTTAGACCTGATTTGATAGTAGTCGCAAGCTTGAGGAGTCTGTTGCCTTTTTTTGTTTGTTCTTTAACCATTTTTACATGACTGACATTTGACATGTGTGCGCTAATCAGTCTGCCTAAGAAACTGATATCTTTTCGATTTGGTATAGGCACATTTCCAACAGAAATATTTACCGCTCTGGCCCTGTCTTTTTCCTACATTCATTGCTGCAGATTTGCTTGGATTGAAGCTAAAACCGAGATCACCATATAGAAGGTTAAAGTCATTTAGTTTTTTATTAAGGTTTTCAACCGCTACAGTAAACTCTCTGTTGTGAGAGATTATAACGAAGTCATCTGCAAATTGCATCATATGAGTATTTCTATCACAGATCTGATGTAGTCTTTTTGTGTATACATTAAAAAGGAGGGGCGACAGACAAGAGCCCTGTGGGATTCCTCCCTAAACTACCTGAACAGCTTCCCCTATTTTCAGTAGTGTCATAGACATAAAAAAGTTTGATCCAGTCAATGTATGTTTTAGGAAAACACTCGTTTTCCATTAGTTTTTTTAAGAATTTCAGGTTGACACAATTGTAGGCATTGTTGAGGTCAACAACCACAAGAGTAACGTGTTCCTTGTTCTTTTTCTTTGCCGCTACCACATTGATGACATCATTAATGCACATCACTGCAGACTTGTTTTTTTGGTATGCATAAGATCTGTAGGGTATAATCCTGTTTTCTTGTATATGCTTTTCCAGCCTGGCTTTCACCATGCCATTTACTGTCTTGGCTAGAACCGAAATGAGGGATATGGGTCGAAAATGTTTTAAGCCAGTCAGATCCATGTTTTTTTTCGGTATTGGTACAATTCTGATAGATCTCCATTCGACTGGAAAATGTACAAGTTCTGTCTTTATACTAGTGTTAAGAGCACTCAGCATCTCGTATGTGATGTGATCTATTCCTCCTGCCGTTTTTCTGTTTCTGACTAACACAGCCTCTAACTCTTCCAAGGAAAAGAAAGGATTGTCATTGTTCTTGGTTGAGTACATTTCTTCGTCTACATCCTTTGCTTCTGAGGTTATTTGTTCGTTAAGGAATTCCAGGTATGGCCCAGCTTTGTCAGGGTCGAAAATTTCTGGGGTGTCCTGTTGACAGTTTTTTAGATTTCTGAGGAATCTCCAGGCTTCTCTTGAGTTCGATTTTACATTTAACTCTGTTAACTTCTTGGCATAGCTAGTTCTTTTGGCAATTTTAACAGATTTTTTCCATTTAACCTTGAGGTTAACAGCAGAACAATAATTTTGAAAGGAGGGTTCTGAAGCTGCCTTCTTCTGCGACTCTGCAAACTCCCTGAATAATTTGGCTAAATTCTCGTCCCACCATAATTTTGGACATTTGTTTTTGATTTCATAAGTAGCTGCTTTTATTTCCTGTTGGATGTTCTTCGCTAAATTATCCATATCTTTGTCGGCCTCAAACTGGCTTAGCTTTTTCAGTAGCCTGTTTGTTGACGCCCCTTAATAGAATATAGGATTAAATTACTTTATAAAGGTTAACAATTTGAATATTTGAATTAATATGTAAATATTACTAAAATTGTGAATTAATTTGAAGTTGGCGCGTTACATTATGTACATATAAAGAAGCGCAATCGATAGTATCAATAGTATCGCGCCAAAACGATCTGAATTATAATCACTAGATTTAAGAGACATACGAAATAAAACGAACGAGCAAGGAACTACATCGAGCGGATTAAGGAAGGTCTTCATTGTGTAGACGGATTCCACTGGAAAACTGTTGGAGGGACTTAGCTCGTACATTTGGCGCCCTAGCAGGGACCTTTGGAGAAGGTTCAATTACCGGATGGAGTTCACGACTGGAACTCAATAAATATTTCACCCTGAGTCTGGCTGACGGCGAGTGCGACAGCGGCTTCGGTATCGAATTGTGAGTGTGAACTGCTTTGAGCATCTAATATTTCTTGCAGGCATGTTTAGTTCCAATTCGATGTGTGTAAATAATCTTAAAACAATACAATTGTTTTAGTGTCAAGTGGTCGCGGCTTTGAGACTTCTGCGCTTTAATTGTTCTGTAAGCGGGGTCTCGTGTAGAAAGCAGATTACAATTACAGTTAGCTTGAGCGCTTAGGTATCTGCATACACACATACAGCCTATTGCGTGCACTGCTATACGTTGAAGCAAGGCACATACATACTTGCATATATATGCAGTTACAAGCCGGCACCTAAAGAACAGTAATTGCTATTTGACATTGATTTAACTTTGTAGTCGTTTCTTCTTTGCCTGCCGGTTCGTTGGGGCGCAAGTACACATTTTGGTACAGTGGCGCACAGTGGTCAATTGTTGATCAATTATTGAATTGGGCAGTGTAGTGAGAATTTAAAGTTAGCCGATTATTGAATAGAGTGGCTAAACTTGGTACCGTGTTACTTACTCATGCCAATATTGAGTATTTTTTATTGTTAAATTGTCAAGGGTAACACCGGTGTAAATAGTCAGTGCAAATGGCACCTAGAAAGGGTAAAGATGCGGAGGTGCTCACTTCTCGAACGGCGTTAATGAATTCCTTTGTCCGTAACAAGGTCTATATCGAAAAAAATAGCGACTCCTTGACGGCTGCGGAGCTGGAAGCCAGGTTAAGTCTAATTGAGACAAACTTTAATCAGTTCTGCAACATTCAGGCTAAAATTGAACACGATAGCGAGGACGCCAGCGAATATGAAAGCCGCTATGAAGCTGAGGAGGTTTATTGCGAATTAAAGGCCAAGTTACTAAGCTGTCTTGGAAATAGGGGACGGCGGCAGTCCAATGTAGGTGATCTTCTAAATAGCACACAGGTGTCTCGTTCATCGAGACTTCCCAAGCTAAAGCTGCCTGAGTTCGCTGGAAAGTTTACGGAATGGACCAGCTGGTACAACACCTTTGCTACTCTAATAGAATCAGACTCTGAATTGGATGAGTTGTCTAAATTTATTCATTTGAGATCATCGTTAGGAGCTGGACCGTTAAGTGCGATTGAGGGTTTGGAATTAACAGGGCCTAATTATCGCAAGGCACTACGATTATTGAAAGATCGCTATGAAAATAAGGCAATTATTCTGCAATCACATGTACAGGAGCTATTCAACTTAAGGCGGCTAAAAAGACCCGACTCAGAGGGACTGAGAGTGCTGGTAGACAATGTAAATGCCCAATTAGTAGCACTCAAGTCGTTAAGCGACGATAAGGAGATTCTGGATGCAGTAATTTTCCATCTGATTCGCACAAAGCTTGATGAAGATACAATGGATAGGTGGGAAGTTGAGTGGGATTGCCAAAAGTTACCGTCGTGGTCATTGTTATCGCAGTTTCTGATAAACAGAGGAGTCAATATGGCAAATAGGGAAGTTCGGCGAGGCAATGGAGCCCGACCCAGTGGTAAAGGTGAGATGAAAAATGCGACCTTAGCTGCAACAATAGGCAGCAATGGCTGCTACGTTTGTCCTGGGACCCATGGATTGAAAGGGTGTCAAAGGTTTAACGAACTATCACCAGTACAACGTTACCATGAGGCGAAGAAGCATTCGCTGTGCCTGATTTGTTTTAGCAAGCGACATACAACTAGAAACTGTAATGGTCCGCGATGTAGGATTTGCAGCAAGCCGCATCATGAACTTCTGCATCGAGAGATACCTATTGTTGCCAATGAGCCGGGGCTCAAAGGGCAGGAGATGCAAGAGCCTAAGTCACTGCATAGCTCCCTATTGTCTAGATCATCCACCAACTTTCTTGCGACCGCTGTAGTTCAAATCAAAGCTATAGCCCGAGCAGATCGCAATTGCAGGTGCGTGTTAGATTCCGGTAGTCAATTCAATTTTCTGACGGCTAGGATAGTCTCGGCCCTGGGCCTAGAAATGCGCGACTCAGTCATACAACTCAGTGGTATTGGAAATGCAACATCTCAAGTTATGGGAGAGGTGCAAGCGACTTTTAAATCTAGAGTCACCAGATATATGACTACCGAGGACTTCTGTGTGCTGAAGGAAATAACTCAGTATAACCCAACAAGCTCAGGAATTTGTTCGGAGTGGGTTCCACCCAAGGGAGTTACGCTGGCCGACCCTACATTTCAGTCCGGGGAAGATATTGACATGCTAGTTGGAGTCACATTGTTTTTCAAGCTAATTGTAGCAGGGCAAATAAAACTAGGAGCACACCTTCCAAGGCTTCAAAAGTCTCTGTTAGGCTGGGTCGTCGTAGGTGAATTCACGAAATGTTCTGAAGTTGCACTGTTAGCAACTGACATTGAACGAAAGGTGTCGAAAAATGTTCAGCTGCAAGAGCTCGTACAAAGGTTTTGGAAGTGTGAAGAAGTCCCTGAAACAGTAGATAAGTTCACTGAGGAAGAAAAACAGTGCGAAGATTGTTTTGTGACGCATGTTAAGCAGGAGGCCTCAGGACATTTAGTGGTAGCTCTGCCCTTTAAGAATCCTAAAGTTGAGTTAGGCGAAACTTATCAAATCGCACTTACCAGGTTCTTGAATTTAGAGAAGAGTTTAAATCGTAGCCAAGCGCTGAAGGAACAATATGTTCAATTTATTGAAGAATATCGCCAGTTAGGGCATTAAACTGCAATAGAGCTTGCCGGACAAGAAAAGGTCGAATACTTCATGCCACATCATCCGGTTATTCGCCCAGAGAGTTTGACGACCAAGTTACGAGTCGTACTTGATGCCTCATGTAGATCTAGCAACGGCAGGTCACTGCACGACGCAACCTTGGTTGGTCCAACGTTGCAGCCTGATCTGTTCGAGACTTTGACCAGGTTCCGTTTCTATAGATACGCCCTTACGGCCGACATAAAGAAAATGTACCGTAGAAACTATCACATAGAAACTATCAATGCATTCTATGGCGATGCAACGTTTCGGATCCTATCCAGGTGCTACGCCTAAACACGGTCACTTATGGAACAAATTCGGCGCCGTTCCTGGCAGTACGTTGCCTCTATTACTTGGTCGATAGGTACGCGGAAAAATTTCCGTTAGCTAGAGAGGCAGTAAAGCGAAGTTTCTATATGGATGATATGCTGTGTGGAGCCGAATCAAAAGAGGAACTGACAAAGTTGAAAGAACAAGTGACCGAATTATTAGGGCTAGGAAAGTTCGAGCTGCACAAATGGCGCAGCAATTATCAAGGAATGGACAACAACACCAGCCTAGAGCCCCTGATGCTAAAAACAGAGGACGCAGCTAAAACTTTGGGGATATATTGGTCAAGTCTAGAGGACAAATTCCAATTTTGCTTTAACATAAAGGACTCCGCAATCGCCACGAAGCGATCAGTGCTGTCCGAATTGGCTCAGGTGTTTGATCCGTTAGGGTTCTTGAGTCCCTTGCTGATCTTGGGCAAGATCTTTGTTCAGGAACTTTGGCTTCTAAAGCAGGATTGGGACGAGGAGTTACCAGCAAGCTACGCAACTCAATGGCTTCGATATAGAGAAGAACTGAAACTAATTGACAAATTTTCAATTCCGCGATCCTCAATTCCAATTACGGCCGACCCATGCACTTTGCAACTGTTTGGTTTCTCTGACGCATCCAACAGAGCTTACGGCGGCGTAATTTATGCTCGTGTTAGGGATGAAGGGGGAGGAATTTCGGTGCGACTGGTAACGGCCAAGTCCAAAGTAGCCCCAGTTAGGGTAACATCCTTGCCACGCTTAGAGTTACAAGGAGCATTGTTAGTGGCCAAGCTAATGGCAAAGGTATGCGCCTGTCTTCACATACCAGTAGAGAAGGTTAACTATTTCACGGACTCCACAATTGTGTTAAATTGGCTGTCGTCACATGCTAGTCGATGGACCACCTTCGTTGCCAATAGGGTGGCTCAAATACAAGAGCGCACACATGTACAGGATTGGCTCAAGGTCGACACCAAATCAAACCCTGCAGATATTGTATCTAGGGGATTATTGGTAACCGAATTGAGCAAGTCAACGATGTGGTGGAACGGTCCAGAATTTTTAATGGACGCAGCAGATGACTGGACCAAATTTAATTGGAGTGAGGAAATACAAACAGTTCCAGGGGAGAGGAAATGTAAGTTCTCGCTGACAGTTGGAAAGGTAGAAAGTAATGAGAAGTTAGATGTCGTGGGGAGATGCAAATTTGCAAATGATTTCCTCAAATTGCAGCGAGTTTTTAGCTATATTTTTCGCTGGCGTAGAATATCGTTGAGATCAAACTCAAATGAAATAGGCAACCTTACTGCAGCTGAAATGGAGGGCGGATTGCGCTATATTGTATATAATGTGCAGCAGTTGAGCTTGCATGAGGAATTCATTAAGCTTAAAGAGGGAAAGGTGATCAAATCAGCGAGAATTCAGAGTTTAAGCCCGTTTTTACAAGAGGAAGAGGGAATAACTATTATTCGAGTCGGCGGAAGGTTGTCCAATGCCGAATTGCCATTTGACACAAGGCATCCCATCTTAATGCCGAGCAACCATAAAGTGGTAGAGGCGCTTGTTGAACTCACACATCGAAAGAATTTACATGCCGGGGCACAATCGCTATGTGCCTTTTTGCGACAGAGATATTGGGTAATCAATTGCAGGAAACTTGCCCGCAGGGTGATCCGTGGCTGCATACCATGCTTTTGTCGTCGGCCGCTCGCTGCAACACAGCTGATGGGAGCGCTGCCAGCTAACCGAGTGCGAGGCAATATCTACCCCTTCGAGCGCGCTGGACTGGACTTTGCTGGACCAATATGGATGCACTTTCACATGCGAGGAAAACGTATCTGTGCATATTTGTATGCTTTGCAACAAAGGCCTGCCATATAGAGATCGTGTCGGACTTAAGCTCAAATGCGTTCATCGCGGCGCTAAAACGGTTCTTTGCAAGACGTGGATTGAGTTCTGACCTATATTGCGACAACGCCACCAATTTTGTAGGTGCGTCACGAGAGCTCAACAGAGCTTTCGACTCGCCAAGTCAGAAACTCATTGACGACGAATGCAGCCAGCGAGGAGTCAGGTTTCACTTCATCCCCCCACGCTCCCCTCACTTTGGAAGATTATGGGAGAGCGCCGTGAAGGTGGCCAAACAGCTGCTGGTGAAATGCACCAACAGCACAGCACTTAACTACGAAGATCTTGCGACTGCCATCACACAAGTAGAAGCGGTGATGAATTCTAGACCTCTGCATCCCTTGTCATCGGACCCGAATGACTTCGAGGCGCTAACTCCCGGTCATTTCTTGGTTGGCCGACCCCTGAACGCGTTAGTAGAACCAGTAGACGACGCACTGTTGAAACTGTCCATGAGCAACCATTGGAAACGCATTCTAATGGGACACCACATGTTCTGGCACCGCTGGTCGTCGGAATATTTGACGTTGCTGCAGAAGCGGACAAAGTGGAGCACTGTAGCCAACAACATTCAACTTGGTACACTGGTCCTTATTGCGGAAGACAACGCTCCGCCCGGACAATGGCTGCTGGGAAGAGTTGCAGAGTTACACCCAGGAGCTGATGGTGCAGTTCGGGTTGTAACACTCAGGACCAAGACTGGATTATTTAAGCGCAACGTACATAAGCTCTGCCCGCTGCCTACAGATGCCTATGAACTTAATGTTGGAAGGAGCTTCCAAGGTGGGGAGAATGTTGACGCCCCTTAATAGAATATAGGATTAAATTACTTTATAAAGGTTAACAATTTGAATATTTGAATTAATATGTAAATATTACTAAAATTGTGAATTAATTTGAAGTTGGCGCGTTACATTATGTACATATAAAGAAGCGCAATGGATAGTATCAATAGTATCGAGCCAAAACGATCTGAATTATGATCACTAGATTTAAGAGACATACGAAATAAAACGAACGAGCAAGGAACTACATCGAGCGGATTAAGGAAGGTCTTAATTGTGTAGACGGATTCCACTGGAAAACTGTTGAAGGGACTTAGCTCGTACACTGTTTTTGGCAAGGAAAGTTTTGAGTTTGTGTTGATATCCTGCTGTTTCAAAGGTTATTGGGTGATGGTGGCTGCCTCCTAGGTAAAACTTTTCGCATTTCCAATTCTCTATATGAATACCCTTTGTGAAAGTTAAATCGAGTACAGACCCTGATGTTGAGTAGATGTGTCTTCTGAATGTGAGACTGTGGTCATTTGCTAGACTATAGCCAGCATTTGACATAGCTTGCATGAGAAAAGTTCCCTTTCCACTGTTGGTTCTGTCTCCAGAAAAGGTATGTCTTGCGTTAAAATCTCCTGCAATTATGACTTTTCCGAATGCATCTAAATATTCAAGGAGATTGTTAATCGCTTGCTTGAAGGATGCAAGAGACAACAAAGGTTCAAAATATACTGAGGTGATAAAAAATGTATCTTTGTTTTTGATGGTTCTTGCTATAATTATATCTTGCTCTGTCTCATATATCAGTCTTTTAACTCTTAAGTCTTTTTTGTATGCAATCGCCACTCCTCCATAACCGTCCTCTCTATGTTTTTCTAACATATTGAAGTTGGCTAGTTTCCTAAAACGGAGATCGTGAGAGAAAACTTCAGCCAGAATGGCAAAGTCGAAGTTTTCATTGTTTAAGTAGAATACTAGGTCGTTTTTATTGGCTTTAATAGATTGAATGTTATGTTGTAAAAATTTCATATTTATTTAGATGTTTTAAAAAGGTTCGTTTCTCTCTGTTTGTTCATTTTTCTGTCTGCATTATGTTCCATATTGTAATCATTTGTACTGGTCACTTTTTTTGATGGATGTGACACATCATTTGAGTCGACTAAACGAGACAACATGTCAACCATCTGTTGAATGGTAAATTTGTTTTCTTTTAGTTCTTTGTTTTCAAAAAATGGTACGTGATTACTAGAATCGCTGGGATATGATTCTAAGTGATAGTGGGGGTTTTGTGCAGGAACCAAAGGTCTCTGCACTAACCTGCTCGCATAACTGTGTTTTTTTAAAACTTCATTTGCTTTAACGTTTTTGTTTTGAACATTTTCCTCATTTATGTCTAGTTTTGGATAGTTTTTTTCATAATTATCTTACAGCGAAAAGTTTTGATGGATTGAGTAAGTGCTAAGCACTTCCTTACGCGCGATTTTTTTGATTGTCATTATTTTGTTAATTTCCATCTCCTTTTCCTATACTGGACACATCAGTCTGTCCCTAGCTGAGTGATTTTTCCCATTGCAAAGGATACACTTGAGACCAGTGCACGACCCATTGCACACCTCGACTCCGCATTTATAGCACCTCCTAGCTGATTTGCATCTGGTCGAAGTGTGACCAAGTCTGCCACAATTATAACATTGCCTTACTCTGGGAACATATATGCTTACTTTCATCCCACATATCCCAAAAAGAGATACCTTTTCTGGGATGTCTGAACCCTCAAAACCAATTTTGACTGTTTCTAATGGTATGAGCTTGAATGTTTCGTTGTTGTCATCGGTTGTAATTTTCTGCCTTCTTGCTAATCTTTCAATTGACTTAGTTTTTATTTTAGAAGTAATAATTTCATTCTCAGAAAAACCGAGGGGCACCCCTTTAATTACTCCATAGGATTCCACATAGTCTTTTGGTATAAATACCACTAAATTCATTTTTTTTAACTCCTCATTTAAAACTAAATCATTTGCTTCGCTGAAAACCTTAAAATAAATCTTGTATAGTGTAGGCGCAAGAGCTACGATTTCTTTAATTCCTTTGATTTTAAGGTGTCTTATTTTTTCAAAAAAGAATAAGCCATTTTTGGTGTTTTTGTTTTCGAAGATGGTACTGTTCTTAGTCGATACTAGTACAGCCGCATCACCGATGTGGCACTCACTATACAACACTGTTTCTCTTTCGATACCTACATTTGATGGGTTTATAATCGGATTAGTATTTTTATTCAGTGTTTTAGTCATTTCAGTATTTCCAGTAAAACCATTTATGGCATTTGTGTGAGAATTGTGAACGGTCACACCGTCAGAAGCCTCCACCATTTTGTTACTGTCATCGTCTATCAGCATTTTGTTATTTATGTCTGTATTGGTATTGTCGCTTTTTTGTTCCTTGCGCATCGTTTTTGCTGGGTACTTTTCGTTAGTCAAGCTGTCGAATATGTCCTCTTTCACACTTGAACACAAAGCACTGAAGTTTTTTGCTATTGTTTTTTGGGTTTAAATTTTGCTGCTTTTTGCCACCTGATCAGGGGGTTTCAATTTGGCAGACACCGAGTGACCGGCGTCCGCCATACTTGCTGGTTTAACCAGATTGCCAAAGACTTACCTATCCTTTGGGAAATGAAAAGAGGAAAAATTTATATATTGGTGAAGATTTGTATGAAATAAACAATGATCCAATTTTTACAATCACTTTTAATTAAGCCTTTGTTGCTTGGAAAAAGTCACTTTTCAGACTGTTAAGAAAAAACACGACCGGTCTCGCTCGCTGATGAAAAGGAAGAGTAAAAAGAGTTTAAAATGTAGTAAATAAACATTCGAAATCAGTCCAATTCTTTTTTCAATCCATGCGATAGGCGATATCGATTTTTGCTGGTAGGTGAAATGACAATAATTGCACCAAAGTGGCTGCGTAAATATTACAAAGGCAGTGCACTGAATATTCATTTCTTCAGAGAATTTGCAAGCCTGCATAATGGAGGTATGCGGCAGCGTTTTGGTTAACAACAATTACCAGCAGTTTCGTTTGAAATGCATTTATTGCACAATTGAAAGCGACCTAAAAGATTGGGAACAGTTCACAATTCATGTGAGAAATGCCCACCACTTTGATGATGATGAAAACATTGACAAAAATTGGAACGAGCAAGACTCAAGGATGGACTCCACAATCGCATATGAAGTCCCTCAGATCTTAGACGATGCGGAACCGATTGAAGAAGTAGATGACCAGAGTGTGTTGCCATATTGCATACTCGAAGACGAGGAATGGCCCAACGATGAGGCGGATGTGAACGTAAGTAAATCACTCATAATAAGATTAAAATCACTTGAATTTCTTCAAACATTCGCAGAACATGCAATACGTCCAGGATATTGAATATGACAATAACAATACAGAATTCACGTATGAGGAAATGGAATCGTCTGAAGTGGCGCAGGCCCCATTAGATGAAATTGTCTACGACGGTTTTTCGAGCATTGGTTCTCAAAAGGATGAAATGTTTGATGACCTGGACAATTTCTCGTATGATGAACAAGAAGAAGCAGAGGGCCCAAAAACACTAAGACTTGGCCGTCTCCCCAGAATGACGCGACCCGGACAAGTTTTTAAAGTACGCTGCCATGTACCTTTCTTTGACCTAGCACTAATTTGTACATCCTTCCAGTTAAAGGTTACATTTATTCGACGCAATCCTCGCGTGTTACACCTCATTGAAGCCTACAAGGAGCATCCCTGCCTTTGGAATCCCTCGGACGAGTACTTCGAAAATGAGGAGGCACGATCGGAGGCATACCACCTGATGATACTGCGATTGGACGAAAAAGCCAATGTGCTCTTCACCGAAGAAGAGTTAATAAAAACCATCCAGCAGTTGCACAGTCAATACACTCTTGCAGCCCAAATGGCTGGCGAGGATAAGCTCATTGGACTGGCGGCCCGTTGTACTCCCTGTACAACGCTAACCGACGACGAGGAAGATATCCAACTGAATACAATTAAGGTGAGTACGGTCGGTATATGTAGAACGTTAATTAAGACTTTAATTCCGTTTCAGCTCAACTTCAAAGTAGAGAACGAGGTAACCAGCTCTTTTATAGATACATACGCAAACTATCCAGTTCTCTACAATACCTCGGATCCTGGTTTTGAGTCGGTGGAGCAACGTACAAGTGCGTACAAAAGGATGGCCGTCGAATTTAGGCCAGTGGTTCTGGCCAACGATACGGATGTTTATATTGCGATCCAAAAACTCCGGAAATGGGCATACGAAGCCATGAGGCGTATTAAGGCGAAGGAACTAATTAAAGCCGTCACCCCACAAGAACTTCAATACCTGCAAATGTGCAGCTTTCTACCCGTCAAATCAGACGGCCACGTATGGTACTGTGAACACTGTGGCAAGCGATTCCACGGGGACTACAACCTCCTGACGCACATGTTCAAGCAGCATAACCAGGGTGAACCGCCATTCCTCTGTTCCCAGTGCCCAAGACGCTTCGAAAGACAACACGACATGGAGAAACACATTTTGCGAGCACACTGTGAACGTAAATTTCAATGCACATTTTGCGATACGTTTTTCTCGGTTGAGTGTGATCTAAAAGTGCACACGAAATTTCATACCGGCGAGCGCCCATATGTGTGTGATATGTGTGGGAAGTGTTTAAGTGTAATATGTGCGAAAAAAATTTCCGTAAGAAATTCGAACTGACGAATCACCTCAAGGGGCATTTAAATATCCGTGATAAGAAATGCGACAAATGCGACGCTTCCTTTTATGACCATTCTTCTCTGTCTAGGCATCGTAGATTTAATCATAGAAGTAAATTAGATTAGGCACCTAATATTGTTAGTCTCTATAAAACAGTCTTGTATTTAATAAGTTTAAGGAGTTGCATAAAGCTGCCAAATGGGTTTTCTTGTTTTCTTGAAATAAATTATAATATATTATTATGTTGGCCTCTTAATTCATTTATTTATTTTTTTTTTTTTAGGGTTTATGTTACCAAGCTACCCGTGAGTAGCGTGGGATTATTTGGCCGCCCGCCTTTTGAAGGTGGAAATTGCCAAGTCAAAGAATAGAAGATGTTGGAGTGCTGTTTATAGCTTTACATCAATTTCGTCGATGAAGTCAATTAGTGTTTGGTACGCGCTGATGTTTTCTTTTCCAAGAATTTGTAAATATCATTATATTTTCTTAGAGATGGGAAGTTTTGCCTTGTTGTGTTGTACCACTAACCATACAGTATATACATAGATGTGCCAGTTCATACAACGAAAGCGTCACACACTGGCTAGCGCGTTCAGTACCCCAGAGTGACGTCATCCTGAGAGAGAGAGCGCAGAGAGAACATCTTTGCATGTGTTAGTACACACGCAATATGTTTCGACAAAAATATGTGATTGTATGCTTTTTCAGATTTTTTGAACTCTCTCAGGTCTGGTTCTGTTTTGCCACCAGCATGTTTTAGTGTATGGGTGCACATGCATTCTCACGTACTTTGCGTGTGTGTGTTTAGTATTGCTGGCCGCTAGAACTGAAATTTGAGTTTGGTTCTTGTTTTGGGTCTTTTGATGAGCTGACCTACCGCCACAAAATAAATGAAGAATGGGCAGGGGGTGGGGGTATGGTACACTAGGGCGCGGGAAATAAAATAAAAGCTGTTACCACAAAATATAAAATATTACAATAATATAATTACACATTTTGTGGAGATAATGTTTTTTATCCCCAATCGGCCGACTAATTATTTCGAATTAAATAAAACTCGGCGCAGAAATAAAATTACGATATGTTCTTTAATGCGTGACATCCAAATTGCAAGCGTGGCTTGCCTGCCCTTTACATTGCCGCTCCGATCGCTAAGCGCAGCTTCGCTCGGCCGGCGTCGGTAGGCAGACGCAAAGCGGAGATAGCGAAGAGCGAGCTGGCAGAGAGCGTTTAGCAGGGCAAGCAAGCGCAAAGCTTTAACAAACAAATGAGTGACATACATACATAAGTAACAAACAAAATAAGCGGCTGAGGGCCAAGAATTAGGTGCTATTTGGCAAGCAGCTAATCGGCTGGGTTCTGCTCCGAACACATTTATTTCCTTATTTTAAACAGGTTTATTATAAATTATACAAATTATGCAAACGCCGTCGGTTCTCGACTGTTTTGTTTATTATAACTAAAACAATGATGTATCTAAATATACAATATAAGAAAAAATATATATACATATACTTAAATAAATATGCATAAATATAAATGGAATTGGTTTTACATATATTTCAAATCAATTGTCAATCGCGCTCTTTCCGACGGGAATCTGCAAAGCAAAAATTTAGATGCCGGTCGCACCTTGAATACTCTCATGGACAATACCCATAAATTTTCTAATTCAATTATAAAGACAACAGTAATTTTGAAAACCCTCATGCAATATACGAATGTAATAAACTTTAATATTTATGTACATATGTATGTACATAAGATATTTTATATATACAGTATATACAAGAATATTTCAAAACTTCGCCCCGCCCACTTCCGCCCCCACAAAGGACGAAAGTCTGTGGCATCCACAATTTTAAAGATACGAGAAAACCAAAAACGCAGAATCATAGATAATGACCATATCTATCAGATTGCTGAATCTGGATCAGATCAGATCATATAGCCAATAGGAACAAATCAATTTGCAGTGGCTACGCAGCGCCCGACGTCACGCTCAGACTGATTTTCTGTCTCTCTCGCACGCACTCTTTGTCGTGTCGTTTAATATTAGCGGCGTCTGCCGGAGGAGAGCCATACTGACTTAGTATCGGGTATAACTGTAGAGTTGCGGTGTCCGCAGCAACTCACAACGTTCCCCCTCGTTTGTAATGTTTTTGAAAAAATTAATAAATAGCCTTTAAAAACGTGTTCTGGAAACTTCCTTGCTATATTAATAATGAATCAATCTATGCAAAAAAAATTATTTCATATAAATCGGTAAGTTGGTTAAAAAGATATAGCGGTTTGACTTTTGAAAATTGTTGAACCTATTCAGTTGAGCGGCACTGTATGTATTTACGTATTCATTGTATGTAGTTACATACATATGTATATGTATGAACATTCTTAAGGTATATCCTCTATTTATAAAGTCGAGAACCGACGGCGTTTACATAATTTTTATAATTTATAATCAAACTGTTTAAAATAAGGAAATAAATGTGTAATTATATTATTGTAATATTTTATATTTTGTGGTATAAATCAAACAAATAACAGCTTTTATTTTATTTCCCGCGCCCTAGTGTACCATACCCCCACCCCCTGCCCATTCTTCATTTATTTTGTGGTGGTAGGTCAGCTCATCAAAAGACTCAAAACAAGAACCAAACTCAAATTTCAGTTCTAGCGGCCAGCAATACTAAACACACACACGCAAAGTACGTGAGAATGCATGTGCACCCATACACTAAAACATGCTGGTGGCAAAACAGAACCAGACCTGAGAGAGTTCAAAAAATCTGAAAAAGCATACAATCACATATTTTTGTCGAAACATATTGCGTGTGTACTAACAAATGCAAAGATGTTCTCTCTGCGCTCTCTCTCTCAGGATGACGTCACTCTGGGGTACTGAACGCGCTAGCCAGTGTGTGACGCTTTCGTTGTATGAACTGGCACATCTATATACTGTATGGTTAGTGGTTGTACTTTGTACAATTGAAAATTAAATGCGGAGGCGTTATCGATACTATCGCATGTATCACATATGTTACTAGGAACTACATGCATTTTGGCGAGAGTGTGCCTATCGAATGCGTTACCACTAAGCAGTCTGTTGATTCTTTTAGCGTACATGGCTTTAAGCTTAGTTTTATTTAGGAACCACGGTTTGGATGATGTTGAGGGGAAAAGCGAGCAGTAACCTCGGTGCTTGATACTAGCAAACTCGGCGTATTCTCTCTCCCATTCTGCTTTTAAGATTCTGTGTATTTCGCACATAGCGTCTTTAAGGTTCCATTTAACCACTGTGTATTTTCCTCGTCTGTGGCCTTCTTTGGCTGCTGCGTCAACTGAAGTGTTCTGAGGGATGTTAGCGTGTCCGGGAATGTAGTGAACCTCTACAGTTCTTAGATGTGCATTTTGTTGGATCTTTTCTCTGATTTTGTAGGCGATAGAGTTATCCTGAATGTTCTTCGCCAGAATGAGGGCCCCGTTTCTGCTGTCTGTCAGGAGCGCGACACGAGGAAAATTGTACAAAATAGCATGGTCTAATGCCTTCTCGATAGCAAGGAGCTCGGCGGACAACGAGGAAAGGGTTTTGTGCGTGTAATAGCTATCTAAAAAACCTGTCCTATCGTGCAGGAAAGCGGCGCTGGAATGCCCATCTGCGACTGACCCATCCGTGTAATAGATTTCCAAACCACCCTTTGTCAGCTGATCCTTCTTTTCCCCGTGGAGCAGCATGATACCTGCCTGGTCTATAGCGTGCTTGTTGGGTGCAGAACCCTTGAAAAATTCTAAGTCGGAGCTAATTTTAGTGCAAAACGAAGCTGTGTTCTCGAAAGCCTCAACTCTATCTATTATGCTGCCAAACTCCCGATATGCCTTAGCGTAGCCCGTGTTTAAATCCCTATTTGCTGACACTGTTTCACTTGCTGGGAGATTAAATGCAAACACCTTAACCAACTCTTTCGCCGCCAGGAATCTCATCCTGAGATTCTGAGATTGCTGAGATAGTCCTGCCTAGGTATTTGATCTGCTCTACTTGTCTGATCTCAACTCCTTGATGCGAGATATTTAGCGCAGCTCTACGATTGTTGAAGTAAATCACTTTAGACTTCACCGGATTGAATGACAGGTTTAGCCTATTGCATTTTTCTTCGAACTTATCTATACTGTCTTCCAGCACCCCTTTCGCAATGGATACGTCTTTATGAAAACAAACTATGAAAAAGTCATCAGCATACTGAAACAGTAAGCAGTTATGACTGTTAATATCATGTAGTTCGGCTGTGTAAAGGTTAAAAAGGGTTGGGCTGAGACAGCTACCCTGGCTAACACCTCTGTTCACCTCTACCTCGCTTTTGCCCTTTATGAGAATTCGTTTGTTAAGGAAGCTGGAGATCCAAGCCGTGAGGCTTGTATTGAACCGCATATCCCTCATCCTGTGCTCGAGTGTGTCCCCTCTTACGCAGTCGAACGCTCTTTGTAAATCTAGGCAAGCTGCGCCAACCTGACAACCCCTCGCCTTCAGCGCCAGAACTTTGTTGATAAGGTCGTTGATGCAAAGAGCCGTGGTCCTGTTTCTCCTGAAGGCATAGGACCTGACCGGCAGCAGGTCACAGTTTGCTATGTGCTCGTCCAACTTCAACTTTATCAACCCCTCTATGGACTTCAGGGATGACGTAAATCAGCCATACTTTATTTATAATTTCAAAAATGTCTTGTTTTTTCCCACTTGGTAGCTTTTGAAGCATCCTGAACGAGATGCCATCAGGGCCTCTAGCCGAATTGGGGTTCCTGGTTTTTAGGAAGGCCAGGAATTCTTCCAGTTCCAGGGGTTCCGGGTCGTCTGGTCCTAACAAAGGGGCAGGAATTTTCTTAAGGGGCCTACTGTTTGACGTGGATGGGGTTACTTTAACCATATTGAGAAAGTTTTTGTCATCTTCGTTCGTCCATTTGTTCCCTACATGTTTGATTTGACCGTTTTTTTTTATGTTCTTCACCCTGCTCCACATAGAGGGCGATGAGGAGACCTCTTCTATAAACTTGGAAAAGTTGCGCTTTCTAAGATTTTTTACGTGATTTTGTAGATTTTTGTCAGCTTCTAAGGTGGCTCTGGCATCAGCCAATTTTTTGGTGAGGTAGAATTTTTGCCTGCAAGCGTTTCTCACGCGAAAAAGTTTTTCCGTTTCCTCGTTCCACCATTTCTTAGCAACGTACTTGTTCTTGCTTGGGAATGTGACCGTGTTTTTTAAGGGCAGGGATTTCACTTTTTCATTGAGCTCCTCCAGATTTGAGAAATCACTTGCACCCAGAATCCGGGCTATTCTGTTGTGAAGGATCTTCTTGCCTTGGAGGTGGGCATTTAGCCCTTGCACTGATAATACAATTGGGAAGTGGTTGCTGTTCGTTTGTTTTGAGGACTTGCCAGTTAATAGTTCCATTTCTGTAGTTCGAACGAGGGGGAACGTTGTGAGTTGCTGCGGACACCGCAACTCTACGGTTATACCCGATACTAAGTCAGTATGGCTCTCCTCCGGCAGACGCCGCTAATATTAAACGACACGACAAAGAGTGCGTGCGAGAGAGACAGAAAATCAGTCTGAGCGTGACGTCGGGCGCTGCGTAGCCACTGCAAATTGATTTGTTCCTATTGGCTATATGATCTGATCTGATCCAGATTCAGCAATCTGATAGATATGGTCATTATCTATGATTCTGCGTTTTTGGTTTTCTCGTATCTTTAAAATTGTGGATGCCACAGACTTTCGTCCTTTGTGGGGGCGGAAGTGGGCGGGGCGAAGTTTTGAAATATTTTTGTAGCAGTGACATATCACAGAAGTCTGGATCCAAAACATCGTTGCTCTAGCTTTTATAGTCTTTGAGCACTAGGCGATGAAGGGGACGGACAGACGGACAGACGGACGGACGGATAGACAGACATGGCTCAATCGACTCGGCTATTGATGCTGATCAAGAATATATATACTTTATGGGGTCGGAAACGATTCCTTCTGGACGTTACACAAATCCATTTTCACCACAAATCTAATATACCCCAATACTCATTTTGAGTATCGGGTATAAAAAGAAAGGTCAAGAACGGAGAATTGAGATGGGCTCCTGAAAAAGGTTGGCGAACCGTCGTTTAGGCAGATAAATCCGGCCTCCCGGGTGGAATTCTCAATACTGCGACCCTTGCGATCACAGATCGGACTTCCCCAGATAGAAGACCTAGCGTTGAAGTCCCCGCCCACTATTGAGGGTATGTCAAGCGAAGCCCGATTTAAACTGTGAAACTGTTGTTGATGGCGGTGCATATATGCTAAAAATATTGAAATTGCTCTTGAGGTTTAATGTTTTTATTCCTAAAATTTCCAAGTCGTTCTCTATTTTTAGAATGCTGAATTGAATGTTTTTCCTGACGTAGATGCTAACCCCGCCGTAGCCGTCCTCTCTGGGCCTGCAGAAAAAGTTATAGTCTAAAATGCTGCAGTCCGCGTTGTTCAGCACCCAAATCTCTGAGAGGATGGCAATATCTATTGCGTTCTTGTCTAGGAACATTGAGAGGAGCTGTTTGTTGTTGTTGTGTGTCAGACTTTGAATATTTAGCTGAAGAATCTTCATTGTTGGATGTTTTGAGAACCAACTGCCATCCCTTGGGCAATCTGACGCCTATCTAGTTCTGCGTTGGAAGCATTGACAAATTCTCTAATTTCCTTAATAAATTTATTCGCTAAAGAATCCTTTTTAATGATGTTGTTTGGATCAATCAGGAACGCTGTGTGTTGCGTGACCTTCCATCCATGGCCACAATTATTAGTTATTGATTTGAATTATGAAGTCTAGTGTAAGTTAGGCTAGGGCAAAGCGGGAGCGCAATAAAAGCTCGCTCTCTCGCTCTTGGCGAATTCGCCCCGCTTTGCCACCGTAGGTTAGCTAGAGTAAGAGATTTGAATTGTGAAGAAAATATAGTTGTTCGCCAACCTTGATCGAGCGTATCAAGTTTTTCGCCCCGCCAAATAAATAATTTAAATTACAGCCACCCAAAGTTTTCGGTAATTGATTAGAAAAACTCTTCTAATTTTTCATGGCGCCCCCGGGTGGACTGTAAAGTGAATTATAGGCAACAACAATAAGTGACAGTGACACAAGAAATTGCAGTATACATATGCAAACATATTCGTTGCCCGCGTCGTGTGTGTGTGCCATCGGCAATCAATTTGTAAAATATCATCGCGTCGGTCGCGCCAACAATAATTTTTGTGCTAATTCTGCTACCGCCGAGGGATGCCCTGCGATAAAGACAGGAAAGTAGCAGTTGGATTCAAAGATCCAAAAGAGGAATCAGACGTATTTGTGCAGAAAATTGAAGGCTGAGCAAAAGACATTCAGATCTCTCTTTGAGGTGTCTTGTGCTGAAAACATTGCACATCGCCTTCAATTCTAGGCACAGACGTATGATATACATATAGTAGAGCTTGATTGCATGCATTTTATTAGTAATTGCATAAATATAACTAAAAACACATAAATACATACATATCGACACATACAGACATATGTGAACCGCTATTTGGACGCAACAGTTATATGTACATACATCTTTCGTTTTACACAAATATTATGGCAGAAATATTATGGCACTCTTGAAGACTTAAAGATTAAGCTCAAAAGTCGAGTAAAAAGCATTCGCCGCTTAGAGGATAGATTAGATCAAGGGTCGATTCCTTTGCAATTACCGGAATTACAATGTAGATTAGATTGTTTGAATGCTTCAATTGAAAAGGCTAACCATTTGCAGGAGCAAATCGAGGACATAACAGGTGATGATGCATATGCAGCCGAGTTGGAAGAGCTGATAATTGTCACCATAGGAAAGAAAATGTCGCTTATCGCCGCCTTTGATGCAGCAAGCGAGACGAAGCCAGTGTCTTCTTCAGCCCCAACTCATGCTAGACTTCCGAAATTGGCATTACCCAAATTTAGTGGTAAACACTCGGAATTCAAAAATTTCATTAGCCTTTTTGAGAGACTAGTCCATAGCGACAACAGCATACCGGTGATCGAAAAATTTAATCATTTGATTTCGTGCCTCTCTGATGAAGCATTAGGAACAATAAAGGCGTTCCAAGTCACCGAGGCAAATTATGAAAAGGCCATGGCTGGCCTAAAACGAGTATATGACAACGATTATTTGATTTTCACGAATAATATTTCCACATTGTTCAATCTGCCGAGAATGTCGCATCAATCTGCATCATCTCTAAGAACTCTAATCGATACTGTTTCGTCGATTTACGGATCGTTACTGTCGATCGGAGATGATACAAAAATGTCGAATGCAATGCTCATTCATCTCGTTTTAAACAGAGTCGACCCAGTGACGAAACAAAAGTGGGATGAACAGCTTACTTATGAGAAGTTGCCGCTTTGGTCCGACTTTGAGAAAGTCTTGAATCGTGGATACCAGCATCTGTCTGCTGAAGAATCGACCAAGCCAAGGTAAGACAAAGTCATGCCAAGCAAGCAACATAATCGCAGTTCATTTGCTTGTTCTTCCACTTCCACCAACAGTAAAACTCAGCAAACTTGTAGCTACTGCAATTCAGGAGTCCATGTAGTGTCAAATTGCCCTTCATTTTCGCGTCTCTCGGTGATGCAAAGGTTTGAGTTTGCTAAGTCGGCATCCCTATGCATTAATTGTCTGCGAAAAGGCCACGCTGTTGTAAAATGCAAAGCCAATAAATGTCGAGTGTGCAGCCGCTCACATCATACATTATTGCATCGATACACAGTGTCGGCTAATAGTCTCGCGTTGCCACCACCCCAAGAGAGTCCTTCTCCATCAAATCAGAATCAATCTTCCACGTCACATGTTTTGCATGCGATAGCGTTGGACAGGGTAATTCTGGCTACGTCGATCGTAAGCGTCCCAACTAAGAGCGGTGAACACATTCTGGCCAGAGCTCTGCTCGACTCTGGATCACAAACAAATTTTATTACCGAGGACCTCGCTAATCGCTTACAGATCCGTAGAGAGGAGTCCTGTATTAACTTGCTTGGAATTGGTGAATCTAATTCTCAAGTAAAGGATAAAATACACACAGTGGTGAAGTCGCGAATAAATGGTAGTGAGTTCTCCTTTGATTTTTGGATCCTGAAATCAATTTCAGGTTATCACCCTGACCAGTCAGTGAATGTGACTGACTGGCGAATCCCAGAGAACCTACCACTGGCAGACCCTTATTTCTACAAGCCACAAAGAATAGATATGTTAATTGGAGCAGAATCGTTCTTTGAATTATTAGCTGTTGGTCAAATTAAACAAGGTCCTGACTTTCCAACTCTTCAGAAAACCCTTCTTGGTTGGGTTGTGTCGGGAAAATATGTTTCCAGGAGTTCTGCTCCTCAAATTACAAACAGTTTGAGTTGCAGTGAAGAGTTGCTAGTATCCATCGATATGACCTTGAAAAAGTTTTGGTCACTGGAAGAAATGCCATCTACCAAGAAAATTGTCACACCTGAGCACAAGCTATGTGAAGAACACTATCGTAAGACGACTCAGGTACTATCATCAGGTCGGTTCGAAGTAAGGCTCCCGTTTAAATCAGATCCAAATTGTTTAGGCAACTCCTTTGAGGTTGCGAAACGGCGGTTTTTGTCGCTTGAAAGACGATTGCATCGTGACCATGAGTTGAAGAAAATGTACTTGGAATTCATGGAAGAGTACCTCTCCTTAGGTCATATGTCTCCTACTGACAATACGATTCCTTCTACTCCACACTACGTAATCCCTCATCAGTGTGTTCTGAGGCCCCAAAGTACGTCTACCAAGCTCCGAGTCGTGTTCGATGCATCGTCCAAGACGTCCTCACAGGTGGCCTTAAATGACATTCTGATGGTGGGACCTACCATTCAAGAGGAATTATACTCGACACTGCTCTGTTTCCGTCTGCACAGGTTTGCCCTGACTGCTGATGTTAAAAAGATGTATCGCCAAGTGATGGTGAACGAAGCGGATCGGCAGTTTCAGCTCATAGTGTGGAGAAGAGACCCTTCTGAATCCTTGAGATTATACAATCTCAACACTGTAACCTATGGGACTGGACCAGCCCCATTCTTAGCTATCCGGTGTTTGAAAAGTTTGAGTGAGTCTGCGAAGCTCTCATTCCCTAGAGCTGCTAACGTTATTGGGTCCGACTTTTACGTCGATGACTTGTTGACTGGTACTGCATGCGTAGAGGAGCTAAGGGCAATTAAGTCCGAAGTGTCTCAGGTTCTTCAGACCGCAGGGTTTGAGTTGACTGTAGTGTATTGACACTCAGACTTAAGCACGCGTTATCTTCAAGATTCTCTTTTATTCTATATCCCTTGGATGGTGTGACCGTATATAGATATTAATATAATCCCTAACACGCCTCTCCTTAGATGTTTAATATACATGTCATTTACAAATCTATTTTCTTATAACAATTTGATTTGTGTACTTAATCTAATTAGCGTATATAAAATTTATGTGATTTCGTATTTTTCTTTCTTCTTAATCTGTTTAGTATTTGTTTCAGTGTTTAATTTGTACATAATTTGATTTCATAATTCCTTTCTTTATATTATTTTATTGTTAAATACGCTTTACTACCTTCCCTGCCTCACGTGGTCTCAACTCTCTCCTGGTGGGTGTTGGTTGAGAAACTATTTGTTCATTGTTGGTTTTGGAATTGTCATCTACTGAACAATTGCTTTCGACATCAGGTGTTTTCGCATTAGGCGATGTATGATTGTTAGTGCTTTGGTTTCTAATTTGATCCAGGTGACGTTTTATTTCTCTGTTATTGTTCGCCAAAATACAACAATACGAACGCGGGCCCAGTTGTTGTTTTACAGTTGCCTGAGTCCAGCTTGCTTTGTTAGGATTTTTGTAGTCCCTAACCATAACTTTTTGATCCTTTAAACATTCTGTGCTTCGTCTACCTTTGTGATTTACAACACACTCAGTCTGTTTTTTATTTATTATGCTTTCGACCGTAGGTGGTTTTAACAACGAAAATCTTGTTTTTAGTGTACGACCAAAAAATAATTTAGCAGGAGATTCGCCCGTAGTACAATGAATCGTATTTCGGTAATCGATCAAAAATCTATTTAAAATTGTATTAAAATCTTGTCTTTCATTAGCCTTTATGTTTGCATATAGTGATTTCTTAACAGTCTTTACAAAATTTTCTGCTTGACCATTAGTCGCTGGATGTCCTGGAGCAGTAAAAATGTGATTAACACCATTGTTTTTCATAAACGTTTTAAAATCATCAGAAGTAAACTGTCGTCCATTGTCACTAACTAACACGTCTGGTAAACCATATCGACAAAATACTTCTCTAAGCTTGTTGATAGTAAACAATGAAGTTATTTCCTTCGTTTTGAATACTTCTGCCCATTTTGTATAAGAATCTATAATAACCAATAAATGAAAACCTCTAATTGGTCCTGCAAAGTCTATGTGTACTCGACTCCAAGCCTTGCCTGTGGATTTCCACGGTATTAACAGACTCTTTTCTGGACTTGATTGTAGTTCCTGACAAGGAATACAATCTCGAATTAATTTCTCAATTTCAGAATCCATGCAAGGCCACCACACATAAGAACGTGCTAACATTTTGGTTTTTACTATTCCCAAATGCGATGCATGAAATTCTGCTAAAATAGCTTGTCTCAGTTTGGTTGGAATTACTACTCTGTGTCCCCATAAGATACAATCATATTCCACTGAAAGTTCATTTGTTTTAGAGATGTAGGCAGAAAACTCGCTGCCTTTTAATCTTGTCTTCGAACCAGTGTTAATTGCCTCACAAACTTTTGATAATATTGGGTCACGTCGTGTTTCACGAGATATTTCTTTGAAGCTAATTTTGAACACCTTTTCGGACTGTATAAAATGTATGTAATTATAGTCTTCGTTTGGTACAGCCGTTTCCCATTGAGGCATTCTTGAGAGTCCATCTGCTATATTTAAGGTCCCTTTTATGTGTTCAACTGTATATTGAAAACCTGACAAAGTCAGTGCCCATCTTTGCATTCGTGCAGAGGCCATCAATGGAAGTCCTTTCAGGTCTCCAAATATGCTTAGTAATGGTTTGTGATCTGTTCGAAGGATGAACTTGTTTCCTAAAAGATACTGTCTTAATTTACTCACACAGAACACTATAGCCAGGGCCTCTTTCTCGATTGTACTGTAATTATGCTCGCTTTTGGATAATGCTCTTGATACAAATGCTATTGGTTTGATATCTTCATTGCATTTATGTGATAAAACACCTGAAACTGCATGACTGCTAGCATCAGTCGTTAATACTAACGGTTGATCTGGGTTGTAGTGAACTAAAACTTGTTCAGAAGTTACTTCTTTCTTTACCTCTTCATATGCACTCTGACATTCGCGTGTCCAATTAAATTTTGTATTTTTCTTTAATAATGCATATAAAGGACTCATTATCTGAGCGAAATTATTGATAAACTTTGAATAATAATTTACCATGCCTATGAAAGCTCTAAGCTGTGATACGTTTTCCGGAGCCGGTGCAAACAATACACTCGCAACTCTATCATTGTTTTTGCTCAGTCCTATCCTGTCAATTGAAAATCCTAGGTAACAAATTTTGGATTTAAAGAACTCACATTTCTTGTCATTTAATTTAAGTCCAACTGATTTCAGTTTTCTAAGTACAGCTTTTAGGTTTGAAATATGTTCTTGAAGATCTCGTCCTGTAACTGTTATGTCATCTTGATAAACCACAACTCCTCGCATACCCTGAAACAACCCTTCCATTGTTTTTTTGAAAAATAGCTGCTGCAGTTTTTATACCAAATGGTAAGCGTTTAACTTTCAATAGTCCAATATGTGTGCTCCAAGTACACAAATTTTGAGATTGCTCATCTAAATTTAGCTGATTGTAAGCATTTGACAGGTCAAGTTTTGAATACAGTGTACCCCCTTCAAGCGCTGCAAAAATGTCGTCTATTCGAGGTAGTGGATACTTTACGTCGACTAAAGACCGGTTTAATGTAACCTTATAGTCACCACAAATTCGTATGTCACCGTTTGGTTTTAAAATCGGTACCAAAGGTGTTGCCCATTCAGAACTAACAACTTGCTCTAAAATTCCATCATCTATGAATTTTCGTAACTGCACTTCAATCTTTTCTTTCCATGCTAATGGTACTGACCTAGGCTTGAAAAATATTGGTTTTGCATCTTCTTTTAATAGTAACGATATCGTATTCGTAGTATATGAACCTAAACGAGGCTCAAAAACTTCAGCAAACTCCGATTTAATCTGTTCTGTAATTACAGAATTTGGTTCATTTACGTACACATTGTTCACCTGCATGAACTCAAAATTAAAAGCTCTCAAAAATGTTCTACCTAGCAAAGGTGGACTCACTGCATTGGTTACAACAACAACAATTTGTTTTTTTAGACCTCGATATTCGATCGTTGCATCGTACTCACCAATAACTTTGATTGAATCTCCATTGTAATCTACATATGGAACTAGACATTTTCTAAGTGGTCTGCTGGTATTTAAGCTTTCGTAAAATGTTTTTGGAACCAATGTGCACGGTGCACCAGTGTCGCAAGCAATTTTCGTTATGTTTCCATCAATTTTTACAGGTAAATAATATACTCCACTAGTTGAGGTTGTATCAACGCTATAGATAGAAAAGTTATAATTATCATTATAAAAATTATTATCAGAATAGGTGTCATGTTTTGTTTGAGATACATAATTTACGGATTTTTTTGATTTATTTTTACAAATGCTCGCCAAGTGACCTATTTTTCCACAGCTGTGACATTTGCATGCCTTATACTTGCAATTGTTTGAGTTATGATTTCGCCAGCCACAGTGTGTGCATGGCTGCTGCTTCTTTTCTCTGCCAGCGTCGCAGTCGTTTTCGCCGTCGCCGTCACCGTCGCTTCTGCCGCCTCTGTAACTCACGTTTCGGTTGCCCTTGAAATGACTTCTGCCGTTGCTCTTTGCTTGATCTCTGTTCTCGCCTCTTTGCCTCTGCCATTGACTAGTCCCGTTCTTTTGATGCATGTAGTTGACGTTGTGTTCTGTCTTCCTTGTGCTGATCTTCGTCTCCATGATCATCGCCTTCTTGAGTGCATCAGCCAGAGTTAGATTTTCGTCTTCTTCACATATTCTTTCATATATAGGGTTGGGAAGGCTCATCACAAATTGGTTTAATACAAACGCTTCCAGATTTGAGCCAAATTTGCATTCCAATGCCAATTGTTTAACTCGAGCCTACCACTCCGCTACAGTCTCATCTTCACTTTTTGTGGACATGTGAAATTTTTTTCTTTTTCTGAATATGAGTGTAGGTGGTGTGTAGTGTGTTTTTAAAATTTCACATAATTCTTTGTATGCTTTTGATACGGGTGATACCGGATTGCACAAACTATGTAGTACAGTGTAAGCCGCTGGAAGGTGTGGCGAAAACTCAGCAATTGTTGCCATTTGATAGAATGTTGGTGCTTCATTTTTCGTCATGTTGCTATTCATATATTATATGCACTTTTAACATGTGTATGTATATTAATACGTTTTATTTTATGCTCGTCGCCAATTATGTAGTGTATTGACACTCAGACTTAAGCACGCGTTATCTTCAAGATTCTCTTTTATTCTATATCCCTTGGATGGTGTGACCGTATATAGATATTAATATAATACCTAACATTGACTAAGTGGTTTTCAAACTCACCCGAGATCACCGCATCTGAGAGCACAGCCAAACCCATAACAATCTCGGATTCAGAGTCGACAAAGTCGTTAGGAATCTCATGGTTACCTACTGACGATGCCTTTAAGTTCAAAATTGACAATTCAGTTATGGGTCTCCGAGCGACAAAACGGAACATACTATCGGTGACATCAAAGTTGTTTGACCCCCTTGGTTTATTAAGTCCTATCGTTATAAAAGGCAAGATCCTATTGCAGGAGCTTTGGCTTAACAAACTAGATTGGGATGAGTCGATCCCGCTGCATTTGGAAACAGCGTGGAATAAGTTGAAAAATACACTATCTCAATTGGAAGACATATCCATATCTCGGTTTGTGTATTCCGATCCGATGTCACCGGTTCAAATACATGCCTTTGCTGACGCCTCCATGAGAGCGTATGGAGCGTGCGTCTATATACGTAGCAGAACTGCAGAAGGTTTAAAAATATCATTGTTGACTTCGAAATCCAAAGTAGCGCCGCTCAAGACCAAAACGCTCCCAAGGCTTGAGTTATGTGCCGCTCACCTTCTCGCAGATCTCTGTCACAGAATCAAGCCCCTATTAAACGTGCCCATTGAACGAGTCGTTTATTGGTCGGATTCAGAGGTAACTCTCCATTGGATCCGGTCTCATCCATCGTCGTTGTCGACTTTCGTTTCAAATAGAGTGGCTGAGATTCAAGAGTGGTCAGATGATGCTACGTGGCGGCATGTACCCACGAAACAGAACCCAGCAGATATTGTCTCAAGAGGTTGTGACGTCGACGAAATCGTTCAGTCAATTTGGTTCGAAGGACCATCATTTCTGAAAGAGGAAGAAGAAAACTGGCCCAAGAACGCTCATTTCGAACACTCCGATGATCTTCAGCTGGAAAAGAGGAAGACTGCGGTCGGGTTGACCGCGGCTGTGCGAAGTTCGGAGCTGTTAGATGTCATCGAGGGATTCTCGTCACACCTCAAACTGCTTAGAGTGTTCGTGTATGTGTTCCGCTTTATAAGAAAATGTAAAGACCCAAGCCTAAATGTCAAAAAACTATCTCACCGACCGAATACCATGAAGCTTTTTATAAAATTGTCGAAATCATCCAGCATCACGAGTATCAAGGAGAAATTGAAAAGGTTAGGAAAGGATCTACAATTGGTCTTAGTCTTCAGCGGTTGAACCCATTCATCCATGAAGACGCAGGGACTTGGTGCAATTTTTCGTTGTTGCGAGTGGGGGGGCGACTAGCCAAAGCTCCTATATCATACGATGCCAAGTTTCCTCTGCTTTTGACTAAGCGCTCGCAATTCGTGCGAAGCTATATTCGTCATCTGCACCACTCGAATTTTCATGTCGGCCCACGAGCACTTGTGAGCATCCTTCGACAGAGCGTGTGGGTAGTGAACGCTCAGGAGGTCTGCCGTCAGACAGTTCGATCGTGTATGCGCTGTTTTAAATGCAAGCCTCGATTGCTGAAGCAACTCATGGGGAATTTACCCGCAAATCGACTCCGTGCTCTCCGCCCATTTTCAATTTGCGGCGTTGATTTTTGTGGACCAGTGCACACGACATTGAAAATTCGCGGAAGGCCCCCATACAAGTCATACATTGCGCTTTTTGTTTGTTTTGCGTCCAAGGCGGTTCACCTAGAAATAGTTTCCGATCTAACCACTGATTGTTTCTTGTTGGCTTTTCAAAGGTTCGTCGGGCGCCGAGGATATCCCCAAGTCGTTCATTGCGACAACGGGACGAACTTCGTCGGAGCGAGCCGCCATCTCAGCGCTCTGCGGATCAGGCTCAAGGAGCAAGGAGACGCAATTCGCGACTTCGCGTCAAAAAACGGATGCGAATTTGCGTTCATACCGCCGCGAGCTCCTCACATGGGAGGGCTATGGGAGGCAGGTGTAAAAACTGTCAAGAGCCTACTCCTACGGGCGGTAGGCAGCGCGCTCCTAACCGCCGAAGAGCTCGCCACAGTCCTCGTCGGCATCGAGGCCATAATGAACTCGAGGCCGCTGGGAGCCATCAGCCAAGATCCAAGCGACGGCGAGGCCCTAACACCCGGGCACCTGCTGACAGGCGGGTCGCTCATCGCCCCCCCAGCACTGCGGACTCCGGACCAGGAGAGTCTCAGTTGCTTGCGGCGATGGCGACTTGTCTCGTCAGTCAGGCAAGCGTTTTGGCAGCGATGGTCCCGCGAATATGTCCTGGGGCTGCAAATTCGGGGAAAATGGCACCAGCAGCAACCGAACCTCGAGGAAGGAGACCTCGTCATCGTGGCCGAGGACAATCTGCCGCCTCAGGAGTGGCTCGTGGGGAGGGTCATCGCCACGCACGCAGGAGAGGACGGCATGGTCAGGGTCGTCGAAATAAGGACTAGCACTGGAGCGATTTTTCGGCGGCCCATACACAAATTAGCGCCGCTCCCAATGTGTTGAAGCCGATACAGGCGTTCAACGGGGCCGGTGTTGCGTGACCTTCCATCCATGGCCACAATTATTAGTTATTGATCTGAATTATGAAGTCTAGTGTAAGTTAGGCTAGGGCTAGGCTAGAGCGCAATAAAAGCTCGCTCTCTCGCTCTTGGCGAATTCGCCCCGCTTTGCCACCGTAGGTTAGCTAGAGTAAGAGATTTGAATTGTGAAGAAAATATAGTTGTTCGCCAACCTTGATCGAGCGTATCAAGTTTTTCGCCCCGCCAAATAAATAATTTAAATTACAGCCACCCAAAGTTTTCGGTAATTGATTAGAAAAACTCTTCTAATTTTTCACTGTGAGTTTGGCTCCTAGTGCGTTTAGCTTATCCTGGGCCAGAGAAGATGCCACGGATGAAGATCTAACAAATTTCTCGCTCATTTGGACGCAGTCTGAGTTTATTGAGTTCTTCCACTCTGCCATGTTGGCTGCTGCCTTGGCCGCCTCTGCGTTCCGGGCGGCAACCCTATTGGATTTGGTCACTTCCGCGAAAGAGGTAACAGAATGAATTTCCCTGGCGGACTCTAAGCTGTTATTTAAGAATTCAGGGGAGCGGTTAGTTTGCCAACTGGGTCTAGGAAATTCCCCTTGATCCCTTAGGTTGGGGGAAGTTCTATCAAAAAGGATCGGATATCTAGCCTTGACCTCAGCTCTAGTTAGGTTTTCCAGTGTCATACACTTTTGAATGGCGTACGCTTTTTTCCTGGCCTCACACTGCGGGTGGGTGGCAGCATGTTCCCCCTTGCAGTTAGCACAGACCAGCCCTGAGCAGATAATATCTTTGCTGTGATCTTGTCCGCATTTGAAACATTTCGCTCCACTCTTGCAATGTTGCGCCAGATGGCCAAACCTAAAACACCTGAAACATTGAATAAGGTTTCACTTCTACTTTAGATTATAGAAAATTGATTTTGGTTGGTAACTGCTCTCCTCTGAACCAGAGTTTCACCCTGCCAGTAGGTACACGTTCCCCCGATGCTCTATCCCTTCGCGTAATCCGAACTATCTCCTCAATTGGGATATACGAGGTTACAAGCTCCGCTAGCTGTTCCTCCGAGTAGTGCCCGGGGATCCCAAAAATTAACCCTGCTTTTTGGACGAAGTGCCTAAAGATTCGGGTTGAGTACCCTTGAGCAGCGAAAACACTGTTTTCCACTAGCCAGTTTGCACACTCCGCCGACCCGCACACAATCTTGCACCTGCCATAGCCCATTCTAGCAACCTCCTCGATATCGCTAATGCCCTGCTTCAGCAGCAGATCGGATAGATCAAACTGGTTTATAGCAATTCTGGCATTATTCGCACTCATTTTGTCGATACAAACAATGTATGGGCCTTTATGCCCCTCATAATACTTGCTAACGATGATTTTGCGGTTACTTCCGTTTTTCGTACTCACGGAAGCCACACAAACCGCGTCAGTCTTCTCTCTCTCTCTCATGCTTGTTGTCGTGTTCGTGGACATGTTTGTCGACACGTTCGTCGACAAGTTTGGTTTCTTGCACAGCAGTTTAGAAGCCAAAAGCTGCGGAGCCGTTTTTGCCGCCATCTTTACTCCTACCCGCATGGCGGATTTAGCTTCTCCTTCCCTTTTTTTCAGCGTTCCCATGCGAATTTTAACTCCCGTCGCTTTCTCCGTCGCCATCCTTGTCTTTCCTATGCTTGCCATGCTTCTCAGGGTCCAGACGGAGTTCCAAGAGCCGTTTTAAGAGTTATTCCGGAACGCCATGCAGTAAATTCCAGGTTTTTCGACTTAATTGATGAAGCTTTGGGAATTTCTTCGCGCCGTCTTCGTAGGCGTGTGAGGCGCCCCCAGAAGCTTCGGAAAATGTCAGTGTTGAACAACGTTGCGCATTTATTTATTAATTTATTTAAATTTTGTGTACACCACACAAATACAACACATCAAACTTTTCTCGTTTCCCAGCACTGCTGGAACAGCAGCTGTTTTACATCGGTAGAACTTTTTTCGTGTTTACTGTTTTGTTTAATGTGATTATTTATTTATTAATTTATTTAAATTTTGTGTACACCACACAAATACAACACATCAAACTTTTCTCGTTTCCCAGCACTACTGGAACAGCAGCTGTTTTACATCGGTAGAACTTTTTTCGTGTTTACTGTTTTGTTTAATGTGATTTAATAATGGTGATTTGTGGAAACATTCTAGCACGGAGCAAATACGAACATTTCGTTTTGAGTTGTGGGCTGTGCAATGACTGTGACGTGAAAATGGGTATTGAGAGGTGGAAGGAGTTCGTCCTGCACATTAAGCGGCATAGAGAAGAGGATCAAGCGAGTGATAGTGACTTCGATGCTTGTGAGAGCAGTGACAACTCCCCAACAGAGACAAAGCAGCGTGGGCCTGTGAAGGATGATGAAGATTGTTTAGCCGAGGGGATGATTGTGGATCTTCCCATATCATCCGATGAAGACGAAGGCGATGATGAAGACTCCCCATCAATGCCGGTTGCATGCGAACTGGAAGGAGCACGAGCACATACAACAACAGACTTCTCGCCAGTAGTAAAAGTAAGCACATACATGACCCCTTTGTAGGTGAAAACTTTGACCCAAACCGTCGTCTGGATTATTTTTAGTTTAACCAACTTTCTACCGACGCAGTCCACGTATTACTCAATTCATCGAGCTCTATAGAGATCATCCGTGCCTTTGGGATCCTTCAGATGAGTGCTATAAAAACAAAGAAAAACGTACTGATGCATACAAGTCCCTGATGGAGAAGTTCTGGAGAAGCGTCTGCCAACATTCATCTGACGATCTATAGACTGAAGAAGTCTATAGCCAGTCTGCACTCTCAATATGCAGCAATAACGCGGCAAAAAAAAGATACAAAAACTGACCAGGGTCCCACTGTACTATCATGCAAAATACAACTTTTTGGCGGAGCGAGGAATTGTAGAGGAAGGTGACAGCGATGACGATGGCGGCGATGGCAAGATCAAGGTTAGCTTTATTTAAAAGAATATGCGATAATTTAATAATAACTTGCCTTCTTGCAGCTCTTGTTTACGGAAGAAAATCTGTTGACAAGTCTTTTTATTAAACTGTATTCCAAATTTCCGCACCTGTACGATCCGGCCCACAAGAACTTCTCGAGTCTGAGTGAGCGTAAAAATGCTTATATAGAAATTACAGATGTGCTCTCCTCAGAAGTTCCACTGGGAGTTATCACCCACTACGATGTGTACGACAGCATTCTAAGCCTACGCCAGTGGTATTCTCGAAAGATGAAGAATCTGACTGAGGTTCAGACTGTCGGCCTATCGACGGCTGGAAAGACTACATTTAGAGGTGCCAGAACTTTATGCCGACGAAGACGTTCCGCCAGAAGTTACAATGCCATGTTTGCGAAATGATAATGCGTTGCAGGCACATCAGTTCAAAGATCACAAACTAGGCGATGGTGGCTGGTTTAAATGCCCCTTGTGTGAGCTGAATTTCGAGAGACGGTGCCATCTGCAACAGCATAATCAGCGTGTTCACATGAGCAAAACATCTGCAGTCGAAGCTTCGCCTTTGCCAGCCAACTAGCCACTCACAAACGCTCTCATGATGAGAAACATATGGACAAGCCGTATATCTGCGAATTCTGCGGAAAATCTTTAAGACAAAAGATTCAACTGAGCACGCATGTAACCGCCGTGCACACCAAAATTCGTGCACTTGAGTGCACAATGTGCCCCAAAGACTTTTTTACCAAGCGCGATCTCAAGGATCATGTTAAGGCGCACTTAAATATACGCGACAAGGTATGTGATGTCTGCCAGAAAGCCTTTACGAACGCCAACGCCCTGGTCAAGCATCGGCACATACACCGGGAGAAAACGCTTCAGTGCACACTCTGCAGCACCTGTTTCTCTGAGCGGGTTAGCTTAGGTGTTCACATGAGGCGCACCCATAAGATTATTAAAAACACTTTGAAAGGAGCTGAGACTACCAACGACTCCCTACTTAAACATACATTCCCACAATCTCACGACATTTCAGACAAATAAAATACATTTTGAAATTGCAATTTGCTAGAATTTATTCAAACGGTCCCCTGCTCTTTATTGTGCTGGGCATTGTGTAACACTGTATGAACAGCTGTTCCTGTTTTGATTGAGAAAACACGTTACGTGCATATTTATTCCCGTTCCGTTTGGCTTGACTGAGAAATGAGAGGGTTTCTTCCGAAGTTGTGGCATCAATGTGATGCTGTTTTTCGGCAGACGGTCTCCCAGAAATATGTTGTCAAGGGAATCAGCTGCAGCTGGAGCTGGAGGAGCACCCGTCAATTGGCCACCAGTGGCAGTCAGAACCCGGCGACTAAATTACGTGAAAGACCGCACTGTAATGTGGGAACTATTAGTCATTTAGACCATGGCAAAACGACGCTTACTGCTGCCATTACAAAAATCCAGTCCAATAAGGGACTGGCTGAATACTGCTCGTACGACCAAATCGACCGGGCGCCAGAGGAAAAGGCACGGGGCATAACCATAAACGCGTGCCACATCGGCTACGCCACCACGGAGCGTACTTACGCCCACACCGATTGTCCCGGGCATGCAGATTACATAAAGGTGAACTTACCCAACTCAGAGAATTAACTAGCAGCTAACTGTCCTTCTCTACTGGATGTAGAAGATGATCTCAGGAGCTTCCCAAATGGATGGTGCTATACTCGTTGTGGCGGCGACGGACGGACAAATGCCCCAAACTCGCGAACATTTGCTGCTAGCGAAGCAAGTGGGCATACAGCGCATTGTGGTGTTTATCAACAAAGCCGATCTAGTAGATCAGGAAGTATTGGAGTTGGTGGAGATCGACATGCGCGAGATGCTGAGTAATTTTGGTTTTGATGGCGTCAACAGCCCAGTCATTTGTGGTTCAACCCTTTTAGCACTCCGCGAGGATCAATCGGAATTTGGAGTACCGGCCATTGAGAAGCTGTTGCAGCATTGTGACTCCTATATACCAACACCACAACGCGACGTGAAGGCTCCATTCATCCTGCCAATTGATAATGCATTTACTGTTCCAGGACGTGGCACAATGGTTGTGGGAACCATCAAGAGGGGCACCATTCTGCCACCAATGCCGATGCAGATCTGTTTGGCTTCAATCAGAACCTCAAAACGAGCGTCAGTGACATACAGATCTTTAGCAAGAGCGTCCCCCAGGCCCTGGCCGGCGAAAATGTCAGTGCTCTTCTGCGGGGCATTAAAATTTCCGCCGTGGAGCGAGGCATGCTTCTTTGTGCATCGGGCTCAGAGGATGTTTCGAACCATTTTGAGGGCTCTATGTATTTGCTATCGCGTGCCGAGGGTGGCCGCTTTAAGCCGATGCTCTCGAAGTACATCCAGCAGCTGTTCAGCATGACGTGGAATGTCCCAGCGCGCATTGACATGGGTGAGGAGGAGATTTAATATTATTAAACTATGCTCCCAACTAATAACTAATCATACAGTGCCCAGCGAGGCCATGCTAATGCCGGGTGAGCACGGTCAGGTTCGGGTTACATTGCTGCGAAAAATGGTCATGACATCGGGCCAGGCGTTTACCGTTCGGGAGAATGGAGCTACTGTGGCCACGGGCATGATAACTCAGCGACTGCCGTCCCTTGATCTCCCCAAGAACAAGTTGTCGAAGGCGGTAGTAACCAGCTAAAGCGGCTGCTTCTATTTTTTTGTACACTTTTATATATTGTATTTAATTGTACACGCGCATCTGTTAAGTTGATATCAGCGATATCAAGCTGGAGGATATCGAGGATACCGTCGCATCTCAATCTGGATGAGTTCCTCGAGAAAATATAAATGTGTGGGTCCCGCCTTTTCACAGATCTGACTGCAATGCCATTTAGACCGACTGAGAAGCGCTTTCTTTTAGTGTATTATATAATATACATATTTATATTATAGAAATTAATAATGTTCTTAGCAAATCAACTAGAATATGAAATGTTGAGAAATGTTTGCCGAAACGAAATCCATTTAGTTCCTGTTTAGCTTAAAATATCAAACACAACACTTGATTCCAGCTTACTTTAAGCTCGTGATCCAAGTCCATTCCATGTTCCCCCTGGCATCCACCGAAGATTGCAAGGTTTAGGTTATTATTATACGAATTGTTTAACGTGAAAGTGATGAGCGGTTCTGAACCGATCGTAATGTGAAATGCAATAAGTGCCGGGAGTACGACTCCCTCCAACCATAAAGAAGAGCATTATTTGCCTCAGCCTTGTACCAAAGACTATACAATACCAAGATGTTGCATGAGGAACAAATGCTTTTTCAATTTTCGTTTGACGCTTCATGGTACGGGCGCGCTGGGCTAGTACTTCAATTCTCTTTTACGCTACCTTCGCCTCCGAAATGCTACTCGGCTTCGTCAATGCCTCGGTCAGCGTCGAGTCGGTGTGAAAGCATGTCAGTGTCTGCGTGGTCGCTGATGTCTTTGGCGCGGCACAGTGGGGACTCAGCCGAAATAGTCAAAAAATTGTATGAGTGCTTTAGATAAATTTAATGTACGCATCTAATAGAGAATTTTCCAATCGAATTTTCAAGTTAGTTTTAGTTTAGGAGATATAAGCACTCAAAGTTTAACATTTTTTCAGTGTGCAAATATTTATTGGACTCATATTCACTAACTAATTTAGCACGCTGAGACGGCCAAAGGTCCCACTGTGCCGCTCCAAAGACATCGGCGATCCGCGACCACCGCTTCGACGGTGCTGAGGCTCGGGAGTCCAGAATTATTTCGTTGCTGGTGAAGGCATTGCCGAACAGACGAAACCGATGGGCAGCGGGGTCGCGGTAGAGACGAAGTACAGGCGAAAAGGGAATTGAAACCCCGCGCGCTCCCTCGTGCCTTTTGGGTCCTAATGTTAGGACCCGCCATAGAACAGCTTTTTGGTCGCTCATGCAACATCTTGGTATTGTATAGTCTTTGCTTGTACCTTACAAAAAATTGTAGTATACCATGAATTTACTCGAGTCCGACTATTGCCTTAAACTGTGTTTGGCTTATAGAGATCACAGACGTTAGGATAAGACTCATTATGAACACCGAAACGTTGATTTACTCTATTTATTTATGTGTAGTCTCATTTCTTGTTATACCCGATACTCAAAATGAGTATTGGGGTATATTAGATTTGTGGTAAAAGTGGATGTGTGTAACATCCAGAAGGAATCGTTTCCGACCCCATAAAGTATATATATTCTTGATCAGCATCAATAGCCGAGTCGATTGAGCCCTGTCTGTCTGTCCGTCTGTCCGTCCGTCCGTCCGTCCGTCCGTCCATCCGTCCGTCCGTCCGTCCGTCTGTCCGTCCGTCCGTCCGTCCGTCCGTCCCCTTCAGCGCCTAATGCTCAAAGACTATAGGAGCTAGAGTAACGATGGTTTGGATCCAGACTTCTGTGATATGTCACTGCTACAAGAATATTTCAAAACTTCGCCCCGCCCACTTCCGCCCCCACAAAGGACGAAAATCTGTGGCATCCACATTTTTAAAGATACGATAAAACAAAAAACGCAGAATCGTAGAGGATGACTATATGTTCTAGAGTGTAAGATCTCAACCAGATCGTATAATAATTATAGCCAGAATCAAGAAAACAATTTCATTCTTTCTCGCTCTGTCTCTCTCTAACACACAGGTTTCATGGTCGGCTTTGCCAATTGCAAAATATGAGTTCAAGGATCTCAGAACCTATAAGAGCCAGAGCAACCAAATTTGGTATCCACACTCCTGTGATATCGGACCTTGACCGTTTCGTGTCCAAATTTCGCCACACCCCCTTCCGCCCCCGCAAAGGATGAAAATCTGGGGCATCCACAAATCTCAGAGACTATTAGGGCTAGAGTAACCAAATTTGGTATCCGCACTTCTGTTAGATCTCACTATAAAACGTATATCTCAGAATTTCGCCCCACCCTTTTCCGCCCCCACAAAGGACGAAAATCTGTTGCATCCACAATATTGCACATTCGAGAAAACTAAAAGCGCAGAATCAGAGATAATGACCATATCTATCAGATTGCTGAATCTGGATCAGATCCGATTCTTTTTATAGCCAAAAGGACCAGAGCAATTTGCACTGGCTACGCAGCCCCCGACGTCACGCTCAGACTGATTTTCTGTCTCTCTCGCACGCACTCCTTGTCGTGTCGTTTAATATTAGCGGCGTCTGCCGGAGGAGAGCCATACTGACTTAGTATCGGGTATAACTGTAGAGTTGCGGTCTCCGCCGCAACTCACAACGTTCCCCCTCGTGTAGTTTATAATTTTGTGTTTCTCAAATGGCGCCATGGCTGATCTAATTGATCCGTAACTGGAGAAGATTGGCCAATTAAAAATACGTTGGCATTTCTTTGAACTATTTGTTTGAGATGCCAAGCTTTTTTGGCACCTATGTGTTTCAAAAATGAAAAGAGATTTCGGGTTAAACCTTATAATTCGTATTTAATCTTGGTGGCTTAGCGGAAGCCGATTGCTTGCTATTGCCAGATAAACTTTATGCGAGATCGATATGCAACCAATGCGCAGAGGGGTTAGCATAGAACTAAACTACAGACGACGGCGTTAGATCAAAATGATTGCCGAAGTGGCGGCAGCAGATCAAAGTAGTTGCCGAAGTGGCGGCGGCAGAGAGCCCCTTTAGCGGGAGAGCGCAGCAGCTCTGCAGAACGTCAACGTTTTACAACATAGGCGGCTCTCTCTGCTCATACAATAATAATGTTAAAGTTACGGTTATTCTTCAGCGGCTGGCCCGAACATACTCCCCCCGTTGGGAGCTAGTCTCTCAACAGATTCCTTAAGGGGCAGCAAACATAGCCGAGTGACGGCCCTCCTGATGTTTCCTGAGGATGTCTTCAGGTCAGCGACGCGACACACTCCGTCCTTGCCCAAAACGACATCGACCACTCTAGCCAGTGGCCAACGCATTGGAGGAAGATTTTCGTCCTTCACCAGAACGAGGTCGTTCTTGCAGATGTTTTGCGCGGGGGTACGCCACTTCGCGCGCTCTTGCAAAAGAGTGAGATACTCTTCGCGCCAACGGCTCCAAAATATTTGCTGTAGTTGGGTGACCCGCTGCCAGCCATCCAGACGATTGTAGTTCAGCTTCGTTAGGTCAGGCTCGAGGATTTGCTCATGGGGGCCGCCTAAAAGCAGATGAGCAGGAGTCAAAACGTCTAAATCATCAGGATTTTCTGAAAGCGAGAGCAAAGGGCGAGAGTTAACAATTGCAGTGATCTGACAGATCAGAGTGCGCAGCTCGTCGAAGCTAAGCACAGATGGTCCAACTGAGCGGTACAGGTGATATTTTGCGGTCTTCACGGCCGCTTCCCACAACCCGCCAAAATGCGGAGAGCGAGGTGGGATGAAACGCCAGTCGATCGAGTCAGCCAAGCAGGATTCGTGGACCTCCTTCATATGCGGTTCGCTCAGACAAAGCTTCTTTAGCTCCAGAAGCTCGTTCTTGGCCCCAACGAAGTTTGTCGCATTGTCCGACCAAATTTGACTTGGCCTTCCTCGAGTGGAAGTAAAACGCTTTAGTGCGCCTAGAAACGATGCGGTGGTCAAATCCTTTACGAGCTCCATGTGTATAGCCTTAGAAGTGAAACAGATGTATACGCTAATGTAGCACTTGATCGGAGGCCTCGTGCGGATTTCTGATCGGTAGAAAAAAGGTCCACAGTAATCTACTCCAGTGACTTCAAAAGCTCGAGATCCTTCCAAACGTTCCTTAGGTAGGTCTCCCATGATGTGTTCGACCATGCGCGGCCTAGTCCTGAAGCATCTCACACATCTGCTGACGACCCTTGACACTGCCTTAACACCTCCAATGGGCCAATATTCCAGCCGAATTTTGGATAGCAAGGCGCGAGGTCCGGCATGGAGGTTTCTTTCATGATAATATCTTATCAGCGCAAAGGTAATGGAATGTCCCTTTGGCAGAATGAGCGGGTGCTGAGCGTCAAATCCTAGCGATGAGTTGCCAAGACGACCTCCAACTCTAAGTAGTCCAGAATGATCGATGAACGGGTTGAGCGAACTAATAGAACTGGATTTCATGACTTGACCATTGCGCCGAATCTCCTTTATGTCCATCCACAAATTTGCCAGCTGAATGTGTCGAATTAGAAGATGCGTTCCTTGCCGAATATCAGAAACGGTGAGTCCTGGATGCCTAAGACGATGTATAAATTTATGCATGTAGGCGAATGTGCGCTGCATGCGAAAGAATGAATTTGCATCCGGACGTGAGCTCGGCATGTGGAGACGTGATTAGCAATCCTCTCTTGCGAAGCTCCAAAGTTGCTATGTTGTTAGATGGAGATACAGGCCACTTATCCTTGGAGCCTAGCAAAAAGGATGGGCCGTGAAACCATAGCTCTGACTGGATAAGATGGTTGGGAAGCGAGCCTCTTGAGAGAATATCAGCAGGATTTAAAGATGTGGGAACATAGCGCCATTCCATGGCTGCCGTCAACTCCTGAATTGATGCCACTCGATTTGCCACGAAAACTTGAAATTTAGCTGTCTCGTCCCTAATCCAAGATAATGCTGTTGACGAATCCGACCAGCAATAGAACCGACCTGTAAAGACTCCCATGTCCTTTACATTCTGCATGATTTTCGCAAGCAAATGGGCTCCACTTAATTCCAGCTTAGGAATCGATATAGTCTTTAGCGGCGCCACTCGCGACTTTGAGCACAAAACGTGGCTCAAAGACTGGGCTTCCCTGGACACGACATACATGCAAACGCCATATGCTTCTAAGCTGGCATCACAGAATCCGTGAACTTCTGTAGCCACACTAGAACGAAGAACCAAGCGAGAAAATGAGATCCGAGAAATGCTTGCCAAACTATTTCTCAAGTCCATCCAAGTTGAATGCAACGCTGAGGGTAGGCTTTCATCCCAATCCAAATTTTCTCTCCAAAGCTGTTGAAGGAAGATTTTGCACCTGACAATGACTGGATTTATCAATCCAAGAGGGTCGTAGAACCGCGCAATCGTAGATAAAACCGACCGCTTTGATGGCTTTGAGTTTGTGTCCAGTGCGGACAAGGCAAAAAGCAGCTGATCCGAAGCAGGGTCCCACGCTAAGCCGAGAGTTTTGGCAATGTCGCTTCCATTGCCTTCCATTCTCTATGTCATCTTCAGGGGTTCCCTCAAGTACTTCCTGGTGACTGGAGCACCATTTCCTAAGTCTAAAATTACCACGGGACAGTAAAGCTGATGTTTGGTGCATCTTGTCCATGACCTGTGCGACCGAATTACCGCCCGAAATAAGGTCATCCACGTAAAACTCCTGCCGCAGAGCAGCTGAGCCAAGAGGGTAGGACTCACCCTCGTCGATGGCCAGCTGGTGCATTGCGCGGACCGCTAAAAATGATGCAGCCTTCGTCCCGTATGTGACGGTGTCTAATGTGTAGACTTGAACCTCGGACTCGATGGAATCTCGCCATAGGATGCACTGATACAAATTGTCGGGTGGAGACACTCGTACGCAGCGGTACATTTTACAAATGTCCCCAGTGATAGCGACTGGATATGTTCGAAAGCCAATCAATATGTTAAACAATGCAGGCTGAACAACAGGGCCTGTCATCATCACATCATTTAGAGAATATCCAGTTGATGTAGCCGCGGATCCGTCGAAAACGACACGGAGTTTTGTCGTCGTACTGTCCTCCTTTAGGACACAGTGATGAGGCAAGAAATATTTGCAGAGACTACGGGAATCAGGGTTGACTTGGTGCATATGATGCAAATCAATGTACTCCCTCTTAAAGGCGGAATACCGCTCCTTGAGTGTAGGATTACGCTCCAGTTTTCGCTCCAGACTGATGAACCGTCGATAAGCCTGAGCATAAGATTCTCCTAAACGATCAGTATTGTTATTTAGCGGCAGACGAACTGCATACTCCCCGGATGGCAACCGTGAAAGGTGGCTTACGAAATGTGCTTCACAATCGTCTTCTTCTTTGGTATTCAACCCAGCCTCCACACAATTCTCGACTTCCCAAACGAAGAGTTTTATCCAACCTTGCTTCTATCTCAGCTATCGAATCTAAACAATTGTGCGTAGCCAAAAACGCCGAGCTTGATACCTTCTGTCCACCGCCAGATACGATCCACCCAAGCCGGGTCTTCTGCAGAAGAGGCAGTCCATCGGTGAGTTTGATTTGCCCTACGCAGAGGAGATCATAAAAAACGCTCGCACCAATGAGAAGATCAACCCGTTGAGGATTGAAAAATGCAGGATCAGCGAGCTGAATGTTAGATGGAATACGCCAATCGGATACATATACTGTCATACTTGGTTGAGAATCGGTAATCGTGGGGGCGATGAGAGCAGTAAGTGTAGTTGTGTAAGCAGAGGTGCGAGAATGCATACAAATGCTTATGGTGGTTCCCTCAGTAGAAACGCTGGTATCGCCCAGCCCAGACACAAGTGCAGACGATTGAGTTCTCCTAAGCTGAAGCTGCTGGGCGAACCTGGATGTGACGAGATGCAGCTGCGATCCTGAATCTAAGATGGCACGACAAGGAACTAAAACGCCAGACCGATTCTTTACGAGAACCACGGCTGTAGCCAGAAGCACGACATCAGAGTGAAGACCTTGGGCAGCAAGAGAGGTAGACGAAGGTAGAGACGAGCTGCTAGCAGAATTTTGAGCAACGGAAAGAGTGTCCGGTTGAACGGCCAGATCGGGAGGAGTAATACCTGGGCAGCCTTGTGTTGTGGGCTGTACACTATCGAAGTGCAACAAACTATGATGCCTACCGCCGCATACTCGACATTTTCCACTATTGCATGCGCGGGTCCGGTGCCCCGGCTTTAGGCACTTGAAGCATAGGGAAAGCTTCTTCACTTCTTTGTGGCGCAGCAACGGTGAGAGATTTCCGAATATCTTGCACGAGTATATTCCATGGCCCGCTGAGTGGCAAAAGACGCATACAGACGGGTCGGCGGAAGAGTTGGAAGCGACAAACGTTTTCTTAACCTGCGTATAGGAATGGTTTTTTCCCACCTGATCGCTACTAGCGTGTGTCGCTGTAACATATTCCAACCGCTCCATTTTCTGGCAGCGTTGCTGCAAGAATTCGAAGAATTCCTCTGCGGTAGGTATAGCATCCGACGATGTGTGCTCCTCCCATTTGGTTTGCGTCTTCGAATCCAACTTCTGCAGCAGCATGTTGATGACCATGAATCCTGAAATCTCCTCAGCAGTTCCCAATGTCTGCAACGCTCGCATGTGTAAATTGACTGCATCCGAAAACTCCCGAAGCCTTTTAGCAGAAGGCGAGTCTACCCTCTTTAGCCCAAGAATCTTCTTGATGTGTGCCTGGAAAACAAGTCTTTTGTTATTAAAGCGTTTATTAAGTATATCCAGAGCCGCACGATAATTGGCACTGGAGAGCTCTAACGATCGAACCGAATCCAAAGCCGCATCAGCGAGGCAAGAGCGAAGGTGCTGGAATTTCTCGATGTCACTGAGATCCGCATCCGCTTCAATCACCGATTTGAACATTGCCATAAAATCCGAGAACTCGACGTATCCACCAGAAAATTTAGGCACCTTCAGCTCAGGAAGTCGCTGCTGGTGACCCATGTTGATGGTACTATGTCCGGAATGGCTTGGCAGAGTCGTAGAATGGGCAGCGGCGTGTGACTGGCTTACTTCAACAGCAGCCAGCAACTCAGCTTTCAACGATATGAAAAGAGTATCGAAGATTTCGCGCAGCTCACTCCCAATCTCGTTTTGATCGAGAGCCTCCAACTCATTATGGGCCTTATTAAATTCCTCTCGAATTTCTGCCAACATATCAAGGCGCACCTCGACTTCCGCGGCGGTCAGCTTATCGATTTTATTCCCCGCGAAGGATTCGCCAAGCCTGTGCAATCGATCATATAATGACTGACTTTTACGCTTATACAGACTCAGTCTGGAATCAGCCACCACAATATTTCCGCCCGCGCCTGTATTCGGATCGTTGTCCATGTTAACCGTTGTGCAATTCGACACAACAACGGAAAATGAAATACCGCTTAAGCGACGATGTATAGACGCGAGAGCGAGAATGCAAGACACGAAAAGTCAAGAACCGCGGCGGCAGCTGCGCAGAGAATGAGAGATTCGACGCTTAAAGTACCGGAATTTGTCTATAAATATTCCAGCCGCACTCTCACTGAATTTGCACTTTAAACTGTTTTTCAACGTGCACCCAAATGTATTTGTTGGTAGTTAAACTACCCAACAGCAAAATATTGTATAAATAATAAGTGTTTTAACGGAACGCGATTAAGCAATGGTTTTATATCACGTCGGGGTCACCATTGTTTGAGATGCCAAGCTTTTTTGGCACCTATGTGTTTCAAAAATGAAAAGAGATTTCGGGTTAAACCTTATAATTCGTATTTAATCTTGGTGGCTTAGCGGAAGCCGATTGCTTGCTATTGCCAGATAAACTTTATGCGAGATCGATATGCAACCAATGCGCAGAGGGGTTAGCATAGAACTAAACTATAGACGACGGCGTTAGATCAAAGTGATTGCCGAAATGGCGGCAGCAGATCAAAGTAGTTGCCGAAGTGGCGGCGGCAGAGAGCCCCTTTAGCGGGAGAGCGCAGCAGCTCTGCAGAACGTCAACGTTTTACAACATAGGCGGCTCTCTCTGCTCATACAATAATAATGTTAAAGTTACGGTTATTCTTCAGCGGCTGGCCCGAACACTATTTATAATAAGTATTTTCCCTACTTATACACATACACATACACAAGAACATTATTAATTTCTATAATATAAATATGTATATTATATAATACACTAAAAGAAAGCGCTTCTCAGTCGGTCTAAATGGCATTGCAGTCAGATCTGTGAAATGGCGGGACCCACACATTTATATTTTCTCGAGGAACTCATCCAGATTGAGATGCGACGGTAGCTCGATATCCTCCAGCTTGATATCGCTGTACCTGAAGATCACCTTGAAAGGCTGAATGAATTTCTGGTCCATGGTGAACTCATCGCTGTTGCCCTTTTGCTGAAAGAGAGAACCAAAACATTGCGTATACGCAACAAGGCAACATGAAGTTATTTTCCTACCGTTTGTCGGGCATTCAGCTCCTTGGTGAGTTTTTCCAGAAACACGTTGGTAATCTTATTCTCATAGTCATCCAGCTTGTAGGACTTCATCCCTTTCAGGACCTGCGCTGTACTCAGCGACGTGCACAGATCACAGATAGTCTGAACATCCTGTTCGCTCTTGCGCGACTGCAGCAGCTGGGATACCTGGTTCAGCGGCGACAGGGCCGTCAGAACGTCGTTGGACTGGAAGAACCAAGCGTTAGTGGAAGAATTCGATATATAAATGACATAATCGTCGAGGAGACCCACCATTTTCTTGCTGCGCACCCAGTCCTCAATGCAGCCAATATTGTAGCGTATTACCATGCCCGTCTCCCACATGCAGATGTCGCCGCGCAACATAAGACAATTGAGGGCCACGGCACACACGAAGTAAAGCAGCTGGTGGAATATCTGCTCTGCATAGCAATTGTCCAGGCCAAAGTGCTGGAATTGCTTGTAGAAGTGCTCCAGCTGGCCGATCAACTGCTTCCAAGCTGGCCCGCCGCCGTGTTCCGGCGAGGATCCCGCTCCGATCGAAGTCGTGCGACCGCTCATGCCGTGTGGCTGCGGGCTCCGCTGAATCTCATCGTTCTTAAGAATGGCGGGAACTATTTTGGAATCCAACAGTCCCTGAATCTGCATTATTAGGGCCTGGTACAGATTCACGATCAGATCCAGAATGACGCGACGGTATTCAAAGAGATTGAAGTTCTTCAGCTGCTGCTGGTTCTGCTTCTCCGTATTTAGCTTCACGTACTCTTCTACGTCTCCGTATTGCTTGAGGAGATTAAGCAGCCTGTGGGAATAGGGAGAGACGCATGTTGATAATGCGATGCCAACCAATGGAAGCTGAGATTATGGCTTACGTAATAGAGTTAACCAGCCAAATGACACGGTTCTCAATGGGATGCGGTGTGCGATGCATTTTCTTGATTTGAATCACGAATTTGCTTAGCAACTCGCGCACATCGTCGTCGGCATTGGTTAGATCAGTATATCTTGAAAGGAAAAGGAGAATATAATACATATATAATATATATAGGGGCCAAGCAGCGGATAGAGTACGGTACCCGCGACAGTTTTTACCCCCCATCTAACCTAACCTTATATATACATATATAGATTTTTAGAGCTCACCGAATGCACATGAATATGAGATACGCTGGAAATCCAGGCAAAAGTCCGACTACTGTTCGCGGCGTCATGGTGCTAAGGAGACGCTGCAGTATCTTGTCCAGGTCGGTGCTATGGAACTTCATGAGGCCTTGCGGATTTTGAGACTTTTGTTTGGTTACATTCGCCCCCAAGTCATTGCTGAGGCGCTTCTGGTCAGCCGAGCCCGAGCCGCTACCTTTGCTGCGGCTCTTTTCCTCCTCCAACTTGTGCTCCAGCTGTCCACCGTTCTGGCGGTAGGCCTGGAGCTTGGCGTTCGCCAGCTTCAGCTCCTCTTGGACCAGCAGGAATTGGGCGACAGCCTTCTGCAGTTCTCGGCGTAGGAATCGGTCGTTTTGCTTGAGTGTTTCAACATTGGCGTCCTCGGACGTATCGATGCTCTCGAAGATTACCTTCTGCAGCTCATCCTGTTCGTTGTGCAGACGCTCGATCTCCTGCGTCATCTCCACAAGCTTACTGTTGTGCTCTTCCGTAATGGCCTTCAACTCGTCCTCGAGTTGTCTGCGAATGGAAATGCGAGAATGGAGAACGTGTTTCGATTGATTCTTTTGTCAGTACTCACCGATTGACAAGTTTCTGGGACTGGAAGGCTTCTAGAAGCTCATTAACATCGTTGCCCCGCAGATGCATGCTCTCCGGCTCAAAGGATCGCAGTGTCTGGTTCTGCTGCAGCAGGACAGCCTTCAGCTGGATGCACTCGTCTCGTCGTCTACGAACCTCTTCCTGTAGGGCGGCATGCTGAACTGCAATGGTAAAGAGGGGGGGTGGTGGGGGGAAGGGGGGGGGGGAACAGGGGGACGCCCGAATAAGTACGGTAGACGCGTGGAGCGCCCGGCATGCGAAGGCTGTTACCATTGAGCTCGTTGATCTCAACACCGTGTTTAATGCTCGTTCGCAGCTGCTCGTGCTCGCTGCGCAATTTCTCGTTCTCTACCTCAAGCTCGGAGACGCTATGGTGTGTGGTGTGGTAAGCAGTGTGTGGCATGCAATAATACATAAATGTAGTTGTCGTTGTAGCGATCAATCTTGTGGCTACATTTTTGAGCAGTCATTTGAGGAGAGAGTTGGCTTTCACACTTACCGGAACGAGTCCTCCGTAGGCTTGTTTCGACTTGCCAGCTTTATGTATTGCTCCTGCAGGACCTTGTGCTTCGACTTCTCTGCCTCCAAGATGGAGCGCAGCTTCACCACCAGGCTGGTGCAGTCCGCAGAGGTATCTGCAAAGAAATTAGAGTCCATCAGATCCATCTTATATATCTGGAAAGAAGGCCTCGCTCGTACAGCTCTTGCTCTGCAAATCTGACGTCCGATTAATGTCAAGCGTGTTCTTGGCCGAGCCATAGCCAACGTCTTCCTCGTTCTGACTAGAGGCGTTGCTCGCGCTCCTCCCGCGCAGGCTGTAGACGCCGTTTTGCTGAAGTCGACTCAGCTCCTCCTTCAGCTGGTAGTTCTCGTTCTCTATCACCTCCTTGTCTTTGATGGCACGCTGATAGGCTTCGTTCAGTTCGTTGTTGTCGATCTCGGCCAGCATACGCACGTTCTGGTCGTGCTGTGTAGCCACTACGTTCTTGGCCATCTCGATCATTTGGTCCACTTGCTTGCGCAGCTCCTCGTTTTCTAGGCAGTACGTCTGTTTCTGGCTCAGCCATTCCTCCTGCGAGTGTCGGTTCTCCTCCAGCAGTTGCATTTTCTCGTCCCGCTCCGCCTCCAGCTGCTTGTTGAGGGCCGCTATCAGCATATCCTTGTCCATGCAGGCAGCCTTCACGTTCTTGAACTCGCCCTCCAGGTTCTTCTTCATCTCCAGCTTCATTCTGAAAAAGAAACATTAAGAGGAGAATACATTTGTTCACCGACTAATACTAACTTTAGGACGCTGATCTCGCTGGTTTTGTGTTTCAGATTGCTGTTGTCTCGGTTTAGCTCATCGATGCGCTGCTGCATGGAAATAATCTTGTTCTCGAGGCCCATGTACTTGTTCTCCATGTGCGATATGGTCTTGGCCTCGGCCTTCATGCGCTTGAACTTGCGCCGCGCCAAGAAGCGACGCACCGCCGCCTGGCAAATGATGATATTGCGCCGCTTGTGATGGTAGGCGCGTCGCGCCAGCACGCCACGTACGAAGCGTTGGATCTGTACGGCCCGATAGTGATCTCGCAGGGCATAAAACTTGCTGCGGGCCAGCATGCCGCGAGCGTAAGTCTGTATCCCTGCAATAAAGTGCCGCAGACGTAGATAGCGACGCCGACACAGCCATCCCTTGGCGTATTTTGATAGTATAAGGGCGGCTCGAACTTCACGCATATTCTGGACGCGCTCGCGGGCCATGAAGCCACGCGAATACCGCTGTATACCGCTGATCACCATCTGCAACTTCAGGTATCGTCGTCGATGGATGAAACGCCGCACCACGGACTGTACAATCGTGATGTACTTCTTGCGCAGATTGGCCCGCACCTGTTCGAGGAAAGCTACCTGGCCGGCACGAAAGAATATCTGTGTGTTGCCAAACCGACTCTTGTCCTCGTCCTCGATCCACTTGTACACAATGTTGCGGCACGACTGCTTCAAGTCGTTCTTGTCTATCTTCGAGCGATGCGCCAGCAGCTGGTAGCGCATATAGAAGTCCGGATAGAGCCAGCGCGAGGGGAAGCCGGCGGCCGAGATGCGCACCGTTTCCAGCACGCCGCAGGCCCTAAGCTGTTGTATGATCTTGGCGGTCTCCCACTTGAAGGCAATCTTCTCGTCGTTGGGCTAAAGTACCACAGAGAAAGCGTATGACTATTGGCATCTAAAAACTCCTTTGGATAACTCACCTTGATGCAACGCACGTAATGGGGCGTGGTGGCATGCAACGTAGTTATAAGCGATGTCAGACTCTCCTGGAACTGGGCGCCCACGGTTTTCTTATGCTGCTTGGATGGCACCACCTAATAACGGAGAAAGCAGTATCAATATGGGTTTAATTGCAGGGAAGAACACACACAGAGTACGGTCTAGGGAAAGGGCTGACTAACAAAAGAAATACAAGTTATAAAAACTAGATAAACAGTACCATCATCTGTGTGAACGCCAATTAAATTAATTCTAAAAACTATACTAAACAAGCTGGGGATGGCGGAGGGGGCGGGCGTTGTTAAAAGCAAACCCTGGTTAATCAATGTGTTTTTGGTTAGTAATTTGCTGGGATCATAAATACAAATACTTTTGTGGCAACTAACTCTTCGACGGGTCTCATTGAGCTCCTGTTGGACGTTCCAGGGCCGTTGTTGGTGGAGTGAACGACAAGCGAATGAAAAATACGAAATAGCAATAATCAAAGATGGATATTCACTATGGACGTTTACATAAGCTTTTCATCAAATGATATGCTGATGTTCATCACAAACCTGCTTTCGGCCGGCGCTTATAACTACGCGACCGCCCAATGTGGATGTTGTGTTGGCATCCACACCAAGAGTGTCAATGTCCTCCAGGGCCATGACCTGCTTCACCAGCGACATGTCGGACAGGGCCAGGACGGAGGTGAGTTCTTTGGAGACAGTGTCGCGGTTCTTTTCCAGGAATCCGTTCACATCATACTCCACGATATCCGAGAAGTGTTTGATGAAGAAGCCTTTAACGAATTGATAGTGTGATTAGGAATTATGATTGCGTAGATAGCGACAGAGAAAACTCACTTGTGGTGCCAAAGCGGGGCTTCTCAAAGTGCGGAAATTTGCTGCACTTTCCAATGAGTTTGCCGGCCCAACTCTCGTCGGAGCCCTTGGGCATCTGTAGGAGATAAGATTCATTCATGGATTGTACATTTATTTAGAAAACCATTAAGGAAGCTAAACGCGGATCCTGCAAGGGGATGTAAGGTAAATCTTACCCTACATTCCTCGTCGAGAAGATCGAGTACACCCAGACGGGATTCAATTAAATCGATGCACGGCTGATTGTCATAGAAGTCGATCATGGTCCAGGTAATACCCTCCTTGAGGTACTCCTCCTGTTCTAGCTTAAAGACGTGCTGGTTGAACTGCTGCTGGAGCTTCTCGTTTGCATAGTTTATGCAAAACTGTTCAAACGAGTTCACCTCAAACGTTTCAAAGCCGTAGATATCGAGCACGCCAATGAAGCTGCACTGCTTGCTACCGTTGTTGAGGCTCTTGTTCAGCACACCGCCGATATACTGAAACAGTTTGGCGTATATGTGCTTGGCCAGCGCATCGCGCGCCGCCTGCCCGGCCTCAACGCTGTTCGGTATCAGCACATGTTCATTGACCGACTCTATCTTACGCATTACAAGCCAGCGACGCAGATCTTCTGTTTTCACCCGCAGCAGGTCCCCAGTGATTTGCAGGTGAATATCGTTGTGCTGCACAAGAGGAAAATTCAATTTTAATGCCTTTCGTTAAGTGCTCTTGAGTGGTGCTTACAGATATTTGACAGGAATCGGTGTCTTCATCATCGCCGCCCTCGGTGTACTTCTTGGTCACCTCAATGTTGCCCAGATGCAGAATGCCAGCCAGTATTTTCACAATCTCCGCTATCTGCTGAAATGAGAACCCTAGTACTGTCATTGCCTGGGCAGTCTCGTTAAACTGATCGGCATCCGAGACCCGTTCGATGTCCGGGGCGCCACCCATGTTCAGGAACTGAAACTTGTCCTGGTGGTCTGTGGGAGAAGGATTCCATCAGATAAGTTTGTCCGAGCAGATCAGATCGCAACACTTACCCAGCAACAATTCAGGGTACTTAGCCCGCGCCGCACACAGCTGATAGAAGATGTGATAGTTGCGCTCCCCCTGTGCCTGATAGACCACCCGAGACTTCTCCAGGAGATAGGTGTGCACGGTGGCTCCCTGCAGGTACATAACACCCATCTGGTTCTTGAAGAGCAGCTTGGTGAACTTGCCAAAGCGCGAACTGTTGTCGTTTCGCGTGGTCTTCGCATTGCCAAAAGCCTCCATGATCGGCGAAGATGCCAGCACCTTCCGCTCCACCTGCGTTTCGGACTCGGAGCCGCCGACGGCGGCGAAGTAGCGCATGGCGTACTTGGCGGAGACCGTCTTGCCTGCCCCCGACTCGCCGCTGACAATGATACTCAGGTTGCAGTTCTCCCGCTCTAGCTTCGTGTAGGCTTCCTCGGCCAGGGCAAAGATGTGCGGCTCCAGATCCCCCATGGATAGACCGCGATAGGCTCGGATTATACTGGGCCCATACAGGGGCATCTCCGCGTACGGATTGATAGCCAACAGTATGATGCCGCAGTAGGTGTAGATAATCTGGCGTTCGCAGAAGCGAACGCGCAGATTGTACAACACCCCGGGCTCATGCAGGTACGAGAGGGTTGTGAGATCATTTTGCCCAACCAGAATGGCCGGATTTCGCAGCGGGGGAAGGTTGCTTCCATCGGGCTTTAGTTTGAACTCCTTGAGGCTGCCCGATTCCGTGCAGATCTTCAGGAAGCTTGCTCCCTTGCGGTAGCTCTCCTCCAAGGTGGCACTCTCCCACACCTGTTCCGCATGGGTCACCCAGATCTTGGCCCCCTGCGAAAAGAGAATGTAGACAACGTCAGTAAACATTGCATGGAAAATGTTCTTCATTATCAGCTATCCTCCTGTATCACCTACATATGTACACCTGTGTATGTTTGTGTGCAATTATCGAGGCTTATCAGAGAGAGTCTGATTAGACCCGTGATTCATTCCCAAATATTTCTATTCGCTGCAGTCATTGACTGGATGACATCAATACCTGTCAATACCTGCCATGGAAAGGGCTAATAGAGAATGTAGGGCTTGTAGAATGAAGAAATGTGAAAAACGAAAATGGCGCAAACACACGAGAGCACACACACACGCAAACAGTAGCAGAGCAGAATTCACGTTATGTATGCATTTTTATTAGCCCCCCATTCTTTGGCACTATTGGCGTCCTAAAGCGATACCGACACCGACACCGCCGCAATTTGCCAACAATGCACTTGTAGGGCATCAATATAATGTGCGGAATACCTTTGCATATAGCATCTCCTCGCTTGACATGGTTCCGTTACGTTCTCCTCTGCACTAATCACTATCACTAATCCACAGCACTGATTTCGTGCATAAAATCCCGTTAGCTTTATCAGACTGAAGCTGGCGATGCGCTGGATATGGATGATGTTTGTTCCTAGTGATTTCAATTGGATTCCAGTTCAAGCAAATACTTATACTATTTGCACACGACGTTCAGATGGCCATTTTTCTGTTTGCTTTTAGGTATTTTAATTTTGCAGCCAAAAGTTAATTTTAAAATTTAGCGTAGTACTTTTTAAAAGAACGATAACCAAAATAAATAACAAAAACAAATATGTATTTGCCACCCGTCCCGTCTACTTTTGAATGTGTTGTTGTCAGTGGACTTATCGATATAATTACTTAACCCAATTAACCGCCTATTTAAACAGGTGATCAACTTGAGTTAGACCGCGTTAAATAATACTGTTATTAAATCCATTATCTTTACTTAAAATATTTATCACTTGAACTCCGCCAAAAATTCTTCAAGTTTCATCACTTCAATGGTTATTTGATTCAATATTTTAGTACTCCCTGATCGACAATGGGTTAATCGTCCATGTTCGGAAATCATTTTCATAGATATTGATATTCGGTCTAATATTACTAACTAACTAGGACACTCAACCCTGAACACATAATTTTATCTGATGGATTACAAAATTGGCTAATTTTAAGTACTCATTTTTTTTTGGATTGATCTACAAAAAATAAAAGCTGTCAATCGGATTTAGCTAAGGGTATGGACATTTTTATACCCTGTTTCTCCTAATTAATGTTAAAATTCGGTTTTGCTAGCTGATTTGAATATATTATAATGACTTTTTTCATTTTACCTGTTATACTCATTCCTTACATACATATATCTCGATCACAATACCTATTATTGGTCTCTATAAGAAGACCATAAACTGTGCAATTCCCTTGAGATATGACGTGAGATGATAAACATTTCAGGAATATACCATACGTACCACAATGTAATTTCTAACACTAAGCACAGCTGCATCTCTCAATTTTTCCCGCGCTTTACTCGAGAAGAACCAGCGAGGCATTGTACAAAAAATAATATTAGAAGCTCCAGTTAAGGTTTTTAAATAACAGAAAAAGCAAAGCGATTAAATCTAAAATGTCAAGTCCCGCTCGATCTCCCAGTGTCGGATCTGGTACCCCAAAGCAAGGAGCGGGAGCTCGTACACCAACCAGAGGTAAAGAAAGCAGTCCAGTCCTGCCGACAAATATATAAATGATTGTTCCCGGCGATTGCAGGCATCGCAACGCAGGATGTGGACACGCCCATGCGAATGGGTCCTGGCCGTGCGGCCAGGCCATCGGACAATATTAGTTTGCCAACCACATCGCCAGGAAATATAAGCTTGCCTGCAACGAGTCCGGCGCGGGGTCTCGGACTCAACATGAGTGAGATCGATCTGAGTTCACCTCTCAACTATGGCACGCCCAGCTCCATGGGCTCCATTCGTACGCCCCGTTCGGGCATTCGCGGTACTCCGCTGCGTGCACGTCCTGATATTCGGACAGACAAGCGAACTCGTCAAGTGACCATTGGTGGCGGCTCTGGTGTGAGTAAAGATCTTCTACTTTGCAACTCTACTCTACGAATCCACCTCTATTACAGCTGGAACCAATTCCCGAAAAGGGCTCTGAGACTACAGATCCTGTTTCCGAGTCTTCGCAAGCTCCCCAGCTAGTGGTTTGGGGCACCAATGTAGTTGTTAGCCAGTGCAAGTCCAAGTTCAAGTCGTTCATTATGCGCTTTATTGATCCGACCGCTGAGCAGGATGATATCTCTGAGAACATAGATGTCAATCAGCCTCTGTATCTGCAAAAGCTCGAGGAGATTCACACATTGGAGGAGCCGTATCTGAATCTGAACAGTGCCCATCTGAAGCCCTTTGATCAGGACTTGTACGGCCAGTTGATCTGCTATCCTCAGGAGGTGATTCCCGGCTTCGACATGGCCATCAATGAGATGTTCTTCGAACGATATCCGGCCGCTTTGCTGGAGCACCAGATACAGGTGCGTCCCTTCAACGCCAACAAGACGCGCAATATGCGCTTCCTCAATCCCGAGGACATGGATCAACTGATCAGTATTTGCGGCATGGTAATCCGCTCCTCGAACATCATACCGGAAATGCGCGAAGCCTTCTTCAGCTGCAACATCTGCTCCTTCAGCACCACCGTCGAGGTGGATCGAGGTCGCATTTCGCAACCAACGTTGTGCACTAACTGCAACACCAATCACTGCTTCCGTCTCATCCATAACCGATCAGAGTTCACGGACAAGCAGCTCATCAAGCTGCAGGAATCGCCCGACGACATGGCCGCCGGCCAGACGCCCCACAACGTCCTTCTCTATGCCCACAACGATCTCGTCGACAAGGTTCAGCCCGGCGATCGTGTCACAGTAACAGGCATCTATCCGGCCACGCCCCTTAAAGGCAGTGGCCAGTAAGTGAATAGCGTGTACAAGACCCACGTCGATGTTGTGCATTTCCGTAAAGTAGATAATAAGCGTCTGTACGAGGAGGAAGAGGGGTACGTATGATCTTCCAAATGATTTTTAAACTATGTAACTATTTCTTCCCAAACTTCCAGGAAAGATCCCTTTTTCCCTCCTGAGCGCATTGAGCTGCTGCCGCTGTTGGCCAAGAAACCGGATATTTACGATCGCCTGGCCAGGGCCATCGCCCCTTCCATTTATGAGAATGACGACATCAAGAAGGGAGTCCTCCTGCAGCTTTTTGGTGGAACCAAGAAGAAACACTCGACCCTGGGACGCCAGAACTTTAGATCGGAAATCCACTTGCTGCTTTGCGGTGATCCAGGCACATCAAAGTCTCAAATGCTTCAATACGTCTACAACCTAGTGCCGCGGTCGCAGTATACCTCCGGACGGGGTTCGTCGGCCGTCGGCTTAACCGCCTATGTGACCAAGGATCCAGAGACACGCCAGCTGGTCCTGCAGACGTAAATATACTTTATTCTTTGTGGGCTTGGAAATATTTTCTAATGGATTACGAATGTTGTTGCAGGGGCGCTCTGGTACTGGCCGACAACGGTGTCTGTTGCATTGATGAGTTCGACAAAATGAACGATTCGACCCGCAGCGTTCTCCACGAGGTAATGGAGCAGCAGACGATGAGCATTGCCAAGGCAGGAATCATATGCCAGCTGAATGCACGCACCTCCATACTTGCAGCTGCCAATCCCGCCGAGTCGCAGTGGAACAAGCGCAAGAACATCATCGACAACGTTCAGTTGCCACACACCCTACTCTCGCGGTTCGATTTGATTTTCTTGGTTCTGGACCCACTGGATGAGATATTCGACAAGCGTTTGGCCAGTCATTTGGTCTCGCTCTACTATGTGACCAGGCATGAGGAAGAGGATACCATGTTTGTAAGTACCTTTTTTTGGTTTTATTTTTCTGCAAATTTTGAGCTGTTTTTGTCGAAACTCTCAGGATATGAGTGTGCTGCGCGATTACACTGCCTATGCCCGCGAACATTTGTCCCCCACACTGTCGGACGAGGCCCAGCAGCGCCTGATCCAGGCCTACGTAGATATGCGCAAGGTTGGCGCTGGACGTGGCCAGATCTCGGCCTATCCCCGTCAATTTTAGAGCCTTATACGTTTGTCCGAAGCCCACGCCAATGTGCGGCTCAGAAACGAGGTTGAGTTGTTGGACGTCGAGGAGGCCTGGCGACTCCATCGCGAAGCCTTAAAGCAATCTACAACAGATCCTCTGTCTGGAAAAATCGACGTGGGCATATTGACCACTGGTCTCTCTACGGCGGAGCGTAAGAAGCGCGCAGATCTGGTGGCAACCATAAAGGAAAACTTGAAGAAGAAGGGCAAAGTGCCTACCGTTCCCTACCAAAAACTATTCAAGGAGATCAAGGAGGGCTCCCAAATTGTAAGCCATGGCAAACCGCTTATTGTTTCTGCTATGATAATATTTTTCCTTTCAGTTAATCACGCGCGAACAGTTTGAGGATGCCCTGAAGAAAGTGCAGGATGAAGGCGCCATTGTAATGGGTAAAAATACAATTCGCATTTGTTAATTTAATTTCGGCTAATGCCAATCACTCATTCATTCCCAGCATCATTACAAAATCATTTGAAAATACAAATAACGAGGGGGAACGTTGTGAGCTGCTGTGGACACCGCAACTCTACGGTTATACCCGATACTAAGTCAGTATGGCTCTCCTCCGGCAGACGCCGCTAATATTAAACGACACGACAAAGAGTGCGTGCGAGAGAGACAGAAAATCAGTCTGAGCGTGACGTCGGGCGCTGCGTAGCCACTGCAAATTGATTTGTTCCTATTGGCTATAAAAATGATCTGATCTGATACAGATTCAGCAATCTGATAGATATGGTCATTATCTATGATTCTGCGTTTTTAGTTTTCTCGAATGTGCAATATTGTGGATGCAACAGATTTTCGTCCTTTGTGTGGGTGGAAGGGGGTGGGGCGAAATTTTATAGTAAGATCTAACAGGAGTGCGGATACCAAATTTGGTTACTCTAGCCTTAATAGTCTCTGAGATTTTTGAATGTCCCCAGATTTTCGTCCTTTGCGGGAGCGGAAGGGGGTGTGTCGAAATTTTGAAACAAACTCGTCTCGGTCCGATATATTAGGAGTGTGGATACCAAATTTGGTTGCTCTAGCTTTTGTAGTCTCTGAGATGTAGGCGCTAATGTTTTACTCTAAGCAAAGCCGCCTATGCTACGTGTGTGTTAGAGAGAGACAGGGCGAGAAAAAATGAAATTGTTTTCTTGATGCTGGCTATAATAATAATACGATCCAATTCAGATTCCGCAGTCTTAAAGATATGGTCATTCTCTACAATTCTACGTTTTTGGTTTTCTCATATCTTTAAAATTGTGGATGCCACAGATTTTCGTCCTTTGTGGGGGCGGAAGTGGGCGGGGCGAAGTTTTGAAATATTTTTGTAGCAGTGACATATCACAGAAGTCTGGATCCAAAACATCGTTGCTCTAGCTCTTATAGTCTTTGAGCACTAGGCGCTGAAGGGGACGGACAGACGGACGGACGGACAGACAGACAGGGCTCAATCGACTCGGCTATTGATGCTGATCAAGCATATATATACTTTATGGGGTCGGAAACGATTCCTTCTGGACGTTACACACATCACCTTTTACCACAAATCTAATATACCCCAATACTCATTTTGAGTATCGGGTATAAAAATTACAAGAATTTAACGTTTCTTTGGCCAACAAAATACCGAACTGTGGGAAAAAATCCCAACTATATGCCCCGTTTGCACTATCTGTGCTGGAAAACGGGTCGTTTCCTCTTTCAGACTAGAATTGCGTCAATATCGATATCGATAGCAAATGCGCGGCATTGTAACTGGACTATCACAGTGTGACCAGAGGCTGCCAATGCAATGCCAAACAAGCAGCAGAGCAGAGGTAGCCAATTCAACAGAAAGGTAAAAGCCCCATACAGGTAGAATGGAGTGTGGCAAATCGTCAGAACATTCGTCACATAGTGCCTCCGAGGCATCGGCGGACTCTGGGAGCTTGCTAAACAGCGATCTCACAATGGCGGGACGCGAACTTACACTAACGCCCACAAAGCGGGAACGACGCAAATCGCCAGGTACCAGCGTACAGGCTCCAATGTCGCCGACGTCCTCGCTGGCGGACACAACGTTCGAGCCCACCATTTACATGATGGTGAATGACTTTGACGATGAGGCCACATTGAACGAGGAAGAGGCGCTGGCCAATTTGGAGGCACACAATCCGGATGACGAGATTGCCACGCTCAGGGAGGAGAGCGAAATGCCCATTGAGGAGCTGCTGGCCAAATACAGTATGGCACCCTCGCCCACTGCCAGCAGCTCGAAGCGATCGAGTGGCGGCTCAAGGCGGCGACGAGCCACCAAGCGGCAGTACCAGGAGCTAGACACAGAAACTGCCCACGCATCCACATCCAGCGCCGCTGCAGCACAGCAGGACAAAGTCGATGATTTCCTTGAGCAGCCGCAGGATCCAGGTGTTGACCCTTCGGAAGAGAACACATCGTCTAGCTCTCAGCGAAATAAGAGTCCCATGGAGACAGATGAACCGCAGGCTATTTTACCGCCCGATGTCGCAAAAAAACAGCATCGCTCTCATTTACTGGATTTGTATCCAGATGAGTCCTTTGGAGCAAGTTCGCCCCTAATCGGACCCCTGGAAGAACTCGTAAGATGTAAGTATCGAGATTCGGCTGACGTCTAGTTGCTAGATTGAAGATTTCATTATGTAATATTAATTTCAGTCACGCCGCTTCAGGAGCTCTTCGAAGAAGTTGAAGCTGACGACGACGAAGAGTCGGATAACGAATCTGATGACGCGAGGAAGATTATCATGGTTGGAGCGGACTACCAAGCTGATATTCCCGATGGTCTCTCACAGTATGGAGATATATTGCCGTACGAGAATGAAGATCTGTTAATATGGGAGCCGAGTCAAGTCTCAGAGCGGGAAGTAGAGGAATATCTGGCAAAGATCCAAGAGACCCGAGCCTTGCCACCGCTAGAAGAGGGAGTGGAAGTTGTGGCAACCGACGAGCAGCCCGTAGCTTTACCCGCCCCGTTAGCTCCGCCAAGAGTTCTGCCAGCGCCAAATGTTGCCAGCGACGGCGAGTCTCTGTCCGTGGTAAAGGACAACGAGCAGGCCCTGCATTTACTGGTCCAGTGTGGCTATGACTTCAATGAGGCCCTGCGGCGCAAACGATTGAATGTGCTGCCCCTGAGCGACACCATGAGCAGCTGGTCGGAGGAAGAGTGCCTCAAGTTTGAGGAGGGCATACATAAGTACGGCAAGGACTTTTATCAGATACGCCAGAACCAGGTAAAGGACTGCTCAACGTCTCCTAGCGACTAATTAGTGGGATGGTTGGCGTCTTTCAGGTGCGCACAAGAACCATGCGCGAACTGGTCCAGTTTTATTACCTGTGGAAGAAGAGCGAGCGCCGGGACCAGAGCTTTGCCCTGAATGATACCATCGATCACATGGATGCATTCCTTAACGAAGCGGGTACTGGCAACGGAAACGGCAATGGCAATGGAAGCGAGAACGGGAACAGCAACGGCAGCTGCTCCCCACACAGCAGCAACGGGCCCAGCAATGGGGAGCACTCACTGGATAAAGATAGCACTACCACTTGCCCCCGAAAGCCCTCGACGAAGAGCTACTCCATTATGACTGGAGGCCAGCCGGCGAGCGGTGCTGCTGGTACTGCAAGTAGCAAACGTGGAACGCCCGCACCCATGACCCTGGAAGACGAAGAAGATAATGAGAACGAAGAAAACCAGGTTACCATCTAAGTGACATATGTACATACATATATAGACTTATGCGTGGAAAGTTCTAGGAAAAATCGGCAGCTACCATAGGTACAGGCTCCGACATGAGCGCAGGCGCTTTCGTCTGGAACAGGCAGGGCAGGGAAAGGCGTAGTACTAAGCAAAAAGTAATCCATTACCGTACGGTTATGTACATCCAGTACTTGTAGGATACAATATATACATATATTATTTCAGATTCTTAAATCGATATTTCTCATAACTATTAATGAATTTAAGAGTAATGTTAAGCGCATATGAATGTCTATTTGTTACAAGTCCTAATAGATTCCGGAGTCGAGTACTTATGGCTTATTATATATGTACGTATGTACTCGTATGTATACAATATTTGTATTTTCGCTCAATCCTTAAGTTTCGTTGAATGTGTCAATAAATGTAATCTAAATGTGTGTGAATCGTACGCTTATGTGTACGTCGATAGTTTGGATCGCAAACTGGTCGTGGAAATGGTCAATTACGGTATTAAATTGCATCCAGTGGTCAGACGTTGGAGGTGCTCTATTTCAGAAATAAAATGCTTCGAGGATCAAATGTCAGCCTGAAACATAACCACAAAGCCAGAGAAAGAGAACGAACAAGCAACATCTGATAAATAAACCCAGTCGCCAATTGCCATGTTTGCTTCACTTGCATTTTCTCTAGCAGCTTAGCACGAAAAAAAGAGCCGAACCCCAAAACGTACGTACACACAGGCACAAGAGCGGGGAGCGAGGAGAGAACGGACGGACAGACAGACAGACAACGGCAGCACCAATTGGAGATACTACTCGTCCCAGGGCCCAGGCTCACGATCGTGAAAACCGAAGATGGGGCTACATGGATGTACATTCTTGTGTGTGCGTATTCTCTCTTTTTCCGACAGCGCTCCGTAGCGTGAATATTTTACGTTCACTCCATCTCCATTTCCATGCAGTCCAGCCGACCGTAGTAAAATCCAGTTTTGATAAAAATAAACAAAGCGCAACAAGTACGCTACACTCCGCTGTGTAAGCATATACATATGTACGACAGCCCGAAAAGGACTTTGGATCTGGGCGTGCTGCGCAACGTTGAGCCTAATCAGAGTGTCACCCCCTTTGCAGGACTCAGCAGTGTCCGATTGTATTGATTTGCATTGTTGTATTAGTTTTGCTGCAGACAGTTCAGTTGGAGGTGATTGGCTTTGGCTGGATGGGAGTGGACGGAGCAGAGCACATTGGATTCGATACGGCCCCACAGCAATGCATACGACAGCGCAGAGTTAACAACCGTAAAGCGCACAAATACGAGCCGACAACGGCGTTGCCAGCTAGCCGCCGCGAGCTGCTAGCGGAAGCTTTACATCCGGACAATATTGCTGATGCCAGTTTGCGGCAAAGCCTGTTGCTGTGCGCCCGTTGTGCCTGCGCTCTCTTCTCGGTTTTCTTTGGACTCGCCTTCGCCATTGCCATTGCCTCGCATTGCCATCGCCTGAGAGCCAAAAGGCACGTAAACTGGTTGGACCGTACCCGTATTTTTCAGTTTTCAGTGCCGTTTCAGCGCTTGAGCTGCGTGCGTCGCTTTATTCGGACTCGTTGTTGTATGGTGTATGTTGTGTTGCGGCGGCACTATGGAGGTAGCCTACAACAATGCGTCATCATCTTCGGCCTCGCCGCCCGCGTTCTCTTCCTCCTTCGCCTTCACGAACACAGCCAAGCTGCCAATTGAGACGGTGAAGCGTCTCATTGCGGCTATCTCTCGCAGGCCCATGCTCTGGTTGCGAAACAACGTGAGTGGCCAAAAGCGCAGCGACATTACGCCAATTTGGTTTGAGGTTGGCCAGGATGTGAATTTGCCAGGTGAGCGAAGAGACGGAGAGAGGTATCGCAATGTCAATGCCCAGATTCCTATATGGCTGTAGGTATGTACATACACACTCTTACATACTTATGCATATGTATGTATGCTCGTATGTGGCTTGATGTTTGGTGCTGCCCACACAGACATGCAACTCTGTTTAATCACGATCGCCGTCGTTCCCTGCCCTTCCCCCTTTGATTCCATTCAGTGGTATTAAAACTACCCCCTCTCTCTCGTTTTTCTTTAGCGGACATATGCCGGATCAAGTGGGGACATCTGAGGGACAACTTTCGGAAGGTATACATCCGAAACAATCTCTCCAATGAAACGCCGTCGACCTGGCGCTTTTATAATGACATGCGGTTTATGGAGCACGCCATCCACGAGAACATCATGCGACAGACACGCAGCAGCTGTAAGAAGTACCCGCCAGGACACTGGACGGAGAACAACAATATACTGGACGAGAAATATGACGTACCCGCCGTGGCCACGGAGCCAATTTGTGAACTGAGCGATAGCTACGACTCGGACCTGCCCCAGCCAAGCTTCTCCGACATCAGTTCCTTTTTCGAGGACAGAGACTGCCTTCCAGCTGAGCCTCCGGACAGGAAGCGGATCAAACTGGAGCCCAGCCCCCCCGAGGAGGAGGATGACGACGACTTTGACGAGGATGCTGCCTCGGAGAACGTGGAGGAACGCACAAAGCGCAGCGAGACTATAAACACACCGGACCCAAGTCTCTTCACCATCGAAGTGCTGGACGACGATGAGGAGGAGCTGGAGTTGTCCAGCTCCAATGTCAAGTGCACAACTAATGACACCTCCAACAATAGCCAGAAGACGGAGCCCGATGTGAAGCCGGCGCTATCACAGTCACCGACATCCAATTTGCCCTTTAAGTACATCAGCATGGATGCAGCCACCAACACCGAGACCTCGCTGGCAGAGCTACAAGACGATGCCGATCGTATGTTTCTGCTCAGCCTGATGCCTTTCCTGCAGAAGCTGGACGAGCGGCGGAAGCTACGTGTGCGCCAGAAGCTCCAGAATGTCCTCATTGAAGAGTTGGAGTTTGGCTAATCTTAGGCGGCCGGCTTCGGATCTATTAGCCTGGCTCTGTAGACTTTAAGCTTAGCTTACAGTATTATAAGCACGCGACTGAATAACACTGTGGATCTGCATTCATACTTAGCATGTAATCAGTACTCCTGCCCTCGTTTTAAGACCCTTCACGCAGATACATCAAATGTACACTTGTGTACTAAGATTCATATGTACATACATATGTACTTTTACAGGCGAACAGAAAATAGACATTCAGCATAGCGATAGATCGTCCTGCTTCATTGTCTTTGTGTCGGAGGATAACCTCATGTTTTACCTGTCCCTCCTGCCCTGGCCGGGCGCACCTGCGCAGGTAGCGACCTGCGTCAGCCGCCCGCAGTTCTCTGAAACATCGGGCTTAATACGATAATAGTGCTGCAGCCAAGGAAGGAAACACGGGGGCTACAAATTTTTGTCAGTGCAAAACGAGTTCCTTAAGGGTGTTTGGGTCTCTATTGTCTGCCCTCTGCCTCTGCCGGTGGTGTCTGTCTCCATCAGTATTTTCCCGCCACACACATGCGCCGTTAATGTGAAGAGAATTCTCTCACGTTGGTTTACTCTCTCGCTCTCTATGAGCGTTTAATTCGGCGGCGGCCACGACTTTGTAATGCCCTAACTCTAACATTTTTCTTATATTGAATATATGAAAGAAGCTGGATTTGTTCGAGAAACAGCAAATTCACTTTGTCCAAAAGGAACATTTATAACCTTGTATAGCTATAGGCAAATATTTTTTAATTGATTTTAGGTAATGCACAAACTGGACCACATTTCGGCTATTCCCACCGAAAAGGAGCATATAACAAAAACAATAATGAGCACGCCAGAAGGGCAGCAGCGTCAATGCTGCGTCGGAGACAGAGTTTGCATCCAGTCTGAGCGTGAAGGTTGTAGATTTCGAGGAGTCCTAGTCCCTCGCCACGCTAAGTGGGTCAGAAGTATTCGTAAAACTAAACAAAATCACGCGCAACGAGCGGTTAAAACTTCAAGTGAAAAACACGCACGCCAAAGTAATAGAACGAACAATGGACGCTCAAATTTTGAAATAAGAAAAAAAACATTGTTATTTGATATGTCTTGTATACGGCTACACGAGGGTATTTCAAAGAGTAGTCGACCCAACTGAAATTTAGGAACAGCAATTAAATTCGGGAAGAGTGTTCTTAAATAATTGTCGGCTTGAGCACGATACACGTTTTTCAACGATATCGATAGCATCGATATCCTGTTTTCTGTGCTGGATCTGAGAAAGTGAAACAATATTGTGAGTGCACAATCGCATCTTCCCAAGTGACTTTGGAAATGGTGCAGAAAAATAGAGACTAAATGATGCATAGATTTGGATTTCATTTCTCCCTGCTGTGAGGTGCATGCATCTCCACAAATAACATATACCCCTCTACTCCCACGAGTACCCTGTATAAAAACAGACGCCATGATCCAATCGGCTTTTTAAGGGTCGTCCCTAGCGCGAAGTTATTAGTAAGTTGATGTAACTGTTTCATAAAATAGATCCTCTTTCGTTCCCTGTTGGCTAGTGATTAACTTCAGTCACTACCCTCTGGGATGTGGGGCGCATTTTGTTGCAGTTCTTTGCGGCATAAGTGAAAATGAATAGAAGATAAAAATGTGCACATGAGCATAAACCAACGAGAGAGAGAGAGTGTGAGAGAGGCAGAAGACCCGAGTTGTGTGCGTCAGTGTCGACAATACTTTTTTGAATAAAACAAACTAGATTGGCTACAAAAATTATAAAAAAAACTAGTTAACAAAATTAGTAGTACTATTATAATAATATACTGCTATATGAAATTCTTTGAATTAATTAATTAAAATCTAAAAATCAGAAGTAGAATTGCAGAATTTTGATTAGCTGGGATGATTAAATATGTATTTATTTTATTTATTTTTTTATTCTGTGAGCCTAAAGTGAGTCAAAGCTACAGGGAAGGTATCTTCTACTATGGATTTTGGCTAGAATAATTTAATTAGTTTAATGTGGAGGTGGGAAAATCCGAATAGTGCGTCAAATAAAAAAAAAAACGAAAATATGAATTCCCGCTGCGCGCTAGATCTGACGAAAAAAAGCTGAGCTCGCAACACTGGTGTGCGTGCTGGCTAAATTAAAACACTAACCATACAGTATATAGATGTGCCAGTTCATACAACGAAAGCGTCACACACTGGCTAGCGCGTTCAGTACCCAAGAGTGACGTCATCATGAGAGAGAGAGCGCAGAGAGAACATGTTTGCATGTGTTAGTACACACGCAATATGTTTCGACAAAAATATGTGATTGTATGCTTTTTCAGATTTTTTGAACTCTCAGGTCTGGTTCTGTTTTGCCACCAGCATGTTTTAGTGTATGGGTGCACATGCATTCTCACGTACTTTACGTGTGTGTGTTTAGTATTGCTGGCCGCTAGAACTGAAATTTGAGTTTGGTTCTTGTTTTGGGTCTTTTGATGAGCTGACCTACCGCCACAAAATAAATGAAGAATGGGCAGGGGGTGGGGGTATGGTACACTAGGGCGCGGGAAATGAAATAAAAGCTGTTATTTGTTTGATTTATTCCACAAAATATAAAATATTACAATAATATAATTACACATTTATTTCCTTATTTTAAACAGGTTTATTATAAATTATAAAAATTATGCAAACGCCGTCGGTTCTCGACTTTTTTGTTTATTATAACTAAAACAATGATGTATCTAAATATACAATATAAGAAAAAATATATATATATATACTTAAATAAATATGCATAATTATAACTGGAATTGGTTTTACATATATTTCAAATCAATTGTCAATCGCGCTCTTTCCGACGGGAATCTGCAAAGCAAAAATTTAGATGCCGGTCGCACCTTGAATACTCTCATGGACAATACCCATACATTTTCTAATTCAATTATAAAGACAACATTAAGACAACAGTAATTTTGAAAACCCTCATGCAATTTACGAATGTAATAAACTTTAATATTTATGTACATATATATGTACATAAGATATTTTATAATTGAATTAGAAAATTTATGGGTATTGTCCATGAGAGTATTCAAGGTGCGACCGGCATCTAAATTTTTGCTTGGCAGATTCCCGTCGGAAAGAGCGCGATTAACAATTGATTTAAAATATTTGTAAAACCAATTCCAGTTATATTTATGCATATTTATTTAAGTATATATATGTATATTTTTTCTTATATTGTATATTTAGATACATCATTGTTTTAGTTATAATAAACAAAAAAGTCGAGAACCGACGGCGTTTGCATAATTTTTATAATTTATAATAAACCTGTTTAAAATAAGGAAATAAATGGTTAATTTTATTATTGTAATATTTTATATTTTGTGGTATAAATCAAACAAATAACAGCTTTTATTTCATTTCCCGCGCCCTAGTGTACCATACCCCCACCCCTGCCCATTCATCATTTATTTTGTGGCGGTAGGTCAGCTCATCAAAAGACCCAAAACAAGAACCAAACTCAAATTTCAGTTCTAGCGGCCAGCAATACTAAACACACACACGTAAAGTACGTGAGAATGCATGTGCACCCATACACTAAAACATGCTGGTGGCAAAACAGAACCAGACCTGAGGGAGTTCAAAAAATCTGAAAAAGCATACAATCACATATTTTTGTCGAAACATATTGCGTGTGTACTAACACATGCAAAGATGTTCTCTCTGCGCTCTCTCTCTCATTATGACGTCACTCTGGGGTACTGAACGCGCTAGCCAGTGTGTGACGCTTTCGTTGTATGAACTGGCACATCTATATACTGTATGGTTAGTGGTTAAAAGCAAACGAGGGGGAACGTTGTGAGTTGCTGCGGACACCGCAACTCTACAGTTATACCCGATACTAAGTCAGTATGGCTCTCCTCCGGCAGACGCCGCTAATATTAAACGACACGACAAAGAGTGCGTGCGAGAGAGACAGAAAATCAGTCTGAGCGTGACGTCGGGCGCTGCGTAGCCAGTGCAAATTGATTTGTTCCTTTTGGCTATAAAAATGATCTGATCTGATCCAGATTCAGCAATCTGATAGATATGGTCATTATCTATGATTCTGCGTTTTTAGTTTTCTCGAATCTGCAATATTGTGGATGCAACAGATTTTCGTCCTTTGTGGGGGCGGAAGGGGGTGGAGCGAAATTTTGAGATATACGTTTTATAGTGACATCTTAAAGGAGTGTCTGTACCAAATTTGGTTACTCTAGCCTTAATAGTCTCTGAGATTTGTGGATGCCTCAGATTTTCGTCCTTTGCGGGGGCGAAAGGGGGTGTGGCGAAATTTTGACACAAAACGGTCAAGGTCCGATATCACAGGAGTGTGGATACCAAATTTGGTTGCTCTGGCTCTTATAGGTTCTGAGATCCTTGAACTCATATTTTGCAATTGGCAAAACTGACCATGAAACCTGTGTGTTAGAGAGAGACAGAGCGAGAAAGAATGAAATTGTTTTCTTGATTCTGGCTATAATAATTATACGATCTGGTTCAGATTTTGCACTCTAGAAGATATTGTCATCTTCTACGATTCTGCGTTTTAAGTTTTCTCGTATCGTCGAAATTGTGGATGCCACAGATTTTCGCCCTTTGTGGGGGCGGAAGTGGGCGGGGCAAAGTTTTGAAATATTCTTGTAGCAGTGACATATCACAGAAGTCTGGATCCAAAACATCGTTGCTCTCGCTCTTATAGTCTTTGAGCACTAGGCGCTGAAGCGGACGGACAGACGGACAGACGGACGGACGGACAGACGGACAGACAGACATGGCTCAATCGACTCGGCTATTGATGCTGATCAAGAACATATGTATATACTTTATGGGGTCGGAAACGATTCCTTCTGGACGTTACACACATCCACTTTTACCACAAATCTAATATACCCCAATACTCATTTTGAGTATCGGGTATTAAAAGAGCGTGAGAGAGGAATTGCGCGCGCACATCAAAATCAAAAACTATCTACGAGATACATTTGGGGTTTGTTTTATTTTATTTTTTGTTTAGCTAGAGGAAGAGCAGCAGAGACAGAAGCAGAATCTGAATCTGAATCAGAATAAGCAAAAGCAACAGAACAGAATGAGCAGCATGCACACGAAGAGAGGGAGAGAGAAAGAGAGAGCGAGTCGAGCGCTGACACAGTATTTGTTGTGTTTTTAGTCGAATGTATCTTTTAGTCGGAAAAAGGAATACATGAATGTCGGAGCGAATGAATGTGCACGGGCAAGCGATTACGCATAAGATCTCTGGGTGACTCGGTCGAAAAACGACAGAATCTCGCATAACATAAAATCGAAAAGAATACCACTGAAAAATCGCGAATAAGAATCAATATTCTTTCCCGAATCGAATCAAAACTAATTGACAAACAATCTGGGAATCAGCGACGAGTCAAATTCGGTTTTGTCGTGTCGGTTGTGTCGGGCCGGAGACGGAGACCCATTGAAGGTGTGCAGTTCCCTTCCACAGCGGCTTGCATGAGGCTGCTGAAAAAGGTGTGTACGAATGACGGAGAAGAGGAGAGTGCTGTAGATGGTGCAGAGAGTGGGAAGGTGATGTGAACTATTGTCACCAGAATGATATGTATAAACTATTGCCTTGAATTGAATGAAAATATTGATTTTACTTCGTTTAAATTTAAATATCGAGATTCTCAAGATTTCTTACATCTCGATGGATTTTCCGTTTTCGTTTTTCTGTTTTCTGTGTGTGTGCCGCAGGAACGCAAACGAAGCACCTACATATGTATGTAGTAGAGAGATATAAAGAGACTTCTTGTATAAATACAACCCTCATCCCCATCCCATCACGTTTTTGCGTCGTATCCGCACACAGACAAACAAACAAACACAAAAACACACACACACACACACGGATATGAAAGTGTCCCTGTAGTGGTGTTTCTGTTTGTGAAAGGACTTTGACTTCTTGGTCATGTTTTTTTCCACTTTCTGAGGCTCTGCGACTGCGACAGACCCGTTTTCAATGGAAAATGTTCAAGGGTGACAAGGGTAGTTTCTCTTCGTCTCATGTATCGGAAGCACCAGACCAACTAGAGTCTACTTTATCCTTCTTTCGTTGATAGTAACCCAGCAAAAGCCACCCAAACTGGATTTGCTTAGCCCCTCGTCCAACCCTTGAAGTTATGCTATAAATTAACTCAAATTACCAAGTATCCACAAGAAAAGAAAACAAGATCTTTGCTTTTCGGTCTGTTTTTTTCGAGTGTAAATGTAACCGTTTCCAATGCTGCTCTGCCCCTCCTCCTCGTCCGGCTGTTACCATGAGAGGGGATGAAAGTCGGTCGGGTCGGGTCGGTTGGGCGTACGACGTGGATGGCCCCGTCTTGAAGATGGCAACCAGTCGTTCGTTCGTCGTTTTATTGCGTTTCGTTTTGGGTTTTCCATCCACAAAAAGCCGCTAGCTAGCGCATTGAAGGAGCATGAACAGGAGGGTGAGTGGGAGGGGGTAGAAGTGGTGATGGTGGTGGGGTCGGAAAAACGGGAAAATGCTAGAACTACGCAATGACAGCACAGTATACGGGGGTGGGTTGAGTTCAATTCCTTTCCACACTCTTCCGTTTTTCCGTTTTCCGTTTTCCACCGGATGGTGGGGTCTGGTCTCCTTTATTTGGGTTGCCAAGCTTGCACAAAATGAGTAAGAGTGGGACTATGAGGAACTTGGGATTACGGGAGTACAGCCAGGACTAGACGCAAATCGATGGATTGCGCGCCATTTTAGGTTTGCTTGAAGACAATAGGGCTCATAAATAGGGATACGCATGGCGAATTCTAAATTCCAATTCCTAGAGTTGTGCCGACAGCGGGATATCTCATAATAGGGCCAACTCGAATGTACATACATATACATACATACATATGTATCTTAAGGATGCACGGCAAGCAAAAACAAATCTGACCTGCTGCAGATCGCGCCACACATCTGCTCGGGTCTCGTTTTACGAATTTGGGACGGCACAGAGGGAAAGGGATCAAGGATCAGCGCGTTGTAAGTAGGCATGGACGTATGGACGGACAGGACAGAAAAATCGAAGACGAAATGGCTGAGTTTTTCCGGGCTACCTAAGCCGCAGGCCCAGATGCAGCTGCAACTCAAGGCTCGATCCTCAAGGCTGTCTTGCCCTGCCTTTCTTCGGACTACTTAATGCACGTCAACGGCTGTGGCCAAATTAGTTCGTTGCCTCCTCCCGTCTCCTGACAACGACTCTCGCGCGTTCCAAACGCAGTTAGAAACCGAAAAACAAATAGCAACACAACCATTTCTGTCACATACAAACGTCTAGGAAATTCAACTAAATTTTCTTTATTTCGCGACGATATTTGCAGCGTAAAAGTGTCACTCATCGACAGCAAAGGGCCACGCCTGCAACTGCACCTACGACTACGACTACGCTTGTGCTAGAAAAGTGATCTCAAACAATCTTATGATGGAACTCTTGTCAAACAATTCGGTTCCGCAACAAATGGCTAGCAGCAATACGGCCAGCGCCAACGGAGTTGCCTCCTCGACTGTCAATGGCAGCGGCAGTGAAAGCAGCAACGCCAGCAACTCCTCCGAGCGCCTCCTGGCAGGCATACTGGAGTCCTTCCCCGCCTGGGACCTCAATGTCGGACTGCTGCCCAATGTGGGACAGAGGTAAGTGACAGTACAGAACAGTGCAGTAGTTACAGTGCTAACAATCATTTTGCTTTTGTGCAGCTCCCCACCACGCACGGACTTCTTTATCAATAACTTTCTTGGCGGACTGGACACACATGGCGACTTCAGCATCGGACCCATTGGAAGCGGGCCGCGCAGCAACCCAAAAATGTCTCCAGAGTCTTCCAACAACTCGAGCATCAGCTGCGGCTGGTGCGAGGTGAGCGCCTCCATACGCTGCCTCGAGTGCAACGAGTTCATGTGCAACGACTGCCTGAGGGAGCACCGCAACAGTCCGCTCTCCTCGAACCATTCGATCGTGTCGCTGCCGACGCCCATCGGGGCCTCGCCCACAGGCGGCAGCTCGACCCACGCCCACACGCCGCCCAGCTCCAATTTCATCTGCGACATTCACAACGAGATGCTGCGCTACGTGTGCGACTACTGCCGCAAGCTGGTGTGCCAGTGCTGCACTCTGCACGAGCATAAGGAGCACAGCTACGCATCCATACAGAGTTTCATGGTCGGCTCCAAGGAGAAGCTGGAAGGCGCCATCGAGAGCAGCCAAGTGGGGACGCGCTGCATCAAGAGCAGCATTGACAAGGCCCTTGCATTCATCCGGCTCATCGAACGCAGCTGCAGCGAGCTAAGCGACAACATACGGAAGGCCTTCCGTCAGTTCATCATTGCCATCGAGGACCGCGAGCGCTTTCTGCTCGACTTTGTGGAGAAGCTGCGATTGCGCCGCCTGGCCATTCTCCACGACCAGATGGCGGGACTTAAGTCCGCTCTGGCCGGCCTTTCCGAGACCTCAGATATGCTCAGTAAAGTGGCGGACAACGCATTGAGCATGGACCAGATAGAGATCGCGATGAAGCTCACCAACGGACAGCGCCAGATGGAGCAGTTCGCCGGCATCTACAAGGACCTGCAGCCCAAGCAGGAGGTCTTTGCCTTTGCGCCACCCGACTACAGTCTTCTGCAGGATATCCGAAACCAGGGAGGCGTCATACTTGTCGACGATAAGAACCTGCCCATCGTCACAAGCACCAGCGGCATCGTACCCAGCGTCTCCAATGTGAATGCCGTCACTGCCGCCTCCGTGGGAATCGGAGGAGTTGGAGCTGGTGTTAGTGTAGGTGTCAATCCAATCGGTGTCGGTGGTGGTGTCGGTGTCGGTGGCGGTGTAGGTGTCGGTGTCGGTGGCGGTGTCGGTGTAGGTCCTGGCAATGGAATGGACTTGGCCTTTGGCATCGGCAGCATTGCCAACAATCCTCTGAGCGTAGCATCCTCGAACGTGCGTCGTCCATTGCTCCGGGACAATAGCTTCCGCATACCGTCGCCCATAATGCAGCCCCGTGGCGGCAGCGCCTGCGGCATGTCCAGCGCAGCCCTGGACTGGGAATTGAACGGACTGCGAAGCTCCCCAGGCCTTCACTTCAGCGCCCCTCGGACGACGCAGGCCATTCCTGGCTGTATGGATCTGGTGAAGGTGCGCAACTCCAATTCGCTGTCGCTGTCGTTTGCCACCGAAGGCCACGAGGATGGGCAGGTGAGCCGACCGTGGGGCCTGTGCGTAGGCAAGAGGGGCCATGTTCTGGTCTCGGATCGGCGCAACAACCGTGTGCAGGTCTTCAATCCAGACGGCTCGCTCAAGTTTAAGTTCGGTCGCAAGGGCGTGGGCAACGGGGAGTTCGATCTGCCAGCCGGCATCTGTGTTGACGTGGACAATCGCATCATTGTGGTGGACAAAGACAACCATCGCGTGCAGATCTTCACGGCCAGCGGCGTCTTCCTGCTCAAGTTCGGCAGCTATGGCAAGGAGTACGGCCAGTTCCAGTATCCGTGGGATGTGGCAGTAAACTCGCGTCGCCAGATTGTGGTCACCGATTCGCGCAACCATCGCATCCAGCAGTTCGATTCCGAGGGACGCTTCATACGCCAGATTGTGTTCGACAACCATGGCCAGACGAAGGGCATCGCCTCGCCCCGCGGTGTCGGCTATACACCCACGGGGAACATCATTGTCTCCGACTTTGACAACCATTGCCTCTATCTAATCGATCCTGACATTAACGACGTGAGTACCCTTGAGCAAGCGCATATAGAAATGAATATTTATGACTTGTATACGTTCTTCTACAGATTCTGTCCGTGAAGGGACATGAGGGCTCGGGCTTCCATGAGTTCAATAGGCCCTCGGGCCTATGCTGTGACGACGAGGGCCGCATTATAGTGGCCGATTCCAAGAATCAACGCATCCTGGTCTTTAATCAAAATCTTGACTTTATGTGGGATGTAAGTGCCTATCCAATACAATCATCTTTCATTCTTTTCAATTACACGATTGAACGACGGATTATAACTTATGTATATCCTGTTTGCAGATCGAAGTGCGACCCTCCATCAATCCGCTAATGCCACCGACGCTGGACGAGAAGGATCGAACCTGCGATGTGGCCATGATGCCAGACGGTCGCATCGTATTCCTCATAGAACTGTCGCCAGACTCCAAAGAAGGGTCTAACCCTTACAAGCGGTTTGTGCACGTATTCTAAATAAGCTTATAGCCGTCAACTGGACTGGGAGGGGAATACGAATACCAATCTTTTAGACCATTTACAAGAGCTAAACGTTAGCGTAATAGACATCCAATCCAAAAAGAAAAAAACAAAAACAAAACAGAACGAAACACTAAAAAACAAAAAGAGTAAATCTGAATTGAGAGCATGGAAAATTAGAAAAAATTTTTAGCATAAGTGCTACAACGATTACCTCGATAATGCTTAAGAGTTATGGTTACGATTTGGTAATTTACAATACAATACGAATTACACATATGTATACCGTACCGATATAGATACAGATGCAGATATCTATACATCTGTATATATCTGTATGCGAATATGTATCTAGCGAATATACAAAAAGCCCAACCCAACACAACCAATTAGGTCTAAAGCGAAAACCAACAGCAACAGAAGCAGCAAAAACAAAAGAGCAGGACATAACAATAAGGATTACTAGATGAAAATATTACTACCTGTTAGTTAGACTGAAAAGCAGTTTTCTAGCCGGAGGAGCAGAGGAATGGAGTGGAATGGAAAACTCTTCCATTAGCGGGGAAGTGCGTTTTATGGGGGGTTGCTTAGCTGAAAGAACTACTAAATAAGATTTTTGTTTCTACAAGAGTTACTACAAAATAATTTTCAGACGAATTGTTTGTCATGGTATTAATGTTTGTATTATTATCTTAATTTGTTTAGTTCCGTTTAGAGATTTTTTTTTCATTTATACATACATAGGTTTTTAAAATATTTTTTTGATTATTTTATTAATTATTTCTTATAATTGAGACTGAGCAAGTGAGTACACGAAACTTTGTAAAAGGAAACAAAGCAAAACAAAACAAAACAAATCGAAACGAAAATAAAGGAAAGGAAAGAAAAGAAAAACAAGAACAAATATTAAGGAAACCCGCTGACTTTTGGTTGAACTTTTAACAAAGACTGATTAACTAAACCGCAATTTAGGAGCCAACTGAAGAACCATATATGGTGAGGCCAAAAACAAGTGAAATGAAAATCACAAACACAGACAAATTGCAATGACATTGATAACGTATATATATATATATAGAGATCCACATCCAGTCACGGTCGCATCATGAATCGTTATAGGCATAGCTAAACCGAGTTTAACTGACATTCACCTATATTCATTTCATCCTATCTTCATCGCAGGGATTTCGGATTGTAATGGATTGTAATGATTCCCCCCACAGGGTACTCACAGCAGCAGCAGAAGCAGCAGCAGAGCGGGCTGATAGCAGAGGGGTTAGCTAAAGGAATGATGATAAAACCAGAGGGGAGGGGTTGGTCGCAAAAACAAACAAAGGAAACAAAAACGAAAAAAATTATCATAATTTTTGACTCAATGTGTTCATTAGCATTTAGTAGATTTAGCGTGACGTAGGGCAGGCATATGAAAAATCCATAGTAATATATGGGCGTATTGAATACACATTTAGGTGACATGTTCCTCGCAAACAAAAAATAACAAGAAAACAAGTAAAACGAGGGGGATCGTTGTGAGTTGCTGCGGACACCGCAACTCTACAGTTATACCCGATACTAAGTCAGTATGGCTCTCCTCCGGCAGACGCCGCTAATATTAAACGACACGACAAAGAGTGAGTGCGAGAGAGACAGAAAATCAGTCTGAGCGTGACGTCTGGCGCTGCGTAGCCACTGAAAATTGATTTGTTCCTTTTGGCTATAAAAATTATCTGATCTGATCCAGATTCAGCAATCTGAAAGATATGGTCGCTATCTATGATTCTGCGTTTTTAGTTTTCTCGAATCTGCAATATTGTGGATGCAACAGATTTTCGTCCTTTGTGTGGGCGGAAGGCGGTGGGGCGAAATTTTGACACAAAACGGTCAAGGTCCGATATCACAGGAGTGTGGATACCAAATTTGGTTGCTCTAGCTCTTATGGGCTCTGAGATCCTTGAACTCATATTTTGCAGTTGGCAAAACCGACCATGAAACCTGTGTGTTAGAGAGAGACAGAGCGAGAAAGAATGAAATTGTTTTCTTGATTCTGGCTATAATAATTATACGATCTGGTTCAGATTTTGCACTCTAGAAGATATAGTCATCTTCTACGATTCTGCGTTTTTGGTTTTCTCGTATCGTCGAAATTGTGGATGCCACAGATTTTCGCCCTTTGTGGGGGCGGAAGTGGGCGGGGCAAAGTTTTGAAATATTCTTGTAGCAGTGACATATCACAGAAGTCTGGATCCAAAACATCGTTGCTATAGCTCTTATAGTCTTTGAGCACTAGGCGCTGAAGGGGACGGACAGACGGACAGACGGACGGACGGACAGACGGACAGACGGACGGACGGACAGACGGACAGACAGACATGGCTCAATCGACTCGGCTATTGATGCTGATCAAGAATATATATATTTTATGGGGTCGGAAACGATTCCTTCTGGACGTTACACACATCCACTTTTACCACAAATCTAATATACCCCAATCCTCATTTTGAGTATCGGGTATAATGATACTTAATGAAAGCTTAAGAAAAGGGCAGCCAGAACAGAAGGTAAATGCATGGATTAGCTGAATTTTGTGTCGAAGAGAGATGAGATGATTTTAATAGCAAATATATAGTACAAACAAAGAACCGCCTAGAACCGATCCTGGGTGGGCCTGGATCTATACCCGGCACCGCACCTAGCATTAGTTGCAATGCGTGATTAGAAAGGCGCTTAAAATGTATTAGCCAACTTAGTTACTTAGTTTATTTTTATGTTCTATTCTATTATATGTATTTGTGTTTCAACCCGGATTCAGAACCTGATCAAACCAGAGCGAAAGAGAGAGACAGAGAGCGAGAGAGAGAGAGTGAAAGAGATAGTACCAGAATGTGTGCAAGGGAGAGATATATAGCTAACACTCCTTCCACGTATAAAGCAACATTGCATAAAATGCGCAAAAAAAAACAAGCAAGAGAACCCCCTTAAACAAAAATATTTTAAAAAATCTCTAAAAATACACTTAAAATATAAAAATGATGCAAAAATGCCACACTTGCTTTACGAGAGCACAGGCAACAAAAACATATACTTATACAATATTTATACATATACAATACATGTATACACGACAGAACAAAGGGAAACCTATTATATAGAGCTATATAGAATAGAAATCGTAATTTTTTTACACCTTAGCTTAGGCAGCCCCCTCGATCCTCGGTCCTCGAGCCTCGAGTCCCACACGAAATTGCCATAACATTACATGACACAACCTCACCTCATTTTATTCAATCGTACATACCTTGACGCACCGTTCATTTCTTGTGATCCAGATCGAATCATTCAAACCACTCACACCACAAACAACAACTCACGCCAGACCACACCTACATATGTACATAGATATATAGTATATATATCATATATACCATGCATATAGTATAGCGTCTAGCGAGACGTTTGAGAATGCCATATTTTATACTATTTGTGTGAGGTTTACTAAAACAAATACTAAAGAACAAGAACTTATATCATTACAAATGAGCGCCGTTTTCTAAAAGCCACAGTTTAAAAATTGTGTAAAAAAAAAGAATTGCACTAAACAAGAAAAAAAAAAACAAACGAACCGAGTACGGAATCCAATTATTGAGATGTAAGAAAATACAGAATGCCATAATTTAAAATAAAAAGCATTTAAACATATACTATACATATATACTATAGATCTATATAGTACAGTACTAAAGTATGTTAAACAGAACACGATGGGAATACTAAAAGTCATGAGAATACTGAACAATTTGCCAAAGGCTTAAGAATCAAAACGAAAGAGCGTAACAAATAATGCATACATAAAGACACTATACACTAACACACATACACATACATACACAAAACAAGAGCCTACGCATAAATAGTTTATTAAAATTTTTACAACATAAATACATACCATACCATACCAAAAATACTACATTAAACTTGCAATCAGGTATTTTTTTCAAATAAACGCCATATTTCAAAAAAAAAAAAACGAGGGGGAACGTTGTGAGTTGCTGCGGAAACCGCAACTCTACAGTTATACCCGATACTAAGTCAGTATGGCTTTCCTCCGGCAGACGCCGCTAATATTAAACGACACGACAAAGAGTGCGTGCGAGAGAGACAGAAAATCAGTCTGAGCGTGACGTCGGGCGCTGCGTAGCCACTGAAAATTGATTTCTTGCTTTTGGCTACAAAAATGATCCGATCTGATCCAGATTCAGCAATCTGATAGATATGGTCATTATCTATGATTCTGCGTTTTTAGTTTTCTCGAATCTGCAATATTGTGGATGCAACAGATTTTCGTCCTTTGTGTGGGCGGAAGGGGGAGGGGCGAAATTTTGAGATACACGTTTTATAGTGAGATCTAACAGGAGTGCGGATACTAAATTTGGTTATTCTAGCGTTAATAGTCTCTGAGATTTGTGGATGCCCCAGATTTTCGTCCTTTGCGGGGGCGGAAGGGGGTGTGGCGAAATTTTGACACAAAACAGTCAAGGTCCGATATCACAGGAGTGTGGATACCAAATTTGGTTGCTCTGGCTCTTATAGGTTCTGAGATCCTTGAACTCATATTTTGCAATTGGCAAAACCGACCATGAAACCTGTGTGTTAGAGAGAGACAGAGCGAGAAAGAATGAAATTGTTTTCTTAATTCTGGCTATAACAATTATACGATCTGGTTCAGATTTTGCACTCTAGAATATAGAGTCATCTTCTACGATTCTGCGTTTTTGGTTTTCTCGTATCGTCGAAATTGTGGATGCCACAGATTTTCGCCCTTTGTGGGGGCGGGGCAAAGTTTTGAAATTTTCTTGTAGCAGTGACATATCACAGAAGTCTGGATCCAAAACATCGTTGCTCTAGCTCTTATAGTCTTTGAGCACTAGGCGCTGAAGGGGAAGGAAAGACGGACAGACGGACGGACGGACAGACGGACAGACGGACGGACGGACAGACGGACAGACAGACATGGCTCAATCGACTCGGCTATTGATGCTGATCAAGAATATATATATTTTATGGGGTCGGAAACGATTCCTTCTGGACGTTACACACATCCACTTTTACCACAAATCTAATATACCCCAATACTCATTTTGAGTATCGGGTATAATGATACTTAATGAAAGCTTAAGAAAAGGGCAGCCAGAACAGAAAGTAAATGCGTGGATTAGCTGAATTTTGTGTCGAAGAGAGATGAGATGATTTTAATAGCAAATATATAGTACACACATAGAACCGACTAGAACCGATCCTGGGTGGGCCTGGATCTATACCCGGCACCGCACCTAGCATTAGTTGCAATGCGTGATTAGAAAGACGCTTAAAATGTATTAGCCAACTTAGTTACTTAGTTTATTTTTATGTTCTATTCTATTATATGTATTTGTGTTTCAACCCGGATTCAGAACCTGATCAAACCAGAGCGAAAGAGAGAGACAGAGAGCGAGAGAGAGAGAGTGAAAGAGATAGTACCAGAATGTGTGCAAGGGAGAGATATATAGCTAACACTCCTTCCACGTATAAAACAACATTGCATAAAATGCGCAAAAAAAAAACAAGCAAGAGAAACCCCTTAAACAAAAATATTTTAAAAAATTTTTAAAAATACACTTAAAATATAAAAATGATGCAAAAATGCCACACTTGCTTTACGAGAGCACAGGCAACAAAAACATATACTTATACAATATTTATACATATACAATACATGTATACACGACAGAACAAAGGGAAACCTATTATATAGAGCTATATAGAATAGAAATCGTAATTTTTTTACACCTTAGCTTAGGCAGCCCCCTCGATCCTCGGTCCTCGAGCCTCGAGTCCCACACGAAATTGCCATAACATTACATGACACAACCTCACCTCATTTTATTCAATCGTACATACCTTGACGCGCCGTTCATTTCTTGTGATCCAGATCGAATCATTCAAACCACTCACACCACAAACAACAACTCACGCCAGACCACACCTACATATGTACATAGATATATGTATATAGTATATATATCATATATACCATGCATATAGTATAGCGTCTAGCGAGACGTTTGAGAATGCCATATTTTATACTATTTGTGTGAGGTTTACTAAAACAAATACTAAAGAACAAATACTTATATCATTACAAATGAGCGCCGTTTTCTAAAAGCCACAGTTTAGAAATTGTGTAAAAAAAAAGAATTGCACTAAACAAGAAAAAAACGAGGTGGAACGTTGTGAGTTGCTGCGGACACCGCAACTCTACAGTTATACCCGATACTAAGTCAGTATGGCTCTCCTGCGGCAGTCGCTAATATTGAACCACACGACAAAGAGTGCGTGCGAGAGAGACAGAAAATCAGTCTGAGCGTGACGTCGGGCGCTGCGTAGCCACTGAAAATTGATTTCTTGCTTTTGGCTACAAAAATGATCCGATCTGATCCAGATTCAGCAATCTGATAGATATGGTCATTATCTATGATTCTGCGTTTTTAGTTTTCTCGAATGTGCAATATTGTGGATGCAACAGATTTTCGTCTTTTGTGGGGGCGGAAGGGGGTGGGGCGAAATTCTGAGATATACGTTTTATAGTGAGATCTAACAGAAGTGCGGATACCAAATTTGGTTACTCTAGCCTTAATAGTCTCTGAGATTTGTGGATGCCCCAGATTTTCGTCCTTTGCGGGGGCGGAAGGGGGTGTGGCGAAATTTGGACACGAAACGGTCAAGGTCCGATATCACAGGAGTGTGGATACCAAATTTGGTTGCTCTGGCTCTTATAGGTTCTGAGATCCTTGAACTCATATTTTGCAATTGACAAAACCGACCATGAAACCTGTGTGTTAGAGAGAGACAGAGCGAGAAAGAATGAAATTGTTTTCTTGATTCTGGCTATAATCATTATACGATCTGGTTCAGATTTTGCACTGTAGAAGATATGGTCATCCTCACCGATTCTGCGTTGTTGGTTTTATCGTATCTTTAAAAATGTGGATGCCACAGATTTTCGTCCTTTGTGGGGGCGGAAGTGGGCGGGGCGAAGTTTTGAAATATTTTTGTAGCAGTGACATATCACAGAAGTCTGGATCCAAAACATCGTTGCTCTAGCTCTTATAGTCTTTGAGCACTAGGCGCTGAAGGGGACGGACGGACGGACAGACGGACAGACAGACAGGGCTCAATCGACTCGGCTATTGATGCTGATCAAGAATATATATACTTTATGGGGTCGGAAACGATTCCTTCTGGACGTTACACACATCCACTTTTACCACAAATCTAATATACCCCAATACTCATTTTGAGTATCGGGTATAAAAAACAAGCGAACCGAGTACGGAATCCAATTATTGAGATGTAAGAAAATACAGAATGCCATAATTTAAAATAAAAAGCATTTAAACATATACTATACATATATACTATAGATCTATATAGTACAGTACTAAAGTATGTTAAACAGAACACGATGGGAATACTAAAAGTCATGAGAATACTGAACAATTTGCCAAAGGCTTAAGAATCAAAACGAAAGAGCGTAACAAATAATGCATACATACATAAAGACACTATACACTAACACACATACACATACATACACAAAACAAGAGCCTACGCATAAATAGTTTATTAAAATTTTTACAACATAAATACATACCATACCATACCAAAAATACTACATTAAACTTGCAATCAGGTATTTTTTTCAAATAAACGCCATATTCCAAAAAAAAAACGAGGGGGAACGTTGTGAGTGGCTGGGGACACCGCAACTCTACAGTTATACCCGATACTAAGTCAGTATGGCTCTCCTCCGGCAGACGCCGCTAATATTAAACGACACGACAAGGAGTGCGTGCGAGAGAGACAGAAAATCAGTCTGAGCGTGACGTCGGGTGCTGCGTAGCCAGTGCAAATTGATTTGTTCCTTTTGGCTATAAAAATGATCTGATCTGATCCAGATTCAGCAATCTGATATATATGATCATTATCTATGATTCTGCGTTTTTAGTTTTCTCGTATCCTCAATATTGTGGATGCAACAGATTTTCGTCCTTTGTGGGGGCGGAAGGGGGTGGGGCGAAATTTTGAGATATACGTTTTATAGTGAGATCTAACAGGAGTGCGGATACCAAATTTGGTTACTCTAGCCTTAATAGTCTCTGAGATTTGTAAATATCCCCAGATTTTCACCCTTTGCGGGGGCGGAAGGGGGTGTGGCGAAATTTTGAAACAAACTCGTCTCGGTCCGATATATTAGGAGTGTGGATACCAAATTTGGTTGCTCTAGCTTTTGTAGTCTCTGAGATCTAGGCGCTAATGTTTTACTCTAAGCAAAGCCGCCTATGCTACGTGTGTGTTAGAGAGAGACAGGGCGAGAAAAAAAGAAATTGTTTTCTTGATGCTGGCTATAATAATTATACGATCTGGTTCAGATTTTGCACTCTAGAAGATATAGTCATCTTCCACGATTCTGCGTTTTTAGTTTTCTCGTATCGTCGAAATTGTGGATGCCACAGATTTTCGCCCTTTGTGGGGGCGGAAGTGGGCGGGGCAAAGTTTTGAAATATTCTTGTAGCAGTGACATATCACAGAAGTCTGGATCCAAAACATCGTTGCTCTCGCTCTTATAGTCTTTGAGCACTAGGCGCTGAAGGGGACGGACAGACGGACGGACGGACAGACGGACAGACAGACATGGCTCAATCGACTCGGCTATTGATGCTGATCAAGAATATATATATTTTATGGGGTCGGAAACGATTCCTTTTGGACGTTACACACATCCACTTTTACCACAAATCTAATATACCCCAATACTCATTTTGAGTATCGGGTATAAAAACGAATCCAAAACTTAAATCAGGTATTCATTTTTTTGGTATTACGTACATATTTAGCAATTAAGAACAGCGAAACTCAAGACAATTGACTCAATGACTAAAGATCCTTCGAGATGTGCGGCCAAGCAAAACACCGCTGAGCTGAACTGAACGATTCCAAAAACAACGAGGGGGAACGTTGTGAGTTGCTGCGGACACCGCAACTCTACGGTTATACCCGATACTAAGTCAGTATGGCTCTCCTCCGGCAGACGCCGCTAATATTAAACGACACGACAAAGAGTGCGTGAGAGAGAGACAGAAAATCAGTCTGAGCGTGACGTCGGGCGCTGCGTAGCCACTGAAAATTGATTTCTTGCTTTTGGCTACAAAAATGATCCGATCTGATCCAGATTCAGCAATCTGATATATATGATCATTATCTATGATTCTGCGTTTTTAGTTTTCTCGTATCCTCAATATTGTGGATGCAACAGATTTTCGTCCTTTGTGGGGGCGGAAGGGGGTGGGGCGAAATTTTGAGATATACGTTTTATAGTGAGATCTAACAGGAGTGCGGATACCAAATTTGGTTACTCTAGCCTTAATAGTCTCTGAGATTTGTGAATATCCCCAGATTTTCATCCTTTGCGGGGGCGGAAGGGGGTGTGGCGAAATTTTGAAACAAACTCGTCTCGGTCCGATATATTAGGAGTGTGGATACCAAATTTGGTTGCTCTAGCTTTTGTAGTCTCTGAGATCTAGGCGCTAATGTTTTACTCTAAGCAAAGCCGCCTATGCTACGTGTGTGTTAGAGAGAGACAGGGCGAGGAAAAATGAAATTGTTTTCTTGATGGTGGCTATAATAATTATACGATCTGGTTCAGATTTTGCACTCTAGAAGATATAGTCATCTTCTACGATTCTGCGTTTTTAGTTTTCTCGTATCGTCGAAATTGTGGATGCCACAGATTTTCGACCTTTGTGGGGGCGGAAGTGGGCGGGGCAAAGTTTTGAAATATTCTTGTAGCAGTGACATATCACAGAAGTCTGGATCCAAAACATCGTTGCTCTCGCTCTTATAGTCTTTGAGCACTAGGCGCTGAAGGGGACGGACAGACGGACGGACGGACAGACGGACAGACGGACAGACAGACATGGCTCAATCGACTCGGCTATTGATGCTGATCAAGAATATATATATTTTATGGGGTCGGAAACGATTCCTTTTGGACGTTACACACATCCACTTTTACCACAAATCTAATATACCCCAATACTCATTTTGAGTATCGGGTATAAAAACGAATCCAAAACTTAAATCAGGTATTCATTTTTTTGGTATTACGTACATATTTAGCAATTAAGAACAGCGAAACTCAAGACAATTGACTCAATGACTAAAGATCCTTCGAGATGTGCGGCCAAGCAAAACACCGCTGAGCTGAACTGAACGATTCCAAAAACAACGAGGGGGAACGTTGTGAGTTGCTGCGGACACCGCAACTCTACGGTTATACCCGATACTAAGTCAGTATGGCTCTCCTCCGGCAGACGCCGCTAATATTAAACGACACGACAAAGAGTGCGTGAGAGAGAGACAGAAAATCAGTCTGAGCGTGACGTCGGGCGCTGCGTAGCCACTGAAAATTGATTTCTTGCTTTTGGCTACAAAAATGATCCGATCTGATCCAGATTCAGCAATCTGATAGATATGGTCATTATCTATGATTCTGCGTTTTCAGTTTTCTCGAATCTGCAATATTGTGGATGCAACAGATTTTCGTCCTTTGTGGAGGCGGAAGGGGGAGGGGCGAAATTTTGAGATACACGTTTTATAGTGAGATCTAACAGGAGTGCGGATACCAAATTTGGTTACTCTAGCCTTAATAGTATCTGAGATTTGTGAATATCCCCAGATTTTCGTCCTTTGCGGGGGCGGAAGGGGGTGTGGCGAAATTTTGAAACAAACTCGTCTCGGTCCGATATATTAGGAGTGTGGATACCAAATTTGGTTGCTCTAGCTTTTGTAGTCTCTGAGATCTAGGCGCTAATGTTTTACTCTAAGCAAAGCCGCCTATGCTACGTGTGTGTTAGAGAGAGACAGGGCGAGAAAAAATGAAATTGTTTTCTTGATGCTGGCTATAATAATTATACGATCTGGTTCAGATTTTGCACTCTAGAAGATATAGTCATCTTCTACGATTCTGCGTTTTTAGTTTTCTCGTATCGTCGAAATTGTGGATGCCACAGATTTTCGCCCTTTGTGGGGGCGGAAGTGGGCGGGGCAAAGTTTTGAAATATTCTTGTAGCAGTGACATATCACAGAAGTCTGGATCCAAAACATCGTTGCTCTAGCTCTTATAGTCTTTGAGCACTAGGCGCTGAAGGGGACGGACGGACGGACGGACGGACGGACGGACGGACGGACAGACGGACAGACAGACAGGGCTCAATCGACTCGGCTATTGATGCTGATCAAGAATATATATATTTTATGGGGTCGGAAACGATTCCTTCTGGACGTTACACACATCCACTTTTACCCCAATACTCATTTTGAGTATCGGGTATAATGATACTTAATGAAAGCTTAAGAAAAGGGCAGCCAGAACAGAAAGTAAATGCGTGGATTAGCTGAATTTTGTGTCGAAGAGAGATGAGATGATTTTAATAGCAAATATATAGTACACACATAGAACCAACTAGAACCGATCCTGGGTGGGCCTGGATCTATACCCGGCACCGCACCTAGCATTAGTTGCAATGCGTGATTAGAAAGACGCTTAAAATGTATTAGCCAACTTAGTTACTTACTTTATTTTTATGTTCTATTCTATTATATGTATTTGTGTTTCAACCCGGATTCAGAACCTGATCAAACCAGAGCGAAAGAGAGAGACAGAGAGCGAGAGAGAGAGAGTGAAAGAGATAGTACCAGAATGTGTGCAAGGGAGAGATATATAGCTAACACTCCTTCCACGTATAAAACAACATTGCATAAAATGCGCAAAAAAAAAACAAGCAAGAGAAACCCCTTAAACAAAAATATTTTAAAAATTTTTAAAAATACACTTAAAATATAAAAATGATGCAAAAATGCCACACTTGCTTTACGAGAGCACAGGCAACAAAAACATATACTTATACAATATTTATACATATACAATACATGTATACACGACAGAACAAAGGGAAACCTATTATATAGAGCTATATAGAATAGAAATCGTAATTTTTTTACACCTTAGCTTAGGCAGCCCCCTCGATCCTCGGTCCTCGAGCCTCGAGTCCCACACGAAATTGCCATAACATTACATGACACAACCTCACCTCATTTTATTCAATCGTACATACCTTGACGCGCCGTTCATTTCTTGTGATCCAGATCGAAACATTCAAACCACTCACACCACAAACAACAACTCACGCCAGACCACACCTACATATGTACATAGATATATGTATATAGTATATATATCATATATACCATGCATATAGTATAGCGTCTAGCGAGACGTTTGAGAATGCCATATTTTATACTATTTGTGTGAGGTTTACTAAAACAAATACTAAAGAACAAATACTTATATCATTACAAATGAGCGCCGTTTTCTAAAAGCCACAGTTTAGAAATTGTGTAAAAAAAAAAGAATTGCACTAAACAAGAAAAAAACGAGGTGGAACGTTGTGAGTTGCTGCGGACACCGCAACTCTACAGTTATACCCGATACTAAGTCAGTATGGCTCTCCTGCGGCAGACGCCGCTAATATTGAACCGACACGACAAAGAGTGCGTGCGAGAGAGACAGAAAATCAGTCTGAGCGTGACGTCGGGCGCTGCGTAGCCACTGAAAATTGATTTCTTGCCTTTTGGCTACAAAAATGATCCGATCTGATCCAGATTCAGCAATCTGATAGATATGGTCATTATCTATGATTCTGCGTTTTTAGTTTTCTCGAATGTGCAATATTGTGGATGCAACAGATTTTCGTCTTTTGTGGGGGCGGAAAGGGGTGGGGCGAAATTCTGAGATATACGTTTTATAGTGAGATCTAACAGAAGTGCGGATACCAAATTTGGTTACTCTAGCCTTAATAGTCTCTGAGATTTGTGGATGCCCCAGATTTTCGTCCTTTGCGGGGGACGGAAGGGGGTGTGGTCGAAATTTGGACACGAAACGGTCAAGGTCGGATATCACAGGAGTGTGGATACCAAATTTGGTTGCTCTGGCTCTTATAGGTTCTGAGATCCATGAACTCATATTTTACAATTGACAAAACCGACCATGAAACCTGTGTGTTAGAGAGAGACAGAGCGAGAAAGAATGAAATTGTTTTCTTGATTCTGGCTATAATCATTATACGATCTGGTTCAGATTTTGCACTCTAGAAGATATAGTCATCTTCTACGATTCTGCGTTTTAAGTTTTCTCGTATCGTCGAAATTGTGGATGCCACAGATTTTCGCCCTTTGTGGGGCGGAAGTGGGCGGGGCAAAGTTTTGAAATATTCTTGTAGCAGTGACATATCACAGAAGTCTGGATCCAAAACATCGTTGCTCTCGCTCTTATAGTCTTTGAGCACTAGGCGCTGAAGGGGACGGACGAGGACGGACGGACAGACGGACAGACGGACAGACAGACATGGCTCAATCGACTCGGCTATTGATGCTGATCAAGAACATATATACTTTATGGGGTCGGAAACGATTCCTTCTGGACGTTACACACATCCACTTTTACCACAAATCTAATATACCCCAATACTCATTTTGAGTATCGGGTATAATGATACTTAATGAAAGCTTAAGAAAAGGGCAGCCAGAACAGAAGGTAAATGCATGGATTAGCTGAATTTTGTGTCGAAGAGAGATGAGATGATTTTAATAGCAAATATATAGTACACACATAGAACCGACTAGAACCGATCCTGGGTGGGCCTGGATCTATACCCGGCACCGCACCTAGCATTAGTTGCAATGCGTGATTAGAAAGGCGCTTAAAATGTATTAGCCAACTTAGTTACTTAGTTTATTTTTATGTTCTATTCTATTATATGTATTTGTGTTTCAACCCGGATTCAGAACCTGATCAAACCAGAGCGAAAGAGAGAGACAGAGAGCGAGAGAGAGAGAGTGAAAGAGATAGTACCAGAATGTGTGCAAGGGAGAGATATATAGCTAACACTCCTTCCACGTATAAAGCAACATTGCATAAAATGCGCAAAAAAAAAACAAGCAAGAGAAACCCCTTAAACAAAAATATTTTAAAAAATCTCTAAAAATACACTTAAAATATAAAAATGATGCAAAAATGCCACACTTGCTTTACGAGAGCACAGGCAACAAAAACATATACTTATACAATATTTATACATATACAATACATGTATACACGACAGAACAAAGGGAAACCTATTATATAGAGCTATATAGAATAGAAATGGTAATTTTTTTGCACCTTAGCTTAGGCAGCCCCCTCGATCCTCGGTCCTCGAGCCTCGAGTCCCACACGAAATTGCCATAACATTACATGACACAACCTCACCTCATTTTATTCAATCGTACATACCTTGACGCGCCGTTCATTTCTTGTGATCCAGATCGAATCATTCAAACCACTCACACCACAAACAACAACTCCCGCCAGACCACACCTACATATGTACATAGATATATGTATATAGTATATATATCATATATACCATGCATATAGTATAGCGTCTAGCGAGACGCTTGAGAATGCCATATTTTATACTATTTGTGTGAGGTTTACTAAAACAAATACTAAAGAACAAATACTTATATCATTACAAATGAGCGCCGTTTTCTAAAAGCCACAGTTTAGAAATTGTGTAAAAAAAAAGAATTGCACTAAACAAGAAAAAAACGAGGGGGAACGTTGTGAGTTGCTGCGGACACCGCAACTCTACGGTTATACCCGATACTAAGTCAGTATGGCTCTCCTCCGGCAGACGCCGCTAATATTAAACGACACGACAAAGAGTGCGTGAGAGAGAGACAGAAAATCAGTCTGAGCGTGACGTCGGGCGCTGCGTAGCCACTGAAAATTGATTTCTTGCTTTTGGCTACAAAAATGATCCGATCTGATCCAGATTCAGCAATCTGATAGATATGGTCATTATCTATGATTCTGCGTTTTTAGTTTTCTCGAATCTGCATTATTGTGGATGCAACAGATTTTCGTCCTTTGTGGAGGCGGAAGGGGGAGGGGCGAAATTTTGAGATACACGTTTTATAGTGAGATCTAACAGGAGTGCGGATACCAAATTTGGTTACTCTAGCCTTAATAGTATCTGAGATTTGTGAATATCCCCAGATTTTCGTCCTTTGCGGGGTCGGAAGGGGGTGTGGCGAAATTTTGAAACAAACTCGTCTCGGTCCGATATATTAGGAGTGTGGATACCAAATTTGGTTGCTCTAGCTTTTGTAGTCTCTGAGATCTAGGCGCTAATGTTTTACTCTAAGCAAAGCCGCCTATGCTACGTGTGTGTTAGAGAGAGACAGGGCGAGAAAAAAAGAAATTGTTTTCTTGATGCTGGCTATAATAATTATACGATCTGGTTCAGATTTTGAACTCTAGAAGATATAGTCATCTTCTACGATTCTGCGTTTTTAGTTTTCTCGTATCGTCGAAATTGTGGATGCCACAGATTTTCGCCCTTTGTGGGGCGGAAGTGGGCGGGGCAAAGTTTTGAAATATTCTTGTAGCAGTGACATATCACAGAAGTCTGGATCCAAAACATCGTTGCTCTAGCTCTTATAGTCTTTGAGCACTAGGCGCTGAAGGGGACGGACGGACGGACGGACGGACGGACGGACGGACGGACGGACGGACGGACAGACGGACAGACAGACAGGGCTCAATCGACTCGGCTATTGATGCTGATCAAGAATATATATATTTTATGGGGTCGGAAACGATTCCTTCTGGACGTTACACACATCCACTTTTACCACAAATCTAATATACCCCAATACTCATTTTGAGTATCGGGTATAACGAGGTGGAACGTTGTGAGTTGCTGCGGACACCGCAACTCTACAGTTATACCCGATACTAAGTCAGTATTGCTCTCCTGCGGCAGACGCTAATATTGAACCACACGACAAAGAGTGCGTGCGAGAGAGACAGAAAATCAGTCTGAGCGTGACGTCGGGCGCTGCGTAGCCACTGAAAATTGATTTCTTGCTTTTGGCTACAAAAATGATCCGATCTGATCCAGATTCAGCAATCTGATAGATATGGTCATTATCTATGATTCTGCGTTTTTAGTTTTCTCGAAGGTGCAATATTGTGGATGCAACAGATTTTCGTCTTTTGTGGGGGCGGAAGGGGGTGGGGCGAAATTCTGAGATATACGTTTTATAGTGAGATCCAACAGAAGTTCGGATACCAAATTTGGTTACTCTAGCCTTAATAGTCTCTGAGATTTGTGGATGCCCCAGATTTTCGTCCTTTGCGGGGGCGGAAGGGGGTGTGGCGAAATTTGGACACGAAACGGTCAAGGTCCGATATCACAGGAGTGTGGATACCAAATTTGGTTGCTCTGGCTCTTATAGGTTCTGAGATCCTTGAACTCATATTTTGCAATTGACAAAACCGACCATGAAACCTGTGTGTTAGAGAGAGACAGAGCGAGAAAGAATGAAATTGTTTTCTTGATTCTGGCTATAATCATTATACGATCTGGTTTAGATTTTGCACTGTAGAAGATATGGTCATCCTCACCGATTCTGCGTTTTTGCTTTTATCGTATCTTTAAAAATGTGGATGCCACAGATTTTTCGTCCTTTGTGGGGGCGGAAGTGGGCGGGGCGAAGTTTTGAAATATTCTTGTAGCAGTGACATATCACAGAAGTCTGGATCCAAAACATCGTTGCTCTAGCTCTTATAGTCTTTGAGCACTAGGCGCTGAAGGGGACGGACGGACGGACGGACGGACAGACGGACAGACAGACAGGGCACAATCGACTCGGCTATTGATGCTGATCAAGAATATATATACTTTATGGGGTCGGAAACGATTCCTTCTGAACGTAACACACATCCACTTTTACCACAAATCTAATATACCCCAATACTCATTTTGAGTATCGGGTATAAAAAACAAACGAACCGAGTACGGAATCCAATTATTGAGATGTAAGAAAATACAGAATGCCATAATTTAAAATAAAAAGCATTTAAACATATACTATACATATATACTATAGATCTATATAGTACAGTACTAAAGTATGTTAAACAGAACACGATGGGAATACTAAAAGTCATGAGAATACTGAACAATTTGCCAAAGGCTTAAGAATCAAAACGAAAGAGCGTAACAAATAATGCATACATACATAAAGACACTATACACTAACACACATACACATAAATACACAAAACAAGAGCCTACGCATAAATAGTTTATTAAAATTTTTACAACATAAATACATACCATACCATACCAAAAATACTACATTAAACTTGCAATCAGGTATTTTTTTCAAATAAACGCCATATTCAAAAAAAAAAACGAGGGGGAACGTTGTGAGTTGCTGCGGACACCGCAACTCTACAGTTATACCCGATACTAAGTCAGTATGGCTCTCCTCCGGCAGACGCCGCTAATATTAAGCGACACGACAAAGAGTGCGTGCGAGAGAGACAGAAAATCAGTCTGAGCGTGACGTCGGGCGCTGCGTAGCCACTGCAAATTGATTTGTTCCTATTGGCTATAAAAATGATCTGATCTGATCCAGATTCAGCAATCTGATAGATATGGTCAGTATCTATGATTCTGCGTTTTTAGTTTTCTCGAATCTGCAATATTGTGGATGCAACAGATTTTCGTCCTTTGTGTGGTCGGAAGGGGGTGGGGTGAAATTTTGAGATACACGTTTTATAGTAAGATCTAACAGGAGTGCGGATACCAAATTTGGTTACTCTAGCCTTAATAGTCTCTGAGATTTTTTAATATCCCCAGATTTTCGTCCTTTGCGGGGGCGGAAGGGGGTGTGGCGAAATTTTGAAACAAACTCGTCTCGGTCCGATATATTAGGAGTGTGGATACCAAATTTGGTTGCTCTAGCTTTTGTAGTCTCTGAGATCTAGGCGCTAATGTTTTACTCTAAGCAAAGCCGGCTATGCTACGTGTGTGTTAGAGAGAGGCAGGGCGAGAAAAAAAGAAATTGTTTTCTTGATGCTGGCTATAATAATTATACGATCTGGTTCAGATTTTGCACTCTAGAAGATATAGTCATCTTCTACGATTCTGCGTTTTAAGTTTTCTCGTATCGTCGAAATTGTGGATGCCACAGATTTTCGCCCTTTGTGGGGGCGGAAGTGGGCGGGGCAAAGTTTTGAAATATTCTTGTAGCAGTGACATATCACAGAAGTCTGGATCCAAAACATCGTTGCTCTCGCTCTTATAGTCTTTGAGCACTAGGCGCTGAAGTGGACGGACAGACGGACAGACGGACGGACGGAGAGACGGAGAGACAGACATGGCTCAATCGACTCGGCTATTGATGCTGATCAAGAACATATATACTTTATGGGGTCGGAAACGATTCCTTCTGGACGTTACACACATCCACTTTTACCACAAATCTAATATACCCCAATACTCATTTTGAGTATCGGGTATAAAAACAAACAAATAATAGTAGCTACTAACTAAAGTATAATACATGTATACTATACTAACGAGGGGGAACGTTGTGAGTTGCTGCGGACACCGCAACTCTACAGTTATACCCGATACTCAGTCAGTATGGCGCTCCTCCGGCAGACGCCGCTAATATTAAACGACACGACAAGGAGTGCGTGCGAGAGAGACAGAAAATCAGTCTGAGCGTGACGTCGGGTGCTGCGTAGCCAGTGCAAATTGATTTGTTCCTTTTGGCTATAAAAATGATCTGATCTGATCCAGATTCAGCAATCTGATATATATGATCATTATCTATGATTCTGCGTTTTTAGTTTTTTCGTATCCTCAATATTGTGGATGCAACAGATTTTCGTCCTTTGTGGGGGCGGAAGGGGGTGGCGCGAAATTTTGAGATATACGTTTTATAGTGAGATCTAACAGGAGTGCGGATACCAAATTTGGTTACTCTAGCCTTAATAGTCTCTGAGATTTGTGAATATCCCCAGATTGTCATCCTTTGCGGGGGCGGAAGGGGGTGTGGCGAAAATTTGAAACAAACTTCTCTCGGTCCGATATATTAGGAGTGTGGATACCAAATTTGGTTGCTCTAGCTTTTGTAGTCTCTGAGATCTAGGCGCTAATGTTTTACTCTAAGCAAAGCCGCCTATGCTACGTGTGTGTTAGAGAGAGACAGGGCGAGAAAAAATGAAATTGTTTTCTTGATGCTGGCTATAATAATTATACGATCTGGTTCAGATTTTGAACTCTAGAAGATATAGTCATCTTCTACGATTCTGCGTTTTTAGTTTTCTCGTATCGTCGAAATTGTGGATGCCACAGATTTTCGCCCTTTGTGGGGGCGGAAGTGGGCGGGGCAAAGTTTTGAAATATTCTTGTAGCAGTGACATATCACAGAAGTCTGGATCCAAAACATCGTTGCTCTAGCTCTTATAGTCTTTGAGCACTAGGCGCTGAAGGGGACGGACAGACGGACGGACGGACAGACGGACAGACGGACAGACAGACATGGCTCAATCGACTCGGCTATTGATGCTGATCAAGAATATATATACTTTATGGGGTCGGAAACGATTCCTTTTGGACGTTACACACATCCACTTTTACCACAAATCTAATATACCCCAATACTTATTTTGAGTATCGGGTATAAAAACAAACAAATAATAGTAGCTACTAACTAAAGTATAATACATGTATACTATACTAACGAGGGGGAACGTTGTGAGTTGCTGCGGACACCGCAACTCTACAGTTATAGCCGATACTAAGTCAGTATGGCGCTCCTCCGGCAGACGCCGCTAATATTAAACGACACGACAAGGAGTGCGTGCGAGAGAGACAGAAAATCAGTCTGAGCGTGACGTCGGGTGCTGCGTAGCCAGTGCAAATTGATTTGTTCCTTTTGGCTATAAAAATGATCTGATCTGATCCAGATTCAGCAATCTGATATATATGATCATTATCTATGATTCTGCGTTTTTAGTTTTCTCGAATCTGCAATATTGTGGATGCAACAGATTTTCGTCCTTTGTGAGGGCGGAAGGGGGAGGGGCGAAATTTTGAGATACACGTTTTATAGTTAGATCTAACAGGAGTGCGGATACCAAATTTGGTTACTCTAGCCTTAATAGTATCTGAGATTTGTGAATATCCCCAGATTTTCGTCCTTTGCGGGGGCGGAAGGGGGTGTGGCGAAATTTTGAAACAAACTCGTCTGGGTCCGATATATTAGGGGTGTGGATACCAAATTTGGTTGCTCTAGCTTTTGTAGTCTCTGAGATCTAGGCGCTAATGTTTTACTCTAAGCAAAGCCGCCTATGCTACGTGTGTGTTAGAGAGAGACAGGGCGAGAAAAAATGAAATTGTTTTCTTGATGCTGGCTATAATAATAATACGATCCAATTCAGATTCCGCAGTCTTAAAGATATGGTCATTCTCTACAATTCTACGTTTTTGGTTTTCTCATATCTTTAAAATTGTGGATGCCACAGATTTTCGTCCTTTGTGGGGGCGGAAGTGGGCGGGGCGAAGTTTTGAAATATTTTTGTAGCAGTGACATATCACAGAAGTCTGGATCCAAAACATCGTTGCTCTAGCTCTTATAGTCTTTGAGCACTAGGCGCTGAAGGGGACGGACAGACGGACAGACGGACGGACGGACGGACGGACAGACAGACAGGGCTCAATCGACTCGGCTATTGATGCTGATCGAGATTATATATACTTTATGGGGTCGGAAACGATTCCTTCTGGACGTTACACACATCCACTTTTACCACAAATCTAATATACCCCAATACTCATTTTGAGTATCGGGTATAAAAAAACAAAAAACAAAAGTAATGAGGTGCACAAAAGAAGAATAAGAAGCAGACGAATTCAAAACGAAAACATATTTATAAAGAATCTTTTTATAACAATTCGATTGAGAAATCGATGCTAAAGCAACAAGAAATGAACTCTTATATCAAAATACAATTTTGAGTCAAATTTTTTAATGACAATGCAATTCTCGGATAGCGCAGAGAAATGATTTCATAACTATAGAAAGATCTATAACATACTTATACTAAATACAATACATACATATACATAAATATCGTATATCGTACATGCGTGCATACATACATATATTTTGTCAAGATCATTTAGCAATTAAGTTTGTAACAAACTTCGAACATGCAAAAAAAAAAAACAAAAACAAAAACAAAAGTCAACATTATTGTATTTAAAATCGAAAACATTTCTTATTTGGCAATACATATTGATTTACCTTTACTAAAAGATATTTTTTGGACACCTCCAAAATTCGAATATACATACATACACACATAAATACTAACATATGTTATAATTATGGAGCAATTGAGTACAAAACGAGTACAAATTTAAACTTTAAGCCAGATCAGACGAGACTAGACAATACGACAACGTGAACGGTGACAAGTCAAGACGAGACGGGACAATGTCACAGTTTAACTTTATTATAAACATTAATCATTAAAATAAAAAACAGAACAAAACTGAACAGAAGAAAACAGAAATGCACACAGGAACGAACAGAATCGAACAAGAAATAAAAGATAAGCCAGATACTGGTTTGGCATACGAAATACTAAATGAACATATAGATGCGAGTATATATGTTAGGAAGGGTACTAGATAGTAGATAGGGTCAGAATCAGGATCAAGACGGAAAATCTTCTTTTCACAGAAGATCTACACCAAAATCGATGCGATAGCTAAGCATGAACATACTAACCACATACATACATACATATGCATTAAATACTTACATAGTTACTTAAACATACACTAAACCGAATAAACTAAATCTAGAGCAAACGAGAAAACGATTACCAAAAATCCCTCCTTAAACCTTTTAAATATGATTTTGCTTCGCGATAGAGAAACATTTTCTCATACATTCTCACACATAGCATGCATACATAAATATAAATGTGTAATAGGTACATACACACTTGATCATAATAATAGGTACACGTTGAAGCTTTTCATTAATAATTAGTTTTATCGTACTTTAAGTGTTGAAAAACAAATTTTTTTGGTATGTTTTATTTGTCAATGTATTGCAGTTCCGTGACAAAAAAAAATGAAACAGGGAAACCGCCGAATAACAGAGCTTTAAGCGAAATTGCGAGTTGACATCACATTTTGGCTGATCAAAATAATAGGTACAGTGTCAGTAAATTTTGAATATCAAGTGAATAATTTGGAAATTCTTGGCTTTTTGGCAATTAAACATCCATTTCATTTAACTACAGTCTAAATATAAACAAATAATTATTTTTTTTCTTACAAGAATAGGCCGAAAGTCTTATTGTACAGCCCAATTGGCTCTTAGTCTGAAAAGAGAAGGCCAATCTCTTCGGGCCATTGCCAAATTAATGAAAAGGTCTCATAATTTTGTTGAAATGCTTTAAAAATAAAACCTAGTCAGGAAGCTCGCGGAAAGCCACAGAAAACAACCATAACACTTGACCACTACATACTTTTCTCTGAGGAATAAGGACCCATTTGAGAATTTTGATACATGTTTCACCAAAAAAAATTGTCAAACATGGAGGTGCCAGTTAAAGATATGGGGCTGCTCATCCTGGTACGGCGTAGGTCCATTTTTCCTGACAACGAACAGAATGGACGCTGAGCAATACAAACCCAGATTGGAGACAGTTATGCTACCTTATGCTGAAGAAAACATGAGTTTCCATTGGGTATTTAAGTAATATAACGACCCAAGGCACACATCCAAGCTTTTGACCAAATTTTTTGAGGACATAACAATAGTCGTTTTAAAGTGGCTTCTTAAATTTTCCGACTTAAATCCAATCGAAAACTTGTGGGGAGATTTACGAAACAAAATTAGCTAAGTTTTCATTTTCAAATAATCAAAAACTATGCGAGGGCGTCCCAAAATTGTGGTATGCGACACCTGCCAGACGCTTATTAAAAGTACGCCAAAAATAATTATAAAGGTGAAAAAAAATAAAGGTGGATGCATCGGATATTAACTATTAAATCCCATTTAGGCAACAAAAAAATAATAATAATCAGTTAACAAACTTTTTTCATAACAATACTTGAAGTGTACCTATTATTTTGAGCAGCCTGACATTGACTTTGAAGTACAAATGGATCTATTTTCTTTTATAACATTATCTTATAATTTAAACAAGTTTACTTGATTAAAAACAAATACTTAAGTAATAATTGCGAACTAATTTTAAGTTTAATATATTGCATAAAACCGTTTTCTGTTATGTTAAAGTTTACGTAGATGTGTGTACCTATTATTATGATCAAGTGTGTACATACATAAATGTATGTATATATATATATATATATGTATACATTATAAGCAGATTAGAAAAATCTACCAAAATCAAACGACAGATTGTAATAAAATAAAGAGTTGCAGTTAAAAATTGTAATTGTCTAATAGTGAAAAGCGAATACGGAAACAACAATACCATATATACCATCGTGGATTGTAATTTTTCTATATACACGCATACACATACATATTTATATACCTAAATATATGTATATATAGATACATAGATGGGGGTAAAACGAGAGTAAGAATATATTTTATACGATAAACAAATTTTATAACATATTTAATAATAAATTATACACTAATAATTGTGGACATTTCCTGTTTTCTTTGACTGGATGTTTTAGATTGAATATTGAACGGAATGCCTTTTGGGAGTTTTGGGGAAGAAATTCCAATACTTTTTGTGAACTTCAACAAATACCCATGAAATCAGCTGTAGATTCCTTATTTTAGACGTTTAGACGTCAAGTAATCCATCATGTCATTAACGTATCTAACAACTATTTGCAACAATACCAATCCATTTTTAAGCTTCGCTTTATAGTATGTGTGTATTTTTATGTACTCGTACTATGAGTTCTCGTCAAAATTGGGGAAATTCCATAAAGTACACCCAGAGCGTAGGTCAAGGCTGGATACATTTCATTGTACTATTCACATGCGTCGCAAAAATAAGATGCTGCCATTTTCAAATATGACCTGAGTCGAAAGGCCATTAGAATATCAAAAGGAATGCGCTAAGCACTCGTGCATAATGAGATTTGTATGAAGCCGTAGCCCGAATGATGTTCGAGTCAATTATGTATATCTGCACTGGGAGAAAAAGGTGAGCAGTGAGGGAGTGCTGTGCTGTGCTGCAGTTCCATTTGAGCTTTGATCATTGCGTGACTTCAAATTTGGTGGGGCTTCATTTGGAAACACTTCAATTCACTTTTCCGTTTCGAACGGAAAACGCTAATATGCTCCACCTATAGCTTAATGTCGGGCAGAGGCAGATGGCCTCAGACTCCGGCTTTCATGGTCAGGGCTTGCTGCCCGATACCGATACCTAACACTCGTAGCACTCAAATAGAAATAAACTATTATCCGTAACCGGTTATTTGTTGGTTTTACTATTCACTGGTTTGCTGTTACTGGGAGATTAAACAAATGGTTATCGAAGGGATGGATGATCTTTAGCCCACCCCACCTTAAGCCTTGGCTTCAAGGCTTCGTCTGTCTTATTATTTGTATTCGCATCAATCATCATCACTTTCGTTATTTAATTAGCTGTGCCCTAACCAGAATCGCAATAAAATCAAAGCTGTGATCTCTTGAGAAAACAAGATCCAAAGAAAGAAAACTGGAAAAGCCACCGTATACTCGGACTCGCATTCGCACTCGGACTCGTAGCTTACTCTGAGAAAGCCACTGTGCACAGAGTACGGGTTGGATTGGATCATTAGCTGGTCTCTCGACTCACGCCAGAGCCGACCAGGCCCATACGTGTTTCGAGCGTGGCCGCGTCAAGTGAATCTATGAGTATTCGAATCCGATTGCGCGTCTCTCATCGCCTGGCCTGGTGCGTGCTTCCAAGATTTCAATACGCTTTCGAACCACTTTTGTTTTCCAGTTGCGGGCGTCAGCGTGGGCCACGCAGGCGACAGGTTGCGCATACAAATAGGAAATGGGAACGGGTAGCCAGACTGTAATTAAAGCACGCTCTATGTAAGCCAACGCCACCCGAAGCCGAACAGCAGTTGGCGAGTGCAATGGTCCGGTACGGTACCACCTCTGTCCAGGGGTCTGCGGACACTTAGCTGGGAGTGAGGAATCAGTTTATGAGTGGCCTTTGCTTTGGCTGTTATCGTGCGCGCAGATTTGAACATATTAAGCCGATTCACAAGTACCGGACGCATATTACTTATTTAATCTTCTTGGTAGCTTGACTTGACAGGGCGTGGCAGCGCTGGCTATTAGCCAACACACAGAGTTGACAACTAAGTGGCCCGAGATGCTGCAACGAAAGTGAAACTGGAACTAAAACTTAAGCTGAAACTAGTATATACGTATACGTAACGTACTATACAATCTTTGTACATATGGATATGTATGTTGTCACACAGAAACGTGATCCAAGACTCGATGAAAGGGGGCTGTAGTAGAGCTAAATGCGTGCAGTGCCGACTATTTACTGTCTATTGAGCAATAGTATGGCCAAACGAAACGACTCGGAGTGTGCCATGTTTGAACTTGAAATTGATTAAAGGGTCTAATACTATAGCATGTAATATATTTAACATGTACTATCCGACCTGCAAACTATTTGCCTCATTTGGAAGAATTAATGCAATGTTAGAATGAACTTGAGAAATAGGTTTGAATCTGGATCCGTGCTGATGAAAAAGCCGTTCAATGGTTATAATCGTGTCTCAGTTTCAGCTGTTGCACTTTTCCTGATACGCAATATATGCCATCTGACTCATATTTGTCCATAGCACCAATCAACAATTTTATATTGTTCATCCAAAAACACTAACATAAAATCCCGATTTGAGAACGGTGGATGGTGTTAGGAACGTGAAAAATTGTTAAAAACCTATAGTCATAAAAATCGGTTGGAGCGTTTGGAAGGTGAAAAATAGTTAAAAACCTATAGTCATAAAAATCGGTGTTGCCGTTTGGGAGGAACAGAAGCAGAAACACCAAGCCACGAGATTTTGCTATATATTAGAGAATATACACAGTGCACTTGGAACATCTTGAAACACGAGCAAGGGAACCGAGTCAAAACTTACGCGGTAACTAGGGCCTAACCCTGATGCGCGGTCCTTCAATAACTTGACATGTGTCTTGCAACATATGCCCCTTTAATTGATTTTCCCATTGACGTCAGTGGTCGAGAATTGAGCTTAAATGCTAAGGTAATTATTCAATATTTGCCAATGTTACTCTTTTGTTCTTTGGTTCTCTTTTTGCATGGGAATAACAACATTTTCAGATTCAATAACTGTGACACAATTGTGCGTAAATCAACAATAATGGGGGACAATATGACAAAGCCATCCGACAGCGACAGCGACCATTCTAATGGTAAGCAATTATACTCTTCAAGGAAATTTTCGATTCATATTGATTTCCCATTATAGTTGCTAAAGATCGGACGACATCGACGGTGATTGATATTGGTAAGACTGATGACTGATTGGTTTAGAATAGCACTGTAAGGTTACATTTTATTTTATATATTTCTAAAAATATAAGAAAAAGTCAGTTTTGTTATCTGATAGAATCTGGGTATGGTGGCCAAACTTAAACAATACCAAAATTCAAGTTGGTAAAATCGACGAGAAACAACGAATTCCGTTTAAGTCAAACAGATCATGATATGGGCAGCTTTATGATATTTACGAGCTAGAGAACATTTTGTAAGATTATTTCGAGACCAAATCAGGAAGGATAAGTTAAATTCTACACTGTTTGGTCTAGCCGCATAGTACATCAAATCACTTATGCGCCAAATTGAAGTCAAAATATGTTGGCCGGGTACATGTACATAGACCTAACGAGGGGGAACGTTGTGAGTTGTAGCGGACACCGCAACTCTACAGTTATACCCGATACTAAGTCAGTATGGCTCTCCTCCGGCAGACGCCGCTAATATTGAACGACACGACAAAGAGTGCGTGCGAGAGAGACAGAAAATCAGCCTGAGCGTGACGTCGGGCACTGCGTAGCCAGTGGGCGGGGCGAAGTTTTGAAATATTTTTGTAGCAGTGACATATCACAGAAGTCTGGATCCAAAACATCGTTGCTCTAGCTCTTATAGTCTTTGAGCACTAGGCGCTAATAGGGACGGACAGACGGACAGACGGACGGACGGACAGACGGACGGACGGACAGACGGACAGACAGACATGGCTCAATCGACTCGGCTATTGATGCTGATCAAGAATATATATACTTTATGGGGTCGGAAACGATTCCTTCTGGACGTTACACACATCCACTTTTACCACAAATCTAATATACCCCAATACTCATTTTGAGTATCGGGTATAATGATACTTAATGAAAGCTTAAGAAAAGGGCAGCCAGAACAGAAGGTAAATGCATGGATTAGCTGAATTTTGTGTCGAAGAGAGATGAGATGATTTTAATAGCAAATATATAGTACACACATAGAACCGACTAGAACCGATCCTGGGTGGGCCTGGATCTATACCCGGCACCGCACCTAGCATTAGTTGCAATGCGTGATTAGAAAGGCGCTTAAAATGTATTAGCCAACTTAGTTACTTAGTTTATTTTTATGTTCTATTCTATTATATGTATTTGTGTTTCAACCCGGATTCAGAACCTGATCAAACCAGAGCGAAAGAGAGAGACAGAGAGCGAGAGAGAGAGAGTGAAAGAGATAGTACCAGAATGTGTGCAAGGGAGAGATATATAGCTAACACTCCTTCCACGTATAAAGCAACATTGCATAAAATGCGCAAAAAAAAACAAGCAAGAGAAACCCCTTAAACAAAAATATTTTAAACGAGGTGGAACGTTGTGAGTTGCTGCGGACACCGCAACTCTACAGTTATACCCGATACTAAGTCAGTATGGCTCTCCTGCGGCAGACGCCGCTAATATTGAACCACACGACAAAGAGTGCGTGCGAGAGAGACAGAAAATCAGTCTGAGCGTGACGTCGGGCGCTGCGTAGCCACTGAAAATTGATTTCTTGCTTTTGGCTACAAAAATGATCCGATCTGATCCAGATTCAGCAATCTGATAGATATGGTAATTATCTATGATTCTGCGTTTTTAGTTTTCTCGAATGTGCAATATTGTGGATGCAACAGATTTTCGTCTTTTGTGGGGGCGGAAGGGGGTGGGGCGATATTCTGAGATATACGTTTTATAGTGAGATCTAACAGAAGTGCGGATATCAAATTTGGTTACTCTAGCATTAATAGTCTCTGAGATTTGTGGATGCCCCAGATTTTCGTCCTTTGCGGGGGCGGAAGGGGGTGTGGCGAAATTTGGACAAGAAACGGTCAAGGTCCGATATCACAGGAGTGTGGATACCAAATTTGGTTGCTCTGGCTCTTATAGGTTCTGAGATCCTTGAACTCATATTTTGCAATTGACAAAACCGACAATGAAACCTGTTTGTTAGAGAGAGACAGAGCGAGAGAGAATGAAATTGTTTTCTTGCTTCTGGCTATAATCATTATACGATCTGGCTCAGATTTTGCGCTGTAGAAGATATGGTCATCCTCACCGATTCTGCGTTTTTGGTTTTATCGTATCTTTAAAAATGTGGATGCCACAGATTTTCGTTCTTTGTGGGGGCGGAAGTGGGCGGGGCGAATTTTTGAAATATTCTTGTAGCAGTGACATATCACAGAAGTCTGGATCCAAAACATCGTTGCTCTAGCTCCTATAGTCTTTGAGCACTAGGCGCTGAAGGGGACGGACGGACGGACGGACGGACCGACGGACGGACGGACGGACGGACGGACGGACGGACGGACGGACGGACAGACAGACAGACAGACAGGGCTCAATCGACTCGGCTATTGATGCTGATCAAGAATATATATACTTTATGGGGTCGGAAACGATTCCTTCTGGACGTTACACATATCCACTTTTACCACAAATCTAATATACCCCAATACTCATTTTGAGTATCGGGTATAAAAATCTCTAAAAATACACTTAAAATATAAAAATGATGCAAAAATGCCACACTTGCTTTACGAGAGCACAGGCAACAAAAACATATACTTATACAATATTTATACATATACAATACATGTATACACGACAGAACAAAGGGAAACCTATTATATAGAGCTATATAGAATAGAAATCGTAATTTTTTTACACCTTAGCTTAGGCAGCCCCCTCGATCCTCGGTCCTCGAGCCTCGAGTCCCACACGAAATTGCCATAACATTACATGACACAACCTCACCTCATTTTATTCAATCGTACATACCTTGACGCGCCGTTCATTTCTTGTGATCCAGATCGAATCATTCAAACCACTCACACCACAAACAACAACTCACGCCAGACCACACCTACATATGTACATAGATATATGTATATAGTATATATATCATATATACCATGCATATAGTATAGCGTCTAGCGAGACGTTTGAGAATGCCATATTTTATACTATTTGTGTGAGGTTTACTAAAACAAATACTAAAGAACAAATACTTATATCATTACAAATGAGCGCCGTTTTCTAAAAGCCACAGTTTAGAAATTGTGTAAAAAAAAAAGAATTGCACTAAACAAGAAAAAAACGAGGTGGAACGTTGTGAGTTGCTGCGGACACCGCAACTCTACAGTTATACCCGATACTAAGTCAGTATGGCTCTCCTGCGGCAGACGCTAATATTAAACGACACGACAAAGAGTGCGTGAGAGAGAAACAGAAAATCAGTCTGAGCGTGACGTCGGGCGCTGCGTAGCCACTGAAAATTGATTTCTTGCTTTTGGCTACAAAAATGATCTGATCTGATCCAGATTCAGCAATCTGATAGATATGGTCATTATCTATGATTCTGAGTTTTTAGTTTTCTCGAATGTGCAATATTGTGGATGCAACAGATTTTCGTCCTTTGTGTGGGCGGAAGGGGGTGGGGTGAAATTTTGAGATACACGTTTTATATTAAGATCTAACAGGAACGCGGATACCAAATTTGGTTACTCTAGCCTTAATAGTCTCTGAGATTTTTGAATATCCCCAGATTTTCGTCCTTTGCGGGGTCGGAAGGGGGTGTGGCGAAATTTTGAAACAAACTCGTCTCGGTCCGATATATTAGGAGTGTGGATACCAAATTTGGTTGCTCTAGCTTTTGTAGTCTCTGAGATCTAGGCGGTAATGTTTTACTCTAAGCAAAGCCGGCTATGCTACGTGGGTGTTAGAGAGAGACAGGGCGAGAAAAAATGAAATTGTTTTCTTGATGCTGGCTATAATAATAATACGATCCAATTCCGCATTCTACGATTCCGCAGTCTTAAAGATATGGTCATTATCTACAATTCTACGTTTTTGGTTTTCTCATATCTTTAAAATTGTGGATGCCACAGATTTTCTTCCTTTGTGGGGGCGGAAGTGGGCGGGGCGAAGTTTTGAAATATTTTTGTAGCAGTGACATATCACAGAAGTCTGGGTCCAAAACATCGTTGCTCTAGCTCTTATAGTCTTTGAGCACTAGGCGCTGAAGGGGACGTACAGACGGACAGACAGACAGGGCTCAATCGACTCGGCTATTGATGCTGATCAAGAATATATATACTTTATGGGGTCGGAAACGATTCCTTCTGGACGTTACACACATCCACTTTTACCACAAATCTAATATAGCCCAATACTCATTTTGAGTATCGGGTATACAAATAAAGTCAGAATATAATATAGGTCTATTGGCGCAAAAGGTCCACGGATGTTTCGTGCTTTTTATGATTTTATTTTAATTTTATTTAGTTAATTCTTTTCAACCTCCTCGTCTTGTCGATACCGCCAAAAGTGTTCATTGAACCCCAGCTCCGATCACTCGTTCTCTCATAGTTCTAGTTCGCAGAACTAGAACTATCGGATGATAATTCATATCGATACTTACGATATTTCGTACAACGTTAATAGTAAATACAATTGTAGAGTTATAATACTAAACAATCTAACAATACTAAACAATCTAACAGCTCGGCCTTCCTGACAATTAGATCGCCCTCGATCGTAAATATGTAATTAAGAGTAATTTTAATTTAATGTGTATATATATAAATTGTTAACTATTTAAGTAGGAGTCACTTTCACACTGATTACGCCAATCTGCCCATTTCCTTAATCGGCATGCCTCTATAATGCCCTCATACGGGATTTGACATATTTCGCAGTTTTCAATGTCATTTAACACATATATGTCGTTCGGCAATACCTTTTTGATGATGTACGGACCCCTGTACTTCGGAACAAATTTTTTATTTGTACCTATTGTGGTGTCAATGTTTCTCATTACAACGAAATCGCCTTCCAAGAACTCAATCAGGCAGGCTCCGTTTTTCATTTACTTTTGCGGATTACGTTTTCAGCCAAAACGTTTCGTTTTCGTTTTAAGGTGCTCCAGTTTTCACATATTTTTTTTATCGATATGTTTCTTTTTTCATCGTTTCTGGCAAACAAAAACAGCTGACCAGGCTGCTTTGTAAAAATACAGCGTGATTAAAATGCCTTTTATTTTTTCAATTGCTTGTTTTGAAGCAAAACGATTGCAGAAATTACGTGATCTAAGAAGATCTAGACATCTTAGATGCAACATTTGTGTATTTAACATGTCTGACGAACTGTGAGTAACAGCATGCGTATTGAAAATTAAATTGCTAATGGTAAAGCTTTCAGATTTGTGAAGTCATTTCGGATCGACAAAAAAACTTTCAAAATGATTTTGGAGAAAGTTCAACCCCATTAAGGTGTTACCAGGAAGTTATCTCCCTCTACGCAATTGGCTTCAGTAATGTGATATCTCGCCACTGGCTGCTACCAGTGGGCAGTTGCCAAAGACCACCATATAAACATTGGACGCAGTACATTTGGAAAGATTCTTCACAAACTTATTCCGTTGATGGACAGGCTGTTATGTATTGAGTTCATTTCGTTGTAGATGAATAATCATCAATTGCAACAATCATATGAATATTTCTATCGGAACTTTAAATTGCCTAGAATTGGTGCCTGTGTGGATGGAACTCATATCAGAATACTAAAGCCTGTACAAAACCACTCCGTGTTCTATAATAGGAAATGATTTTATAGCATGAATGCCATGGTGGTGTGTAACTACAACATGGAGATAATTGCTATTGATGCCACGCACCCTGGTTCCTGCCATGACTTCATCATTTGGAATCACTCCCCTGCTAGGGAATATTTATCCACGACCATTAATGGGTTTGTTTTGGCTGATTCGGGCTACGCTCTAGAGAGTTTTGTTCTGACTCCTTATAGGAGCGCGGAGATAGCCACCTATCAGCACAGATTCAACATAAAGCATACTGGAGCACGAAATATTATAGAACGCACCATTGGAGTCCTTAAAAGCCGTTTCCGTTGCTTGCAACGCACTTTAAATTACCCACCAATATTTTGTTGCCAAATTATAAATGTATGCTGTGCCCTGCACAATATTTGTAGAAGACGTAATGTCTTAATCGAGGAGGATGTTCGATTTGACGACCCTTTAGACACTGAAAATGAATTCGACGACACTGAAAATAATGGATCATCCATACGCGATGAAATAGCTCAGGCCATTCCTTATTAAAATGCAAAATTTTTCATGTTTTCTTCTTTATGTCATTCGATATTCTTTATAACTAATAAAGCTAAGTTTCACAAAAAAACTAATAGGAAACTAATTATTTCGCAAATTTGTCCAAAATTTGGCTAAATTTGTCTACAAGCGCCTTTTGGACCTCGAGCTTCTCCTTCTCTAACGATTCCATTCGTTCGAAATGTTCCGAAATTTTCTTGGAAATTGCCGACATTTCATCCAGCTGAGCAGCGCAGAGATCGTTGAGGTCCATGGTCTGCGCTGGTCTAGTTGGACGGCGCTTCGGCATGGGCTCCTCCTTCTCTGAGGGTTCGTCCTTCTCTGAGGGTTCCTCCTCAATGGGGTCTTCCATCACGCACTTAACCCCAGTGTCGGCCTCCTTGGTCGTACGGGGGGGAAGTCCATACGCTGGCCCACCTACTCCTTCCACCATTTCGTAGAGGCCACATAGCTATCTCCTCCAATTCCCCAAGCGATTGCTGAGCGAAGGGCCCTCCACCTGTAGCTCGAGTTTCTGATTTGTTTTTCGCCATCTTCTTGCGGATGTTTGTTTTCCAATCTGCCCAAACCTGAAATTGTAGAATTGAATATAGAAGTGTGCTACCTTTTGTTGTGCAACACATACCTTTTTCCAACCCAATGCGTCCTTGATTGGCGGCCCAACAGCATTGAGAGCGCCGCAAAGCTCTGCCCACTTGGCATCGACAACAACTCGGTCGCCCTTCACAAATCCTTTTGCCAAGTCCGGGTTGTCTTGCATAAAACCCACCAGGATTTTATCTGGAAGAGATGATTTATGCTTTCCCCTGGATATAAAGAACAAAGCGGTAATTTTGAAATAAAAAATTAATTTGCTGCACTTACATTTTGAAGTCCGAATTAAATTGGGCGGGAAACAGCTGTGCTCACCCAGATGTTCTGTTAAGCGCATGTTACAAGCACAGTCTGAGCTGTTACATGCACATTTGTGCTGTTATACGCAAAAATTTATTACTTGCCAACGTTCCGATAACCAAATCGGAATGCGTCAGCTGCTTACACCAAAACGAAATTTGTTGTTGCTGTGGCCAATTTTGTCCGAACCAAATTTGAGGTTGGGCTAAAATAAAATTATTTATAAAAAAAGCACAAGTTAAATTACCCTGATATAGGTATCAAGTTTATGTTAATGCATCAATAAGTCATCTATTTTTTTCCTTTTGCAATTAGGGTTCGTTTTGTTGTATAAAAAGCCGTTTACTTTTCATTTCGTCAACGAAAATGTTTTCGTTTTGAAAACGAAGAAATCTTGCGGAATGGGAAAAAGAGAGCCCCAATTTATGTGATTTCAAAAGTAAATCGGAAAACTTTTGTGAAAGTGAAAAACGGAGCCTGGCTGAATATGATTTTTGTGATTCCTTTCAAAATACTCTTCACTCTTCTGCTGACAATGCTCGATTTTATCCAAAGATTTCTTACGTACTGATTCTAAATTGCTAATAATAACAACACTGAAGGCAATTCTTTCGTGGTCGAATGGACTGAGTTATTAATTGCATATTCAGCCTTTATTAAAAGTTTGCTCCAATCTTCGTGATTTATTGGCTCAGTTATTTTGGCGAGCATAGCTTTCATAGTTCTGTTAACCCGTTCTACCTGACCATTCGCTTGGGGTGAAGCAGTTGCCACTTTCACGTGTTCTATATTATTTTCTAGCAAAAATTTACTAAATTCTAATGATGTAAAACACGTTCCTCTATCGCTGATAATTCTACGTGGACGACTATAAAATTGAAAATACTTTGAAAAACATGTGTTGACTTCTTTAGTGCTTGTCGTATTTACAGAAAACAATTTTACAAATTTCGTAAAGGCGTCAATGATAACTAATACATGCTTCTTCTTTGATATAACAGCGGGAAGTGGTCCAAAATGGTCTACGTGTAAGGTGTCGAATGGGATTGGTCGCTTAGGAATATTGTGAAGTGTTCGATTATTCGCATGTGTGGGGACTGAAAACATGATACAATTTAAACAATTTCCTATAAACAAATCGATTTTAGATCTCATATTCGGGAACCAATAATGTCTTAAGATTTCTTTCATACATTTCTCGGTTCCTAAGTGACATAAGTTTTCGTGAACTCTTCTGATTATTTGCGTTTCCATTTCAGATGGGACATAAAACAGCTCAACGTCGTTCTCACCTATTTTATAAACAATTCCGTCGCTCAATGAAAATTTCTTAACAGGTCCATGCTCCAATTGTTCTTTTAATTTTCCTATATGGTTGTCCCTGTTTTGTGTTATCTGAAGCTGAAGATTAATGTCGTCGCACTCAATCACGGAAACTATTCGGTCTTTGTTATCACTTTCATGAATTGTCACTATTGGTTCATATTCAAAATCTTAATTAAGCGCTGAAGGATATCTAATTAAGGTGTCCACATGGGACATATATTTTCCACTACGATGTTTTAAAGTGTAATTATAATTTGCTAGCTCTATGGCCCATCTGGCGATATTTGAATGAAGACGTCCCTTTCCTAAACATAAAACTACTGAGTTACAATCTGTTATAATTCTAAACGGAATCCCTTCTAAATAAATTCGAAATTTCCTCAATGAATAGATCACAGCTAACGTTTCCAGTTTGTCGTTCTCTGTGAAAAATATGCTGTTGAGTGAAACTTATTGTCATCTTGTTTCTGCAACAAAATTCCACCAAAGCCTTCACTACTTGCATCACAATGCAATTCTGTTTCTCGATTTGGATTATACAGAGCTAATACTGGTGACGAAATCAGTTTTTCTCGAAGATATTCAAAAATTTGTATGCATTTGTCTTGAAGCTCAAACTTAGTTCCAGGTTTTGTAAGTTCTTGTAATGGTTTTGCTATTTTTGAGTAAGCAGGGATGAAACGCCTAAAATAAGAGAATAATCCCAAAACCTTTTGCATTTCATGGCGATCTTTTGGCAATGGCAGATGCTTAATGGTTGCTGTGTGTTCACAGTTTGGGCTTATTCCCCTACCAGAAAGGGTATATCCCAAGAACTCAATACTTTCATAACCAAATTGACATTTACTAACCTTAATTTCTAGTCGATATTCTGCGAGAATTCTTAAAACTCTACCTACTGTTATAAGATGTTCGTTCAACGACTTGGAACCTATAGCGATATCGTCCATATAAACTACTACATTACCCTCGCGAATTAATGGTTGTAAAATGAAATTAATAAATCTCATAAATACTGCTGGTGCATTCATAAGTCCAAAAGGCATTCTTGTGTATTCATATTGTCCGCTAGGTATGACAAATGCTGTATACTGCACCGAACTCTCTGCTACTTTTACTTGGTGATAACTGTGTTTCAAATCTAAAAGTGTAAAAATTGTGTTCCCTTCTAATGTCTCTAAGTAGTCGTCTATTACTGGCAATGGATATCCATCACGAATGCAAATCTTATTAAGCTGTTTGTAATCTACACACATTCTTTTTTCCCCTGATTTTTTCTTAACTAATACTATTGCAGAGCTGTAAGGCGATTTACTTTCTCTTATAAAGCCTTTTTTCAATAGTTCATCTATTTGGGTATCTACTTCTTTTTTCTCCTGATATGAAAGTCTTCTCGGAACAGTGCGTACAGGTTCTTCTGATTTAAGTTTGAGATTCATTTCGTAGTTATGTTGAATTGCTGGAATGTTAGTTAAGTCTGAATAGTTAAGTTTTATCAATTCCATGAATTTACTACGGTCTTTATCAGTTCGCTTTGGGTCGATATTATAGCTGTCGTCTTCTTTTGTTATTTCAATACTATATATATACGGTATATCTATGTCGGTTCTTTCTAATGATTCACTTGCCATATGCTTTTGCTCGTTATCTTTCAATAAAAGGTCAATGTTATTACAATTCAATTGGTCACTAATCTTATTCTCATAATTTTCATCCTTTAATAATCCATTCTTATTGATATCTGATAACATCATCTCACTATCTCTATTTGTCAATACTACATTTTCAATTTGGTCACTCTCAACGTTCACTAATACTCTATTTTTATCTAAGTCACTGTTCACTAATACTCTATTTTCATCTAAGTCACTGTTCACTAATACTCTATTTTCATCTAAGTCACTGTTCACTAATACTCTATTTTCATCTAAGTCACTGTTCACTAATACTCTATTTTCATCTAAGTCACTGTTCACTAATACCCTATTTTCATCTAAGTCACTGTTTACTAATACTCTATTTTCAATTGAGACCATATTGCTTTGCGTAACTCGCTTTACATTTTCAATTTCATTTTCAAAAATTAATTTTATTCCATAATTTTCAAGGAAACTGCGCCCCAGAAGGACATTACACGAAATATAGTTGTTTGGTACAACGAAAAATATAAGTTCTTTTTCAATGTTATGAAAAACTAAATTGACAATTATTTTTCCAAAAATGCTTATTCTCGAACCGTTAACTCCAAAATACTCTGTCGGTCTTAGTACACCATCAAAATTTTCATAAGGTATCGCCGAGCGCTGCATCAAATTAATAGCGCTACCGGTGTCCAACATGCCAGAAAGAAATTTAATTTGATACCTGCGTTTTATATCAGTGTAAAAATATACCCCTACCTGATTAACAATAGGAACAAAAATATTGTTCTCCTCTCTGTCGTCCATTGGCGGGTTGCTGGCTGTACCCACGGATCGCTGGGTTGGCATAGGCTTCTGTTGGCAATCCTTCACCTGGTGCTGCATGGATCCACACTGGAAACACGATCCCTTCTCCCGCTTAGGTGCGGGACACGATGAAGCATAATGGCCATGTGCTGAACAATTATAGCAGCGCACCTGGCTCCGGTCATTTCCAGAAGCGGTCATCCCAGTGCGCTTAAAATTCGTCTGGGTACTCTTCCTCAAAGCATCGTATTGTCGAGCTAGCTCCTTAAGTTTTCCGATGGTCGACGCTGAATACAATAAGGCGATACTGGAAGATCGATCACGAAAACCATCAACGATGAACTGCACTGTCAATTTCTCTTCGATGTCGGCACGCATAGCAATTTCTTCCATGCGAAGAATATATCCCATTACGGAGTTTTTCTCCGGGTTGAAAAAGGTTTCCTTCAACAGAAGTACCACGTCGGCAGTTGAATTGCTGCGGCCAAAAGTTTTTAGGAAGTTTCCCTTAAACTCGTCGTAAGTCTTTGATTTGTCGACACGCATGAACAAGTCCGCCTCTGTTCCCGCCTTCATCAACATGCGCACACAACGAAGCTTAAAATTGTTGCTTTCGTTCACGCCTCCGCAAATCCGTTCAAAATTCAAGACCCATTCAGAGGCTTCATCATTTTCACTGGCAGAAAAAGGGGCAATAAGTTGCTTGACCATTCGGATGTCATCGGTCATATAGTTGTCCATTACCATTAAAGCAGCCAGTTTCTTCTTTTTCTCAGCCACCCTTATTGCGGCGTCAAGTAATTCTTCTTCTTTCATATCGTCGATCTGCTCATTTTCAGACACTTTTCCATCCGATTCAATATCCGATTTATTCACCGGACTTTCAGAAACTTCGTCCATTCCACCACTTATGGCAAGCTTACGAAGTTGCCTTAGTGTTGCGCTGGCTGGAACAATGATCTCCTTCTCCAGCAACCACTCTACAATTTTTTCTTGTCAATGTTTGCCATGGTTTCCTCGGCCATTTATAAAATGTGGAAAATACTCGTTGTCGGGGATGCCAGTAGACAAATACTTATGTAGGCAGATACTTTAAAGGGCTACGATCCCACTTCTGAAGTTATTGGCGCAAAAGGTCCACGGATGTTTCGTGCTTTTTATGATTTTATTTTAATTTTATTTACTTAATTCTTTTCAACCTCCTCGTCTTGTCGATACCGCCAAAAGTGTTCATTGAACCCCAGCTCCGATCACTCGTTCTCTCATGGTTATAGTTCGCAGAACTAGAACTATCGGATGATAATTCATATCGATACTTACGATATTTCGTACAACGTTAATAGTAAATACAATTTGTTCCAGTCCCACCTGAACGATAGGTGGCCAGGGCTGAGGGCGACGCGCCATCTAGCGGAAGTCCAGGGAGGCTCGATGGTGTATTGGGACATCGGGGGGAGCTGGAGCCGTCACTGGGGATATAAGGAAGAGAATAGGATTAGTTATATGTATTAGTAAGGGAAAAAGGGATAAATAGGAGTGAAAATATTAGAAAACGTGGATTGGATTATAGAAATCGTGGAGAGTGGACGGAGTAACGTCGAAATTGGAAATTTTGTGCTTAAAACAGAAAGTTTGAACTGGCAAGGAATATAGCCACCAGAACCGGGCCAGAAGGTTTCCTGGAGAGGGACACTGTATTTCGAGAAAGTCGACTGCAGAGAAGAAGACTGCCCAACGGAACCTGAGTGAGTTCGTTCCACACCGCACGATCGTTGCATCGCCTTCCAGTGCGTGCCACACGTTTGGTCTCATTCACCAAGTAACAACCCCGAAACCCTATTCACACACACACACACGCGCACACGTATACACGGACCTATATAAATTTAGGGCTGACCGGCCACGGCCAGCGATCGCCCATGTCGTTTGAACTTAAAGAAAAAAAACATAATCCGCACTCCAAACACCGTTCCACATTAAATGTTATTTTGTTCCGTGTGTTGTCCTTTATTTAGTAATTAGTATTAGCTTAAACCGTTTAACGTACATTGAAAAAAAATATGTAAAAACACCACCCCCTTTCACGAACCTAAATCTGCGATCAGCTGTTCAGTGCCAGAAGATTAACCCTTAGTGGGTGACGCGGGGGTCCCATCAGTCCACCGTATTTGGTCGAGCGATTTGTGGAAAAATATTGTTTATTGTTTATGTCCCGGGGTTCCTTAACAAGAGCTCTTGGTAGGTTAAGTCTCCGTAGGGGCCCGAGTTAAATTAACTCCCGTAAAACTGTATCCACTCATCTACACATATTCCATTACGTATGGGTGAGGGTATCCCTGTTGGTTGAACGAAATTTCAGCAGTTATTCCCTTGTTTGCCTGTGTGTCGAACGTTTTGGTGTTTCTTAGTGGTTAGTGATAATTTTGAGTATAGCTATTTATTAATGAGAAAGATGAAATTGTCAATTTACGATTATTAAAGCTTGGATATATATTGAAGCATGATGCATTAAATTTAAAATAGAGGGAGGACGCGTGGCGTAAGCCATGGATTAGGCCAGCCGTTACCGTTCCAGCAGAGGGTGGCCAAAATGAACGTTGTGTTTGGTCACAGGTAGGGCGGGCGCGCGAAGTGATAACACCCAAGCTTCACCCACTTGATAGCCGTCTGTTTATGATTTTCTTTGTTGTTGTTAGGTTGTTGTTAGTTTTGATGTCCCGAGAAGTAGTATGTCTCCTTTTTTGTCTACATTTGGCGGGCAAGGGGAACTACCCAGCCCTGGGGTCGACAGCTAGCCGGCATTGCCCTCTGGGAAACAAGCCAAGTGTAACAAATGGCGCCCAATTTATTTTCGAATTCGCATGCATCTGGACTGACGCAGGTTCGGGTGGTATTACAACAAATGTCACTCGGGCTGGTAAAGGCAGATGCGGGGAATGAAAAAAAAAAATAAAAATGTTGTGGAGAAGACGACAGCTCGCGAAGTGCAGTTTAGCTGTCCCGGCAGAAGTCGCTGCTGCAGGCTTAAGGTGAGCGTAAAGCTGGTCCTTAATGGCGCGGGGTGATTGATGCTAGGGATGGATAGACGGAGGCAGTTAACGGATATATAAAATATGTGATAGGGACTTACGAATTACAGTTGAACATTTTGTCGCTATTCGATGTCGCAAGTGAACGTAAGTCACTGCCGTTCAACAAAAAAATGGACAGGGAGTTGGCACGGACACATTGCCTGGTGGACTGTGATATCGAATAAATCTGTGATGGAATGTGATATTGGAATAAGTTAGAGTAAGTCATGTAGGTAAATGTTCATTGTAGTTTCGCACCTGTTTGTTTAAAACAAAGCCGCTTTCGTGTTTTTGAACCTGTTGTCTGTCTGCCGAGAGGTGGTGAGAAGTAGGTGGGCCGGGAGTCGTAAAGACAACCCGCGATGCATCTGTTGTCATGGCAGATCGGTATGATGGATGACAGGAACAAATCACAAGCAAAGTGAGCTCATGCACCGTGAGGCTTCTCGTTTATCGGCCATCGCTTAGAGCGATGACTAGAGTAGATGACAGGCCACACAAAGGTGGTGTTCGTAATTGTAGGATATCCGTAGGGCGACTGTCAAGTGGAGCGCAGAAACTGGAGCGGTTGCTGGTCCCGGCTAGTCACGTGTCCCCCTCTTAATGAATCTGGTAAGAAGAAGAAGAACTGTTAGGAATTTTTGTTGTTAGGTTTTGTGTTGTGTTGAATGTGTTTGAAGTTTGAGTGTCTTAGGTGTCGATCGAATATACATGTATGTTATTATTTATTTATTCAAATATTTAATTGCATATATCTCGTTAACGGCGCTAGTTGGCGCAATATTTATATCGGTATTTATTTATTTATTTATCGGAGTATCTATTGGTCCGAAGCGTGGTGTTATTTATTCTTACTAGTTATTTCTTTGGGTCTTTATTTCTTTATTTATATATATTATCTTAGTTTAGGAGTTTCCCTTTTTTTTTGTAATATTGGTGTTGCTCGGTGCAGATGCCACAAGAAGGGGGTAGTCGACAGTATCATACGCGATCACGCGTAAACAAAACAGTGGACCAGATAGGAGAAGTGTCAGGGGCGATGTTTGATCAAGATCGGGAGGAACTTGGAGCGGTGGGTGGGTTGCCAAGAACACCGGTCCAGGCCAGGTCAGAAGAATGGCCAATGTCCGATCCTACACCCACGCTTACTTCCGAACTGGCATCAGCAGTCAACGTATCGTTGGCTCAGGCTCATGCGACACACAGGGCAGCGAACACTGACTCGATTAGTCGGGTGTTGCAGGAGGAGTTGCGTAAGGGGTTTATCGAGATGATGCACCAACTCAACGAGGTACTCCAGCCGGTTAGACAGCTGCAGCAGCAGAAGGAACCGCAGCGGGAGGAGGTTCACCACGAGCAGGAGTATCGAGGAGCAATCCCGAAAAGGAAGCCGTCTAGCACGACTGATGCGCCGATTCCGCCACCAAAACCATTTTTGGCTCGCTCGGGGCGAGGTGGTATTGGTCCGGAACCGTCTTCAGGAGTAGGACCGACCGCATCCAGTGAGCAGCATCAACGGGGTGGGCATCAAGCGCGAAATTGGCGAAACCCGAGGGCGAGGGTAGGAGAGCTGGTGGGATGCCTCGAGAAGATCCTCATCCAAATCCCCCGGGTTATAGACCTTGGCCACGGTGGGGCCGAGTCGAAAAATGGGACGTGACGTTCGACGGAGACAGCAACAAAATGACAGTCGAGGATTTTGTGTTCCGAATTGAATGCCGCTGTCCGTGGGATGAAGTTCTAAAGGGATTTCATCACCTGGTTACAGGAAACGCGCGGGAATGGTACTGACAGTACATCCGTGATCATGGCGGTGGTGTTTGGCAGGAACTAAGGGGCGACTTAATTGCTCGTTTCCGAGGCACGGCGTCCGAGTTCGACCGCATGAGAGAACTGCGAGAAAGAATGCAGCGGTCAAACGAGAGTGTGGAAGACTTTTTCCATGTCATGAGAAAGCTCGCGTCGAGGTTGGAGATGCCACCACCTGAAAAGGAGATGGTAAAAATCGTCAAAAAGGCACTCACAGATGAGATAGCGAGTTTCGTCTACGGCTTACGGGTTTATTCCTTAGACCAACTGCGGGATGAGTGCGTGGAAATAGAGGCACATCTGAAGAGGAAGGCTCGATCTTCGTGGCGAGGAGCACCCAAAGCCACAAACTATGGTCGCGGGCCGAATGCGAACGTCAGCGAGGTCGCGCAGGATCGGTCGATTGGCGATGAAGAGGCAGAGGTCATTGAGGAAGCGCAAGTGACACAGCGTGTTCCACAGAAGTTGATTTGCTGGAACTGCGGGCAGACCGATCATGGCTTTAGGGACTGTATGGCATCGGAGAGGCGAATCTTCCGCTTCCGTTGTGGAAATCCCGATGCATATTGTCCAACCTGTCCGAATTGCGCGGGAAACGTGAAGAGGGGTGCGATCCAAGCAGGCGAATCACGCTCACAGAAGGGGCCTGCGCAGAGAAAGTAGAAGAAAATAAAAATGAATTAGATAGACGTAAATTGCATGTTAGGTTAAGGAACTTATCATATGAAGAGCGCTTAAGAAATTATTTAGAAACCAGAAATAGAATATTTTCTGAACTACGAGTGGATGGTATGCGAGCACTGTCGGTGCGGGTGAGAAAGGCGAGATCCCGTTTTAAGCAAAGGCGAGCTATGAGGAGGCAGGTGATTGCTTCAGTAAAGCGTTGGTGCAAGAAAGACCCGAGAGTTTTCGCAGAAATCTCTATAATGGGCGAGTCCGTGCGAGGCCTGTTGGATTCAGGCGCTACACACAGCATGCTAGGGTGTAATGGTCAGGAATTCCTGGAGAAGCTGGGCGTGGAGGCTCGTCGATATTCTTCTATAGGGAAGGTAGCGAATGGGGAAAATCGCGCAATCGTTGGCCGAGTAGAATTACCGGTGAAATACAAGGGAGAGGTAAAAAGATTAACGTTTTTCGTATGCCCTTTCTTGGAACAGGAAATTTACTTGGGGGTAGACTTTTGGCGGGTATTCTCATTGGCTCCTGAGGTGATGGGAGAAGGTCCAGTAGGGGCATCTCACAGATTAGTGGAAGAAGTGCTGGCTGATCAAGTCGCTCACTATGTGGAAGGCCCGGAGAAGGAGATAGTGCAGGAAGAATGGGAGTTGTCAGAGGAGCAAAGGGCAGCCTTGGATCAGGTGAAGGCAGAGTTTCTGACTTTCGAAGCCTGGGGAGGACGTCGAGCGAGACTCACAAAATTCAGTTGGTGGAGAAGGCCGAGCCTGTGAAGGATCGACATTACCCGCTGTCGCCAGCGATGCAGGAAGTGGTGTGTGGTGAGGTGGACAAAATGTTGGCTTTGGGAGTCATCGAGTACAGTGATAGTCCGTGGAGCAACCGTACCACCGTAGTGCGAAGGCCGGGCAAAAATCGTTTCTGCCTCGATGCCCGAAAGCTCAACAAAGTAACCATCAAGGACGCTTACCCACTTCCTAGCATCGAGGGGATTTTGTCGCGTCTCGATCAGACGATATATATCTCCAGCGTCGACTTAAAATTCGCTTTTTGGCAAATCGAGCTGGACGAGCAGAGTCGACCAAATACGGCGTTCACGGTGCCGGGACGGCCTCTGTACCAGTTCCGTATGATGCCCTTTGGCCTCTGCAACGCCGCACAACGCCTATGTAGACTGGTCGATAAGGTGATTCCGGTTGAGATGCGTTCAAACGTCTATGCGTATCTCGACGGCTTGCTGAGGACTTCCAAACGCACGTGAAGATTCTGCGACAGGTTGCCGAGCTTCTACGAGAAGCAAATTTAACGATAGGGCTGAGCAAATCTCATTTTTGCTATAAAAACATTAAATACCTGGGATTTATAGTGGGAGGAGGAGTGCTGAAGATGGATCCGGATCGTGTGTCGGCCATTTTGCGCATTCCCGAGCCGCGATCTGTTCGAGAATTGCGTAGTTTCCTGGGAACTGCGGGCTGGTACCGGCGCTTTATGAAAAACTATGCTGAGATGGCCGGTCCGCTCACAGACTCCCTGAAAAAGTCGGGAAATGGAAAGTTTAAATTGACGGAGGAGGCAAAACGAGCCATGGGGGAGCTAAAAGCTGCACTCACCTCGGCACCAGTCCTGGTACACGCGGATTTCAAGCGGCACTTCTACATACAGTGCGACGCCTCACATTATGGAGTAGGAGCCGTACTCTTCCAAAGGGATGACGAGCAGAACGAGAGGCCCATAGCGTTTTTCTCTGCCAAACTGAATTGCCACCAAAAAAATTACTCGGTGACAGAGAAAGAGTGTCTGGCAGCCCTCATGGCGATCCTTAAGTTCCGTCCGTACGTAGAGCTTATGCCGTTTACAGTCATAACTGACCACGCCAGTCTCAAATGGCTCATGACCATGAAGAACCTGGATGGTCGCTTAGCTCGTTGGTCCCTTCAACTGCAGGCCTTCGATTTCGGCATAGAACACCGGAAAGGAGCGGACAATGTAGTGGCAGATACATTGTCACGCAGTATTGAAGAGCTGGAAGTGGATCCGAGTAGTATCCTGGGTTTTGAAACGGTGGAGTTTGAATCTGGAGAATATCAGGAGTTAAGGAAGGAAATAACAGAGAACCAAGACCGCTTACCTGATCTCCAGATTGTTGACGGCATGATATTCAAGCGCCGTCTGGAAATTGTGGGTTCCGAGTTCGAGACAAAGCACATTCGGAAGAGAAGACAGCGCACGGAGGAATCGCGAAAACCTTGCACTTATTGCGTAGGCAGTTTTACTGGACGAACATGGCGATAGAGGTGCGGGATTATATACGACGGTGCACCGTGTGCAAGGAGTCGAAAGCGCCGAATTATCGGATGCAGGTCGGGATGGGGCAAGAAGTGGTCACTGAGCGCCCGTTCCAAAAACTTTATATTGATTTTTTGGGCAAGTATCCGCGGTCAAAGAACGGTCAGGCGTGGATATTTATTGTAGTTGACCAGTTCTCTAAGTTCACATTCCTAAAGACCATGACCAAGGCCACAGCAAAGGAAGTTGTAAGATTCCTCCTTCACGAGGTGTTTTACAAGTTTGGAGTGCCGGAGATGATTCACTCGGACAATGGGGCTCAGTTCGTCTCGAAAACTTTTAAGGAGATGACCGATGCATTCGCAGTCACTCATATGAGGACGCCAGTGTATTCTCCGCAGAGTAACGCAGCCGAACGCGTGAATCGCACAGTACTCAGCGCGATTCGGGCGTATCTGGAAGACGGGCATGCCCACGCGTATGTTGTCCCTCCTGGGACTGACGACATACTCGTGGTGGTGTTCCAGTCCCACCTGAGGGCGACGCGCCATCTAGCGGAAGTCCAGGGAGGCTCGATGGTGTATTGGGACATCGGGGGGAGCTGGAGCCGTCACTGGGGATATAAGGAAGAGAATAGGATTAGTTATATGTATTAGTAAGGGAAAAAGGGATAAATAGGAGTGAAAATATTAGAAAACGTGGATTGGATTATAGAAATCGTGGAGCGTGGACGGAGTAACGTCGAAATTGGAAATTTTGTGCTTAAAACAGAAAGTTTGAACCGGCAAGGAATATAGCCACCAGAACCGGGCCAGAAGGTTTCCTGGAGAGGGACACTGGAGTTCGAGAAAGTCGACTGCAGAGAAGAAGACTGCCCAACGGAACCTGAGTGAGTTCGTTCCAGTTGCGCGTGTGTGAGCCAAGTAGCGCGGGAGGTGGGAGGGGGGGGGGTGAAAGAGAACGATTTAGCTCCCGGGGCGTTTCTAGCCACACCGCACGATCGTTGCATCGCCTTCCAGTGCGTGCCACACGTTTGGTCTCATTCACCAAGTAACAACCCCGAAACCCTATTCACACACACACACACGCGCACACGTATACACGGACCTATATAAATTTAGGGCTGACCGGCCACGGCCAGCGATCGCCCATGTCGTTTGAACTTAAAGAAAAAAAACATAATCCGCACTCCAAACAACGTTCCACATTAAATGTTATTTTGTTCCGTGTGTTGTCCTTTATTTAGTAATTAGTATTAGCTTAAACCGTTTAACGTACATTGAAAAAAAATATGTAAAAACACCAACACCTTTCACGAACCTAAATCTGCGATCAGCTGTTCAGTGCCAGAAGATTAACCCTTAGTGGGTGACGCGGGGGTCCCATCAGTCCACCGTATTTGGTCGAGCGATTTGTGGAAAAATATTGTTTATTGCTTATGTCCCGGGGACCCTTAACAAGAGCTCTTGGTAGGTTAAGTCTCCGTAGGGGCCCGAGTTAAATTAACTCCCGTAAAACTGGATCCACTCATCTACACATATTCCATTACGTATGGGTGAGGGTATCCCTGTTGGTTGAACGAAATTTCAGCAGTTATTCCCTTGTTTGCCTGTGTGTCGAACGTTTTGGTGTTTCTTAGTGGTTAGTGATAATTTTGAGTATAGCTATTTATTAATGAGAAAGATGAAATTGTCAATTTACGATTATTAAAGCTTGGATATATATTGAAGCATGATGCATTAAATTTAAAATAGAGGGAGGACGCGGGGCGTAAGCCATGGATTAGGCCAGCCGTTACCGTTCCAGCAGAGGGTGGCCAAAATGAACGTTGTGTTTGGTCACAGGTAGGGCGGGCGCGCGAAGTGATAACACCCAAGCTTCACCCACTTGATAGCCGTCTGTTTATGATTTTCTTTGTTGTTGTTAGGTTGTTGTTAGTTTTGATGTCCCGAGAAGTAGTATGTCTCCTTTTTTGTCTACATTTGGCGGGCAAGGGGAACTACCCAGCCCTGGGGTCGACAGCTAGCCGGCATTGCCCTCTGGGAAACAAGCCAAGTGTAACAAATTGTAGAGTTATAATACTAAACAATCTAACAATACTAAACAATCTAACAGGTCTGTTCTTAATCGCCTTAATCCCCATACCACATAGTAGATGGATCTAATTATGACCCAGAATAAAGTTTTAATTTTTTGAACATGTTTAGTAGTACATACAGACCGATTAGTTGTTATCAGCTCAAAATCCGACAAAAAAAGTACACACATACATACATGAAAAGTATTTGCTGATAAAAGTCTGTTGTCGAGTATATTTATGAACTTTAGAAGAACAGTACATTCAGTAGCTGCCGGCATTTCTTTTGGAAAGGTGTGTTTCTAGATTGACCGATAATTAAACAGTGATATAAACAAGTGTTTTCAGAAAACAGTGCAAAGATGTTCCCTTCCGACTGCGATAGTAACGTTTCAGCCGTTTTTGCGAGCGAAATATGTTTAAGTAGACGTGTAAGCAACGCAGGTCCAAAGTCAATTTGAACAGAAAAACTGTCTAAACAAAACAAATAATGAGTTCTGAAAATAGCAACCGTCTCACAATCGAATATTCGGGTAAGAATGTAGAAAGGCATTCCATTCATTTTTTGAACCCTATGTAAATTAAATTACAACCGTTGGAAAAGCGTCTATCGAATCATTCGATTGAAATAGCTCACTGATTAACTAGAAGCACAGAGCCAGCCATATGGGAAAAATATGCAGCGAGAATCAGGAGATATATGTGGCAGCTTGTTTTTCCAGTTATGCTGGGACACTAGGCATACAGTATACTGTATACAGTATAGTGGTATAGTGTATAGTGGTACAGCTTCATCGTTTAAGACCAGCTGCATGTCATACAGCTATAACAGCTGTGCGCTATGCAGCCCTGCGTTAATTCGATAACTTATCGGACCGCCTTCAGCTTTTACTAAGCTTTTTTAAACTTATTACTGTATTATTGGGGCCCAAACTTGCGAAGCGTTAACAACAGTAAACACAGCTAGCTAGTGTGGACACTCCGTGATTATTCGGCGTGCATGTTTTCGTGAAAAGTCTAAACTGTAGCAGCAAATAAAAAAAAAAAACTAAACAGTCGGAGTGGAGTGAATGTGCAAAAATCAAACAAAGTGTTGCTTATGTTTTTGTGTGTCTCCCTCTCTTCCACCTCGCAGAACCAGAAACTGAAAGCGAATCCCCCAGCGTCCCCACACCCGCATCTACATCACTGTTTCAGTCCGAGTCCGACATAATGGCCAATTTCGACGATGTGAGTGTTCCAGTGCACAGCGAATAAGAAAAATATATAACAATTATTAACACACAAACGAACATTGTGCACGTAACAAACATTATTCCCCATTGTGTTTGATTTTATTTTTATTTTGAATTTTTTGTTTTCGTCGTCGTCGTCGTTATCTCCCCTCTGTATGCGTGTTGCATGCTCTCAACACTCGGTTATTACGAATGTGAAAAACCAACAACGCCGCCGCCGAATCCAATCCAATCCCCATTCCACACAAAACACCAACTACGATGAACAACAACAACTACGACCAGACGTTGCAACGCGCCCGCCTCGCATTCGCCAGCGGCAAGACCAGGAACGTAAGCTTTCGGTAAGTTGAATCGGAATCTGTAGCCGAAGCTGAAGGAAAACCTGGCGTCCAAGCTGAAGCTGTTTATGTTTACACCACCAGCTGGGGCTGTTATTATTGCTATTACGTTACAGATATTCGGTTTCAGCAACGCAGTAATTGCTATGCTTTTTAGTACGGATGGTTTCTTAGCTGTGCAAGCTGGGTATCTATGTACATGTATACTGAACTGATCCGCCGAGAAAGGAGAGCTCTGAACTTTGGGACGCACCACCCCCACCCCACCCATTCTTTGGCTGATAAGAAGTGTAGATAGATAGTATAGTTATATTCTGAAACGCGAGCAAAGTCTACAGACTTGTACTTTCTGATATGCATTAATATTAATGTCCCCCACGACTCCTCGGACTGTTTAATTCGAACTTTGACTTCGGAAAGTGGTTGGATGGTGTGGGCTGTACTTTGAATGCAATTAGGTAACCCTGAACTTGTTTTTCTATCTGGCTGGGCTTGTAACTGGAATAATTACTAATATATGTACAGTTCGCGAGCAGTTCGGTCCACAATAGTCACACGAACATACGCACACACAGACAGGCAAAACACACACATTTATGGATATGTTAATAAACGAGCAAAATATAAGAAGCAAAAGACACACGAAGAACAGGCGATATGCCTATAGTTTTGAATTGCCAAGTGTGAAACGGAAGTGCGGAAGAATCTGCGCCCAAGGCTGCTGGCCTGGCCATTTAATTTCATGATCTTTCCGAAGCTCCGCTCCGAACAAATGAACACGTTCTATGAACGTTTTCGCCTTTGGCAACTCAACTTCTACTTCGGCTTTGATTCTCTACTCTTGCTTTGATTATATTTAAATATGTACATTTTCTTCATAATTCCAAAACGAAACACTAGACTGGTCATCAGTCGTCCCGAGCCCAGTCGAGCACCGATCACATCAGTGCGCTCCGCTAATTGCTTTATTTATATTCACGGCGATGGCTCGAACATATTGTTTTGGATATCCGACTATGGCTTTATGTTTGTCATAACCAAATGGTTAGGTACCTGTTCAATTGGATCGGGTTTGAGTCTGGTTCTCAAGCCGGTTTTACAGTTCTAATCGCTGCACACCTCAGTCCCGTCCGGTCCCACATTTCCTTCCATTTGGGTTGACTCACTGGCTAGCGTAGAATATTTCATAACTGCCAATAAGGAATGTGCCGAAAAGAAACTGCACACTTACAATCGTCAATTTCTCTCAGTGCGAGCTTTCGATCATGCCGTTCGATGCACCGTTAGAAAGCTGAGAAATTCTGCGTTGTTTGCATGTTCCTTTTTCACTATTCGCTTATCAGTTTCAACGATACCTCGAATTGAAGAGCAAGTTCGCAAAAAAATTGTGCACAATTATTGCACAGAAAAAGGTGTGTCTTACAGACAATTAGCTAAACGCTACAAAGTTAGTGTTAATAGTGTTAAAAATATTATAATTAAGTTTGGAGAGACATGTTCTTTAAAATATTTACCAAAAACTGGGAGAAAAAAGGGTCCAAGGGATCAAAATATTGATGAAAAAGTATTAGCCTTAATCCACAAACATAACACGATGTCCGTTCGAGAATTGGCAAAAAAAGCGCGAACAAGTATGAGTATGGTTCAAAGAATAAAGCAACGCCATAATTTAAAGACATACAAAAAACAAAAAGTTCCGAAAAAAAGTCTGCGACAAGTAGAAGTCGGCAAAACGAGAGTGCGAAAGCTTTATGATCGCTTGCTCAATGATGCAGTTCAATGCGTTATTATGGACGACGAAACTTATGTCAAATTGGACTCGAATTGGTGGAACTGTTGACGAGTCGGTGTCAACAATTCAAGTCGATAAATTTGGGGAGAAAGTGCTAATATGGCAGGCCATTTGCACCTGTGGCCTAAGAACCAGTGCTTTTTTCACAAAAGGGACAATCAACGCCGATGTGTACATGAAGGAGTGTTTGAAAAAGCGTCTTATACCTTTTTATGAAAAACACAATGTGTCAAGAATATTTTGTCCAGATCTGGCGTCCGCGCACTATGCCCGCTCAACTTTAGCGCTACTTGACTCAAAAGGCATCAATTTCGTGTCAAAAGAGGAGAACCCACCAAATTGCCCAGAGCTCCGGCCAATTGAGCGATATTGGGCATTAGTTAAAAGAAATTTAAAGAAGGATGGTAGTCTCTCCGAAAACATGGAAGATATGAAAAACGAGGGGGAACGTTGTGAGTTGCTGCGGAGAGCGCAACTCTACAGTTATACCCGATACTAAGTCAGTATGGCTCTCCTCCGGCAGACGCCGCTAATATTAAACGACACGACAAGGAGTGCGTGCGAGAGAGACAGAAAATCAGTCTGAGCGTGACGTCGGGTGCTGCGTAGCCAGTGCAAATTGATTTGTTCCTTTTGGCTATAAAAATGATCTGATCTGATCCAGATTCAGCAATCTGATAGATATGGTCATTATCTATGATTCTGCGTTTTTAGTTTTCTCGAAATTGCAATATTGTGGATGCAACAGATTTTCGTTCTTTGTGGGGGCGGAAAAAGGTGGGGCGAAATTCTGAGATATACGTTTTATAGTGAGATCTAACAGAAGTGCGGATACCAAATTTGGTTACTCTAGCCTTAATAGTCTCTGAGATTTGTGGATGCCCCAGATTTTCGTCCTTTCCGGGGGCGGAAAGGGGTGTGGCAAAATTTGGACACGAAACGATCACGGTCCGATATCACAGGAGTGTGGATACCAAATTTGGTTGCTCTGGCTCTTATAGGTTCTGAGATCCTTGAACTCATATTTTGCAATTGGCAAAGCCGACCATGAAACCTGTGTGTTAGAGAGACACAGAGCGAGAAAGAATGAAATTGTTTTCTTGATTCTGGCTATAATAATTATACGATGTAGTTGAGATTTTACACTCTAGAACATATAGTCATCCTCTACGATTCTGCGTTTTTGGTTTTATCGTATCTTTAAAAATGTGGATGCCACAGATTTTCGTCCTTTGTGGGGGCGGAAGTGGGCGGGGCTAAGTTTTGAAATATTTTTGTAGCAGTGACATATCACAGAAGTCTGGATCCAAAACATCGTTGCTCTAGATCTTATAGTCTTTGAGCACTAGGCGCTGAAGGGGACGGACGGACGGACGGACGGACGGACGGACGGACGGACGGACGGACGGACGGACAGACGGACAGACATACAGGGCTCAATCGACTCGGCTATTGATGCTGATCAAGAATATATATACTTTATGGGGTCGGAAACGATTCCTTCTGGACGTTACACACATCCACTTTTACCACAAATCTAATATACCCCAATACTCATTTTGAGTATCGGGTATAAGAACTGGATGCGTGCGACCCGTAGGATTACCAAAGAGTGTGTGCAGAACTTAATGAGCGGTGTTAAGCAAAAAGTTCGATCAAAAATAAGAGGCTAGACATTTTTTTAAATTTATTAACAAAATTGAAAGTTAATGTTTTTCTCTAAAATTAAAAAAAATTAAAATTGAAATCGGAACGAAAACATCGAAGTTATAAGAAAAACAAAGTGTGCAGTTTCTTTTCGGCACATTCCTTAAAACCAGCATTGACCTTTCCCAAGAGCCTCTCGTGCATCGTGATTGAGTATTGATTTTGTTTTGGTCTTTGTTTCGCTATTTTGCCGCGGAACATCATCATCATTTATTTATCTACTAATTATTTGTGGCTTTGGCTTTGGATTTGGCTATGGCTTCTTTTCGCATTCACAGTCGCAAGCAGCTGGAGAATCTGCTGCGTTGCTATGAGGAGAACGAGTGCGACATTATTAGTGCCTTGGAGGCAGATCTGCGTCGCCCCAAGCAGGAGAGTCTGATCGTGGAGACCGAATTCATGAAGAACGACATCAAGCACATTCTATACAATCTAAGTAATTGGGTCAAGGCAGAGAAGGTGAGCACCAATCCACTTAAGACCTTAGGGCCTCTGAATTACTAGATCGTTCTACCATTTCTCTCGCCCCTTTTTAGCCCTCTAAGTCGATCATTAATGTGATGGACGATGTGCAGATCTATAACGATCCCTTTGGCGTTGTGCTAGTGATTGGTGCTTGGAATTATCCGTTGCAGTTGCTGCTTGTCCCCGTGGCCTCTGCCATTGCCGCCGGTAACTGCGTGGTGATCAAGCCCAGCGAGATCGCCGCCAACTGCGCCAAGTTTATTGCCGAAGTCATTCCAAAATATCTCGACAATGTGAGTTCCAAAGCATTCCAAACACCAACTTAATTTACTAATACTAATCAACGTCGCTTCAGGATTGCTATCCAGTGGTCTGCGGTGGACCCAGCGAAACGGCTGAGCTGCTCAAACAGCGCTTCGACTACATCTTCTACACGGGCTCCACCCGCGTCGGCAAAATCATTCATGCGGCGGCCAACCAGCACCTGACGCCCACCACCCTGGAGCTAGGCGGCAAGAGGTGAGCATGCAGCGCGGACAGCATCGGATGGCGGGTGATTCATGCGTGTTGTTCTTCTTCCAGTCCTTGCTACATTGACAAGTCGGTGGAGCTGCGCACAGCTGTCAAGCGTATCCTGTGGGGCAAGCTAATAAACTGCGGCCAAACCTGCATTGCCCCCGACTACATCCTCTGCTCGAAGGAGATGCAGGACAAGTTCGTGGCCGAAGCCAAGGACGTGCTCAAAGAGTGGTACGGCGAGAACATTCAGAGCAGCCCCGACCTGAGCCGTGTCATCAACAGCGGCAATTTCCAGTGAGAAGAAAGCAGAATGGTACACGAAATATGACTGATTGAGATACTACTTGTTGCCTTTCAGGCGCCTGCTTGGGCTAATTAAGTCGGGACGCGTCGCTGTAGGCGGTAAGTACGATGCCAGCGAGCGTTACATTGAGCCCACAATCCTGGTCGATGTCAAGCCCAACGACCCCATTATGGAGGAGGAGATCTTCGGCCCCATCTTGCCCATCTATACCGTGGAGAGTGCCTACGATGCGATCAAGTTCATCAATGCCAGGTATGTCCGTCTGTGTCCCACGTCAGGACTGACTGTCCCTTGTCCCTGTCTATTCATTTGTCTTTCGCATCTCCCACAATACCACAATACACCAACAACAACAAAAACACACCAATATCACAATACCAATGTCCGGTTCGAAATGTTTTTCTCTTAGAGAGAGTCCACTTGTCCTGTATATTTTCACATCGGAAACAGAGGTTAAAAATCTGTTCGTAAACGGCACACAATCGGGCGGAATGTGCGTGAATGACACGATAATGCATTATGCCGGTAAGAGACCGCAACAAGGTCTTACTTTCCCTCTACGGTTTTGGTCTCCTATTTTTTTTCCAAAAAATTTCCAGCTTCAAAATGTATTTGAGAGTTTGTTTAATTTGTATTTTAAATTTATTTCCCTCTGGTGGCGGTGATAAATATTTTTTGTATATACTTAGCTCCCTCGTTGTATGCTCCCTGCCGTGTTTTGTTGTACCCAATCCCAACCCACCCGGCGATAGATGTGCCCGGGCAGCTAGGAGTATCTCTAACGATCCAACACGTTGCTCCCCTTACACTTTTCATCCAACTTTCCGCATTTCGTTTTGTATTCATATCATTGATGTTGTTCGCAGATCTGTAGATGGGGACAGAAAACTTTCGAACAGAACTGCGAATGTTTCTTGGTTTGTCTTTTATGTGTTACTCTTTTTTTAGCCCCGGTTGATGCTCGAAGAAGTCGACACGTCAACTGCACTCTTATGTTTATAAAAACTGTCACTTAATCTGTTTAACAATTACTCCCTTCTCCTTCCTTACTCCCCGTAATTAGAGAGAAAACTCTTGTAATTTACGTGTTCTCAAACTCAAACAAGCTAGTTAAAGAGTTCAAGAGCAATACCACAAGCGGCGGATTCTGCAGCAACGAAACTATTATGCATTGTGGAGGTATTTGCTATGCTACTGTACATATATATTTATATATATAGATAAGAGATCTTAGTGGTAGTAAAGTAGTATATCCATGCTGGAAGTTACACCCGACACTTGTGTTCTATTTAAAGGGGTCTGCGGCACCACTCAATCAATCAGTTTTTGAATTGCAAATTATGCACTTCTGACACTCGACTGTAGACAACGAACACCAAGAGCACCACAGCTACAAACAGCACAACCCAGTAAGACAAGCACCCAGCGGCACTCTTTTTCTGTTAATTTGAACTAAAGCTCTTTGTTTGCGTTTGGTTTTCGGCTTAACTTTGGGTTTAATGAAATTGGTTTTGGCTGGAATTTGCTTAACAACTTAATGCTTGGGTGTAGATACGAATCGAATCGTAAGAGTAACTAAGATAACTAATCATAACTTTGGTGGTAGCTCTAAATAGGTATTTATAAATACAAGTGCTCATATGGCTTCTGCTCAAATCAACAGTTGATGTGCTGCCCTTCGGGGGCGTTGGCATGAGCGGCATGGGCTCCTACCACGGAAAGTACGGCTTTGACACTTTTACGCACAAGAAGTCGTGTCTGGGCAAAGATCTGTCGGCGTTTGGTGAGAAGTTGGCCTCGTAAGTTTACAATTTCCATTGCTAATTGGTGCACAGTGTGTAATATACAAGTTTTTGTTGCAGAGCTCGCTATCCCCCGTACTCAGATCGCAAGGGATCGTTTCTGTCGTTCCTGCTGCACAAGCGCCGACCTCTGCCCAATTTCTATCTGACGCATGTGCTGGCCATCGGCCTGGGCGTAGGTCTGACAGTGCTGGCCAACTATTACCTACAGGTAAGAAAGGTATTTATGCTTGATCCTCACGCTCAACATGAATCTGTGTATATTAAAAATATGATTATCTTCCATGCACATCTCTACCATGCCTACTCTCGAACACACAACATTATTGGGACAACACTCGAACCTGCACCACAACAACAACTACACCCTTCACTCTCATTCTTCACAATTCATACACTGCTATTGTCCGCCGTATCTAGGGTAAGCTGTTGTCGCGTTAGGATCGAGGGCGGATCCGAGAGACCTTCACGCCGTAAGCCGAACCAGTGGACCCAACCGTTTAGATGTGGATCGGTTTGAAATAAATGTATACTCATAGATTAGTTTCGTTACTGGGTTTCATGCTATGCTGATACTAACTACAACCACCACACACACGTACTTTACCTTACTGACAGAATATTGAGCGGCGTTTTTGTGTTTGTTTGGATCCACGAAACTCTAAATTGCAACAAAAAACTGTACTCTTATATGTGTTTTTACGGATTGGAAGCACTTGCCCAACTGAGCATTATTTATCCCGTACTCACATTTTTATTTTCAGAAAAATTCAACTGAATAAAGATCTATACTTTTATACTTTTTATACGCATATCGGTGGGTCATGTCTAGCTTTGGATACTTCGTGTTACACATATTAGTTATTGTTATTTAGTTGCTATTTTATACAAATGTGAATGCTTACTAAAATATATGTCAAACGAGGGGGAACGTTGTGAGTTGCTGCGTACACCGCAACTCTACATTTATACCCGATACTTAGTCAGTATGGCTCTCCTCCGGCAGACGCCGCTAATATTGAACGACACGACAAAGAGTGCGTGCGAGAGAGACAGAAAATCAGTCTGAGCGTGACGTCGGGCGCTGCTTAGCCACTGCAAATTGATTTGTTCCTTTTGGCTATAAAAATAATCCGATCTGATCCAGATTCAGCAACGGGATAGATATGGTCTTTATCTATGATTCTGCGTTTTTAGTTTTCTCCTATCCTCAATATTGTGAATGCAACAGACTTTCGTCCTTTGTGGGGGCGGAAGGGGGTGGGGCGAAATTGAGATATACGTTTTATAGTGAGATCTAACAGGAGTGCGGATACCAAATTTGGTTACTCTAGCCTTAATAGTCTCTGAGATTTTTGAATATCCCCAGATTTTCGTCCTTTGCGGGGGCGGAAGGGGGTGTGGCGAAATTTTGAAACAAACTCGTCTCGGTCCGATATATTAGGAGTGTGGATACCAAATTTGGTTGCTCTTGCTTTTATAGTCTCTGAGATCTAGGCGCTAATGTTTTACTCTAAGCAAAGCCGGCTATGCTACGTGTGTGTTAGAGAGAGACAGGGCGAGAAAAAATGAAATTGTTTTCTTGATGCTGGCAATAATAATAATACGATCCAATTCAGATTCTGCAGTCTCAAAGATATGGTCATTCTCTACGATTCGCCCCACCCCCTTCCGCCCACACAAAGGACGAAAATCTGTTGCATCCACAATATTGCACATTCGAGAAAACTAAAAACGCAGAATCATAGATAATGACCATATCTATCAGATTAGATCATTTTTATAGCCAATAGGAACAAATCAATTTGCAGTGGCTACGCAGCGCCCGACGTCACGCTCAGACTGATTTTCTGTCTCTCTCGCACGCACTCTTTGTCGTGTCGTTTAATATTAGCGGCGTCTGCCGGAGGAGAGCCATACTGACTTAGTATCGGGTATAACCGTAGAGTTGCGGTGTCCGCAGCAACTCACAACGTTCCCCCTCGTTTAGTTTTCCAAAGTCTAAAGTTAGTTGATCCACCTTAAATTTTTCTTATATGTTTGTTTTTATATTCTTGACCACCGCTGGGCTTAAACCTAATTGAACTTATATATTTAGTACTACAACTTTCGCTCACTAACTATCCGGTAGGGGTCGTCCTTCTTAGGCTCTTCCTTCTAGGTTTGGCTGACAATTCTTCGAACGGGTCTTCCTTCGTAAATTTCTTTGTTGTTTAACTGGGTCTTCTGGGGGTCTTCCTTCTCTGGTTTAGCTGGTAGTTTCACTTTCTTTGTGTTTTGTTTTGATTTGTTTTGTTTAAAGAGTTTGTTTTTTATACCCGATACTCAAAATGAGTATTGGGGTATATTAGATTTGTGGTAAAAGTGGATGTGTGTAACGTCCAGAAGGAATCGTTTCCGACCCCATAAAATATATATATTCTTGATCAGCATCAATAGCCGAGTCGATTGAGCCCTGTCTGTCTGTCCGTCCGTCCGTCCGTCCGTCCGTCCCCTTCAGCGCTTAGTGCTCAAGGACTATAAGAGCTAGAGCAACGTTGTTTTGGACCCAGACTTCTGTGATATGTCACTGCTACAAAAATATTTCAAAACTTCGCCCCGCCCACTTCCGCCCCCACAAAAGACGAAAATCTGTGGCATCCACAATTTTAACGATACGAGAAAAACAAAAACGCAGAATCGTAGAGAATGACTATATCTTTTAGACTACAGAATCTGAATTGGATCGTATTATTATTAGAGCCAGCATCAAGAAAACAATTTCATTTTTTCTCGCCCTGTCTCTCTCTAACCCACACGTAGTATAGCCGGCTTTGCTTAGAGTAAGACATTAGCGCCTAGATCTCAGAGACTACACTGGCTACGCAGCGCCCGACGTCACGCTCAGACTGATTTTCTGTCTCTCTCGCACGCACTCTTTGTCGTGTCGTTTAAGATTAGCGGCGTCCGCCGGAGGAGAGCCATACTGACTTAGTATCGGGTATAACTGTAGAGTTGCGGTGTCCGCAGCAACTCACAACGTTCCCCCTCGTTTTTATACCCGATACTCAAAATGAGTATTGGGGTATATTAGATTTGTGGTAAAAGTGGATGTGTGTAACGTCCAGAAGGAATCGTTTCCGACCCCATAAAGTATATATATTCTTGATCAGCATCAATAGCCGAGTCGATTGAGCCCTGTCTGTCTGTCCGTCCGTCCGTCTGTGTCTGTCCGTCTGTCCGTCCCCTTCAGCGCCTAGTGCTCAAAGACTATAAGAGCTAGAGCAACGATGTTTTGGATCCAGACTTCTGTGATATGTCACTGATACAAAAATATTTCAAAACTTCGCCCCGCCCACTTCCGCCCCCACAAAGGACGAAAATCTGTGGCATCCACAATTTTAAAGATATGAGAAAACCAAAAACGTAGAGTTGTAGAAAATGACCATATCTTTAAGACTGCGGAATCTGAATTGGATCGTATTATTATTATAGCCAGCATCAAGAAAACAATTTCATTTTTTCTCCCCCTGTCTCTCTCTAACACACACGTAGCATAGGCGGATTTGCTTAGAGTAAAACATTAGCGCCTAGATCTCAGAGACTACAAAAGCTAGAGCAACCAAATTTGGTATCCACACTCCTAATATATCGGACCGAGACGAGTTTGTTTCAAAATTTCGCCACACCCCCTGTTCGGGCCAGCCGCTGAAGAATAACCGTAACTTTAAGCATTATTATTGTATGAGCAGAGAGAGCCGCCTATGTTGTAAAACGTTGACTTTCTGCAGAGCTGCTGCGCTCTCCCGCTAAAGGGGCTCTCTGCCGCCGCCACTTCGGCAACTACTTTGATCTGCTGCCGCCACTTCGGCAATCACTTTGATCTAATGCCGTCGTCTATAGTTTAGTTCTATGCTAACCCCTCTGCGCATTGGTTGCATATCGATCTCGCATAAGGTTTATCTGGCAATAGCAAGCAATCGGCTTCCGCTAAGCCACCAAGATTAAATACGAATTATAAAGTTTAACCCGAAATCTCTTTTCATTTTTGAAACACATAGGTGCCAAAAAAGCTTGGCATCTCAAACACTGGTGACCCCCCGACGTGATATAAAACCATTGCTTAATCGCGTTCCGTTAAAACACTTATTATTTATACAATATTTTGTTGTTGGGTAGTTTAACTACATTTGGGTGCACGTTGAAAAACAGTTTAAAGTGCAAATTCAGTGAGAGTGCGGCTGGAATATTTATAGACAAATTCCGGTACTTTAAGCGTCGAATCTCTCATTATCTGCGCAGCTGCAGCCACGGTTCTTGACTTTTCGTGTCTTGCATTCTCGCTCTCGCGTCTATACACCGTCGCTTAAGCGGTATTTCATTTTCCGTTGTTGTGTCGAATTGCACAACGGTTAACATGGACAACGATCCGAATACAGGCGCGGGCGGAAATATTGTGGTGGCTGATTCCAGACTGAATCTGTATAAGCGTAAAAGTCAGTCATTATACGATCGATTGCACAGGCTTGGCGAATCCTTCGCGGGGAATAAAATCGATAAGCTGACCGCCGCGGAAGTCGAGGTGCGCCTTGATATGTTGGCAGAAATTCGAGAGGAATTTAATAAGGCCCATAATGAGTTGGAAGCTCTCGATCAAAACGAGATTGGGAGTGAGCTGCGCGAAATCTTCGATACTCTTTTCATATCGTTGAAAGCTGAGTTGCTGGCTGCTGTTGAAGTAAGCCAGTCACACGCCGCTGCCCATTCTACGACTCTGCCAAGCCATTCCGGACATAGTACCATCATCATGGCTCACAAGCAGCGACTTCCTGAGCTGAAGGTGCCTAAATTTTCTGTTGGATACGTCGAGTTCTCGGATTTTATGGCAATGTTCAAATCGGTGATTGAAGCGGATGCGGATCTCAGTGACATCGAGAAATTCCAGCACCTTCGCTCTTGCCTCGCTGATGCGGCTTTGGATTCGGTTCGATCGTTAGAGCTCTCCAGTGCCAATTATCGTGCGGCTCTGGATATACTTAATAAACGCTTTAATAACAAAAGACTTGTTTTCCAGGCACACATCAAGAAGATTCTTGGGCTAAAGAGGGTAGACTCGCCTTCTGCTAAAAGGCTTCGGGAGTTTTCGGATGCAGTCAATTTACACATGCGAGCGTTGCAGACATTGGGAACTGCTGAGGAGATTTCAGGATTCATGGTCATCAACATGCTGCTGCAGAAGTTGGATTCGAAGACGCAAACCAAATGGGAGGAGCACACATCGTCGGATGCTATACCTACCGCAGAGGAATTCTTCGAATTCTTGCAGCAACGCTGCCAGAAAATGGAGCGGTTGGAATATGCTACAGCGACACACGCTAGTAGCGATCAGGTGGGAAAAAACCATTCCTATACGCAGGTTAAGAAAACGTTTGTCGCTTCCAACTCTTCCGCCGACCCGTCTGTATGCGTCTTTTGCCACTCAGTGGGCCATGGAATATACTCGTGCAAGATATTCGGAAATCTCTCACCGTTGCTGCGCCACAAAGAAGTGAAGAAGCTTTCCCTATGCTTCAATTGCCTAAAGCCGGGGCACCGGACCCGCGCATGCAATAGTGGAAAATGTCGAGTATGCGGAGGTAGGCATCATAGTTTGTTGCACTTCGATAGTATACAGCCCACAACACAAGGCTGCCCAGGTATTACTCCTCCCGATCTGGCCGTTCAACCGGACACTCTTTCCGTTGCTCAAAATTCTGCTAGCAGCTCGTCTCTACCTTCGTCTACCTCTCTTGCTGCCCAAGGTCTTCACTCTGATGTCGTGCTTCTGGCTACAGCCGTGGTTCTCGTAAAGAATCGGTCTGGCGTTTTAGTTCCTTGTCGTGCCATCTTAGATTCAGGATCGCAGCTGCATCTCGTCACATCCAGGTTCGCCCAGCAGCTTCAGCTTAGGAGAACTGCACTTGTGTCTGGGCTGGGCGATACCAGCGTTTCTACTGAGGGATCCACCATAAGCATTTGTATGCATTCTCGCACCTCTGCTTACACAACTACACTTACTGCTCTCATCGCCCCCACGATTACCGATTCTCAACCAAGTATGACAGTAAATGTATCCGATTGGCGTATTCCATCTAACATTCAGCTTGCTGATCCTGCATTTTTCAATCCTCAACGGGTTGATCTTCTCATTGGTGCGAGCGTTTTTTATTATCTCCTCTGCGTAGGGCAAATCAAACTCACCGATGGACTGCCTCTTCTGCAGAAGACCCGGCTTGGGTGGATCGTATCTGGCGGTGGACAGAAGGTATCAAGCTCGGCGCTTTTGGCTACGCACAATTGTCCAGATTCGATAGCTGAGATGGAAGCAAGGTTGGATAAAACTCTTCGTATGTTTTGGGAAGTCGAGAATTGTGTGGAGGCTGGGTTGAATACCAAAGAAGAAGACGATTGTGAAGCACATTTCGTAAGCCACCTTTCACGGTTGCCATCCGGGGAGTATGCAGTTCGTCTGCCGCTAAATAACAATACTGATCGTTTAGGAGAATCGTATGCTCAGGCTTATCGACGGTTCATCAGTCTGGAGCGAAAACTGGAGCGTAATCCTACACTCAAGGAGCGGTATTCCGCATTTATGAGGGAGTACATTGATTTGCATCACATGCACCAAGTCAACCCTGGTTCCCGTAGTCTCTGCAAATATTTCTTGCCTCATCACTGTGTCCTAAAGGAGGACAGTACGACGACAAAACTCCGTGTCGTTTTCGACGGATCCGCAGCTATATCAACTGGATATTCTCTAAATGATGTGATGATGACAGGCCCTGTTATTCAGCCTGCATTGTTTAACATATTGATTCGCTTTCGAACATATCCAGTCGCTCTCACTGGGGACATTTGTAAAATGTACCGCTGCGTACGAGTGTCTCCACCCGACAATTTGTATCAGTGCATCCTATGGCGAGATTCCATCGAGTCCGAGGTTCAAGTCTACACATTAGACACCGTCACATACGGGACGAGGGCTGCATCATTTTTAGCGGTCCGCGCAATGCACCAGCTGGCCATCGACGAGGGTGACTCCTACCCTCTTGGCTCAGCTGCTCTGCGGCAGGAGTTTTACGTGGATGACCTTATTTCGGGCGGTAATTCGGTCGCACAGGTCATGGACAAGATGCACCAAACATCAGCTTTACTGTCCCGTGGTAATTTTAGACTTAGGAAATGGTGCTTCAGTCACCAGGAAGTACTTGAGGGAACCCCTGAAGATGACATAGAGAAGTTCCTAAAGTTTAATGATGGAAGCGACATTGCCAAAACTCTCGGCTTAGCGTGGGACCCTGCTTCGGATCAGCTGCTTTTTGCCTTGTCCGCACTGGACACAAACTCAAGCCATCAAAGCGGTCGGTTTTATCTACGATTGCGCGGTTCTACGACCCTCTTGGATTGATAAATCCACTCATTGTCAGGTGCAAAATCTTCCTTCAGCAGCTTTGGAGAGAAAATTTGGATTGGGATGAAAGCCTACCCTCAGCGTTGCATTCAACTTGGATGGACTTGAGAAATAGTTTGGCAAGCATTTCTCGGATCTCATTTCCTCGCTTGGTTCTTCGTTCTAGTGTGGCTACAGAAGTTCACGGATTCTGTGATGCCAGCTTAGAAGCATATGGCGCTTGCGTGTATGTCGTGTCCAGGGAAGCCCAGTCTTTGAGCCACGTGTTGTGCTCAAAGTCGCGAGTGGCGCCGCTAAAGACTATATCGATTCCTAAGCTGGAATTAAGTGGAGCCCATTTGCTTGCGAAAATCATGCAGAATGTAAAGGACATGGGAATCTTTACAGGTCGGTTCTATTGCTGGTCGGATTCGTCAACAGCATTATCTTGGATTAGGGACGAGCCAGCTAAATTTCAAGTTTTCGTGGCAAATCGAGTGGCATCAATTCAGGAGTTGACGGCAGCCATGGAATGGCGCTATGTTCCCACATCTTTAAATCCTGCTGATATTCTCTCGAGAGGCTCGCTTCCCAACCATCTTATCCAGTCAGAGGTATGGTTTCACGGCCCATCCTTTTTGCTAGGCTCCAAGGATAAGTGGCCTGTATCTCCTACTAACAACATAGCAACTTTGGAGCTTCGCAAGAGAGGATTGCTAATCACGTCTCCACATGCCGATCTCACGTCCGGATGCAAATTTGCGAATTCATTCTTTCGCATGCAGCGCACATTCGCCTACATGCATAAATTTATACATCGTCTTAGGCATCCAGGACTCACCGTTTCTGATATTCGGCAAGGAACGCATCTTCTAATTCGACACATTCAGCTGGCAAATTTGTGGATGGACATAAAGGAGATTCGGCGCAATGGTCAAGTCATGAAATCCAGTTCTATTAGTTCGCTCAACCCGTTCATCGATCATTCTGGACTACTTAGAGTTGGAGGTCGTCTTGGCAACTCATCGCTAGGATTTGACGCTCAGCACCCGCTCATTCTGCCAAAGGGACATTCCATTACCTTTGCGCTGATAAGATATTATCATGAAAGAAACCTCAATGCCGGACCTCGCGCCTTGCTATCCAAAATTCGGCTGGAATATTGTCCCATTGGAGGTGTTAAGGCAGTGTCAAGGGTCGTCAGCAGATGTGTGAGATGCTTCAGGACTAGGCCGCGCATGGTTGAACACATCATGGGAGACCTACCTAAGGAACGTTTGGAAGGATCTCGAGCTTTTGAAGTCACTGGAGTAGATTACTGTGGACCTTTTTTCTACCGATCAGAAATCCGCACGAGGCCTCCGATCAAGTGCTACATTAGCGTATTCATCTGCTTCACTTCTAAGGCTATACACATGGAGCTCGTAAAGGATTTGACCACCGCATCGTTTCTAGGCGCACTAAAGCGTTTTACTTCCACTCGAGGAAGGCCAAGTCAAATTTGGTCGGACAATGCGACAATCTTCGTTGGGGCCAAGAACGAGCTTCTGGAGCTAAAGAAGCTTTGTCTGAGCGAACCGCATATGAAGGAGGTCCACGAATCCTGCTTGGCTGACTCGATCGACTGGCGTTTCATCCCACCTCGCTCTCCGCATTTTGGCGGGTTGTGGGAAGCGGCCGTGAAGACCGCAAAATATCACCTCTACCGCTCAGTTGGACCATCTGTGCTTAGCTTCGACGTGCTGCGCACTCTGATCTGTCAGAACACTGCAATTGTTAACTCTCGCCCTTTGCTCTCGCTTTCAGAAAATCCTGATGATTTAGACGTTTTGACACCTGCTCATCTGCTTTTAGGCGGCCCCCATGAGCAAATCCTCGAGCCTGACCTAACGAAGCTGAACTACAATCGTCTGGATGGCTGGCAGCGGGTCACCCAACTACAGCAAATATTTTGGAGCCGTTGGCGCGAAGAGTATCTCACTCTTTTGCAAGAGCGCGCGAAGTGGCGTACCCCCGCGCAAAACATCTGCAAGAACGACCTCGTTCTGGTGAAGGACGAAAATCTTCCTCCAATGCGTTGGCCACTGGCTAGAGGGGTCGATGTCGTTTTGGGCAAGGACGGAGGGTGTCGCGTCGCTGGCCTGAAGACATCCTCAGGAAACATCAGGAGGGCCGTCACTCGGCTATGTTTGCTGCCCCTTAAGGAATCTGTTGAGAGACTAGCTCCCAACGGGGGGAGTATGTTCGGGCCAGCCGCTGAAGAATAACCGTAACTTTAACATTATTATTGTATGAGCAGAGAGAGCCGCCTATGTTGTAAAACGTTGACGTTCTGCAGAGCTGCTGCGCTCTCCCGCTAAAGGGGCTCTCTGCCCCCGCCACTTCGGCAACTACTTTGATCTGCTGCCGCCACTTCGGCAATCACTTTGATCTAACGCCGTCGTCTATAGTTTAGTTCTATGCTAACCCCTCTGCGCATTGGTTGCATATCGATCTCGCATAAGGTTTATCTGGCAATAGCAAGCAATCGGCTTCCGCTAAGCCACCAAGATTAAATACGAATTATAAAGTTTAACCCGAAATCTCTTTTCATTTTTGAAACACATAGGTGCCAAAAAGGCTTGGCATCTCAAACACCCCCTTCCGCCCCCGCAAAGGACGAAAATCTGGGGATATTCAAAAATCTCAGAGACTATTAAGGCTAGAGTAACCAAATTTGGTATCCGCACTCCTGTTAGATCTTACTATAAAACGTGTATCTCAAAATTTCGCCCCACCCCCTTCCGCCCACACAAAAGGCGAAAATCTGTTGCATCCACAATATTGCACATTCGAGAAAACTAAAAACGCAGAATCATAGATAATGACCATATCTATCAGATTGCTGAATCTGGATCAGATCAGATCATTTTTATAGCCAATAGGAACAAATCAATTTGCAGTGGCTACGCAGCGCCCGACGTCACGCTCAGACTGATTTTCTGTCTCTCTCGCACGCACTCTTTGTCGTGTCGTTTAATATTAGCGGCGTCTGCCGGAGGAGAGCCATACTGACTTAGTATCGGGTATAACCGTAGAGTTGCGGTGTCCGCAGCAACTCACAACGTTCCCCCTCGTTGTTTTTGGTTTTATCGTATCTTTAAAAATGTGGATGCCATAGATTTTCGTCCTTTGTGGGGGCGTAAGTGGGCGGGGCGAAGTTTTGAAATATTTTTGTAGCAGTGACATATCACAGAAGTCTGGATCCAAAACATCGTTGCTCTAGCTCTTATAGTCTTTGAGTACTAGGCGCTGAAGGGGACGGACGGACGGACAGACAGACAGGGCTCAATCGACTCGGCTATTGATGCTGATCAAGAAAATATATACTTTATGGGGTCGGAAACGATTCCTTCTGGACGTTACACACATCCATTTTCACCACAAATCTAATATACCCAAATACTCATTTTGAGTATCGGGTATAAAAATTGGCGTGATATGTGTTTTTCTTTCCGTTGGGTCGGAATTTTCAAATTCAACGGAATCTCGTGAAAACTACCAGCTTAGTAGAAATAGCAAGCGATGCTTTGCAACTCTGCGCCTACATTCTGGCGTTGCCAGAAAATCAGAACACATCGAAGGAAACTATCGAACAATTGTTTATACAAATTTTCATAGGGCCACACTGTCGTGCACGGATTTTTTGTCTATCATTTACGTGAAAATATTAAAAAATAAATTGATACAATGGCCGCTCGCGGCGATATGATTGCACAATTCATTGAAATTACCGGTACTGACGACAACACGGCCACGTTCTACTTGAACAGCTCCGAGTGGGACATAGAGGTGAGACATGCAAGGGCCGGCGACTTCGCAATGATGCAGCAAAACTAACGCATTTCTGCCCTGTTAGCAAGCTTTGGGTAACTACTGGAACACCCAAAGTGACATGCCACCGACTCCGACAACGGGGCAGTCGAATGAACCATCGCCAACTACACCAGTAGCACCGACTTCTAGCAGTGGTGCAGCCACCAAAAGCGCTGGCGATGACGCTGGAAAAAAAGTCCCAAAGGCCAAGCCAAAGTAAGTGCACAGCTTTGTGGGACTGGAACGCCTAGAAGTCTTAAAAGTAACAATTATTTGCTAACAGGTTCGCCACACTAAACATGTCCAAGGAGCCCTCAGACGACGAAGAGCATCAGGCATTCTATGCCGGGGGCTCGGACCGCTCTGGCCAACAGGTATTGGGTCCACCCAAACGCAAAAACTTTCGCGAACAACTCTCCGATATGATGCGTTCAGCTCAGGAGCAAAACGTTAGCGATCTTGGTCCATCGACCAGTAGTGGATCTTCCGGAGGCGGTGGCAGCGGCAACGTTTGGGGCCAGGGAATGCGTCTGGGCATGACCGATAGCGATCACACAGCCGTGGGCATAAATCGTGCTGCAGAGACGTCGAGCAACAAACCGGTAGTGGTACTTAAACTTTGGAGCCAAGGTTTCTCCATCGATGGGGGAGAACTGCGTCACTACGATGATCCAGAGAACAAAGAATTCCTAGGGACTGTCATGCGCGGGTAAGCAGCGATCACTTTCGACATTCAAAAGCGAGACAGCAATTGTAATTGGGAATGCTTATGTTTCAATAGGGAAATACCGCAGGAATTGCTGGAAATGGGTCGCATGGTCAACGTCGATGTAGAGGATCACAGACACGAGGACTTCAAACGCCAGGCAGTACCTCAGACATTCAAAGGTTCCGGGCAGAAGCTCGGCAGTCCCGTGGCAAATGTTGCCACCGCAAATGCTCCTGCAGTTGCTGCGGCCGCGCCTCCCGCCGAAGCTGCCCAACAAGAGGCCAATGCTCGTGAGGCTATTAATTTGAATTCCGAAGCTCCATCGACCACTCTGCAGATTCGTCTTGCAGACGGCTCACGTCTGGCTGCGCAGTTCAATTTGACACATACCGTCTCGGACATTCGTCGATTCATACAAACGTAATATGCTCGTATAATATTTGCATGCTTTCGAACAGTGAAACATTCTCCATTTCAGAGCTCGTCCACAGTACTCGGCCAGCAATTTCACCCTGGTCTCTTCGTTCCCCACACGTGAGTTGAGCGATGATAGCTCCACCATCGAGAAGGCTGGCCTCAAGAATGCCGCGCTCATGCAACGTCTCAAGTAGAATCCTAAGTTGAATACCAAAGCTAAGTTTTCCTTGTGGAGAGCATCGGGCTTATCAAATTAACGGTGAAGTTATAGCGGATTCAGTGTGTATAATTGTCTATTATATATCCAATATACAATTTCTGGACCATCTCTTTATAGCAGTCAAGTAATCTCTCAAATTATGAGCTACATGTAAACTCAGACTTACGACTAAATTAAACAACGGAAGGGCTTAGCTTAAATGAGAAGATCTACCTCATTGCGGAGACTGTTGATGTGGTCCATGAAGTCTTTTCGCACTCCGTTGCGCCAGTCGTGTAGACCATCGTCCCGCACTCGGGCACAATCCAATTAACGATGCACGAATCTGGAACGATCAGCAGCAAAACGTGAATTTGGATAGAATACTTCGTTCGGCTGTAGCAGTATAGTGAAGCTGGCCTGGTTCACATTCCGCAGCAAGCAATCGGTCTGGATTAGCTCGCGCACTCGGCTGGCAGTGGCGTTGTTTTGCAGGAAGGGAAAGTTGAAAGGAAGCGCGTACAGATGGATATTAGTTCGGTCCAGCACGCGGATGATATTCTCCGGGAGTTCATGGTAGTTGTACACCAGAAAGTGTTCAATGCCGAGAGCCTGATGAATCAGAAAGAACTGAATTAGGGCGTTTTCGTTGCGACCGAACCCTGAGGTCATGTTGAAGCCCACAAGATCCACACAGACGGTCGCCGGTAAGCGAGCTGGTGCTGTTGCTGCATTGGCGTCTGTGCTCCCACTCGAACGCTTGAGATGATGCAATGATGCAAAGATGAAATTTTCCCTGTACACTGCGCGTCCCGCCAACAGCCAGGCTGCATCGGAAGTCCACCACAGCTCCCTGTTTGCCAACAACCAGGACGTGGGCTTCTCCGCCGGCCACCAACTCCTTGCGCATCCAGTAGGCGGAGTAGGCATGAAAGGAATCCCCGATCACCTGCCACACTGGGCCGCCATAGAGCCGCTTGCGGCAGATCTTCCTTCGTTCCGTTCTCCAAGCGGCGCAACACGGCGACATCGCTGCGCCCAAAGAAGTTCACGTACTTAAGGACATATTTGAGGCGATTGTTTTCCGTCTTGTACATCAGGAGCACGCCAACGCTCAACCAGGAGATGAGCAACAGCACCAGCTGTTGATATTTACGCATTTTTTTTATTGATTTCCTAGGAAAGATGGTTTAAATTAAAAGATTACTGACAATTGATTAATGAGAATTTGGCTTTACTCTTTAATTTTTCTTTTTATTTTTTGTATTAGGGATTAAGGCCTCCCGCCTTTTGAAGGTGGAAATTGCCAAGACAAAGAATAGAAGATGTTGGAGTATTGGTTATAGTTTTACATCAATTTCGTCGATGGTTCGCGCTGAAAGAATCAACAGACTGCTTAGTGCCACTAACCATACAGTATATAGATGTTCCAGTTCATACAACCACTAACCATACAAAATCAATACAAACTGATTGAGCAGATGATTTCGGTGTACAAAGCACGGATCGGAAAATTTAAACCAGTCTGCATATTTATCTATTTTTGACGTTAAAATTATACATTTTTGGACTATGCTTCTTTTTAAATTGAATTTGTGAGACTTTGTCTCGAAATGCCGATTAAATATATCAAAATAAAATATACGAATGTAATAAACTTTAATATTTATGTACATATGTATGTACATAAGATATTTTATAATTGAATTAGAAAATTTATGGGTATTGTCCATGAGAGTATTCAAGGTGCGACCGGCATCTAAATTTTGCTTTGCAGATTCCCGTCGGAAAGCGCGCGATTGACAATTGATTTGAAATATATGTAAAACCAATTCCATTTATATTTATGCATATTTATTTAAGTATATATATATTTTTTCTTATATTGTATATTTAGATACATCATTGTTTTAGTTATAATAAACAAAAAAGTCGAGAACCGACGGCGTTTGCATAATTTTTATTATTTATAATAAACCTGTTTAAAATAAGGAAATAAATGTGTAATTTTATTATTGTAATATTTTATATTTTGTGGTATAAATCAAACAAATAACAGCTTTTATTTCATTTCCCGCGCCCTAGTGTACCATACCCCCACCCCCTGCCCATTCTTCATTTATTTTGTGGCGGTAGGTCAGTCCATCAAAAGACCCAAAACATGAACCAAACTCAAATTTCAGTTCTAGCGGCCAGCAATACTAAACACCCACACGCAAAGTACGTGAGAATGCATGTGCATGTACACTAAAACATGCTGGTGGCAAAACAGAACCAGACCTGAGAGAGTTCACAAAATCTGAAAAAGCATACAATCACATATTTTTGTCGAAACATATTGCGTGTGTACTAACACATGCAAAGATGTTCTCTCTGCGCTCTCTCTCTCATGATGACGTCACTCTGGGGTACTGAACGCGCTAGCCAGTGTGTGACGCTTTCGTTGTATGAACTGGCACATCTATATACTGTATGGTTAGTGGTTTTATTTAGGAACCACGGCTTGGATGATGCTGAGGGGAAAAGCGAGCAATAAGGTTCCATTTAACCACTGTGTATTTCCCTCGTCTGTGTGCTTCTTTGCTGCTGCGTCAACTGAAGTGTTCTGGGGGATGTTAGCGTGTCCGGGAATGTAGTGAACCTCTACAGTTCTTAGATGTTGATTTTGTTGAACCTTTTCTCTGATTTGTAGGCGATAAAGTTAAAGTGTATGGCGTACGCTTTTTTCCTGGCCTCGCACTGCGGGTGAGTGGCAGCATGTTCCCCCTTGCAGTTTGCACAGACCAGCCCTGAGCAGAAAAAATCCTTGTTGTGTAGGGGTCATGAATCGACTCAGTATGTGTTGCAAGGCGCCTTGCTGATCAGCTGCCTGGACAGCTGACCGCAGAACGGACAAGTGTAGAAGTCAGCCGAGGTCAGGGTTGCTCAATTTTGACAACCTATAGGGCGTAACCTCCCCATGCAAGAGTGTATGCAAATGACAAGCGGCCAGATCAAGTTTCCGGCTTCAATCTTTTCCTGTGCGCCAATTTCCCCGTCCCCAGCCGGCGCACAAGTCGCCCGACGAGGAGTGTGTGCCGACAAAACAAGGCGCGTACGAGCCGTGCCACATTTAAAATATTTATAAACATTGATAGAAATACCGAAAGAAAACTCAATATACCGTTCCCGCTTCCATAGAGCCCTGTATTAATAGAGTTTCGTCGACATATAAAAAGATCTCGGTCCGTGGTTCGAAATGGCGCATTAAAGCCGGTGGTGAGGAAAAATTATGGCCCGAGAGATGCCCTGAATAATTAAAATTAATAGTTACGCTTTTTGGAAACCAGATATCAGTTTCCCAATTATCAGTTCCAAAACAGACCAATGAAGTTCCTAATATTTAGCTTTAATTATTAGTAGGGCCCGTTCGTATTAAGAATTTATATAAAGTATGGAAAATAGATAGAGGAAATTGTGAGAAACCTAAGAAGTACCGAGAAGAAAAGGAAAAACAGAAATTTAATGGTTTTAGACTAACTCCGTATGAGGAAAGTCAAAGGTTGCGAAAAATAATAATGTAAACGAAAGGAAGGATAATGTTCTATTTCAGAGTCGCCGGGAGATCGATCTTTCGCCGATGGAGGAGCATGACTGCGTGAGTACAATCCTGCGCCTTTCGTTTGATTCTGGTAGTTGCGCCCGATCCTAATCTCTCAGAAAAGAAAATAAGACTTGAACATAAGATAGAATCGCTAATGAATAGCTACCATCTTACACTTTCCTCACTATATCCCATATTACCCGTCGTGTACAAACAACCGAAGTAACGAAAAATGTAAATGAATTTATGCCAGGAATACCCTGCTTACAATAAGACGAACTTTAATCATTAACTTCACCCCATCTCACGTTATAGACGCCTCAGAATCTTCACACACATGCATATACATGTACATATATTAGATATAAAGACCTAGCATTAGAAAATTATGCCATCTCCGATTACATTAGTTTTAACCGTTTCTCGAACAAATATATAATGAAATTCAGATAAAGATAGATAGGTAGAATGAACTCTGTGCCGGCGTGCGTGTAGCCGCGATCTAGCTGAAGGGGCCGTCTGAACTTCCAGTTTCGAGGAAGATGGTCATAGGTTGGGTGGGCAAAATGGGCTAACACACTGACATCCGTGGGATAGCAACCGATATCTCCTCCCTTTTTCTCTCCTTTTTCTCTCCTTCTTTTCCTCTCACCCCTTCACCCTCTTTTTCTCTCTCTCTCTCTCTCTCTCGCTCTCTCCTCTCCTCCTCTCCTCTCTGCCCTATCCTTTTCGAAGCCTTTTTATCTTTTTGATCGTTCTACCGATAGTTTTCTAGCACTGTATCGTCGCAGCACGCTCAATTCTTGGGAAAACAAGAAAATCGTTAAAATTGTCGTGTGATAACGTTGAAAAGTGGAGACGATCGGCACGGCAAAAAAATTCATTTTTTGTCAAAGTTCTTTCGCTATTCCTTGCTGAATAGTCATCTGCAGTGGAAATCAGATAAAGGAGAAGAGGCATTCCTTTCTGACCCCAGATGACAGTCAGCAAGAAGAGGCTCTGTTGACTGGAAGCGACGTAGGCTAGATCCTTCAGTGGAATTGCAGAGCGCGAATGACGAATGTCGACCGCCTGACCCTGCGGGAAATACCGCGTTAGTTTTCACACGATCCTATTAAGTAAAAGGCTTCTTCGACTCCAGCGCTTTGGAACATAGGTATTCTGCTTTCGAGCGTTACTCTATCCACGATGGAGGGAAGAGATTTATTCAAGATTTACTGACGGTGGTCTTAGAGTTGGCTGTCGAAAGCTGGAAAACAGATAAACCAGGTTTTATTATCGGTTACTGTCCGCTGCCGGCGTCGAACAATCTGGGTACCCACTGTCGAGATCAGTGTTGATCCATGGATGCGAGTCGCGTTAGAACCGAAACGTAAACCTTTCAAAAGAGATATCGGAAAAAAAAAAATAGCAAGTAGATGGCGGTGCGCGAGCGTCGGTCATAGAGTTCATTCATTATAAGTATTAAAGTTTATTACCGAAATTTGAGGGGAATAAAACAAAGTTAGGAAGAATTATAGTCACGGTCCTCAGTACAGTATTGTTGAGCCAATCACATCAGATATAGATTATAGGAGACGACTGAAACAAGTAGTATTTTCTTGCCATGGGTTTGGACAGATCTCCTGGAAAGGAAGCCCAAGGGGCAGGTGAAGGTGTCAGCCTTGTGTGCGCGCTGTGCCAGAAAGCCATACTGACCACGGATGAGGTATTCCGTTCGGTTTGCGAGCACGAGTTCCATCTTCCCTGTATGAGCACCCATTTAAAGACTAGTAATGTTTGCCCGGTATGTGAAAGCAGGTGTAAAGCTGTAAGCGGGGCGGTGCCGAAGGTAGTAGCGCAAAATACTCGCGCTCAGTCTAAGGAACGTGCAAAAGGGGGAGAAGATGCGAGTAAGATGCGAGGTCTAAAAATATAGACCTGGTGGCTATGGAACAGCTCGCTTCGCTAAGTAAACGAATGGCAGAGCTGATTCAAAGCTCGGTAGTTGATTCAATGCAACAGTTAACCCGAACCTCAAGTCAGTCCACTGTCACCGCAGCTTTATACCGTTCTCCAACGCCGTTGTCCGAGCAGTCGCAAGCAACAAGCTATGGAAAGGGAACTGGTCCTGGCCGTAGACAAGCACCCCAAAGCATAGATCATCCGTCACCATTGCGAAGCGGTTCCTCTGATTTATCCCAGAGACCGGACAAAGTGGTCCATATACTTAATGGCTGGAAAATTAAGTTCTCGGAAGTCGGGGTGTCGATAGATAATTTCATATATAGAGTAGAGGCATTGACCCATCAAACTTTGGAAGGAAATTTTTCCGTGCTTTGCCGGAATGTGAGTGTTTTGTTTGAAGGGAAAGCTAACGAGTTCTACTGGCGACATCATAAGGCTGTAGTTGAAGTTCAATCAGAAGAAAAAGACGAGAAATGACGCCAAGAAAAAGATGACGTTGACATCGAAGAACTGATCCGAAACCGAAAGCAGAAGGCAAGCGAGACTTTCGAAATTTGTCGAAGACGCGAAATCTTCTTAGAGGACGTTAGAACCTCGCATGGGTATGCGAAAACCATGCCTTTTCGGCGAGAGATATCGGAGCTGAAACAGGACGTGGTGCCCGAGAATATTCAGAGAGTGAGAGGGAGATGGAAGTAGACGCAATTGCATTGATCTGTTGGAATTGTCGGAAGACGGGACACAGATATCAAGATTGTGTTTCTGAACGGGGAATTTTCTGCTATGGCTGTGGTGCTTCTAACACATACAAGCCCAGTTGCGAGAAATGTTCAAAAAACTCCAAGCTCAGCACGCCGAAGTTGCCATTCAAAAAGAAGGCTTCGTGTGTGCTACGCCATCAAGGCAACAATACCGATTAGAGGCACTTCCACTACCAGTAGTGACCACGATTTACCCAGACCTACAAACAAGCAACGACAGCTCACTGTTGAATTGCACAGACAAAACCAGATTAGACGATTCAGTTACCGGAAATGATTTGTATATAGAGAGAGGGGCAGCAAGATCGCGTAAGGGGAAGCGAATGACTCGGTTTTGGCAAAATGTAAAGATATGCCGGTCAGGAATTAAGCATTTGAGCGCTCTCGCAGACATAAAGAGAGATCCTCGTCCGTTCTTACCAATCCGTCTGCTAGATCGAACCGTCTATGGCTTGTTAGACTCCGGGGCGTCCATCAGCTGTGTTGGAGGCGAGTTGGCTAAGGAAGTGGTCCTTGCCGATGCACCTTACAAACGTATTAATGATAGAGCCAAAACAGCGGATGGTAAGGCTCAGAAGATAGTGGGAAGGATGAGAGTAGACGTGGAATATGGGGACGAGAAGAAGTCTCTTGAGTTATATTTAATTCCTTCGCTCAAACATGATCTGTACCTGGGAATTGACTTTTGGGAGCTGTATGACCTGTTGCCCAGTCAGTTGCGAGTGTCCGAAATAGAGATGTCGAACCAAGAGACAAGCGGGGTTGAACAGCACGAGCTGACGCCGATACAAAAGGATCAGTTATCCAATGTACTGAAGTGTTATCCCTCGTTTGCTCAAGAAGGTTTATTGGTCCTCGCCAATAGTGTTGGTCTCTAAGCCGGGAAAAATCCGCATCTGTTTGGATTGCCGGAAAAGCTTATCCCTTGCCTCAGATTAACGGGATCCTAGCCGTTTGCCGAAGGCAGAATTCATCTCGAGTCTTGATGTGAAAGATGCGTACTGGCAAGTACCGTTGGACGCAAAGTCCCGGGATAAGACGGCCTTTACAGTCCCTGGACGTCCCCTTTACCAATTCAAAACAATGCCTTTTGGGCTGTGCAACGCCACCAGTACCATGTCACGATTAATGGACAAAATAGTTCCTTGTAACCTTCGAAACGAAGTGTTCATTTACTTAGACGATGTCGATAGTTTCTTCGAATTTCGAGCGACATCTGGAAGTACTATTAGAAATGGCCAAGCAGCTCAGGCGAGCGAAATTAACTATCAACATCGGTAAAAGCCATTTCTGCATGCGCCGAGTGAGGTATTTGGGGCACATAATAGGAGACGGAGGAGTCCGAACCGATCCCGACAAGATAAAGGCCATTGCCGACTTCCCAGTACCGAAAAATCTGAGGGGACTGAGAAGCTTTATAGGAATGTGTGGGGGGTATCGTAAGTTCGTACCAAATTTTGCGTCACTCGCCTCGCCCTTGACCGACGTCATGACAACCAAGAGGAAGTTTGTGTTTCCAAAGGAAGCCATATAAGCCTTGAGAAGCCCTGATTTTACGAAACCGTTTTACATCCACTGTGATGCTAGCAAAACAGGAGTAGGGGGAGTTCTGGTGCAGCTGTCGGAAAAAGGGGACGACTGTCCAATCGCTTATGTCTCGAAAAAACTAAACAAAGCTCAACGAAATTATACCGTAACCGAGCAAGAATGTTTAGCCGCCATAGTATCGCTGAAGAATTTCAGAGCGTACGTGGAAGGACACGAATTCACCGTGATAACGGATCACGCGTCCTTAAAATGGCTCATGTCTAATACTGACCTCAGTTCTCGGCTAGCCCGATGGGCACTAAGATTGCAAAGATACCGTTTTAAAATTGAGCATCGAAAAGGCACACAGAACGTGGTTCCTGATGCCTTGTCGCGGGTTAATGAAGAGATGGTGGCCGCTTTGGAATTACCCGAAGGGTCGCTGGTTGATCTTGAATCGACAGAATTCAAGTCACCCGAGTATACCGAGTTAGTTAGCCGAGTAGAAACCAACAGGGATAAGCTGCCTGATTTGAAAACTGACGGCGTCTTCGTATTCCGTCGTGCCGAGCACCTGTCTAGTACGCCAAAGCGCTGGAAAGCAAATGCAACGAAGTCACAATCTGAACGAGAAGCGATACAACTTACGGTCCAGCGAAGTAGCGTTTGCAGTAGGCCAAGAAGTGTTTAGGAGAAATTTTAAACAAAGTTGTTTTCAGTCCCGCTACAACGCCAAGTTTGGGCCTGCCTTTGTGAAAGCCCGTGTCCGCAGAAAGATAGGAAATTCCTACTACGAATTGGAAGATTTGCAAGGACGCCTGCTGGGTAACTACCACGCAAAGGACATACGATAGTAGTAAGTCGTTTCATGTGGTATCAGCCTAGGAGATGTAACCACCCATAGTCTGATCTGGTGGGGGGCTTTGTAGGGGTCATGAATCGACTCAGTATGTGTTGGAAGGCGCCTTGCTGATCAGCTGCCTGGACAGCTGACCGCAGAACGGACAAGTGTAGAAGTCAGCCGAGGTCAGGGTTGCTCAATTTTGACAACCTAGAGGGCGTAACCTCCCCATGCAAGAGTGTATGCAAATGACAAGCGGCCAGATCAAGTTTCCGGCTTCAATCTTTTCCTGTGCGACAATTTCCCCGTCCCCAGCCGGCGCACAAGTCGCCCGACGAGGAGTGTGTGCCGACAAAACAAGGCGCGTACGAGCCGTGCCACATTTAAAATATTTATAAACATTGATAGAAATACCGAAAGAAAACTCAATATACCGTTCCCGCTTCCATAGAGCCCTGTATTAATAGAGTTTCGTCGACATATAAAAAGATCTCGGTCCGTGGTTCGAAATGGCGCATTAAAGCCGGTGGTGAGGAAAAATTATGGCCCGAGAGATGCCCTGAATAATTAAAATTAATAGTTACGCTTTTTGGAAACCAGATATCAGTTTCCCAATTATCAGTTCCAAAACAGACCAATGAAGTTCCTAATATTTAGCTTTAATTATTAGTAGGGCCCGTTCGTATTAAGAATTTATATAAAGTATGGAAAATAGATAGAGGAAATTGTGAGAAACCTAAGAAGTACCGAGAAGAAAAGGAAAAACAGAAATTTAATGGTTTTAGGACTAACTCCGTATGAGGAAAGTCAAAGGTTGCGAAAAATAATAATGTAAACGAAAGGAAGGATAATGTTCTATTTCAGAGTCGCCGGGAGATCGATCTTTCGCCGATGGAGGAGCATGACTGCGTGAGTACAATCCTGCGCCTTTCGTTTGATTCTGGTAGTTGCGCCCGATCCTAATCTCTCAGAAAAGAAAATAAGACTTGAACATAAGATAGAATCGCTAATGAATAGCTACCATCTTACACTTTCCTCACTGTTCGGAGCAGAACCCAGCCGATTAGCTGCTTGCCAAATAGCACCTAATTCTTGGCCCTCAGCCGCTTATTTTGTTTGTTACTTATGTCTATGTCACTCATTTGTTTGTTAAAGCTTTGCGCTTGCTTGCCCTGCTAAACGCTCTCTGCCAGCTCGCTCTTCGCTATCTCCGCTTTGCGTCTGCCTACCGACGTCGGCCGAGCGAAGCTGCGCTTAGCGATCGGAGCGGCAATGTAAAGGGCAGGCAAGCCACACTTGCAATTTGGATGTCACGCATTAAAGAACATATCGTAATTTTATTTCTGCGCCGAGTTTTGTTTAATTCGAAATAATTAGTCGGCCGATTGGGGATAAAAAACATTATCTCCACATAAAATTTGGTGACCCCGACGTGATCTCTGAGTTGCAGTGTCAATTAATAATCATTCGCGATCGACATTCGTTAGCCCTAGCAAATTTTCGGCGGTTAAGCACAATTCGGTACTAAAACACACTTACATACACCTACATACACGCATTGCTGGCTATTAATTTCTCTGTCGCGACAATTCGGTCAGTGCAGTGCGGTAGGCAGTGCAGCGAACTCACTAATACACACAAGCGGAGTACAGCTCGCACAGCCGCACAGCTAAAGAAATTAGCTGTAATCCCTTTGCTTTCGGTTCCCACGTTTATACGTATACAGGGTGTCTTTTTCGGTCGTGCTGAGTGACTCTTTTAAAACCTCAACATGGCAGCACCTGAGCCTACCAATGTCGCGAACGCAGCAATGCCGAGTGATGTAGATTTCTACAAGCACAAGGCCGAGTCCATCGCGCGCCAACTAAAGGCCATGGATCGCTTTCTCACCAAGGAAGAGCTTGCCGAGTTAGATGAGGCAGAACTTCAAGCTCGCTTAGAGCAAATCGAGCGAATAAATGCGGATTTCGATGCCGCTCAATCGAGCCTTGAAAGGCTGGATTTCCTGCAGTTAGCCCATGATGGCCGGCTGGACTTTTCGAATATTTATGTCAAGGTTAGGTCCAGGCTGTCGCGGGAGTTGATGGCTGCTCGCACGGTAAATGTTGCCAATTCAACGGCTCGGCATACTCTCGAGGGGAATTCGTCGTTGTTCGCCTATAATAGTATAGGCCGTTCTCGAATGCCCGAGTTGCAGCTTCCGCGATTCGGTGGGAACTACATGGATTGGCCAGAATTCCACTCGATGTTCTCGACAATGGTGCACACAGACCATCGTATACCAATCATCGAAAAATTCCAATATCTTCGTGGATGTCTAGATGGTGCTGCGCTGGATACGATTCGTTCCTTGGAACTTTCTGAGGAGAATTACCACAAGGCGTTGAATTTACTAATGTTGCGATTCGATAATAAACTGTTACATTTTCAGGCACACGTCAAGGCTATTTTCGGGCTGCAAGGGGTGGAGAAGGGCTCGGCTATCGGCTTGCGCGCGCTCAGCGACAAAATCAATTCGCACTTGCGTGCCCTTCAGACCTTGGCGACCCCGCAGGAGATATCCGATGGGTTGCTGATCTTCATCATAGGCACGAAATTGGACCACAAGACCAAGGAGAAATGGGAAGAGAACTTGCCGACGTCAGGATTGCCTCGGTGGTCAAGCATGGCCTCATTCTTGGAAGCGAGATGTCGGATGCTGGAGAATTTGGGATCAGCCATGGCAACAAGTCCTAGTCAACAGGTGGGAGAAGACAAACCTGTCACCCTTATCACCTCCAGTAACGACCATCCTAACCCCATATGTAACCATTGCAATTCCTCCGAGCATTACATATCTAGATGTCAGGCATTCCTGAATCTCTCTGCGTTTGAACGATACAAAGAAGCAAAGAAGAGCCGCTTGTGTTTGAACTGCCTCAACAAAGGCCATGAATTGCAGAGGTGCAGGTCAGGACTTTGCAGGCATTGCCAGGCCAAACATCACACGCTACTCCACATTCCATCGGGAACTGGTGCTTCATCTTCCTCTTCACCGGCCGAGGAATCGATCCAGCAAGAGGCCGCGACTGTGCTTCTAGCAAGCGGGTGTGCCAGCCCTTCCCCCTCGATCCAGAAATCTCAGCCTAGCCAGAACGTGTTGCTACCTACTGCCCTCGTCCATGTAACAGATCGTTATGGAGCGCTTATCCCATGGCGTGCCATTTTGAATTCTGCATCACAGGCAAACTTTGTAACATCTATACTTGCTGATCAGTTGCAGTTGGATCATCGCTCGTCTTATGTTCACATCTCTGGAATCGGAGATTCCATTCTACCTTCGAGCAAGTCTGTACATATAGTTGTACAATCCCAGGACGCAAGCTATCGAGCTTCCTTCGCTGCAATTGTCACCAACTCAATTACGGAAATGCAGCCTAACATCGGCGTAGACGCAAAGAATTGGCCAATGCCGAATAATCTAAAACTAGCTGATCCTAATTTCTCCAAGCCCCAACGTATCGATCTGTTGATAGGTTCTGTTTTGTTCTTCGATTTAATGTGCGTCGGACAGATTCGACTATCAGCCCAATTGCCAACATTGCAGGAGACAAAACTTGGTTGGATAGTATCAGGAAGCATTGATAGCTCGGAGAATAAGCGTGCAGCTTTAGCCGCTTTTGAAAATTCCTCGTGCATCTCTATTGACGATTTTCGACCCACAACGCTGGAGTACCAAAACTTAGAGCAGCATGGCAGGAAGCAGCTGCTCGAGTGCCAGGTGCAAGTGGAAAAACTGCGATCGGAGAATCAGGAACTGCAGCGCGAACTTTTCCATATATTAAAAACCTACATATCCACGCTAAATGAAATTCAACTTTCAACAATTTCTACATTGCCAAATTTCCTGCCATTCTATACAATTACAGAGGTTCCCGATGATCAAGACGTAATCACGACAAGCCGCCTTCGTAAAGAAGCGCCGATTGCTGCGTTCGACGATCATCCCAGCGTAGCCGCCAGCTGCGCCCAAGCAAGCATCTTCTACAGGGCCGTTGGAAAAATAGCGGTTCTGCCCCTTCAGGATGGATCTGTTGAAAGCCTTTGCCTTCCAACGGGGGGTGAATGTTCGGAGCAGAACCCAGCCGGTTAGCTGCTTGCCAAATAGCACCTAATTCTTGGCCCTCAGCCGCTTATTTTGTTTGTTACTTATGTCTATGTCACTCATTTGTTTGTTAAAGCTTTGCGCTTGCTTGCCCTGCTAAACGCTCTCTGCCAGCTCGCTCTTCGCTATCTCCGCTTTGCGTCTGCCTACCGACGTCGGCCGAGCGAAGCTGCGCTTAGCGATCGGAGCGGCAATGTAAAGGGCAGGCAAGCCACACTTGCAATTTGGATGTCACGCATTAAAGAACATATCGTAATTTTATTTCTGCGCCGAGTTTTGTTTAATTCGAAATAATTAGTCGGCCGATTGGGGATAAAAAACATTATCTCCACACTCACTATATCCCATATTACCCGTCGTGTACAAACAACCGAAGTAACGAAAAATGTAAATGAATTTATGCCAGGAATACCCTGCTTACAATAAGACGAACTTTAATCATTAACTTCACCCCATCTCACGTTATAGACGCCTCAGAATCTTCACACACATGCCTATACATGTGCATATACTCGATATACATAAATACCTAGAATTAGAAAATTATGCCAGGAATACCCTGCTTACAATAAGACGACCTTTAATCATTAACTTCACCCCATATCACGTTATATACGCCTCAAAATTCTCATACACATGCATATACATGTACATATATTAGATATAAAGACCTAGCATTAGAAAATTATGCCATCTCCGATTATATTAGTTTTAACCGTTTCTCGAACAAATATATAATGAAATTCAGATAAAGATAAGGTAGAATGAACTCTGTGCCGGCGTGCCGCGATCTAGCTGAAGGGGCCGTCTGAACTTCCAGTTTCGAGGAAGATGGTCATAGGTTGGGTGGGCAAAATGGGCTACCACACTGACATCCGTGGGATAGCAACCGATATCTCCTCCCTTTTTCTCTCCTTTTTCTCTCCTCCTTTTCCTCTCACCCCTTCACCCTCTTTTTCTCTCTCTCTCTCTCTCTCTCTCGCTCTCTCCTCTCCTCCTCTCCTCTCTGCCCTATCCTTTTCGAAGCCTTTTTATCTTTTTGATCGTTCTACCGATAGTTTTCTAGCACTGTATCGTCGCAGCACGCTCAAATCTTGGGAAAACAAGAAAATCGTTAAAATTGTCGTGTGATAACGTTGAAAAGTGGAGACGATCGGCACGAGCATGAACCACCACCCCAAAGCCGACGAGCTAGAGCCGGAACATTTAAAGCGTGCCCCGCCGTTACGAGCGTTACACGTTACAGTTATAATAAAATTAAAAAGGTAATTTTATTAAATGATTTTAAGATAAGATTTTCATAAGTTTTCATAAGTGGCGCCCAACGTGGGGCCCGACTGGGTATATTCAAATACTCGGCTGGACCCGTGAATGATTAGATGGAAATTTTCTTTTTCCGCTTTAAAAAAAAAAAAAAAAAAAAAAAAAAAAATTCATTTTTTGTCAAAGTTCTTTCGCTATTCCTTGCTGAATAGTCATCTGCAGTGGAAATCAGATAAAGGAGAAGAGGCATTCCTTTCTGACCCCAGATGACAGTCAGCAAGAAGAGGCTCAGTTGACTGGAAGCGACGTAGGCTAGATCCTTCAGTGGAATTGCAGAGCGCGAATGACGAATGTCGACCGCCTGACCCTGCGGGAAATACCGCGTTAGTTTTCACACGATCCTATATATCCTATAAGTAAAAGGCTTCTTCGACTCCAGCGCTTTGGAACATAGGTATTCTGCTTTCGAGCGTTACTCTATCCACGATGGAGGGAAGAGATTTATTCAAGAATTACTGACGGTGGTCTTAGAGTTGGCTGTCGAAAGCTGGAAAACAGATAAACCAGGTTTTATTATCGGTTACTGTCCGCTGCCGGCGTCGAACAATCTGGGTACCCACTGTCGAGATCAGTGTTGATCCATGGATGCGAGTCGTGTTAGAACCGAAACGTAAACCTTTCAAAAGAGATATCGGGAAAAAAAATACCAAGTAGATGGCGGTGCGCGAGCGTCGGTCATAGAGTTCATTCATTATAAGTATTAAAGTTTATTACCGAAATTTGAGGGGAATAAAACAAAGTTAGGAAGAATTATAGTCACGGTCCTCAGTACAGTATTGTTGAGCCAATCACATCAGATATAGATTATAGGAGACGACTGAAACAAGTAGTATTTTCTTGCCATGGGTTTGGACAGATCTCCTGGAAAGGAAGCCCAAGGAGCAGGTGAAGGTGTCAGCCTTGTGTGCGCGCTGTGCCAGAAAGCCATACTGACCACGGATGAGGTATTCCGTTCGGTTTGCGAGCACGAGTTCCATCTTCCCTGTATGAGCACCCATTTAAAGACTAGTAATGTTTGCCCGGTATGTGAAAGCAGGTGTAGAGCTGTAAGCGGGGCGGTGCCGAAGGTAGTAGCGCAAAATACTCGCGCTCAGTCTAAGGAACGTGCAAAAGGGGGAGAAGAAGCGAGTTCATCTAAAAATATAGACCTGGTGGCTATGGAACAGAGATTGCTCGCTTCGCTAAGTAAACGAATGGCAGAGCTGATTCAAAGCTCGGTAGTTGATTCAATGCAACAGTTAACCCGAACCTCAAGTCAGTCCACTGTCACCGCAGCTTTAGACCGTTCTCCAACGCCGTTGTCCGACCAGTCGCAAGCAACAAGCTATGGAGAGGGAACTGGTCCTGGCCGTAGACAAGCACCCCAAAGCATAGATCAATCGTCACCATTGCGAAGCGGTTCCTCTGATTTATCCCAGAGACCGGACAAAGTGGTCCATATACTTAATGGCTGGAAAATTAAGTTCTCGGGAGTCGGGGTGGATAATTATACCCGATACTCAAAATGAGTATTGGGGTATATTAGATTTGTGGTAAAAGTGGATGTGTGTAACGTCCAGAAGGAATCGTTTCCGACCCCATAAAGTATATTTATTCTTGATCAGCATCAATAGCCGAGTCGATTGAGCCCTGTCTGTCTGTCCGTCCGTCCGTCTGTCCGTCTGTCCGTCCCTTCAGCGCCTAGTGCTCAAAGACTATAAGAGCTAGAGCAACGATGTTTTGGATCCAGACTTCTGTGATATGTCACTGCTACAAAAATATTTCAAAACTTCGCCCCGCCCACTTCCGCCCCCACAAAGAACGAAAATCTGTGGCATCCACATTTTTAAAGATACGATAAAACCAAAAACGCAGAATCGTAGAGGATGACTATATGTTTTAGAATGTAAGATCTCAACCAGATCGTATAATTATTATAGCCAGAATCAAGAAAACAATTTCATTCTTTCTCGCTCTGTCTCTCTCTAACGCACAGGTTTCATGGTCGGCTTTGCCAATTGCAAAATATGAGTTCAAGGATCTCAGAACCTATAAGAGCCAGAGCAACCAAATTTGGTATCCACACTCCTGTGATATCGGACCTTGACCGTTTCGTGTCCAAATTTCGCCACACCCCCTTTCGCCCCCGCAAAGGACGAAAATCTGGGGCATCCACAAATCTCAGAGACTATTAAGGCTAGAGTAACCAAATTTGGTATCCGCACTTCTGTTAGATCTCACTATAAAACGTATATCTCAGAATTTCGCCCCACCCCTTCCGCCCCACAAAGAACGAAAATCTGTTGCATCCACAATATTGCAGATTCGAGAAAACTAAAAACGCAGAATCATAGATAATGACCATATCTATCAGACTGCTGAATCTGGATCATTTTTATACCTAAAAGGAACAAATCAATTTGCAGTGGCTACGCAGCGCCCGACGTCACGCTCAGACTGATTTTCTGTCTCTCTCGCACGCACTCTTTGTCGTGTCGTTTAATATTAGCTGCGTCTGCCGGAGGAGAGCCATACTGACTAAGTATCGGGTATAACTGTAGAGTTGTGGTGTCCGCAGCAACTCACAACGTTCCCCTCGTTTCATATATAGAGTAGAGGCATTGACCCATCAAACTTTGGAAGGAAATTTTTCCGTGCTTTGCCGGAATGTGAGTGTTTTGTTTGAAGGGAAAGCTAACGAGTTCTACTGGCGACATCATAAGGCTGTAGTTGAAGTTCAATGGGAAGAAAAAGACGAGAAATGACGCCAAGAAAAAGATGACGTTGACATCGAAGAACTGATCCGAAACCGAAAGCAGAAGGCAAGCGAGACTTTCGAAATTTGTCGAAGACGCGAAATCTTCTTAGAGGACGTTAGAACCTCGCATGGGTATGCGAAAACCATGCCTTTTCGGCGAGAGATATCGGAGCTGAAACAGGACGTGGAGGCCCGAGAATATTCAGAGAGTGAGAGGGAGATGGAAGTAGACGCAATTGCATTGATCTGTTGGAATTGTCGGAAGACGGGACACAGATATCAAGATTGTGTTTCTGAACGGGGAATTTTCTGCTATGGCTGTGGTGCTTCTAACACATACAAGCCCAGTTGCGAGAAATGTTCAAAAAACTCCAAGCTCAGCACGCCGAAGTTGCCATTCAAAAAGAAGGCTTCGTGTGTGCTACGCCATCAAGGCAACAATACCGATTAGAGGCACTTCCACTACCAGTAGTGACCACGATTTACCCAGACCTACAAACAAGCAACGACAGCTCACTGTTGAATTGCACAGACAAAACCAGATTAGACGATTCAGTTACCGGAAATGATTTGTATATAGAGAGAGGGGCAGCAAGATCGCGTAAGGGGAAGCGAATGACTCGGTTTTGGCAAAATGTAAAGATATGCCGGTCAGGAATTAAGCATTTGAGCGCTCTCGCAGACATAAAGAGAGATCCTCGTCCGTTCTTACCAATCCGTCTGCTAGATCGAACCGTCTATGGCTTGTTAGACTCCGGGGCGTCCATCAGCTGTGTTGGAGGCGAGTTGGCTAAGGAAGTGGTCCTTGCCGATGCACCTTACAAACGTATTAATGATAGAGCCAAAACAGCGGATGGTAAGGCTCAGAAGATAGTGGGAAGGATGAGAGTAGACGTGGAATATGGGGACGAGAAGAAGTCTCTTGAGTTATATTTAATTCCTTCGCTCAAACATGATCTGTACCTGGGAATTGACTTTTGGGAGCTGTATGACCTGTTGCCCAGTCAGTTGCGAGTGTCCGAAATAGAGATGTCGAACCAAGAGACAAGCGGGGTTGAACAGCACGAGCTGACGCCGATACAAAAGGATCAGTTATCCAATGAACTGAAGTGTTATCCCTCGTTTGCTCAAGAAGGTTTAGGAAAAACCGACTTGATAACGCATGTTATCGACTTAGGGAACGCCAGCCCAGTGAAACAAATACATTTCCCTGTTTCGCCAGCCGTAGAAAAGGACATGTACTCGGAAATAGACCGAATGATCCAATTGGGAGTAATAGAGGAATCAGACAGCGCTTGGTCCTCGCCAATAGTGTTGGTCTCTAAGCCGGGAAAAATCCGCATCTGTTTGGATTGCCGGAAAGTGAACAGTTTCACGGAAAAGGATGCTTATCCCTTGCCTCAGATTAACGGGATCCTGAGCCGTTTGCCGAAGGCAGAATTCATCTCGAGTCTTGATGTGAAAGATGCGTACTGGCAAGTACCGTTGGACGTAAAGTCCCGGGATAAGACGGCCTTTACAGTCCCTGGACGTCCCCTTTACCAATTTAAAACAATGCCTTTCGGGCTGTGCAACGCCACCAGTACCATGTCACGATTAATGGACAAAATAGTTCCTTGTAACCTTCGAAACGAAGTGTTCATTTACTTAGACGATCTGTTGATAGTTTCTTCGAATTTCGAGCGACATCTGGAAGTACTATTAGAAATGGCCAAGCAGCTCAGGCGAGCGAAATTAACTATCAACATCGGTAAAAGCCATTTCTGCATGCGCCGAGTGAGGTATTTGGGGCACATAATAGGAGACGGAGGAGTCCGAACCGATCCCGACAAGATAAAGGCCATTGCCGACTTCCCAGTACCGAAAAATCTCAGGGACTGAGAAGCTTTATAGGAATGTGTGGGTGGTATCGTAAGTTCGTACCAAATTTTGCGTCACTCGCCTCGCCCTTGACCGACGTCATGACAACCAAGAGGAAGTTTGTGTTTCCAAAGGAAGCCATAGAAGCCTTGAGAAGCCCTGATTTTACGAAACAGTTTTACATCCACTGTGATGCTAGCAAAACAGGAGTAGGGGGAGTTCTGGTGCAGCTGTCGGGACGAATGTCCAATCGCTTATGTCTCGAAAAAACTAAACAAAGCTCAACGAAATTATACCGTAACCGAGCAAGAATGTTTAGCCGCCATAGTATCGCTGAAGAATTTCAGAGCGTACGTGGAGGGACACGAATTCACCGTGATAACGGATCACGCGTCCTTAAAATGGCTCATGTCTAGGATTGCAAAGATACCGTTTTAAAATTGAGCATCGAAAAGGCACACAGAACGTGGTTCCTGATGCCTTGTCGCGGGTTAATGAAGAGATGGTGGCCGCTTTGGAATTACCCGAAGGGTCGCTGGTTGAATCTTGAATCGACAGAATTCAAGTCACCCGAGTATACCGAGTTAGTTAGCCGAGTAGAAACCAACAGGGATAAGCTGCCTGATTTGAAAACTGACGGCGTCTTCGTATTCCGTCGTGCCGAGCACCTGTCTGGAGAGCAAATCCACGACGAGTATGCTTGGAAGCTCTGGGTACCAAAGAGTTTGGTTCCGGATATCCTAAGTCGAGCTCATAATAGGTCGCTAGCTGCTCACGGAGGAATCCACAAAACGATCGAACGCATAAGGCGTCACTACTTTTGGCCAGGTTTGGTTTCGGATGTCAAGGCTTATATCAACTCCTGCGACGTGTGTAAAACGACTAAGGCTCCGAATCGCATTCTCCGACCTCCGTTGGGGAAAGCACCAGAAACCCACCGGTTTTTCCAAAGGCTATTCGTTGATTTTTTGGATCCCAATCCCCGGTCCAGAAGCGGGAATATTGGCATTTTTATTGTGCTCGATCATTTCTCAAAATACGTATTTCTGAAACCGGTGAAGAAAATTAGCGCAGATGTGGTGGTCAAGTACCTAGATGGAGAGTTGTTCATGAAATTTGGTGTACCCGAAACTATCGTATCCGATAATGGATCGCAGTTTCGATCTGAAACCTTCCGAAATCTCTTGACTCAGTTCAAGGTAACGCACACCCTGACGGCAGTCCTCAGGCGAACGCCTCCGAACGGGTGAACCGTTCCGTGATTGCTGGTATCCGGGCGTACATACGACCCGACCAGAAGAACTGGGACGAGTGCTTAAACAGAATAGCGTGTGCGTTGAGATCGGCAAGACATGCCAGCGTAGGAACGACTCCGTATTATTTGGCTTTCGGTCAACACATGATTACAAGTGGTTCGACATATTCGTTATTGAGAAAATTGAACATGCTAGAGGATCGATCGTTGGTGTTCGATAAGCAAGATTCCTTTGAAATAGTACGCCAAAGCGCTGGAAAGCAAATGCAACGAAGTCACAATCTGAACGAGAAGCGATACAACTTACGGTCCAGCGAAGTAGCGTTTGCAGTAGGCCAAGAAGTGTTTAGGAGAAATTTTAAACAAAGTTGTTTTCAGTCCGGCTACAGCGCCAAGTTTGGGCCTGCCTTTGTGAAAGCCCGTGTCCGCAGAAAGATAGGAAATTCCTACTACGAATTGGAAGATTTGCAAGGACGCCTGCTGGGTAACTACCACGCAAAGGACATACGACAGTAATAAGTCGCTTCATGTGGTATCAGCCTAGGAGATGTAACCACCCCTAGTCTGATCTGGAGGGGGGGCTTTGTAGGGGTCATGAATCGACTCAGTATGTGTTGGAAGGCGCCTTGCTGATCAGCTGCCTGGACAGCTGACCGCAGAACGGACAAGTGTAGAAGTCAGCCGAGGTCAGGGTTGCTCAATTTTGACAACCTAGAGGGCGTAACCTCCCCATGCAAGAGTGTATGCAAATGACAAGCGGCCAGATCAAGTTTCCGGCTTCAATCTTTTCCTGTGCGACAATTTCCCCGTCCCCAGCCGGCGCACAAGTCGCCCGACGAGGAGTGTGTGCCGACAAAACAAGGCGCGTACGAGCCGTGCCACATTTAAAATATTTATAAACACTGATAGAAATACCGAAAGAAAACTCAATATACCGTTCCCGCTTCCATAGAGCCCTGTATTAATAGAGTTTCGTCGACATATAAAAAGATCTCGGTCCGTGGTTAGAAATGGCGCATTAAAGCCGGTGGTGAGGAAAAATTATGGCCCGAGAGATGCCCTGAATAATTAAAATTAATAGTTACGCTTTTTGGAAACCAGATATCAGTTTCCCAATTATCAGTTCCAAAACAGACCAATGAAGTTCCTAATATTTAGCTTTAATTATTAGTAGGGCCCGTTCGTATTAAGAATTTATATTATGTATGGAAAATAGATAGAGGAAATTGTGAGAAACCTAAGAAGTACCGAGAAGAAAAGGAAAAACAGAAATTTAATGGTTTTAGGACTAACTCCGTATGAGGAAAGTCAAAGGTTGCGAAAAATAATAATGTAAACGAAAGGAAGGATAATGTTCTATTTCAGAGTCGCCGGGAGATCGATCTTTCGCCGATGGAGGAGCATGACTGCGTGAGTACAATCCTGCGCCTTTCGTTTGATTCTGGTAGTTGCGCCCGATCCTAATCTCTCAGAAAAGAAAATAAGACTTGAACATAAGATAGAATCGCTAATGAATAGCTACCATCTTACACTTTCCTCACTGTTCGGAGCAGAACCCAGCCGATTAGCTGCTTGCCAAATAGCACCTAATTCTTGGCCCTCAGCCGCTTATTTTGTTTGTTACTTATGTCTATGTCACTCATTTGTTTGTTAAAGCTTTGCGCTTGCTTGCCCTGCTAAACGCTCTCTGCCAGCTCGCTCTTCGCTATCTCCGCTTTGCGTCTGCCTACCGACGTCGGCCGAGCGAAGCTGCGCTTAGCGATCGGAGCGGCAATGTAAAGGGCAGGCAAGCCACACTTGCAATTTGGATGTCACGCATTAAAGAACATATCGTAATTTTATTTCTGCGCCGAGTTTTGTTTAATTCGAAATAATTAGTCGGCCGATTGGGGATAAAAAACATTATCTCCACATAAAATTTGGTGACCCCGACGTGATCTCTGAGTTGCAGTGTCAATTAATAATCATTCGCGATCGACATTCGTTAGCCCTAGCAAATTTTCGGCGGTTAAGCACAATTCGGTACTAAAACACACTTACATACACCTACATACACGCATTGCTGGCTATTAATTTCTCTGTCGCGACAATTCGGTCAGTGCAGTGCGGTAGGCAGTGCAGCGAACTCACTAATACCCACAAGCGCAGTACAAAGCGGAATCGGACAGCTCGCACAGCCGCACAGCTAAAGGAATTAGCTGTAATCCCTTTGCTTTCGGTTCCCACGTTTATACGTATACAGGGTGTCTTTTTCGGTCGTGCTGAGTGACTCTTTTAAAACCTCAACATGGCAGCACCTGAGCCTACCAATGTCGCGAACGCAGCAATGCCGAGTGATGTAGATTTCTACAAGCACAAGGCCGAGTCCATCGCGCGCCAACTAAAGGCCATGGATCGCTTTCTCACCAAGGAAGAGCTTGCCGAGTTAGATGAGGCAGAACTTCAAGCTCGCTTAGAGCAAATCGAGCGAATAAATGCGGATTTCGATGCCGCTCAAACGAGCCTTGAAAGGCTGGATTTCCTGCAGTTAGCCCATGATGGCCGGCTGGACTTTTCGAATGTTTATGTCAAGGTTAGGTCCAGGCTGTCGCGGGAGTTGATGGCTGCTCGCACGGTAAATGTTGCCAATTCAACGGCTCGGCATACTCTCGAGGGGAATTCGTCGTTGTTCGCCTATAATAGTATAGGCCGTTCTCGAATGCCCGAGTTGCAGCTTCCGCGATTCGGTGGGAACTACATGGATTGGCCAGAATTCCACTCGATGTTCTCGACAATGGTGCACAAAGACCATCGTATACCAATCATCGAAAAATTCCAATATCTTCGTGGATGTCTAGATGGTGCTGCGCTGGATACGATTCGTTCCTTGGAACTTTCTGAGGAGAATTACCACAAGGCGTTGAATTTACTAATGTTGCGATTCGATAATAAACTGTTACATTTTCAGGCACACGTCAAGGCTATTTTCGGGCTGCAAGGGGTGGAGAAGGGCTCGGCTATCGGCTTGCGCGCGCTCAGCGACAAAATCAATTCGCACTTGCGTGCCCTTCAGACCTTGGCGACCCCGCAGGAGATATCCGATGGGTTGCTGATCTTCATCATAGGCACGAAATTGGACCACAAGACCAAGGAGAAATGGGAAGAGAACTTGCCGACGTCAGGATTGCCTCGGTGGTCAAGCATGGCCTCATTCTTGGAAGCGAGATGTCGGATGCTGGAGAATTTGGGATCAGCCATGGCAACAAGTCCTAGTCAACAGGTGGGAGAAGACAAACCTGTCACCCTTATCACCTCCAGTAACGACCATCCTAACCCCATATGTAACCATTGCAATTCCTCCGAGCATTACATATCTAGATGTCAGGCATTCCTGAATCTCTCTGCGTTTGAACGATACAAAGAAGCAAAGAAGAGCCGCTTGTGTTTGAACTGCCTCAACAAAGGCCATGAATTGCAGAGGTGCAGGTCAGGACTTTGCAGGCATTGCCAGGCCAAACATCACACGCTACTCCACATTCCATCGGGAACTGGTGCTTCATCTTCCTCTTCACCGGCCGAGGAATCGATCCAGCAAGAGGCCGCGACTGTGCTTCTAGCAAGCGGGTGTTCCAGCCCTTCCCCCTCGATCCAGAAATCTCAGCCTAGCCAGAACCTGTTGCTACCTACTGCCCTCGTCCATGTAACAGATCGTTATGGAGCACTTATCCCATGGCGTGCCATTTTGGATTCTGCATCACAGGCAAACTTTGCAACATCTATACTTGCTGATCAGTTGCAGTTGGATCATCGCTCGTCTTATGTTCACATCTCTGGAATCGGAGATTCCATTCTACCTTCGAGCAAGTCTGTACATATAGTTGTACAATCCCAGGACGCAAGCTATCGAGCTTCCTTCGCTGCAATTGTCACCAACTCAATTACGGAAATGCAGCCTAACATCGGCGTAGACGCAAAGGATTGGCCAATGCCGAATAATCTAAAACTAGCTGATCCTAATTTCTCCAAGCCCCAACGTATCGATCTGTTGATAGGTTCTGGTTTGTTCTTCGATTTAATGTGCGTCGGACAGGTTCGACTATCAGCCCAATTGCCAACATTGCAGGAGACAAAACTTGGTTGGATAGTATCAGGAAGCATTGATAGCTCGGAGAATAAGCGTGCAGCTTTAGCCGCTTTTGAAAATTCCTCGTGCATCTCTATTGACGATTTTCGACCCACAACGCTGGAGTACCAAAACTTAGAGCAGCAATGCAGGAAGCAGCTGCTCGAGTGCCAGGTGCAATTGGAAAAACTGCGATCGGAGAAACAGGAACTGCAGCGCGAACTTTTCCATATATTCAAAACCTACATATCCACGCTAAATGAAATTCAACTTTCAACAATTTCTACATTGCCAAATTTCCTGCCATTCTATACAATTACAGAGGTTCCCGATGATCAAGACGTAATCACGACAAGCCGCCTTCGTAAAGAAGCGCCGATTGCTGCGTTCGACGATCATCCCAGCGTAGCCGCCAGCTGCGCCCAAGCAAGCATCTTCAAGAGGGCCGTTGGAAAAATAGCGGTTCTGCCCCTTCAGGATGGATCTGTTGAAAGCCTTTGCCTTCCAACGGGGGGTGAATGTTCGGAGCAGAACCCAGCCGATTAGCTGCTTGCCAAATAGCACCTAATTCTTGGCCCTCAGCCGCTTATTTTGTTTGTTACTTATGTCTATGTCACTCATTTGTTTGTTAAAGCTTTGCGCTTGCTTGCCCTGCTAAACGCTCTCTGCCAGCTCGCTCTTCGCTATCTCCGCTTTGCGTCTGCCTACCGACGTCGGCCGAGCGAAGCTGCGCTTAGCGATCGGAGCGGCAATGTAAAGGGCAGGCAAGCCACACTTGCAATTTGGATGTCACGCATTAAAGAACATATCGTAATTTTATTTCTGCGCCGAGTTTTGTTTAATTCGAAATAATTAGTCGGCCGATTGGGGATAAAAAACATTATCTCCACACTCACTATATCCCATATTACCCGTCGTGTACAAACAACCGAAGTAACGAAAAATGTAAATGAATTTATGCCAGGAATACCCTGCTTACAATAAGACGAACTTTAATCATTAACTTCACCCCATCTCACGTTATATACGCCTCAGAATCTTCACACACATGCCTATACATGTGCATATACTCGATATACATAAATACCTAGAATTAGAAAATTATGCCAGGAATACCCTGCTTACAATAAGACGACCTTTAATCATTAACTTCACCCCATATCACGTTATATACGCCTCAGAATTCTCATACACATGCATATACATGTACATATATTAGATATAAAGACCTAGCATTAGAAAATTATGCCATCTCCGATTATATTAGTTTTAACCGTTTCTCGAACAAATATATAATGAAATTCAGATAAAGATAAGGTAGAATGAACTCTGTGCCGGCGTGCCGCGATCTAGCTGAAGGGGCCGTCTGAACTTCCAGTTTCGAGGAAGATGGTCATAGGTTGGGTGGGCAAAATGGGCTACCACACTGACATCCGTGGGATAGCAACCGATATCTCCTCCCTTTTTCTCTCCTTTCTCTCTCCTCCTTTTCCTCTCACCCCTTCACCCTCTTTTTCTCTCTCTCTCTCTCTCTCGCTCTCTCCTCTCCTCCTCTCCTCTCTGCCCTATCCTTTTCGAAGCCTTTTTATCTTTTTGATCGTTCTACCGATAGTTTTCTAGCACTGTATCGTCGCAGCACGCTCAAATCTTGGGAAAACAAGAAAATCGTTAAAATTGTCGTGTGATAACGTTGAAAAGTGGAGACGATCGGCACGAGCATGAACTGCAGTGGAAATCAGATAAAGGAGAAGAGGCATTCCTTTCTGACCCCAGATGACAGTCAGCAAGAAGAGGCTCAGTTGACTGGAAGCGACGTAGGCTAGATCCTTCAGTGGAATTGCAGAGCGCGAATGACGAATGTCGACCGCCTGACCCTGCGGGAAATACCGCGTTAGTTTTCACACGATCCTATATATCCTATAAGTAAAAGGCTTCTTCGACTCCAGCGCTTTGGAACATAGGTATTCTGCTTTCGAGCGTTACTCTATCCACGATGGAGGGAAGAGATTTATTCAAGAATTACTGACGGTGGTCTTAGAGTTGGCTGTCGAAAGCTGGAAAACAGATAAACCAGGTTTTATTATCGGTTACTGTCCGCTGCCGGCGTCGAACAATCTGGGTACCCACTGTCGAGATCAGTGTTGATCCATGGATGCGAGTCGTGTTAGAACCGAAACGTAAACCTTTCAAAAGAGATATCGGAAAAAAAAAATACCAAGTAGATGGCGGTGCGCGAGCGTCGGTCATAGAGTTCATTCATTATAAGTATTAAAGTTTATTACCGAAATTTGAGGGGAATAAAACAAAGTTAGGAAGAATTATAGTCACGGTCCTCAGTACAGTATTGTTGAGCCAATCACATCAGATATAGATTATAGGAGACGACTGAAACAAGTAGTATTTTCTTGCCATGGGTTTGGACAGATCTCCTGGAAAGGAAGCCCAAGGAGCAGGTGAAGGTGTCAGCCTTGTGTGCGCGCTGTGCCAGAAAGCCATACTGACCACGGATGAGGTATTCCGTTCGGTTTGCGAGCACGAGTTCCATCTTCCCTGTATGAGCACCCATTTAAAGACTAGTAATGTTTGCCCGGTATGTGAAAGCAGGTGTAGAGCTGTAAGCGGGGCGGTGCCGAAGGTAGTAGCGCAAAATACTCGCGCTCAGTCTAAGGAACGTGCAAAAGGGGGAGAAGAAGCGAGTTCATCTAAAAATATAGACCTGGTGGCTATGGAACAGAGATTGCTCGCTTCGCTAAGTAAACGAATGGCAGAGCTGATTCAAAGCTCGGTAGTTGATTCAATGCAACAGTTAACCCGAACCTCAAGTCAGTCCACTGTCACCGCAGCTTTAGACCGTTCTCCAACGCCGTTGTCCGAGCAGTCGCAAGCAACAAGCTATGGAGAGGGAACTGGTCCTGGCCGTAGACAAGCACCCCAAAGCATAGATCAATCGTCACCATTGCGAAGCGGTTCCTCTGATTTATCCCAGAGACCGGACAAAGTGGTCCATATACTTAATGGCTGGAAAATTAAGTTCTCGGGAGTCGGGGTGTCGATAGATAATTATACCCGATACTCAAAATGAGTATTGGGGTATATTAGATTTGCGGTAAAAGTGGATGTGTGTAACGTCCAGAAGGAATCGTTTCCGACCCCATAAAGTATATATATTCTTGATCAGCATCAATAGCCGAGTCGATTGAGCCCTGTCTGTCTGTCCGTCCGTCCGTCTGTCCGTCTGTCCGTCCCCTTCAGCGCCTAGTGCTCAAAGACTATAAGAGCTAGAGCAACGATGTTTTGGATCCAGACTTCTGTGATATGTCACTGCTACAAAAATATTTCAAAACTTCGCCCCGCCCACTTCCGCCCCCACAAAGAACGAAAATCTGTGGCATCCACATTTTTAAAGATACGATAAAACCAAAAACGCAGAATCGTAGAGGATGACTATATGTTTTAGAATGTAAGATCTCAACCAGATCGTATTATTATTATAGCCAGAATCAAGAAAACAATTTCATTCTTTCTCGCTCTGTCTCTCTCTAACACACAGGTTTCATGGTCGGCTTTGCCAATTGCAAAATATGAGTTCAAGGATCTCAGAACCTATAAGAGCCAGAGCAACCAAATTTGGTATCCACACTCCTGTGATATCGGACCTTGACCGTTTCGTGTCCAAATTTCGCCACACCCCCTTTCGCCCCCGCAAAGGACGAAAATCTGGGGCATCCACAAATCTCAGAGACTATTAAGGCTAGAGTAACCAAATTTGGTATCCGCACTTCTGTTAGATCTCACTATAAAACGTATATCTCAGAATTTCGCCCCACCCCCTTCCGCCCCCACAAAGAACGAAAATCTGTTGCATCCACAATATTGCAGATTCGAGAAAACTAAAAACGCAGAATCATAGATAATGACCATATCTATCAGACTGCTGAATCTGGATCATTTTTATACCTAAAAGGAACAAATCAATTTGCAGTGGCTACGCAGCGCCCGACGTCACGCTCAGACTGATTTTCTGTCTCTCTCGCACGCACTCTTTGTCGTGTCGTTTAATATTAGCTGCGTCTGCCGGAGGAGAGCCATACTGACTAAGTATCGGGTATAACTGTAGAGTTGTGGTGTCCGCAGCAACTCACAACGTTCCCCCTCGTTTCATATATAGAGTAGAGGCATTGACCCATCAAACTTTGGAAGGAAATTTTTCCGTGCTTTGCCGGAATGTGAGTGTTTTGTTTGAAGGGAAAGCTAACGAGTTCTACTGGCGACATCATAAGGCTGTAGTTGAAGTTCAATGGGAAGAAAAAGACGAGAAATGACGCCAAGAAAAAGATGACGTTGACATCGAAGAACTGATCCGAAACCGAAAGCAGAAGGCAAGCGAGACTTTCGAAATTTGTCGAAGACGCGAAATCTTCTTAGAGGACGTTAGAACCTCGCATGGGTATGCGAAAACCATGCCTTTTCGGCGAGAGATATCGGAGCTGAAACAGGACGTGGAGGCCCGAGAATATTCAGAGAGTGAGAGGGAGATGGAAGTAGACGCAATTGCATTGATCTGTTGGAATTGTCGGAAGACGGGACACAGATATCAAGATTGTGTTTCTGAACGGGGAATTTTCTGCTATGGCTGTGGTGCTTCTAACACATACAAGCCCAGTTGCGAGAAATGTTCAAAAAACTCCAAGCTCAGCACGCCGAAGTTGCCATTCAAAAAGAAGGCTTCGTGTGTGCTACGCCAGCAAGTCAACAATACCGATTAGAGGCACTTCCACTACCAGTAGTGACCACGATTTACCCAGACCTACAAACAAGCAACGACAGCTCACTGTTGAATTGCACAGACAAAACCAGATTAGACGATTCAGTTACCGGAAATGATTTGTATATAGAGAGAGGGGCAGCAAGATCGCGTAAGGGGAAGCGAATGACTCGGTTTTGGCAAAATGTAAAGATATGCCGGTCAGGAATTAAGCATTTGAGCGCTCTCGCAGACATAAAGAGAGATCCTCGTCCGTTCTTACCAATCCGTCTGCTAGATCGAACCGTCTATGGCTTGTTAGACTCCGGGGCGTCCATCAGCTGTGTTGGAGGCGAGTTGGCTAAGGAAGTGGTCCTTGCCGATGCACCTTACAAACGTATTAATGATAGAGCCAAAACAGCGGATGGTAAGGCTCAGAAGATAGTGGGAAGGATGAGAGTAGACGTGGAATATGGGGACGAGAAGAAGTCTCTTGAGTTATATTTAATTCCTTCGCTCAAACATGATCTGTACCTGGGAATTGACTTTTGGGAGCTGTATGACCTGTTGCCCAGTCAGTTGCGAGTGTCCGAAATAGAGATGTCGAACCAAGAGACAAGCGGGGTTGAACAGCACGAGCTGACGCCGATACAAAAGGATCAGTTATCCAATGAACTGAAGTGTTATCCCTCGTTTGCTCAAGAAGGTTTAGGAAAAACCGACTTGATAACGCATGTTATCGACTTAGGGAACGCCAGCCCAGTGAAACAAATACATTTCCCTGTTTCGCCAGCCGTAGAAAAGGACATGTACTCGGAAATAGACCGAATGATCCAATTGGGAGTAATAGAGGAATCAGACAGCGCTTGGTCCTCGCCAATAGTGTTGGTCTCTAAGCCGGGAAAAATCCGCATCTGTTTGGATTGCCGGAAAGTGAACAGTTTCACGGAAAAGGATGCTTATCCCTTGCCTCAGATTAACGGGATCCTGAGCCGTTTGCCGAAGGCAGAATTCATCTCGAGTCTTGATGTGAAAGATGCGTACTGGCAAGTACCGTTGGACGTAAAGTCCCGGGATAAGACGGCCTTTACAGTCCCTGGACGTCCCCTTTACCAATTTAAAACAATGCCTTTCGGGCTGTGCAACGCCACCAGTACCATGTCACGATTAATGGACAAAATAGTTCCTTGTAACCTTCGAAACGAAGTGTTCATTTACTTAGACGATCTGTTGATAGTTTCTTCGAATTTCGAGCGACATCTGGAAGTACTATTAGAAATGGCCAAGCAGCTCAGGCGAGCGAAATTAACTATCAACATCGGTAAAAGCCATTTCTGCATGCGCCGAGTGAGGTATTTGGGGCACATAATAGGAGACGGAGGAGTCCGAACCGATCCCGACAAGATAAAGGCCATTGCCGACTTCCCAGTACCGAAAAATCTCAGGGGACTGAGAAGCTTTATAGGAATGTGTGGGTGGTATCGTAAGTTCGTACCACATTTTGCGTCACTCGCCTCGCCCTTGACCGACGTCATGACAACCAAGAGGAAGTTTGTGTTTCCAAAGGAAGCCATAGAAGCCTTGAGAAGCCCTGATTTTACGAAACAGTTTTACATCCACTGTGATGCTAGCAAAACAGGAGTAGGGGGAGTTCTGGTGCAGCTGTCGGGACGAATGTCCAATCGCTTATGTCTCGAAAAAACTAAACAAAGCTCAACGAAATTATACCGTAACCGAGCAAGAATGTTTAGCCGCCATAGTATCGCTGAAGAATTTCAGAGCGTACGTGGAGGGACACGAATTCACCGTGATAACGGATCACGCGTCCTTAAAATGGCTCATGTCTAGGATTGCAAAGATACCGTTTTAAAATTGAGCATCGAAAAGGCACACAGAACGTGGTTCCTGATGCCTTGTCGCGGGTTAATGAAGAGATGGTGGCCGCTTTGGAATTACCCGAAGGGTCGCTGGTTGAATCTTGAATCGACAGAATTCAAGTCACCCGAGTATACCGAGTTAGTTAGCCGAGTAGAAACCAACAGGGATAAGCTGCCTGATTTGAAAACTGACGGCGTCTTCGTATTCCGTCGTGCCGAGCACCTGTCTGGAGAGCAAATCCACGACGAGTATGCTTGGAAGCTCTGGGTACCAAAGAGTTTGGTTCCGGATATCCTAAGTCGAGCTCATAATAGGTCGCTAGCTGCTCACGGAGGAATCCACAAAACGATCGAACGCATAAGGCGTCACTACTTTTGGCCAGGTTTGGTTTCGGATGTCAAGGCTTATATCAACTCCTGCGACGTGTGTAAAACGACTAAGGCTCCGAATCGCAATCTCCGACCTCCGTTGGGGAAAGCACCAGAAACCCACCGGTTTTTCCAAAGGCTATTCGTTGATTTTTTGGATCCCAATCCCCGGTCCAGAAGCGGGAATATTGGCATTTTCATTGTGCTCGATCATTTCTCAAAATACGTATTTCTGAAACCGGTGAAGAAAATTAGCGCAGATGTGGTGGTCAAGTACCTAGATGGAGAGTTGTTCATGAAATTTGGTGTACCCGAAACTATCGTATCCGATAATGGATCGCAGTTTCGATCTGAAACCTTCCGAAATCTCTTGACTCAGTTCAAGGTAACGCACACCCTGACGGCAGTCCTCAGGCGAACGCCTCCGAACGGGTGAACCGTTCCGTGATTGCTGGTATCCGGGCGTACATACGACCCGACCAGAAGAACTGGGACGAGTGCTTAAACAGAATAGCGTGTGCGTTGAGATCGGCAAGACATGCCAGCGTAGGAACGACTCCGTATTATTTGGCTTTCGGTCAACACATGATTACAAGTGGTTCGACATATTCGTTATTGAGAAAATTGAACATGCTAGAGGATCGATCGTTGGTGTTCGATAAGCAAGATTCCTTTGAAATAGTACGCCAAAGCGCTGGAAAGCAAATGCAACGAAGTCACAATCTGAACGAGAAGCGATACAACTTACGGTCCAGCGAAGTAGCGTTTGCAGTAGGCCAAGAAGTGTTTAGGAGAAATTTTAAACAAAGTTGTTTTCAGTCCGGCTACAGCGCCAAGTTTGGGCCTGCCTTTGTGAAAGCCCGTGTCCGCAGAAAGATAGGAAATTCCTACTACGAATTGGAAGATTTGCAAGGACGCCTGCTGGGTAACTACCACGCAAAGGACATACGACAGTAATAAGTCGCTTCATGTGGTATCAGCCTAGGAGATGTAACCACCCCTAGTCTGATCTGGTGGAGGGGCTTTGTAGGGGTCATGAATCGACTCAGTATGTGTTGGAAGGCGCCTTGCTGATCAGCTGCCTGGACAGCTGACCGCAGAACGGACAAGTGTAGAAGTCAGCCGAGGTCAGGGTTGCTCAATTTTGACAACCTAGAGGGCGTAACCTCCCCATGCAAGAGTGCATGCAAATGACAAGCGGCCAGATCAAGTTTCCGGCTTCGATCTTTTCCTGTGCGACAATCAAGCCAACAAGACGTGTTTTTATACCCGATACTCAAAATGACTATTGGGGTATATTAGATTTGCGGTAAAAGTGGATGTGTGTAACGTCCAGAAGGAATCGTTTCCGACCCCATAAAGTATATATATTCTTGATCAGCATCAATAGCCGAGTCAATTGAGCCCTGTCTGTCTGTCCGTCTGTCCGTCTGTCCGTCCGTCCGTCTGTCCGTCCCCTTCAGCGCCTAGTGCTCAAAGACTATAAGAGCTAGAGCAACGATGTTTTGGATCCAGACTTCTGTGATATGTCACTGCTACAGAAATATTTCAAAACTTCGCCCCGCCCATTTCCGCCCCCACAAAGAACGAAAATCTGTGGCATCCACATTTTTAAAGATACGATAAAACCAAAAACGCAGAATCGTAGAGGATGACTATATGTTTTAGAATGTAAGATCTCAACCAGATCGTATAATTATTATAGCCAGAATCAAGAAAACAATTTCATTCTTTCTCGCTCTGTCTCTCTCTAACACACAGGTTTCATGGTCGGTTTTGCCAATTGCAAAATATGAGTTCAAGGATCTCAGAACCTATAAGAGCCAGAGCAACCAAATTTGGTATCCACACTCCTGTGATATCGGACCTTGACCGTTTCGTGTCCAAATTTCGCCACATCCCCTTCCGCCCCCGCAAAGGACGAAAATCTGTTGAATCCACAATATTGCACATTTGAGAAAACTAAAAACGCAGAATCATAGATACTGACCATATCAATCAGATTGCTGAATCTGGACCAGATCAGATAATTTTTATAGCCAAAAGGAACAAATCAATTTGCACTGGCTTCGCAGCGCCCGACGTCACGCTCAGACTGATTTTCTGTCTCTCTCGCACGCACTCTTTGTCGTGTCGTTTAATATTAGCTGCGTTTGCCGGAGGAGAGCCATACTGACTTAGTATCGGGTATAACTGTAGAGTTGCGGTGTCCGCAGCAACTCACAACGTTCCCCCTCGTTTAAACAGTGAAAAGTTTGCCATCCGCGCCGAATTACACAACATAAAGTCAAAAGTGTGTACAGTGCCGGAAGGTGTATAAGTGTAGCCGTTTCTGCTGGAACAACCTCTTCTGTGGGCGCTCCAACCCAGAGGACCGCCAGAGGCTGGATTAATCTGTGAACATCCACGGATTCCGCTGCCACTGCGGTAAGATAAATGTCGATCCTCATTCTCCGGACGAATATGTAATAGAGGTAACTCGTATTTTTGCGCAGCAAAAGATTTCCTGCGGAAATTGCGGTCCAGCTCTTCGGAATGAAGCCGCCTTGCTCGCCCCAGCCTAGCGCGACTCGTGCTAAGGCGCCGCAAGGCACCCCCACGTTTGCGGCTCCAAAGAGTGACCAGCAAAGTGGAGTTCTTCGACCCGCCTGAAAATCGCAGGCGTCAGCACTCTGATTCATCATTTATCCTGGATCCGCCGAGGGGCCCGTAGATTCCACGTGCCGCATCAACGAGCGATCCACTGCGCCCACTGCTCGTGGGCTGAGATTCTCGTCCCGTTGGCCGCTCCCCGTCCCCAGCCGGCGCACAAGTCGCCCGACGACGAGTGTGTGCCGACAAAACAGGGCGCGTACGAGCCGTGCCACATTTAAAATATTTATAAACATTGATAGAAATACCGAAAGAAAACTCAATATACCGTTCCCGCTTCCATAGAGCCCTGTATTAATAGAGTTTCGTCGACATATCGATCTAGGTCCTGTAGTGGCCAGTGAAGCAAACCCAGATTAAATTCCCTAATAATTTCCCAGATATAAAGCAGATTCAAATCACGCGCCAACTTGATTAGTTCGAACACCAAGGCTTTAAAAACAGCTACTTCGAATATGGAGCTTTAAGCTTAAGCCGACAGCGACGGTGAACACGCGGATCAATTCCATTTTTCTCCCAAAACACTTCGGTTGTGCCTGTGCCAATAGTGCCAAACTCTAGTGGAAGTTCACGTGTCCCTGTATTACATAATACATACCAAATTACATAACTGCAAGTCGGCGGAGAATCGACTAAAAAAGCAAGATCAAGCTATATTGTGTGGTGAAAGTGCAAAGTGCTACGTAGAGAAAAAGAAGGTGATTATAGAGGAAAGCAGGTTTGGTACATTCACTGAATTCCGAATCTATTACAGAATCTCTTGGTCACTGGAGGTCTGCCGTGCTTTGGCGCTCTCACGCCTAACCCCCCCACGCAACCTCCAGTGTCTTATTTTTGGCCGCTTCGAATTACCAGCGTTTCCGTTGTACGGACGATCTGTATCGACTTTTGAATGCCCTCTAATCGTATCTTGCGAGATGCAACTCAACATCCTTGATGCGGAATCGACAACGCCTAGGAATTAAAGTGGAAATTTATGTCAGCTAAAATTGTGCAGAAGATGTGAATACAAGATCAGTGTAAATTCGGAAGACTTTTTCCAAAAACAAACGTGATGATGACTCCGGTCCAGCGGGCTCTAGTTTCGGTTTTTACCTTTAATTGTCAGGTAATGTATGACTAAAAAAAAACAAGTGCTCGACTTCAAAGCATTTATTGGACTGGTCGCAGCCAGAGATAGCAAACCTCCCCGACTCCACCGTCGAGCCGATCTTGAATGCGCAGAGAGCAGTACAAGAGCGCGGCGTGGGAGAGCAAAAGCTCTGCTCACAACATCGCACACGCTACGATAGGGTAATTACGATCGTCTGCTGCAACATTCCGGCCCCGTTGAAGACCTCCGGTGCTTCAACCGTCTATTGGCAGTTTTGCCAATTTGTGTATGGGGCGTTTAATTACGCCCGCGGGTGTTCGCACCTCGGCGACGCGCACTCTCCCATCTTCTCTCTTGATTGCGGCCACCACTCGTCCTGTGGTCCACTTCTGTGGCGGTGTGTTGTCCTCGTGGACGAGCACTAGACAGCCAATGTCCAAGTCAAGTTCCAAGTTCTCAAAGGAAGAGCATCTTTCAATCAATTCGATGAAATCATTGGCCTGACACTTTGCCACTGAATGTGTTGCCAAACACTTCTTGTTTTCCGACCGTTCCATTTTTGGTAGCCCACTGGTGACGCTTCTGCAGGCTGACCAGGTAGTCCTTGGACCAGCCCTGCCAAAACTGCTGCTTGAGCGCTGACAGCATTCGCCACCGCTTCAAGTACGCGAAGCTTCCCCTGCTGCATCTGTCGTCGTGATCTGATTCGGGCGGCAGCGAAAGAAGCGGCTGCCCGATCAGCAGGTGCCCTGGCGTTAGCGCTTCTCCATCGCTGGGATCGTTGCCTGGGGACGCGATTGGCCGGGAGTTGAGAAGAGCCTCTACCTCTACCAGGTGGGTGCACAGCTCGTCCGCGGTGAGCTTGGCGTTGCCCACTCCGCGTACCACCCTCTGCTTGGCTGATTTGACGGCTCCCTCCCACAATCCGCCGAAGTGTGGTGCTCTCGGTGGTATGAAACACCACTCGACGCCTTGGCGCGCTGCGTACGCCTTGAGCCGGTCCTGGTCCCTCTGGTACGCTTGATGCAGCTCGTTCAGCACCTTGCTCGCGCCCACGAAGTTGGTGGCGTTGTCGCTGTACACCTTCTCCGGAAAGCCTCTTCTCCCGATGAACCTTTTAAAAACAGATAAAAAACTATCAGTGGACAAATCTGCTACAAGCTCCAGGTGAACAGCCTTTGATACAAAGCAGACGAAGACGGCTACATATGTCTTAATAGGGGGCCTGCCGCGAATCTTGAGAGACACGTAGAATGGGCCGCAGAAATCTACCCCACAAATCAAAAAGGGCCGAGCTCTTCGCACTCTATCAGCTGGCAGGTTTCCCATGATCTGTCCCTGTAGGACTGGCTTGTATCGGAAGCAGTGCACACAATTTCTCAGGATCCTTGTACATGCTTCTCGAGCATTGATTAGCCATATCTGCTGCCTTAGCAACGAAACCATGACTTTGGCGCCTGCATGGTAGTGAGTCCGATGCAAATTGCGAAGATAAAGCGTCACGAACTGCGACTTTTGCGACAGCAGCAGAGGAAATTTGGCGTCATACGGAATCTCTGCGTTGAGCAACCTTCCTCCCACTCGAATCAGTCGCAGCGTTACTCCGTCGAGTTCGCTCGTATGTATGAACGGGTTTAGTCGTTGAAGATGCGGTGACAGGATTTCCGACCTCGCTAGCTTGTGGAATTCTGGTCCCAACTCGTGTCTTTGGACTCCTTCTACCAGCCTTAGAAATGAGACCTTAAGTTCTGTGGCTGACAGAATGACCTCTCGACTACGCTTGCTTCCTTGTAGGAACCGGTTTACATATGCCATAATCCGAAGCAATTTCTCAAAGGAAGAGCATCTTTCAATCAACTCGATGAAATCATTGGCCTGACACTTTGCCACTGAATGTGTTGCCAAACACTTCTTGTTTTCCGACCGTTCCATTTCTGGGGACAACTCAACCTGATGTAGACATGGCCACTCCTCAGAATTCCTGAGCAGAAATTGGGGACCCTCAGTCCACAATGAGCACGTTACACCGTCTACGTCTGTGCCACGTGACACCAAATCGGCTGGGTTTTGCTCAGTAGGAACGTGCCGCCAAGTCACACCGCTTGACGATTCCTGGATTTCAGCAACCCTATTGGCCACAAACGTTGCGAGCGTGGCTGGATCCCTTTCCAGCCAGTACAAGGTGACTTGGGAGTCCGACCAAAAGTTCACACTTTCGATCATGAACTTGTCCAGGAGCGGTTTTACTTGAGCCCATAAAGTGGATAACAGGAGTGCTGCGCACAATTCGAGTCTTGGAATCGATTTCGTTTTGAGAGGAGCTACTCGAGACTTTGCGGTAAGAAGCTTAGACACGACATTTTTACCATCACTGGTACGGATGTAAATGCAGCATCCGTACGCTTCACCTGATGCGTCTGCGAATCCGTGAATCTGAACGCTTTTATGCGTGGGAAGGCCAATGTAGCGAGGTATGGTTATCTTGTCTAATTCAAACAAATTTTGCTTGAAGTGGTTCCAACTCGTGTGCAAACTCATGGGAACCGACTCGTCCCAATCCAACTTTTGCCGCCACAATTTCTGCAGCAATATTTTTGCCCTCGTTATTAAGGGACATAATAACCCTAATGGGTCGAACAATCGGGACGCAACTGACAAAATGTTTCGCTTTGTAGGGGTCAATGAATCAAATGAGTCATCTAAATGATAATGGAACAAATCATTTTGCGGATTCCATCTAATTCCGAGCGTTTTAACAGACGACGAAGGATCAAACTGCAGCGACTTCTCCTGGCCACTATCGGACAGCAGCTGGGGATGATTTGACGCCCACTTGGCCAACTTAAAACCCCCGGATTCTAAGACCTCACACACTTCCAGCCGAATACGTTCTAAATCTTCCAGACTGTTTGCTCCAGTAAGCATATCATCGACGTAAAAGTCACTTTTTATGACTTGTGATGCAATAGGATGGGACTCAGCATAAACGTCTGCCAATTCAACGAGACAGCGGATGGCCAGAAATGGAGCTGAGGCTGTCCCATAAGTAACCGTATTCAGGCGATACGTTTGAACATCTACATTTGCCTTATCCCTCCACAGAATCAATTGGAAATTTCGGTCTTCTTCGGCGACCTGAACTTGCCTATACATTTTGGAGATGTCAGCTGTGAGCGCAAAACGATTTAATCGAAATCGGGCAAGAGTTGCGTAAAGCTCCCTCTGAATAGTTGCACCCACCATCAAAGTCTCATTTAATGAGATTGAAGTCGATGTTTTGCTCGATGCATCGAAAACGACGCGTAGCTTGGTCGTTTTACTATCAGGTCTCAGGACACATTGATGTGGAATGTAGTAATGGCGTCCTGGAGGAGTGTCTGGAAGCAATGACATGTGGCCAAGGATGAGATACTCTTTCATAAACTCCATATACAGATCATGCAAATACTGATCTCGTGCAAGTCTGCGTTCTAGGGATAGAAAGCGGCGTTTTGCCGTCTCGAACGAGAAACCCAACACGTTGGGATTTATTTTAAATGGCAGCCCCACTTCAAAACGACCCGATTCGAGCCTGCGTAAAGTCTGCTTAAAGTTTTGTTCGCAAGCCAATTTTTCAGCTGTATATACAGCCTTCGACTTCTCTGGGACCTGTTCCAATTCCCAAAAGCGCTCCACCAGAGAGTCGAGAGAACAATGATCGCTACCAACAGCGATATTGCATACAGCATCCTGTGCTGATGCCTTATATTTTCCTGATACAATCCATCCCAACAATGTTTTTTGGATTGTTGGATGTTCGGAACTTGCCTTTAATTGGCCTACACACATTAACTCAAAAAAGGTTTCTGCCCCTATCAATAAGTCAACCTTAGCAGGCTTGTAAAACTGCGGGTCTGCCATCTGCAGGTTTGCTGGTATCTTCCATTGGGCGAAATTGACAACATGATCGGGTTGGTATGTGGAAATCGACCTTAACACCCAAAAATCGGAATCAAAGTTGTGATCGTTGATACGAGATTGGACAGAAGTATGAATCTTGTGCTTTATGACGGACGAGTTTTTTCCAACAGTTGTGATATTAAGGCACGACTCATCACGGCGCAATCGTAAGCGCTGGGCTAGATCGTCGGATATAAAATTAATTTAGGAGCCGGAATCTAGAAGTGCACGTGCATACTGAAATTGTCCGGACCGATCTTGCACCTTTACAACAGCGGTAGCAAGAATAACCTGGTCAGCACTAGCAACGTGACTAGAATAAGCTGTCTGAGGCTCAGACGATGACGAATGTTCTACTGGCACAGAACTAGGCCCATTTTGCTGTGGCTCAACCCCGTATCGATGAAGCAGAGTGTTATGGGGCTTAGAGCACACTCGACATTTTGCTGTCTTGCACCTCGTCACTGTATGACCTGGCTTCAAACAATTTATGCACAGTCGGAGTTGCTTGGTGATATCGAACCGTTGAAGAACAGGAAGAGCACTAAACGATTGACAATTGCTTATGGTATGATTCCCCGCGTGGCAATAGCTACATTTCGAATCAGCTCGCCTATCCGTCTTTGCACATGAAAATGACGATTTAGTGGGTCCTTTACTTGTCTCTTGTTTAGTTTTACCCTTATTCCGTGTTGACTCTTCGGCAGCTAGATGCTGATAGCGCCGATTCAGCTGGGCTGCGCACTCTGACCAAGACGGTAGTTTATCGTAATCCAGTTGCTCTTCGAACTGAGACTTCGTTGTGGGATCTACTTTAGACAGCGCTATGTGAATTAGCATCGCGCTATTTATGTCTTTTTCACTTCCTAACGACTGCAGAGAAGAATATATGGCTGACACCGTGTCAATGAGGGACCTAAGGCATGAAGCAGAAGCTTTTGTTGGGTTGAAAAGTGGTTGAATTTTTCCACATTTGATAATATTGGGTCGTTATGCACCAAACTCTCGAAAAGGCTTATAAAGTTTTTAAATTCAGAATGTTTTCCACTAAACTTGGGGAGATTCATTTTAGGCAGATGTGATGAATGACGCTGGCTACTCCTATCCCTCCTCTGTATTCGCTGAGTTTCGGGTTCTTTAAGTGCAGACATGTACAGAGCCTTTGTGGTAACACACATATCCTCGACCGATGCTCGTAGATCGTTGTTGGGATTTAAACAATCCACGTCTGCCTGTATATCCATCAACTTTTCACAATAATTTTCGATCAGCTCGAGTCTGCATTTAATTTGAAGAGAGTCGAACGAAATAGTTTTTTCTTCAAAGGCCGTTCTCACACGCCTTAGATCGCCCATCACCCTATCGTGTCTTTGCATTGCTGTTGCTAACTTTTGCAGGACTTTTGGACCCCCTCCTTCTTTTGAACCTCCTTCCCTGGTAACAATTTCCCTTTCCTTTTCACTCATTCTGGCGCTTTCTCTTACTTTAAGAGGGTCGGAAAGTAATGCACTGGGTTTAGACAATGGTTAACCAAAATACTGTATGGTATGCAAAAACTATGAAAGAACGCGAAATTTCCACAAAAAACTATGTATCGGCTTAACGCAGCGAAACAAACACAAATTATGCTGCCAATGCACACAACCAAACGCAGCCAAATTATGCACAATTTGGCGCAACGATAGCGTTACCGAAGTAAAGGCAGCACCAATAAGCGGTACTTCGCAAAAGAGAATTGAAAACAGCGGCAATGACCGGAGCGTCTGATTAGCAAGTACCGTAAACCCTCATCAATTTGCACTTTTCTTCAATCCACCAATATTCCGCATATAATAAATATTTTATTTTGCTGGCTGTTCACTTTGGTTTATTTTATTACTTTGTGTTTTATTTAATTGGTATTCCAATTCAACGAGGTGCCAATTAAATTGAGATCAGTGGCCAAATAGAGAAACACAGCGCACAAAATGGTGGCTTGGTTCTAGCACTCAATTTTTTTCGCACTAAATACCTGAGAATTCGGCATAGATTAGCCGAACACTTTCCTTTTTTGTTGAGTAAAGATGAATCCAATTTGTCGCACAAAACCAGCCAGCTAGAGCTCTATTCGCAACAGAACAAAAAAAACCAATGACTTGTGCCGAGACAACGAAGATGCACTGTAGGTCACTGGTTTGTCGTGCGAATTTCCACGAAATGCTGGATGCCGATGTCCCTGCTCGGGCGCCAATATAAATTCGGAAGACTTTTTCCAAAAACAAACGTGATGATGACTCCGGTCCAGCGGGCTCTAGTTTCGGTTTTTGCCTTAAATTGTCAGGTAATGTATGACTAAAAAAAAACAAGTGCTCGACTTCAAAGCATTTATTGGACTGGTCGCAGCCAGAGATAGCAAAACTCCCCGACTCCACCGTCGAGCCGATCTTGAATGCGCAGAGAGCAGTACAAGAGCGCGGCGTGTGAGAGCAAAAGCTCTGCTCACAACATCGCACACGCTACGATAGGGTAATTACGATCGTCTGCTGCAACAATCAGTAATCGGAATCTAGGGTGACCTGTGTCGTGGACAACATGTGATCATCGATTCGTGAGTACGAACATACCCGCGAAATAGCAGGGTATAGCAGCGGTGCAGCGTAATGAAAGGGAGAGCGTGATAGCTCACACGCCAAGAGCGAGCTTTGGTTCGAAGAGAATTCGGACATATGCGTGCGTATTCACACACATATAAACGTGCATTAATTTGATCATCGACATTCTCTTTGCTTTGTCTTGTTCTTTTCTTTTGCTTGCATTCTTGTGTTTGCACTTCAATTAAATTTGACTTTAAATGTAAAATCATATAAACATATAAAGTTATATTAAGGAATATCTTTCCTATAGAATTAATTTCTTTATCATATGTCTTAAGTCCTTTCCTAATCAACTCAATGTTAAGCCTTGATTCACTCTGGCAATGTCGGCCAAAATGTCATTCTTTAATTCTTTACTATTTTTATATAATTAATATTGTTCCACAGCTACCGAAGCAGTTCATTGGGCCCAACGAGCTCGTCAAGGAAAGTGTTTGAATTTGGTAATGATCATTAATTTCGTATTGAATGGAAATGTTGACCTTCGTGAGTAAAAAGGCTCAGTTTTGCTATGAATTGTATTTTATATTCTTAAGTTAATGAACCTTTTGTTATATATGAATCTTTTGAATCTTGATTAATCGAACTATTTTGAATTGACATGAATTTGGAATAAATAACAACCATTCTGTCTAAGTACATAATGCCAATGATGCATCGAGTGTAATAATGCAGCGGTAGTTACGTTAGGGGCCATGCCAACATCGTTACACGCATTGCCGAAGGTAGGGAGGGTATAGAAGAACTAGTGATCTCCTACACCTAGGATCACTAAATTAAATACGCGACTACCGGATTCCTTCTTGCCATCTATACCGACCGGGGATTGATTACATTTGTTTTTTTTTTGTTTTGATCAAAGTAGATTCTGTGTCAGTGCACTTAAATTTTTATAATATGGAGAGAACAAGGAAGTATAGGGATAGGAAAGACCCCGACCCCATCCGGCGAGCTGAGCCCAGAGCGCAGTATAGTGCACTAACTCCGATTCTCTTTCCTGCTGAGGCTGCATTGCCAACAAGATTTAACCAGCCCGTAGCCGTAACATTATACGAGGGGAAACGTTGTGAGTTGCTGCGGAGACCGCAACTCTAAATTTATACCCGATACTAAGTCAGTACGGCTCTCCTACGGCAGACGCCGCTAATATTAAACGACACGACAAAGAGTGCGTGCGAGAGAGACAGAAAATCAGTCTGAGCGTGACGTCGGGGGCTGCGTAGCCAGTGCAATTTGATTTGTTCCTTTTGGCTATAAAAATTATCTGATCTGATCCAGATTCAGCGATCTGATAGATATGGTCATTATCTATTATTCTGCGTTTTTAGTTTTCTCGAATGTGCAATATTGTGGATGCAACAGATTTTCGTCCTTTGTGGGGGCGGAAGTGGGCGGGGCAAAGTTTTGAAATATTTTTGTAGCAGTGACATATCACAGAAGTCTGGATCCAAAACATCGTTGCTCTAGATCTTATAGTCTTTGAGCACTAGGCGCTGAAGGGGACGGACGGACGGACGGACGGACGGACGGACAGACGAACAGACAGACAGGGCTCAATCGACTCGGCTATTGATGCTGATCAAGAATATATATACTTTATGGGGTCGGAAACGATTCCTTCTGGACGTTACACACATCCACTTTTACCACAAATCTAATATACCCCAATACTCATTTTGAGTATCGGGTATAAAAACTATATTTTATGAGATTCTGAACAAGTACAGAAAGGACGACTGGAACATTCTATCAACAGATGCCTCAGTTACAGAAAGTACATGTGGCATAGGAATAGTAGTGGAAATATCCACAAGTACAAAATAGAAAACAGATTATCCTCAGTAGGTGCCGAACTCGTAGGCCTTAAAAAGGCCTGCGAACTATGTCTTAAATATAATTACAACGAGGGGGAACGTTGTGAGTTGCTGCGGAGACCGCAACTCTACAGTTATACCCGATACTAAGTCAGTATGGCTCTCCTCCGGCAGACGCCGCTAATATTAAACGACACGACAAGGAGTGCGTGCGAGAGAAACAGAAAATCAGTCTGAGCGTGACGTCGGGGGCTGCGTAGCCAGTGCAAATTGATTTGTTCCGTTTGGCTATAAAAATTATCTGATCTGATCTATATTCAGCAATCTGATAGATATGGTCATTATCTATGATTCTGCGTTTTTAGTTTTCTCGAATGTGCAATATTGTGGATGCAACAGATTTTCGTCCTTTGTGGAGGCGGAAAAGGGTGGGGCGAAATTCTGAGATAAACGTTTTATAGTGAGATCTAACAGAAGTGCGGATACCAAATTTGGTTACTCTAGCCTTAATAGTCTCTGAGATTTGTGGAGGCCCCAGATTTTCGTCCTTTGAGGGGGCGGCAGGGGGAGGGGCGAAATTTGGACACGAAACGGTCAAGGTCCGATATCACAGGAGTGTGGATACCAAATTTGGTTGCTCTGGCTCTTATAGGTTCTTAGATCCTTGAACTCATATTTTGCAATTGGCAAAGCCGTCCATGAAACCTGTGTGTTAGAGAGAGACAGAGTGAGAAAGAATGAAATTGTTTTCTTGATTCTGGCTATAATAATTATACGATCTGGTTGAGATTTTACACTCTAGAACATATAGTCATCCTCACCGAATCTGCGTTTTTGGTTTTATCGTATCTTTAAAAATGTGGATGCCACAGATTTTCGTCCTTTGTGGGGGCGGAAGTGGGCGGGGCGAAGTTTTGAAATATTTTTGTAGCAGTGACATATCACAGAAGTCTGGATCCAAAACATCGTTGCTCTAGCTCTTATAGTCTTTGAGCACTAGGTGCTGAAGGGGACGGACGGACGGACGGACGGACGGACAGACGGACAGACAGACAGGGCTCAATCGACTCGGCTATTGATGCTGATCAAGAATATATATACTTTATGGGGTCGGAAACGATTCCTTCTGGACGTTACACACATCCACTTTTACCACAAATCTAATATACCCCAATACTCATTTTGAGTATCGGGTATAAAAATGGCGCCCAACGTGGGGCCGAAGACGAAACGACGTGTTATAATCGGAAAAGTGTAGAAAAGATACGATTATTTCCAAATGAGGATAATTAAAATAAAAAAATTAAGAGGAAATATGGCCAGTAAAGATAATAGCTTTGAAACTGCATTAAGTCAGCATGGCTATTGTCGCATTTGCCACGATAAACTTGAGAAAGATCAATTGTTTGCCACGACACCGTGTCAACATCAATTTCACCATTCCTGTTTGACCGATTGGCTTAAGAGTTCACCGAGTTGTCCAACCTGTCGCGGACTATGCACTACAGAATTGTTAGTTCGGGGAAATGTTGATTTGGCGACGGAATTAAATAACGCGGACCTTGCAGAGGTAGGAGATTCGAACACTGAAGGAATTCCCCTCGATGCGCCAGGGCCAAGTGGAAGTAGATTTCGAGGTAGAGGCAGAGGCGCTATTCCCAAGTCAAATATAGTAACGAGATCTAAGCAAAGGGAGGGAAATCCTACCCCTACAGACCCAACTAGCCAATCGCTGAATTCATCTAACGCCATGGATAAAAGTGAAATTGTTAATTTGGTAAGGTCAATGATGGGCACCCAACAAAAGACGTTGTTGGAGAAGCTAACCGCCCATATAGAGACAGCATTGAGCCATCAGCTGACTTCGTTTCAATTGAGATCGGGACTTGCGGAGCAGGCTTCGAATTATCAGCATGTACCAGCAGACGTTAGGAGTAGAGCAAGCCAAGAGTCAGACTTAAGGAATACTAGCAATCGCTCTGCAGTTTCAATTTCACCAGAAAAGGTAGGACATGTTATTCAAAACTGGAAGGTAAAGTTTGACGGTAGTAAGGACGGTCTATCGGCCACAGAATTTATTTACCGGGTACGTTCCTTGACGGCACAGACCCAGGGAAACAATTTCCAGCTGGTTTGCGATCATTTGCACTTATTGTTATCCGCAAAAGCAGGTGATTGGTTCTGGCAGTTTCATCGTAAACATGAAGAGTTCGCGTGGGAGACTTTTTGTCTGGCATTTAGGGATAAATATGACGATGCTGCCACGGATGTCGACATATGGCGTAGAATCGCGAAACGAAAGCAAGGGGAAAATGAACCTTTTGATTCCTATCAGAATAGTATAGAAGAGTTGGTGAATAGACTCGAGCGTAGCCTACCAGAATGCGACCTTGTTAAGCGGTTGATTGACAATTCGAAAAGTACACTTCATCACGAGTTACTACATTTGAATATCACTTCGATAAAGAAATTACTTTTAGAGGTTAAAAAGCACGAACAATTTTATTCGGAACTTCGAAACCCTTCTTACAAAACGCCTTTTGTAAACCGGCGCAACATCTCCGAGATCTCTCCGGAGAGGGAACACCTTGATAAGATAGGGCATAGATGGGATGATTGTGTGGAACCTAGAAGCATATTTTGTTACGGTTGTGAAACCAAGAATTTTTACAAGCCACGTTGCTCTAAGTGCCATCCTTCGGAAAACCGGCTGCGGGATGTGTCAACGAACCCCCTGTAGGCACATCCGTACCAAAACATAGCGAAAGCATCAGTCAGACTATAGATGAGGGTTTAGCTAAAACCGCTATGGACTCAGGATTTTTATCGGATAAACGACCAACTAGATATTTACCCTTACATGTAAGACTGTCAAATTACAAGAAAGCTAGAAATAGGATATTTGGCGATCTTTGTACCATATCAACTACGACAAAATCTAAAAGATCTACCCTTCGATTACGCAAATTTTGGAAAACAGTTGTTAGCACTCGACAATGCTTAATTGCTTCCATATTCAGTACGGGAGATAACCGTCTGTACACACCCATCACGATTGAAGACAACCTTGTCCAACGCCTTGTTAGATTCTGGAGCGTCGGTTAGTTGCGTTGGCAACAATGCCGCCCGTGCTCTCCTTAACCATCCGAAATCACGTAAGTGTTCGGGAAGGGTTAAAACCGCCAGCGGAACCAAATGCTCGGTTGAGGGCATTTTCACAGCGACTATTACATATCGTAGTCTCACGGAAAGTATAGATTTTTTTATCATACCAAACTTAACCCAAGAGGTTTACTTAGGAATTGACTTTTTTATGAAATTTAAACTTGCTGATCGACTCATGAGCGAAAGTGGTAGATCTATAAACTCATCTACTGACGATTCATTTTGCCTTGACAGAGTGTCAGCAATAACATTTTGTGAACCCTTCCGGTGTTCAATGCGAAAATAAAAACCCTGTAACTGTATAGCCCATCGCGCGAGCCTTCCAGACAAATCCTTTTGTCGCATCAACCATCTATAAACTCATCTACTGACGATTCATTTTGCCTTGACAGAGTGTCAGCAATAACATTTTGTGAACCCTTCCGGTGTTCAATGCGAAAATCAAAACCCTGTAACTGTATAGCCCATCGCGCGAGCCTTCCAGACAAATCCTTTTGTCGCATCAACCACTGCAATGCTGCATGGTCGGTTATTACTAAGAATTCCTGGCCTTCTATGTAAGCTCGAAATTTCTTAATTTCCTCGTGTATTTATTGATCTCGCGAGAGTCTAAACACAACCGAACCTTATCACCTTTTTGAACAAGAACACAATTACTACTCCAAGGACTGCAAGAAGGTTCTATGATATCGAGAGCTAACATGTTATCTACCTCAGCAAACATAAGTTTTTCGCGCGCAGGGGAGATTGGCCAGTGTCTTTGTTTAATCGCCTTAGCATCACCTACGTCGATCGAGTGCGAAATAATGCTGGTTCTGCCCAATCCGTCTCGTCCGTACGAAGGAAAAATTTCGACGACACCTTGCAGTCTCTCCTGCTCTTTACTAGAAAGTTTGTGTAACTTGGGTGAGCTTTCCTCATCCTCCGTGGGACCTATATCTAACTCAGAGACACTTTCGCTGGTTCCGCTGGCGGTTTTAACCCTTCCCGAACACTTACGTGATTTCGGATGGTTAAGGAGAGCACGGGCGGCATTGTTGCCAACGCAACTAACCGACGCTCCAGAATCTAACAAGGCGTTGGACAAGGTTGTCTTCAATCGTGATGGGTGTGTACAGACGGTTATCTCCGATCATCGATTTAGAGTCCGAGCATTTCACTTCGTTGGAATATCTTGATTTAATTGAACGCATTCAGCAGAACCAAGAGAAACTTCCAGATTTAAAAATAACAGATGGCTATGTATACAAACGCACCGAAGCTTCGATTGGAGATTCTGAATCTGACCACCAGTCGTGGAAGTTATGGGTACCCTCTGGCCTAGTCAGTAGTGTTATCAAACAAGCCCATGATTCTCCTAGCGCATCACATGGCGGGATGGGTAAAACCGTTGAAAAACTTAAGAGATACCTGTTCTGGCCCAAGATGTTGGTTCAATTCCGAGAGTATGTGAATAATTGTGTCATTTGTAAACAGACCAAAAGTCCCAATATAGTATTACGACCACCATTGGGAAAGCCAATGCAATCAGAGAGACCTTTTCAACGACTCTACATGGATCTGTTAGGTCCATACCCTCGTTCAAAGGCAGGGAATATCGGATTATTAATAATCGTGGATCATTGTACAAAATTCCATTTCCTCTGTCCATTGAAACGATTCACTTCCGGAAAGATTTGCGAGTACTTAGAAAATTCCATTTTCTTTACGTTTGGAGTGCCGGAATCCATCTTAACGGACAAAGGTTCTCAATTTCGATCAGGATTCTTTGAGGCTTTTCTAACTCGATTTTCAATTAAACACTTTTGTACCGCTTTTTATTCGCGCTCAAGCGAATGCAAGCGAGCGCTTAAACCGATCGGTTTTGGCGGCGATCCGTGCGTACGTGGGGAAAGATCACACTACCTGGGATCAACGACTGAATGAGATTAACGGTGCTATTCGATCCAGTCTACATACAACCACCGGATATTCTCCTTACTTTCTTACGTTTGGGCAAAACATGATTTTGAATGGCAAGGATTACGAATTGCTCAGGAAACTTTACTTGCTATCAGATGATTCTAGAGTTAATTACCCCGATGCTCTGCAGTTGGCAAGGTATGCAGCAAAGGTCAACAATGCAAAGGCTCATGCAACCAACGCGAGGGTATACAATTTGAGGAGTAGAAACATACAATTCAACGTCGGAGATCAGGTTTACGTTCGCAATTTCTCCCAAAGCAACGCGTCTAAACAATTCAGCCATAAATTAGCGCAGGTGTTTGTGACAGCAACAGTAACGAAAAAGCTAAGTCCTGTTTATTACGAATTATCGAACGAGAAAGGAAAGAAAATGGGAGTATACCACGTAAAGGATATTCAAACCCGCTAATTCACTGTCCTTCTTTTCTTTTCGATTACGATCCCTGTCGATCACTCCGGGACATAATCTGGTGGTGGAGAGTGTAGTGGCCACTGAAGCAAACCCAGATTAAATTCCCTAATAATTTCCCAGATGTAAAGCAGATTCAAATCACGCGCCAACTTGATTAGTTCGAACACCAAGGCTTTAAAAACAGCTACTTCGAATATGGATCTTTAATTGCTCGAATGTTCTTTTTCGTCTCTCGAGACCGAATTCCATGGAAGGGTCCCGTTAAAGCTCGTCTATGCCGCTTAAGCCGACAGCGACGGTGAACACGCGGATCAATTCAATTTTTCTCCCAAAACACTTCGGTTGTGCCTGTGCCAATAGTGCCAAACTCTAGTGGAAGTTCACGTGTCCCTGTATTACATAATACATACCAAATTACATAACTGCAAGTCGGCGGAGAATCGACTAAAAAAGCAAGATCAAGCTATATTGTGTGGTGAAAGTGCAAAGTGCTACGTAGAGAAAAAGAAGGTGATTATAGAGGAAAGCAGGTTTGGTACATTCACTGAATTCCGAATCTATTACAGAATCTCTTGGTCACTGCCGTGCTTTGGCGCTCTCACGCCTAACCCCCCCACGCAACCACCAGTGTCTTATTTTTGGCCGCTTCGAATTACCAGCGTTTCCGTTGTACGGACGATCTGTAAAGACTTTTGAATGCCCTCTAATCGTATCTTGCGAGATGCAACTCAACATCCTTGATGCGGAATCGACAACGCCTAGGAATTAAAGTGGAAATTTATGTCAGCTAAAATTGTGCAGAAGATGTGAATACAAGATCAGTAATCGGAATCTAGGGTGACCTGTGTCGTGGACAACATGTGATCATCGATTCGTGAGTACGAACATACCCGCGAAATAGCAGGGTATAGCAGCGGTGCAGCGTAATGAAAGGGAGAGCGTGATAGCTCACACGCCAAGAGCGAGCTTTGGTTCGAAGAGAATTCGGACATATGCGTGCGTATTCACACACATATAAACGTGCATTAATTTGATCATCGACATTCTCTTTGCTTTGTCTTGTTCTTTTCTTTTGCTTGCATTCTTGTGTTTGCACTGCAATTAAATTTGACTTTAAATGTAAAATCATATAAACATATACAGTTATATTAAGGAATATCTTTCCTATAGAATTAATTTCTTTATCATATGTCTTAAGTCCTTTCCTAATCAACTCAATGTTAAGCCTTGATTCACTCTGGCAATGTCGTCCAAAATGTCATTCTTTAATTCTTTACTATTTTTATATAATTAATATTGTTCCACAGCTACCGAAGCAGTTCATTGACGAGCTCGTCAAGGAAAGTGTTTGAATTTGGTAATGATCATTAATTTCGTATTGAATGGAAATGTTGACCTTCGTGAGTAAAAAGGCTCAGTTTTGCTATGAATTGTATTTTATATTCTTAAGTTAATGAACCTTTTGTTATATATGAATCTTTTGAATCTTGATTAATCGAACTATTTTGAATTGACATGAATTTGGAATAAATAACAACCATTCTGTCTAAGTACATAATGCCAATGATGCATCGAGTGTAATAATGCAGCGGTAGTTACGTTAGGGGCCATGCCAACATCGTTCCACGCATTGCCGAAGGTAGGGAGGGTATAGAAGAACTAGTGATCTCCTACACCTAGGATCACTAAATTAAATACGCGACTACCGGATTCCTTCTTGCCATCTATGCCGACCGGGGATTGATTACATTTGTTTTTTTTTTGTTTTGATCAAAGTAGATTCTGTGTCAGTGCACTTAAATTTTTATAATATGGCGAGAACAAGGAAGTATAGGGATAGGAAAGACCCCGACCCCATCCGGCGAGCTGAGCCCAGAGCGCAGTATAGTGCACTAACCCCGATTCCCTTTCCTGCTGAGGCTGCATTGCCAACAAGATTTAACCAGCCCGTAGCCGTAACATTATAGTCCGTGGTTAGAAATGGCGCATTAAAGCCGGTGGTGAGGAAAAATTATGGCCCGAGAGATGCCCTGAATAATTAAAATTAATAGTTACGCTTTTTGGAAACCAGATATCAGTTTTCCAATTATCAGTTCCAAAACAGACCAATGAAGTTCCTTATATTTAGCTTTAATTATTAGTTGGGCCCGTTCGTATTAAGAATTTATATAAAGTATGGAAAATAGATAGAGGAAATTGTGAGAAACCTAAGAAGTACCGAGAAGAAAAGGAAAAACAGAAATTTAATGGTTTTAGGACTAACTCCGTATGAGGAAAGTCAAAGGTTGCGAAAAATAACAATGTAAACGAAAGGAAGGATAATGTTCTATTTCAGAGTCGCCGGGAGATCGATCTTTCGCCGATGGAGGAGCATGACTGCGTGAGTACAATCCTGCGCCTTTCGTTTGATTCTGGTAGTTGCGCCCGATCCTAATCTCTCAGAAAAGAAAATAAGACTTGAACATAAGATAGAATCGCTAATGAATAGCTACCATCTTACACTTTCCTCACTATATCCCATATTACCCGTCGTGTACAAACAACCGAAGTAACGAAAAATGTAAATGAATTTATGCCAGGGTATTCTGCTTACAATAAGACGAACTTTAATCATTAACTTCACCCATCTCACGTTATATACGCCTCAGAATCTTTTCACACATGCCTATACATGTGCATATACTCGATATAAATACCTAGAATTAGAAAATTATGCCAGGAATACCCTGCTTACAATAAGACGAGCTTTAATCATTAACTTCACCCCATATCACGTTATATACGCCTCAGAATCTTTTCACACATGCCTATACGTGTACATATATTAGATATAAAGACCTAGCATTAGAAAATTATGCCATCTCCGATTATATTAGTTTTAACCGTTTCTCGAACAAATACACACATCGGCATAAGTATTTTGACAAAAATTATGCACAACATATTCGGTTGTAACTTCTTATTTTTTCAAAGTAGAAACTATATTCATTTATCGTAGATAGGTATTATATTAAGCTATTAACAATATGTAAACAAAGTATGATAAGTGGGTTTATTGTTAAATGAAAATTAATTATTCCTAAACAGACGGTGGCATAAGTATTTTGACATTTTATAAAATGTAAAAAAAAAACAAAAACGAATGGAACGAACTAACTTTTTATGATGAATCAGCAAAATATATATCCTCCCTTTGCCTCTATCACCTTTTGCAGACGTCTCGGAACTGACTCCACTAAGCTGTGGATATAAGCCAGCAGAATTTCTCTCCAGAGTGATTTCACCTCTCAGATTTTATTCTCACGGTTCCTTGTCAAATTTGGAGTCCGGTTTCTTTTTATATAAGACCAGAGATTCTCGATAATGTTTAAGTCTGGGCTCTTGGCCGGCTAGTCCAAAGTATTAACCCCAATGTCCTTCAAGAATTGGGTAACGAGTTTAGCTTTATAACACGGGGCGTTGTCCTGTTGGAAGGTAAAGGACTCCCCAATAAAATGATCTCCAGAGGAGAAAGCGTGATTGTTTAGCACTTCCAAATATTTGTCTTTATTCATGCTACCATCAACAGGAACTAAATTTCGCGAGCCATTGTAGGCGACGCATCCATAACACATTATGGTCCCACCTCCATGGATCGCTCTTACACATATAGGTGCCACTTTTTTGCGACGGTCTTTTAGGGTTCTTACGAAAACTTTTTTTTTTTTGAGCCGTGAAACTGAAAAGCACTTTCATCGCTCCATAAAAAATTTTTCCAAAATTAAAATTATTTGCCGATCAATTTTTTGGCAAATTCAAGGCGCTTTGACTTATTGCGCTGTGTTATTTGCAGTATAGCTCTAGTAATATATGTTCCAAAATCAGTTTCCTTAAGACGTCTACGTATTGTCCGTTCGCTGACATCAAAATTTCCTGTTTCCTTCAAGTCATTGGCAACCGATCGAGGAGTTTTTAAGACATCCTGCTTAAATTGCCGCAAACTAAAAGTGTCTACCTTGGAAGTTGTCTTTCGTGGTCTGCCACAACGTGTAGCGTTTTTTGCAGTGTTGGTTTTTTATACCCGATACTCAAAATGAGTATTGGGGTATGTTAGATTTGTGGTAAAAGTGGATGTGTGTAACGTCCAGAAGGAATCGTTTCCGACCCCATAAAGTATATATATTCTTGATCAGCATCAATAGCCGAGTCGATTGAGCCCTGTCTGTCTGTCCGGCCGTCCGTCTGTCCGTCTGTCCGTCCCCTTCAGCGCCTAGTGCTCAAAGACTATAAGAGCTAGAGCAACGTTGTTTTGGATCCAGACTTCTGTGATATGTCACTGCTACAAAAATATTTCAAAACTTCGCCCCGCCCACTTCCCCCACAAAGGACGAAAATCTGTGGCATCCACATTTTTAAAGATACGATAAAACCAAAAACGCAGAATCGTAGAGGATGACTATATGTTCTAGAGTGTAAAATCTCAACCAGATCGTATAATTATTATAGCCAGAATCAAGAAAACAATTTCATTCTTTCTCGCTCTGTCTCTCTCTAACACACAGGTTTCATTGTCGGCTTTGCCAATTGCAAAATATGAGTTCAAGGATCTCAGAACCTATAAGAGCCAGAGCAACCAAATTTGGTATCCACACTCCTGTGATATCGGACCTTGACCGTTTCGTGTCCAAATTTCGCCACACCCCCTTTCGCCCCCGCAAAGGACGAAAATCTGGGGCATCCACAAATCTCAGAGACTATTAAGGCTAGAGTAACCAAATTTGGTATCCGCACTTCTGTTAGATCTCACTATAAAACGTATATCTCAGAATTTCGCCCCACCCCCTTCCGCCCCCACAAAGGACGAAAATCTGTTGCATCCACAATATTGCAGATTCGAGAAAACTAAAAACGCAGAATCATAGATAATGGCCATATCTATCAGGCTGCTGAATCTGGATCAGATCGGATCATTTTTATACCCAAAAGGAACAAATCAATTGGCACTGGCTACGCAGCGCCCGACGTCACGCTCAGACTGATTTTCTGTCTCTCTCGCACGCACTCTTTGTCGTGTCGTTTAATATTAGCTGCGTCTGCCGGAGGAGAGCCATACTGACTAAGTATCGGGTATAACTGTAGAGTTGCGGTGTCCGCAGCAACTCACAACGTTCCCCCTCGTTTAAATTTGTTTTTTTATAGCAGTTTGTCTGACGTGAAATATACTATAATCTACTGATATTTTGCACTGAAATACCAGAGTTGAACTTCACTATTATTTCATTTTTAAGAGATTCACTGAATTCCTTTCGGTTACTCATATTTCACAAATTATTGTACGAAAACAATTTTTATCGGCATTTACAATCTCTAAACTGAGATAATCCGTAATAATGGTTTCGCTTTCTATCAACAGCAGATCAATGCAAATTAATTGAAGTTCTGACAAAATACTTTTGTCCAGCCAAGATCAGATTACGAATGAGAATAAGAAGCATATTAACAAAACGCAAAATGCATGTAGTTAGCGGTAAATCAGATAAGAGAGCTGTAACACGTAGCAATTCGTCAAAATTCAACGCTAAACGTTGCGTAGAGCTTTGTCAAAATACTTATGCCGACGTGTGTATATAATAAAATTCAGATAAAGATAAGGTAGAATGAACTCTGTGCCGGCGTGCGTGTAGCCGCGATCTAGTTGAAGGGGCCGTCTGAAACTTCCAGTTTCGAGGAAGATGGTCATAGGTTGGGTGGGCAAAATGGGCTACCACACTGACATCCGTGGGATAGCAACCGATATCTCCTCCCTTTTTCTCTCCTCCTTTTCCTCTCACCCCTTCACCCTCTTTTTCTCTCTCTCTCTCTCTCTCGCTCTCTCCTCTCCTCCTCTCCTCTCTGCCCTATCCTTTTCGAAGCCTTTTTATCTTTTTGATCGTTCTACCGATAGTTTTCTAGCACTTTATCGTCGCAGCACGCTCAATTCTTGGGAAAACAAGAAAATCGTTAAAATTGTCGTGTGATAACGTTGAAAAGTGGAGACGATCGGCACGAGCAAGAACCACCACCCCAAAGCCGACGAGCTAGAGCCGGAACATTTAAAGCGAGCCCCGCCTTTGCAGATCGCCCCTCCACTTTGTCTCACGTAGACGAGCGTTACACGTTACAGTTGTGATCTTGTCCGCATGTGAAACATTTCGCTGCACTCTTGCAATGTTGCGCCAGATGGCCAAACCTAAAGCACCTGAAACAACAAAAGGTATCACTTCTAATTTAAAATATAGCAAAAGTTTTACCCTGCCGGTAGGTACACGTTCCGCCGATGCTCTGTCTCTTCGCATAATCCGAACTATCTCCTCAATTGTGATGTCCGAGGTTACAAGCTCTGCTAGCTGTTCTTCCGAGTAGTGCCCGGGGATCCCAGCGAGCAGCGAAAACACTGTTTTCCACTATACCGTTTGCACACTCTGCCGACCCGCACACAATCCTACACCTGTCATAGCCTATTCTAGCAACCTCCTCGATATCGCAAATGTCCTGTATCAGCAGCAGATCGGATTGATCAAACTTAGCCTTTCTGGCATTATTCGGGCCTTTATGCCCCACATAATACTTGTTAACGATTATTTCCGTTTCTCGTACTCACGGAAGCCACATATTTTTCAAATATTTCAAAATATACCGTAAATATAACGATAAAAAAAGAACTTAGCCCACTTAAGCCCCCATTTATTTAAAATGGACAACAACTTGAGTGAAGCCGCGGAAAATAATACAAATAATAATAATAATTACTCTTGTATGCATAAAAGACCTCCATATCTTTCACCTTTTATAATTTTCCTGGATTGTATTTTAATACCCACTGGTCTACAATGGGTTAATTGTTCTGCCAATGCTCGGAAGTCACATTCGTCGATTTTGATATTCGATTTGATATAACTAGCTAGACAGGACCTCCAACCCTAAAAACATAATTTTATCCGATTGATGAATTAGTTTTGTATACGACTGGCTAATTTTAAGTGTGCATGGAATGAGTGTCATTGTTGCAGGGTAATTGTTTCGATGAAAAATCCTTTCACGAAAAGAACAATTTCCAAAAGAAGAGAGCATATAACCACCAACAAATTTTTCAAGAACAATTTCACGAGTTCAGAAAATGTAGCATATTTGATTGGAGAGATCAACTGGTAAATTCAAATACCTTAAATATTATTTGAGGACCATCAGATACATATGTTATAGGTAAGAAAACTACGCTTGAGTCGTGTCAATTTCCATTTATCGATGTGCGCCAGCTGTTCTGGGTGTTGTTGTCGCAGCTTTGTGGGTGTGGGAACAGGAGACAACGATAACGAATTGTCGAGGAGAAGTGCAACAGCATAAAACCTGCAGCTTTGGTCGCCGCTGCACACCTCTATACTTTATAGATACAATTATTTTTGCACTAAGCAGCGATGTCATCATCCTCAACTTCCAGCCCCACGGACAATAGCTCCCACGGTTCTGTGGCTCTTTCTTCTTTCGCCGCCATAAATGCCGTGTCAGGGACAAACACAAGCACAAGTGGGAGCCAGAAGCCATTTTCCCTCTCGGAGCGTTTGAACTTTGAGATCTACCGTTATTCCAGTTATTCGCCAAATTATCTGCCTGAGTAAGTGATTGGTGAGAGGGGGAAAGGGATAAGACGCTTTTCATTGCTGTTCTTCTGCAGTTGCATTTCGTAATTGTTGTTGTCAATTGGGCATATACATACATATGTATGTATGTGTGATATGTACATATGCATGTAGCGTTTACCGTTCAGCTATCAGATATGTTTTGTTCTTTTTTGATTAATTTTCAGGAATATACTCGTAGACACCCCGAACGATCAAACGTCCCGCTGGTCAGCCTACACCAACATCCCCCCACAGTTTCTTACCTTGAAGCTGCGACGCCCCGCCATTGTGAAGAAAATCAAATTTGGCAAATTCGAGAAGTCGCACGTTTGCAACATAAAGAAGTTTCGTGTATTTGGGGGCCTGGAGGATGAGCACATGGTCTTGTTGCTAGAGGGGTGAGCTTTGCAGTACACTCCCACAATCTTTAAATCTGAAACTGTTTTATTTCTTTGCAGTGGACTCAAGAACGACAATATACCAGAAGTATTCAACCTGCGCTGCATGACCGAAGACGGTTCGGAGAATCTACCAGTACTGTATCTCAAGATTGTTCCACTGCTGTCTTGCGGTCCATCGTTCAACTTTAGTATATGGTACATCGAAATCCACGGTCAAGACGATCCCATGTATACGTGTGCGAGGATGAAGAACTATAACACACTACGAGAAATTGAGATTATCAAGTTGTGCCTCAAGCACTTCCGGCAGCAGGGCTACATGAGTGCCTTCGGGGCGCTTCAGGAACAAACAAATGTGAAACTGGAGCACCCGCACATCAGTGAACTGCACAAATACCTGGTAATGACTCTGTAATATCAATGATTTACATTTTTCCATCGATTCCCACGATTACGTTCAAAGGTGGTGAGAAGGCCGAGCGCTTCATCGCAGAGTGCATCGATGAGGGGCTCATGGACGAATATCTTTACAAGCAAGACTATAAGCACAACTGGCATATGAAACACACTGAAAGCGAGGTAAAACCTGGTCTGTATACACCCATATCAATATGTGTATGGGAAACAAATCTAAATATTGTTTTGCAGGCACTCGTGGTGGCCATCAGTTGGTGGTGGATGCCAAAAAACGCCTCATATATTTGTATGGAGGCTGGGATGGCTATCAAGATCAGAGTGACCTTTGGGTATATATAATCGAGGAAGATGAATGGACGCTGCTATGCGAACGGTCGGAGCCATCCGGCGGTCCAACGCCGCGTTCCTGCCACAAGATGATCTTTGATCCGATTAGCAAAAACATCTTTATACTTGGTCGTTACCTAGACAACTTGATACGAACTTTAGAATGCACTAAGAGTGACTTTTATCTGTACGATACGCGGGCTCGAAACTGGATGCAGATCTGTGATGTATAATGTTACGGCTACGGGCTGGTTAAATCTTGTTGGCAATGCAGCCTCAGCAGGAAAGGGAATCGGGGTTAGTGCAGTATACTGCGCTCTGGGCTCAGCTCGCCGGATGGGGTCGGGGTCTTTCCTATCCCTATACTTCCTTGTTCTCGCCATATTATAAAAATTTAAGTGCACTTACACAGAATCTACTTTGATCAAAACAAAAAAAAACAAATGTAATCAATCCCCGGTCGGCATAGATGGCAAGAAGGAATCCGGTAGTCGCGTATTTAATTTAGTGATCCTAGGTGTAGGAGATCACTAGTTCCTCTATACCCTCCCTACCTTCGGCAATGCGTGGAACGATGTTGGCATGGCCCCTAACGTAACTACCGCTGCATTATTACACTCGATGCATCATTGGCATTATGTACTTAGACAGAATGGTTGTTATTTATTCCAAATTCATGTCAATTCAAAATAGTCCGATTAATCAAGATTCAAAAGATTCATATATAACAAAAGGTTCATTAACTTAAGAATATAAAATACAATTCATAGCAAAACTGAGCCTTTTTACTCACGAAGGTCAACATTTCCATTCAATACGAAATTAATGATCATTACCAAATTCAAACACTTTCCTTGACGAGCTCGTTGGGCCCAATGAACTGCTTCGGTAGCTGTGGAACAATATTAATTATATAAAAATAGTAAAGAATTAAAGAATGACATTTTGGCCGACATTGCCAGAGTGAATCAAGGCTTAACATTGAGTTGATTAGGAAAGGACTTAAGACATATGATAAAGAAATTAATTCTATAGGAAAGATATTCCTTAATATAACTGTATATGTTTATATGATTTTACATTTAAAGTCAAATTTAATTGCAGTGCAAACACAAGAATGCAAGCAAAAGAAAAGAACAAGACAAAGCAAAGAGAATGTCGATGATCAAATTAATGCACGTTTATATGTGTGTGCATACGCACGCATATGTCCGAATTCTCTTCGAACGAAAGCTCGCTCTTGGCGTGTGAGTTATCACGCTCTCCCTTTCATTACGCTGCACCGCTGCTATACCCTGATATTTCGCGGGTATGTTCGTACTCACGAATCGATGATCACATGTTGTCCACGACACAGGTCACCCTAAATTCCGATTCCTGATCTTGTATTCACATCTTCTGCACAATTTTAGCTGACATAAATTTCCACTTTAATTCCTAGGCGTTGTCGATTCCGCATCAAGGATGTTGAGTTGCATCTCGCAAGATACGCTTAGAGGGCATTCAAAAGTCGATACAGATCGTCCGTACAACGGAAACGCTGGTAATTCGAAGCGGCCAAAAATAAGACACTGGAGGTTGCGTGGGGGGGGGGGGGGAGTTAGACGTGAGAGCGCCAAAGCACGGCAGACCTCCAGTGACCAAGAGATTCTGTAATAGATTCGGAATTCAGTGAATGTACCAAACCTGCTTTCCTCTATAATCACCTTCTTTTTCTCTACGTAGCACTCTGCACTTTCACCACACAATATAGCTTGATCTTGCTTTTAGTCGATTCTCCGCCGACTTGCAGTTATGTAATTTGGTATGTATTATGTAATACAGGGACACGTGAACTTCCACTAGAGTTTGGCACTATTGGCACAGGTACAACCGAAGTGTTTTGGGAGAAAAATTGAATTGATCCGCGTGTTCACCGTCGCTGTCGGCTTAAGCGGCATAGACGAGCTTTAACGGGACCCTTCCATGGAATTCGGTCTCGAGAGACGAAAAAGAACATTCGAGCAATTACTCCATATTCGAAGTAGCTGTTTTTAAAGCCTTGGTGTTCGAACTAATCAAGTTGGCGCGTGATTTGAATCTGCTTTACATCTGGGAAATTATTAGGGAATTTAATCTGGGTTTGCTTCAGTGGCCACTACCCTCTCCACCACCAGATTATGTCCCGGAGTGATCGACAGGGATCGTAATCGAAAAGAAAAGAAGGACAGTGAATTAGCGGGTTTGAATATCCTTTACGTGGTATAGTCCCATTTTCTTTCCTTTCTCGTTCGATAATTCGTAATAAACAGGACTTAGCTTTTTCGTTACTGTTGCTGTCACAAACACCTGCGCTAATTTATGGCTGAATTGTTTAGACGCGTTGCTTTGGGAGAAATTGCGAACGTAAACCTGATCTCCGACGTTGAATTGTATGTTTCTACTCCTCAAATTGTATACCCTCGCGTTGGTTGCATGAGCCTTTGCATTGTTGACCTTTGCTGCATACCTTGCCAACTGCAGAGCATCGGGGTAATTAACTCTAGAATCATCTGATAGCAAGTTAAGTTTCCTGAGCAATTCGTAATCCTTGCCATTCAAAATCATGTTTTGGCCAAACGTAAGGAAGTAAGGAGAATATCCGGTGGTTGTATGTAGACTGGATCGAATAGCACCGTTAATCTCATTCAGTCGTTGATCCCAGGTAGTGTGATCTTTCCCCACGTACGCACGGATCGCCGCCAAAACCGATCGGTTTAAGCGCTCGCTTGCATTCGCTTGAGGCGAATAAAAAGCGGTACAAATATGTTTAAGTGAAAATCGAGTTAGAAAAGCCTCAAAGAATCCTGATCGAAATTGAGAACCATTGTCCGTTAAGATGGATTCCGGTAATACTATATTGGGACTTTTGGTCTGTTTACAAATGACACAATTATTCACATACTCTCGGATTTGAACCAACATCTTGGGCCAGAACAGGTATCTCTTAAGTTTTTCAACGGTTTTACCCATCCCGCCATGTGATGCGCTAGGAGAATCATGGGCTTGTTTGATAACACTACTGACTAGGCCAGAGGGTACCCATAATTTCCACGACTGGTGGTCAGATTCAGAATCTCCAATCGAAGCTTCGGTGCGTTTGTATACATAGCCATCTGTTATTTTTAAATCTGGAAGTTTCTCTTGGTTCTGCTGAATGCGTTCAATTAAATCAAGATATTCCAACGAAGTGAAATGCTCGGACTCTAAATCGATGATCGGCCCTAGATCTATAAACTCATCTACTGACGATTCATTTTGCCTTGACAGAGTGTCAGCAATAACATTTTGTGAACCCTTCCGGTGTTCAATGCGAAAATCAAAACCCTGTAACTGTATAGCCCATCGCGCGAGCCTTCCAGACAAATCCTTTTGTCGCATCAACCACTGCAATGCTGCATGGTCGGTTATTACTAAGAAATCCTGGCCTTCTATGTAAGCTCGAAATTTCTTAATTCCCTTAATAACTGCTAGACATTCTAGTTCTGTAACGGAATAATTCCGTTGAGCTTTGGATAACTTAACCGACATGTATCCAATTGGCATTTCGAAGCCTTCTTCATTCTCTTGAGCTAGGACGCACCCGAGACCAAAAGAACTAGCATCACACAATAAGATGCATTTCTTAGAAAAATCAGGAGTTCTGAGGATTGGAGCTGATGTTCATCTTCGTTTCAATTCTTCAAAAGCATTGGTTGCGGTTTCATTCCATATTAAGGAAGTATTCTGTTTCTTAAGCATCTCGGTCAATGAATAGCTCACGGAGGCATAATTCTCGACGAAACGTCGATACCATCCGGATAAACCGAGAAACCGTCGTAACTGCTTTACCGTTGTTGGGAAGTCGTTGATTGCCTGAATCTTCAATGAATCAGTCTTGATCTGACCATCCGAAATTATGAAACCGAGATATTTAATCTCTCTCATGCAGAACTTAGATTTTCGAACGTTGATAGTGATATTCGCTTTTCTTAAGCATAGTGCGATTTCTTGCAAAAGAATCAAGTGCGAATCAAAGTCATCCGATAGAACAAGCAAGTCATCGAGATATACAAAAACTCGATTCCGTAAATGTGGGGGTATGACATGGTCCATTAAGCGGCATAAGGTCTGAGGTGCATTTGTCAGACCAAATGGCATGACCTTATATTGGTACAGTGGACGATTCGGAACGGTAAACGCAGTATACGGTCGTGATGGCTCGTCCAATGGTATTTGCCAGAAAGCATGTTTCATATCAAGACCAGTTATATACCGCGCTGGAGGTAAGCGGCTTAAGATCCCGTCAATATGTGGTAAGGGGTAAGCATCCTTCCTCGTGTATTTATTGATCTCGCGAGAGTCTAAACACAACCGAACCTTATCACCTTTTTGAACAAGAACACAATTACTACTCCAAGGACTGCAAGAAGGTTCTATCATATCGAGAGCTAACATGTTATCTACCTCAGCAACCATAAGTTTTTCGCGCGCAGGGGAGATTGGCCAGTGTCTTTGTTTAATCGTCTTAGCATCACCTACGTCGATCGAGTGCGAAATAATGCTGGTTCTGCCCAATCCGTCTCGTTCGTACGAAGGAAAAATTTCGACGACACCTTGCAGTCTCTCCTACTCTTTACTAGAAAGTTTGTGTAACTTGGGTGAGCTTTCCTCATCCTCCGTGGGACCTATATCTAACTCAGAGACACTTTCGCTCATGAGTCGATCAGCAAGTTTGAATTTCCTAAAAAAGTCAATTCCTAAGTAAACCTCTTGGGTTAAGTTTGGTATGATGAAAAAATCTATACTTTCCGTGAGACTACGATATGTAATAGTCGCTGTGAAAATGCCCTCAACCGAGCATTTGTTTCCGCTGGCTGTTTTAACCCTTCCCGAACACTTACGTGATTTCGGATGGTTAAGGAGAGCACGGGCGGCATTGTTGCCAACGCAACTAACCGACGCTCCAGAATCTAACAAGGCGTTGTAAACCTTGTCTTCCATCGTGATGGGTGTGTACAGACGGTTATCTCCCGTACTGAATATGGAAGCAATTAAGCATTGTCGAGTGCTAACAACTGTTTTCCAAAATTTGCGTAATCGAAGGGTAGATCTTTTAGATTTTGTCGTAGTTGATATGGTACAAAGATCGCCAAATATCCTATTTCTAGCTTTCTTGTAATTTGACAGTCTTACATGTAAGGGTAAATATCTAGTTGGTCGTTTATCCGATAAAAATCCTGAGTCCATAGCGGATTTAGCTAAACCCTCATCTATAGTCTGACTGATGCTTTCGCTATGTTTTGGTACGGATGTGCCTACAGGGGGTTCGTTGACACATCCCGCAGCCGGTTTTCCGAAGGATGGCACCTAGAGCAACGTGGCTTGTAAACATTCTTGGTTCCACAACCGTAACAGAATATGCTTCTAGGTTCCACACAATCATCCCATCTATGCCCTATCTTATCACAATTCCAGCAGGACATCTTATTACGCATGATCGCTGATATTATTGGTTCAGGCTCCTCAAAGTGTTCCCTCTCTGGAGAGATCTCGGAGATGTTGCGCCGGTTTACAAAAGGCGTTTTGTAAGAAGGGTTTCGAAGTTCCGAATAAAATTGTTCGTGCTTTTTAACCTCTAAAAGTAATTTCTTTATCGAAGTGATATTCAAATGTAGTAACTCGTGATGAAGTGTACTTTTCGAATTGTCAATCAACAGCTTAACAAGGTCGCATTCTGGTAGGCTACGCTCGAGTCTATTCACCAACTCTTCTATACTATTCTGATAGGAATCAAAAGGTTCATTTTCCCCTTGCTTTCGTTTCGCGATTCTACGCCATATGTCGACATCCGTGGCAGCATCGTCATATTTATCCCTAAATGCCAGACAAAAAGTCTCCCACGCGAACTCTTCATGTTTACGATGGAACTGCCAGAACCAATCACCTGCTTTTGCGGATAACAATAAGTGCAAATGATCGCAAACCAGCTGGAAATTGTTTCCCTGGGTCTGTGCCGTCAAGGAACGTACCCGGTAAATAAATTCTGTGGCCGATAGACCGTCCTTACTACCGTCAAACTTTACCTTCCAGTTTTGAATAACATGTCCTACCTTTTCTGGTGAAATTGAAACTGCAGAGCGATTGCTAGTATTCCTTAAGTCTGCCTCTTGGCTTGCTCTACTCCTAACGTCTGCTGGTACATGCTGATAATTCGAAGCCTGCTCCGCAAGTCCCGATCTCAATTGAAACGAACTCAGCTGATGGCTCAATGCTGTCTCTATATGGGCGGTTAGCTTCTCCAACAACGTCTTTTGTTGGGTGCCCATCATTGACCTTACCAAATTAACAATTTCACTTTTATCCATGGCGTTAGATGAATTCAGCGATTGGCTAGTTGGGTCTGTAGGGGTAGGATTTCCCTCCCTTTGCTTAGATCTCGTTACTATATTTGACTTGGGAATAGCGCCTCTGCCTCTACCTCGAAATCTACTTCCACTTGGCCCTGGCGCATCGAGGGGAATTCCTTCAGTGTTCGAATCTGCAAGGTCCGCGTTATTTAATTCCGTCGCCAAATCAACATTTCCCCGAACTAACAATTCTGTAGTGCATAGTCCGCGACAGGTTGGACAACTCGGTGAACTCTTAAGCCAATCGGTCAAACAGGAATGGTGAAATTGATGTTGACACGGTTTCGTGGCAAACAATTGATCTTTCTCAAGTTTATCGTGGCAAATGCGACAATAGCCATGCTGATTTAATGCAGTTTCAAAGCTATTGTCTTTACTGGCCATATTTCCTCTTAATTTTTTTTTTTTTTTTTTTGTTAATCAGCAAAATATTTTCTGTCTTTTCCACAAATGCCAATTCTACATCGATGTGTAACTCCTCTCTTCTGCCTCTATGATTATTGAATTAAATGGATATTAAAGGTTCCTATTAGACTATGTTTGATACTCGTCGGGAACTCAAAGTTTCTCTAAGACCCGCCATTCCAAGTACCGAACAAGTCATGTTCCTATAAAGTTGAAAGTGGTCGTGCGTCTGGTTGGGTCGATCAATACAAAATCCTGAATTGCAATCGCAAATTCCACAGCTCAGATACACGGCACTAACATCTTTATTCTACTAAAATATTTTCTTCAGACATCTATACAGTTCACGCCGTCATTTCTTGGTAGACCAATCCCTACTCAGTCGAATTGAAATCTCCATTCCAAAAGCTGACTACACGTCTACACGATATACCGAATTTTCTAATTAACAGGCTAATGGATGCATTAACAGAGGTTAACCGTGAAGCACGAAGGTTACTCCAACCGTTCGGAATTATCCTCATCTGGAAATAATCGTATCTTTTCTACACTTTTCCGATTATAACACGTCGTTTCGTCTTCGGCCCCACGTTGGGCGCCATTTTATAATGTTACTGCTACGGGCTGGTTAAATCTTGTTGGCAATGCAGCCTCAGCAGGAAAGGGAATCGGGGTTAGTTCTGCGCTCTGGGCTCAGCTCGCCGGATTACCGCTGCATTATTACACTCGATGCATCATTGGCATTATGTACTTAGACAGAATGGTTGTTATTTATTCCAAATTCATGTCAATTCAAAATAGTTCGATTAATCAAGATTCAAAAGATTCATATATAACAAAAGGTTCATTAACTTAAGAATATAAAATACAATTCATAGCAAAACTGAGCCTTTTTACTCACGAAGGTCAACATTTCCATTCAATACGAAATTAATGATCATTACCAAATTCAAACACTTTCCTTGACGAGCTCGTTGGGCCCAATGAACTGCTTCGGTAGCTGTGGAACAATATTAATTATATAAAAATAGTAAAGAATTAAAGAATGACATTTTGGCCGACATTGCCAGAGTGAATCAAGGCTTAACATTGAGTTGATTAGGAAAGGACTTAAGACATATGATAAAGAAATTAATTCTATAGGAAAGATATTCCATAATATAACTGTATATGTTTATATGATTTTACATTTAAAGTCAAATTTAATTGCAGTGCAAACACAAGAATGCAAGCAAAAGAAAAGAACAAGACAAAGCAAAGAGAATGTCGATGATCAAATTAATGCACGTTTATATGTGTGTGCATACGCACGCATATGTCCGAATTCTCTTCGAACGAAAGCTCGCTCTTGGCGTGTGAGTTATCACGCTCTCCCTTTCATTACGCTGCACCGCTGCTATACCCTGATATTTCGCGGGTATGTTCGTACTCACGAATCGATGATCACATGTTGTCCACGACACAGGTCACCCTAAATTCCGATTCCTGATCTTGTATTCACATCTTCTGCACAATTTTAGCTGACGTAAATTTCCACTTTAATTCCTAGGCGTTGTCGATTCCGCATCAAGGATGTTGAGTTGCATCTCGCAAGATACGCTTAGAGGGCATTCAAAAGTCGATACAGATCGAAATAAGACACTGGAGGTTGCGTGGGGGGGTTAGGCGTGAGAGCGCCAAAGCACGGCAGACCTCCAGTGACCAAGAGATTCTGTAATAGATTCGGAATTCAGTGAATGTACCAAACCTGCTTTCCTCTATAATCACCTTCTTTTTCTCTACGTAGCACTCTGCACTTTCACCACACAATATAGCTTGATCTTGCTTTTAGTCGATTCTCCGCCGACTTGCAGTTATGTAATTTGGTATGTATTATGTAATACAGGGACACGTGAACTTCCACTAGAGTTTGGCACTATTGGCACAGGTACAACCGAAGTGTTTTGGGAGAAAAATGGAATTGATCCGCGTGTTCACCGTCGCTGTCGGCTTAAGCGGCATAGACGAGCTTTAACGGGACCCTTCCATGGAATTCGGTCTCGAGAGACGAAAAAGAACATTCGAGCAATTACTCCATATTCGAAGTAGCTGTTTTTAAAGCCTTGGTGTTCGAACTAATCAAGTTGGCGCGTGATTTGAATCTGCTTTACATCTGGGAAATTATTAGGGAATTTAATCTGGGTTTGCTTCAGTGGCCACTACACTCTCCACCACCAGATTATGTCCCTGAGTGATCGACAGGGATCGTAATCGAAAAGAAAAGAAGGACAGTGAATTAGCGGGTTTGAATATCCTTTACGTGGTATAGTCCCATTTTCTTTCCTTTCTCGTTCGATAATTCGTAATAAACAGGACTTAGCTTTTTCGTTACTGTTGCTGTCACAAACACCTGCGCTAATTTATGGCTGAATTGTTTAGACGCGTTGCTTTGGGAGAAATTGCGAACGTAAACCTGATCTCCGACGTTGAATTGTATGTTTCTACTCCTCAAATTGTATACCCTCGCGTTGGTTGCATGAGCCTTTGCATTGTTGACCTTTGCTGCATACCTTGCCAACTGCAGAGCATCGGGGTAATTAACTCTAGAATCATCTGATAGCAAGTTAAGTTTCCTGAGCAATTCGTAATCCTTGCCATTCAAAATCATGTTTTGGCCAAACGTAAGGAAGTAAGGAGAATATCCGGTGGTTGTATGTAGACTGGATCGAATAGCACCGTTAATCTCATTCAGTCGTTGATCCCAGGTAGTGTGATCTTTCCCCACGTACGCACGGATCGCCGCCAAAACCGATCGGTTTAAGCGCTCGCTTGCATTCGCTTGAGGCGAATAAAAAGCGGTACAAATATGTTTAAGTGAAAATCGAGTTAGAAAAGCCTCAAAGAATCCTGATCGAAATTGAGAACCATTGTCCGTTAAGATGGATTCCGGTAATACTATATTGGGACTTTTGGTCTGTTTACAAATGACACAATTATTCACATACTCTCGGATTTGAACCAACATCTTGGGCCAGAACAGGTATCTCTTAAGTTTTTCAACGGTTTTACCCATCCCGCCATGTGATGCGCTAGGAGAATCATGGGCTTGTTTGATAACACTACTGACTAGGCCAGAGGGTACCCATAATTTCCACGACTGGTGGTCAGATTCAGAATCTCCAATCGAAGCTTCGGTGCGTTTGTATACATAGCCATCTGTTATTTTTAAATCTGGAAGTTTCTCTTGGTTCTGCTGAATGCGTTCAATTAAATCAAGATATTCCAACGAAGTGAAATGCTCGGACTCTAAATCGATGATCGGCCCTAGATCTATAAACTCATCTACTGACGATTCATTTTGCCTTGACAGAGTGTCAGCAATAACATTTTGTGAACCCTTCCGGTGTTCAATGCGAAAATCAAAACCCTGTAACTGTATAGCCCATCGCGCGAGCCTTCCAGACAAATCCTTTTGTCGCATCAACCACTGCAATGCTGCATGGTCGGTTATTACTAAGAATTCCTGGCCTTCTATGTAAGCTCGAAATTTCTTAATTCCTTTAATAACTGCTAGACATTCTAGTTCTGTAACGGAATAATTCCGTTGAGCTTTGGATAACTTAACCGACATGTATCCAATTGGCATTTCGAAGCCTTCTTCATTCTCTTGAGCTAGGACGCACCCGAGACCAAAAGAACTAGCATCACACAATAAGATGCATTTCTTAGAAAAATCAGGAGTTCTGAGGATTGGAGCTGATGTTAATCTTCGTTTCAATTCTTCAAAAGCATTGGTTGCGGTTTCATTCCATATTAAGGAAGTATTCTGTTTCTTAAGCATCTCGGTCAATGAATAGCTCACGGAGGCATAATTCTCGACGAAACGTCGATACCATCCGGATAAACCGAGAAACCGTCGTAACTGCTTTACCGTTGTTGGAATTGGGAAGTCGTTGATTGCCTGAATCTTCAATGAATCAGTCTTGATCTGACCATCCGAAATTATGAAACCGAGATATTTAATCTCTCTCATGCAGAACTTAGATTTTCGAACGTTGATAGTGATATTCGCTTTTCTTAAGCATAGTGCGATTTCTTGCAAAAGAATCAAGTGCGAATCAAAGTCATCCGATAGAACAAGCAAGTCATCGAGATATACAAAAACTCGATTCCGTAAATGTGGGGGTATGACATGGTCCATTAAGCGGCATAAGGTCTGAGGTGCATTTGTCAGACCAAATGGCATGACCTTATATTGGTACAGTGGACGATTCGGAACGGTAAACGCAGTATACGGTCGTGATGGCTCGTCCAATGGTATTTGCCAGAAAGCATGTTTCATATCAAGATCAGTTATATACCGCGCTGGAGGTAAGCGGCTTAAGATCCCGTCAATATGTGGTAAGGGGTAAGCATCCTTCCTCGTGTATTTATTGACCTCGCGAGAGTCTAAACACAACCGAACCTTATCACCTTTTTGAACAAGAACACAATTACTACTCCAAGGACTGCAAGAAGGTTCTATCATATCGAGAGCTAACATGTTATCTACCTCAGCAACCATAAGTTTTTCGCGCGCAGGGGAGATTGGCCAGTGTCTTTGTTTAATCGTCTTAGCATCACCTACGTCGATCGAGTGCGAAATAATGCTGGTTCTGCCCAATCCGTCTCGTTCGTACGAAGGAAAAATTTCGACGACACCTTGCAGTCTCTCCTACTCTTTACTAGAAAGTTTGTGTAACTTGGGTGAGCTTTCCTCATCCTCCGTGGGACCTATATCTAACTCAGAGACACTTTCGCTCATGAGTCGATCAGCAAGTTTGAATTTCCTAAAAAAGTCAATTCCTAAGTAAACCTCTTGGGTTAAGTTTGGTATGATGAAAAAATCTATACTTTCCGTGAGACTACGATATGTAATAGTCGCTGTGAAAATGCCCTCAACCGAGCATTTGTTTCCGCTGGCTGTTTTAACCCTTCCCGAACACTTACGTGATTTCGGATGGTTAAGGAGAGCACGGGCGGCATTGTTGCCAACGCAACTAACCGACGCTCCAGAATCTAACAAGGCGTTGTAAACCTTGTCTTCCATCGTGATGGGTGTGTACAGACGGTTATCTCCCGTACTGAATATGGAAGCAATTAAGCATTGTCGAGTGCTAACAACTGTTTTCCAAAATTTGCGTAATCGAAGGGTAGATCTTTTAGATTTTGTCGTAGTTGATATGGTACAAAGATCGCCAAATATCCTATTTCTAGCTTTCTTGTAATTTGACAGTCTTACATGTAAGGGTAAATATCTAGTTGGTCGTTTATCCGATAAAAATCCTGAGTCCATAGCGGATTTAGCTAAACCCTCATCTATAGTCTGACTGATGCTTTCGCTATGTTTTGGTACGGATGTGCCTACAGGGGGTTCGTTGACACATCCCGCAGCCGGTTTTCCGAAGGATGGCACCTAGAGCAACGTGGCTTGTAAACATTCTTGGTTCCACAACCGTAACAGAATATGCTTCTAGGTTCCACACAATCATCCCATCTATGCCCTATCTTATCACAATTCCAGCAGGACATCTTATTACGCATGATCGCTGATATTATTGGTTCAGGCTCCTCAAGGTGTTCCCTCTCCGGAGAGATCTCGGAGATGTTGCGCCGGTTTACAAAAGGCGTTTTGTAAGAAGGGTTTCGAAGTTCCGAATAAAATTGTTCGTGCTTTTTAACCTCTAAAAGTAATTTCTTTATCGAAGTGATATTCAAATGTAGTAACTCGTGATGAAGTGTACTTTTCGAATTGTCAATCAACAGCTTAACAAGGTCGCATTCTGGTAGGCTACGCTCGAGTCTATTCACCAACTCTTCTATACTATTCTGATAGGAATCAAAAGGTTCATTTTCCCCTTGCTTTCGTTTCGCGATTCTACGCCATATGTCGACATCCGTGGCAGCATCGTCATATTTATCCCTAAATGCCAGACAAAAAGTCTCCCACGCGAACTCTTCATGTTTACGATGGAACTGCCAGAACCAATCACCTGCTTTTGCGGATAACAATAAGTGCAAATGATCGCAAACCAGCTGGAAATTGTTTCCCTGGGTCTGTGCCGTCAAGGAACGTACCCGGTAAATAAATTCTGTGGCCGATAGACCGTCCTTACTACCGTCAAACTTTACCTTCCAGTTTTGAATAACATGTCCTACCTTTTCTGGTGAAATTGAAACTGCAGAGCGATTGCTAGTATTCCTTAAGTCTGCCTCTTGGCTTGCTCTACTCCTAACGTCTGCTGGTACATGCTGATAATTCGAAGCCTGCTCCGCAAGTCCCGATCTCAATTGAAACGAACTCAGCTGATGGCTCAATGCTGTCTCTATATGGGCGGTTAGCTTCTCCAACAACGTCTTTTGTTGGGTGCCCATCATTGACCTTACCAAATTAACAATTTCACTTTTATCCATGGCGTTAGATGAATTCAGCTATTGTCTTTACTGGCCATATTTCCTCTTAATTTTTTTTTTTTTTTTTTTTGTTAATCAGCAAAATATTTTCTGTCTTTTCCACAAATGCCAATTCTACATCGATGTGTAACTCCTCTCTTCTGCCTCTATGATTATTGAATTAAATGGATATTAAAGGTTCCTATTAGACTATGTTTGATACTCGTCGGGAACTCAAAGTTTCTCTAAGCCCCGCCATTCCAAGTACCGAACAAGTCATGTTCCTATAAAGTTGAAAGTGGTCGTGCGTCTGGTTGGGTCGATCAATACAAAATCCTGAATTGCAATCGCAAATTCCACAGCCCAGATACACGGCACTAACATCTTTATTCTACTAAAATATTTTCTTCAGACATCTATACAGTTCACGCCGTCATTTCTTGGTAGACCAATCCCTACTCAGTCGAATTGAAATCTCCATTCCAAAAGCTGACTACACGTCTACACGATATACCGAATTTTCTAATAAACAGGCTAATGGATGCATTAACAGAGGTTAACCGTGAAGCACGAAGGTTACTCCAACCGTTCGGAATTATCCTCATCTGGAAATAATCGTATCTTTTCTACACTTTTCCGATTATAACACGTCGTTTCGTCTTCGGCCCCACGTTGGGCGCCATTTTATAATGTTACTGCTACGGGCTGGTTAAATCTTGTTGGCAATGCAGCCTCAGCAGGAAAGGGAATCGGGGTTAGTTCTGCGCTCTGGGCTCAGCTCGCCGGATTACCGCTGCATTATTACACTCGATGCATCATTGGCATTATGTACTTAGACAGAATGGTTGTTATTTATTCCAAATTCATGTCAATTCAAAATAGTTCGATTAATCAAGATTCAAAAGATTCATATATAACAAAAGGTTCATTAACTTAAGAATATAAAATACAATTCATAGCAAAACTGAGCCTTTTTACTCACGAAGGTCAACATTTCCATTCAATACGAAATTAATGATCATTACCAAATTCAAACACTTTCCTTGACGAGCTCGTTGGGCCCAATGAACTGCTTCGGTAGCTGTGGAACAATATTAATTATATAAAAATAGTAAAGAATTAAAGAATGACATTTTGGCCGACATTGCCAGAGTGAATCAAGGCTTAACATTGAGTTGATTAGGAAAGGACTTAAGACATATGATAAAGAAATTAATTCTATAGGAAAGATATTCCATAATATAACTGTATATGTTTATATGATTTTACATTTAAAGTCAAATTTAATTGCAGTGCAAACACAAGAATGCAAGCAAAAGAAAAGAACAAGACAAAGCAAAGAGAATGTCGATGATCAAATTAATGCACGTTTATATGTGTGTGCATACGCACGCATATGTCCGAATTCTCTTCGAACGAAAGCTCGCTCTTGGCGTGTGAGTTATCACGCTCTCCCTTTCATTACGCTGCACCGCTGCTATACCCTGATATTTCGCGGGTATGTTCGTACTCACGAATCGATGATCACATGTTGTCCACGACACAGGTCACCCTAAATTCCGATTCCTGATCTTGTATTCACATCTTCTGCACAATTTTAGCTGACATAAATTTCCACTTTAATTCCTAGGCGTTGTCGATTCCGCATCAAGGATGTTGAGTTGCATCTCGCAAGATACGCTTAGAGGGCATTCAAAAGTCGATACAGATCGAAATAAGACACTGGAGGTTGCGTGGGGGGGTTAGGCGTGAAAGCGCCAAAGCACGGCAGACCTCCAGTGACCAAGAGATTCTGTAATAGATTCGGAATTCAGTGAATGTACCAAACCTGCTTTCCTCTATAATCACCTTCTTTTTCTCTACGTAGCACTCTGCACTTTCACCACACAATATAGCTTGATCTTGCTTTTAGTCGATTCTCCGCCGGCTTGCAGTTATGTAATTTGGTATGTATTATGTAATACAGGGACACGTGAACTTCCACTAGAGTTTGGCACTATTGGCACAGGTACAACCGAAGTGTTTTGGGAGAAAAATGGAATTGATCCGCGTGTTCACCGTCGCTGTCGGCTTAAGCGGCATAGACGAGCTTTAACGGGACCCTTCCATGGAATTCGGTCTCGAGAGACGAAAAAGAACATTCGAGCAATTAAAGCTCCATATTCGAAGTAGCTGTTATTAAAGCCTTGGTGTTCGAACTAATCAAGTTGGCGCGTGATTTGAATCTGCTTTATATTGTGGACGTTGACATGCAATGACTGCATCTTTTAAGAGGCGATGCAGTTACTGCACCGTCAAGTGGCCCGTGTGACACCAGCAGAAGGCTGTTACGCGCGGATCCCAGGCAAAACGCAGCCCTCCTCCCGCCCAACCGACCGAGGGGCGCTGCCGCATGACGCGCGGTGCGTAGCCGAACCAAACGCGAACATGCAAGAAAGATAGCTATTAGACTAACATTCGAGGAAAATTAGTACTAAACTTACTAAGAAACTATGCATGCAATCAAAGTACAAATACCACTACAGTTACTAATTAATAGAAAGGTGTGTAAGGATTAATAATTTAATAAGAGGAAGAGAATTAGTGGTGGATATAATATGGTAGAGGGAATTATAATCCGAGCATAAGACCCTAAACGGTTCATGCAAGGAATAATTCGATCTACTAAGTGGAAGGAACAACGGTATAAAATTTCTAGTCAGTCTAATAGGAATCGTGAAGTTTATGCGGCTCAACAGATCAGGGCTGTCTATGTCACCCCTGATCAAGTTGTGCATAAATATCACACCAAGCATTTTTCTACGGTTAACTAAGGATGGGAGGTTTACTAATAGTAGTCTACTAGAGTAAGATGGGAGTCTTACACCCGCATCCCAGTTAAGGCCCCGCAGAGCAAAGAGTAAAAAGTTTTTCTGTACTGATTCTATACGGTCCTGGTGTACTTTGTACTGAGGGCACCATACACAGGAGCCGTATTCTAAGATCGGACGAACAAGCGAGGTATGGAGAGTCTTTGTTATATAGGGGTCGTCAAATTCCTTTGACCACCTCTTTATAAACCCAAGCACGCCCATGGCCTTATTTACCATGGTAGAACTGTGTTCGGAAAACTTTAACTTGGGGTCTAACATAACACCCAGATCATCCACCAGGGTAATTCTCTCAAGAGAACCACCAAATAGGGTGTAGGGAGCCAACAAAGGGCTAGAACGATGAAATGTCATAACTTTGCATTTCGAGGCATTAAGGTGTAACAAGTTTGCACAACACCATGAGTGAAAGTTATTGAGATCGGATTGCAAGCGAGAATGAAATGAAATGTCCTTGTACTGGACACAGAGTTTAACATCATCCGCATACATAAGTACTCGAGAGTATGTTAATACTGAAGGTAAGTCATTAATAAAGAGTGTGAAGAGTAAAGGGCCTAGATGGCTGCCTTGTGGTACTCCCGAAGAAACCTTTACTGGTAAAGAGAGGGAGGTTTTGAAGGGGACTCTTTGAGACCTAGAACAAAGATAGCTAGAAATCCATCTCAGGAGGTTGGGCGGAAACCCTAAAAGGTCAAGTTTATGCGCTAAAAGGGAATGGTTTACAGAGTCGAATGCTTTACTAAAGTCGGTGTAAATAACATCCGTCTGTAAGTTACATTGAAAGCCTTTAATAATGAAAGAGGTAAACTCTAACAAGTTCGTGGTGGTTGGTCGCCGCCTTATAAATCCATGCTGAGTTGGAGATATAAGTGACTTGCAGAGATGTTGCAAGTGCGGAGTTAAAAGCTTCTCAAACATTTTAGGAATAGCGGATAACTTTGCTATACCTCTATAATTTTTTGCATCAGACTTGCTACCTTTTTTATGGAGAGGAATTATAAACGATTCCTTCCAGATCGGGGGGAAGCAAGAAGAATCAATAGAATCAGAATAGGTGGTTTGGAAGAATTGGGCAAAAAGATCGGCAATTGACTGATCATTATTTGCCGACGTATTACAAAATGATAGCGAGGATGGGTGTGCGGACGTTCTACGCTTACTGTTTACGAAGCTGTAAAACTGTTTAGGGTCCTGAGAAAAACGTATCCTGCATCGAGATAGGTAGTTCTTATAGCATTGAGCATTAAGAACTGAAAAGTTTGACCGAGCTAATACATAGCGAGAGTGAGAAGTAGGAGAACCCACTTCTTGAAATTTTTTATAAAGTATTGATTTTAAGTTTTTTAGACTGGATAACTCTTTGGTAAACCAAGGGGGTTTTCCAGATCTAGTCGGACAAGAAAGCGGGACACAAGAATCGAAAAATGTGCCAAGAGCATTGTAAAAAATGTTTGTGCCTTGTATGATATCAGTGCACAAGTACAAAGCGGACCAATCAAAATCCCTAATGAGGTTATTAAGCTTCGCAAACTCGGCTTTACGAAAGCAGCGGACACGTTCGGGCAGCCTACTCGACCGATCCAATACAGTTGGTCCTATATCTAGCGACACCTCGAAAGTAGGGTGGTAGGCGTCTTCAGGTATAGTGAGCGGAAGGGCTCGGGTTAACAACACTATGGTCGGATCCGATACAAAGCACAGATCAAGCAATCGACCCAAAGAATTTTTCACATGGTTGACTTGAGACAGGGATAGGTCAAGCAAGCCGTCAACAAAGTCATGTCGTGACATGGGCACTAGCATACTAGACTCGTTTACCGAAGACCAAACAGTTCCTGGCAAGTTGAAGTCACCAAGAACTATCATACGATCTTTATCAGATAGCGAGGAAGAAACAGCGGTTAAAGCGGACAAGTGCTGCTCATAAATTGAAATATCCGAAGAAGGTGGGATATACGAGCAAGTAATGAATATAGCGAAAGCGGGAAGAATCAGTTTTACACACAGGAATTCCAGTTCCTGTTGAACTTGGACTGTGAAGTGTTCCGACGTGAAGTAAGAGTCCACTGCAATTAGAACCCCCCTGCCCGTCGAGACGAACGGTCCTTTCTAAAAGTTGTGTACCGACCTGCCAAAACCTCGGAACTAAGAATGTCCGGCTTTCACCAGGTTTCAGTAAACACAATAACGTGGGAAGCAAATGCAACACTATCCCGGAAAAGAATGCTGAGCTTACTACGCAAGCCTCTTACATTCTGATAGGTTACTAAAAGAGAAGTTAGTTTTTTGGAAAGGTGGAAGCAAGACGGGAAGTTGAGGAAGAGGAAGTTGAGGTTGAGGGTGGCACACTGGAAAGATTTGGAAGGGATATGGGGGGCCTATTCTTCTTCTTAGCCTTAAACTCCTTCACCACCAAATGCTCCGGCCAAAATTTGGCGGAACAAATGGTGTCAAATTTAGTTGGGGAGATGCTTATCTTAAACAAGGCTATCTCCCTGGGAAATTATTAGGGAATTTAATCTGGGTTTGCTTCACTGGCCACTACAGATGACACCAGCCAGGTGGGTGGGCCGCAGCTCGTCTACGAACACCAGATGTGCATTGATGCCGACATGCGAACCATTTACGTATTTGGCGGAAAAATACTGACACCACGCAGTGTCAATGCCACAGGTGCCATCGAGCCCGAATACTCGGGACTGTTTTCCTACCATATTGCAACGAATACCTGGACCCAAATCCTTGTCGACTGTCATCACACGAGCGCGTCGCAGTCTGATGTTATGTCTATAAAGTCACGCATAACGCACTGCATGGTTTTCCACAATGTAAGCCCGTTCAGTGTTTGTAGCGAAGAGAAAACTCAATTCACAATCAAATTTATTAGAAACAAAAAAAACTCTACATATATGGCGGTCAGCGTGGCAAGGAGGAACTGGATGAGTTCCTCAGCTACGACGTGGATACCCAAGCCATATCAGTGCTCAACAAAGAACATCCGAACCAAGGCACCACCGCTGGCAATGAGGCCAAATTTGAGCCATCGTCGGAATACACTCTGCGGGCGACGATTGATTGTGAACGCGACGAAATTTACGTATTCTCCGTAAGTCTAAAGTCGAATAATGATCACACCTTTAACTATAAAGTGCATTCTAGAGTCTGAGTAAGATTAAGGATCGCCGAGACATACAGCATATGGATGCATCAAACTCGTTCTGGGTCTACTCGTTGCGTCAACGCAAGTGGTCGCGCATCTACTATTGTCGGCACAGTAGCCAAGATGGGAACTCGATTAGCAGAGCCAACATTTTGGGAGCCAACAAGGGTGATGTTCTAGAGCCCTGCCCTCGCTATGCGCATCAGTTGGTCTACGATGAATTAGCCAATAACCACTACCTATTTGGGGGAAATCCTGGCATCTGTCAGCAACAACAACTGCGACTAGACGATTTTTGGATTCTTTCTTTGGAAAAGTTGGTATTCTTCACCAGCACAACCGAACAGAGGCTAACTTCTGCTCATTTCAGGCCTAAACGGGACGAGATTTTAAAGCATTGCCGTTTCTTAGTGCGTAAGATGCGCTATGAGGAGATGGCTCGCCAAGATCCAGTATCTGCAATGCAGTCATTGATCACGACGATGCAGAGCAGCTGAATAACGTTAGGTTTGCTTTCCAGTCATCTGACTAACGATTTATCTGGGACTTTCCGTTTTTTCTTCTTTCTAGTTTCACAAGCTGGCCTCGCTGCTCTTTAAGACACACGACGGATGCCTAGAACAGAGAGACAGTTCTGTGCTCACACCGGCTCTGTGTCGTAATACGGAAGAGCTTGATGGCAACGCTGATGTACCAATTAAAGGTTTGACTTTCGATAGATATGTAACATTTGGATGGCATAGAAGCTAAGAAATTTCTTTCTTCAGCAGATCTGTCCGATGGCAGCGCAACAGAGAACATTTCCCTGGAATCCAATGAAAGCTTAGCCACATCTGGCATATCGGAGACTGCTTCTAGTCCCAGCTCCTCCTCTTGCACAAAAAGAGCACGAACAGAGTGCAATCCTGAATTAATGAACAAACGATCTTTCCTATTTAACAAGCTTGTGCAGCTGATGCCACCAAGTATGGTCCAACCGGAGCGAAACCTCAGCGACTTTGTGGTCATGTGAGCGTACCAGCAAAGACTATACAATACCAAGATGTCGCATGAGGAACAAATGCTTTTTCAATTTTCGTTTGACGCTTCTTGGTACGGGCGCGCGGGGCTAGTACTTCAATTCTCTTTTACGCTACCTTCGCCTCCGAAGTGCTACTCGGCTTCGGTCAGCACGAGCTCGAGCCAACCCAGAAATATGCTTGTAGTTGTGTATATGTGTGTATGTCCTAGGTCGGCACGGCCATAAACCGGTTTCGCCCGCAGCATATACGGCTTTTAGCTTCACACACAAGCGCACTGAAAGCATGTCAGTGGCTGCGTGCCGAAACCGTAGGGCAGCGTGGTCGCTGATGTCTTTGGCGCGGCACAGTGGGGACTCAGCCGAAATAGTCAAAAAATTGTATGAGTGCTTTAGATAAATTTAATGTACGCATCTAATAGAGAATTTGCCAATCGAATTTTCAAGATAGTTTTAGTTTAGGAGATATAAGCACTTAAAGTTTAACATTTTTTCAGTGTGCAAATATTTATTGACTAACTAACTAATTTAGCAAGCTGAGACGGCCAAAGGTCCCACTATGCCGCTCCAAAGACATCGGCGATCCGCGACCACCGCTTCGACGGTGAAGGCATTTCCGAACAGACGAAACCGTTGGGCAGCGGGGTCGCGGTAGAGACGAAGTACAGGCGAAAAGGGAATTGAAACCCCGCGCGCTCCCTCGTGCCTTATGGGTCCTAATGTTAGGACCCGCCATAGAACAGCTTTTTGGTCGCTCATGCAACATCTTGGTATTGTATAGTCTTTGGTTATATCTAGCGCAAGACTACAAAACTAGCAATACAGATAGCGTATATATAGTGTATAGATTCTACAGATAATGTTGTGAAATTTTTACTGGGGGGAAGCAGATAGCTCAAGATAGATAGCTCAAGAGTTCAAATGTAACGTCGTCAACCTGTGGCCGTTGTGAAATGAGAATAGCATTGCCGTTCAGGATCTGGATTGGCGTCCAAATACTTTTTCAATACAAACTGCTTGGCCGCAGCATGATCCTGCTTCGGACCTGGTTGCGTGACGTGCGTGTGTTGCCACATATAAATCGTACAGAGTTATGGGATAAGAGATCCATTCAATGGCACACTTACCATCGTATTCGGGAAAGTAGTCTACCAAATGCGAATACATTATTTTCTCCTCCAACAAGTCCTTCTTGTTCAGGAAAAGAATAACTGACGAATTCTGGAACCAAGGGTACGTAATAATAGTTCTAAATAAAGCTTTTGACTCCTCCATTCGGTTCTGCAAAAAAAAAGACAGGAAGAGGAAGAGAATAATCTTTCATTCAGAAAATATTCAGGAGATGCCATGCCATACCTCGTTATCGGATTCAAACAAGATCTGATCGTATTCCGATAGCGCCACCAAAAATATGATTGATGTCACATTCTCAAAGCAATGAATCCACTTTCTTCTCTCCGATCGCTGACCACCCACGTCCACCATTCTGTATAAAATATCAGGGAGGGGCGTATAAGATAGGAGTCACATTAGCTTATGTAGAGATAAACAAAACAAGAGGCAAAATCTGCACTACAATTCACAGCGAAATAAACAAGCATTAGTAAGCCGCAAGCGATAGACAAATAAATTTAAGTATACCAAATTACTACGCTACCAAATACATATATTCTAATACTTCTTGTTCTAGCCGTGTTCCAGCTACGGCTCTAGCTCTAGCCTGGTCAATACAGTCATCACGTGGAATAGATACCTAAACACAATGCCATCCAAATCGAATGGGTACTCTAGTATGCCAGTGGTCGGCACACGAGCACGCAGAATATCCTGCTCAGTGGCCAGGTAGTAGGGCTGTGAAATGCGCTCTATGTCGCTTAAGTAGCTATGTAAAAGAAATCGCACACAATCAAATAATTTCAAAAACAAACAAAAATCAAACTGATATCAAAATCCGTACGTAGTCAGTCCCAGTTCTCTAGGGTACAGCTGCGAAATGTTGAAAAACCCCTGGCTAATCCCTTCAAGAAAGTACTCTAGCTCGAAAAGAATCTCAATTTGTTAGTTAATCGAAACAATTAGTGATATTAAGAGAAAGTAGTAACCAAAGAAACAGATCAGATCACAGACCACAGATCATAAACAGGATCAGGATCATATGCCATGCAAGGAACATACAGATGTGTACAGATTGATGGTATCTACCTAAATCTGATTTCTTCTAAGTCAAAGGGATACTCAATGATCCCCGTTGTCGGCACACGAACTCTCAAAATGTCTTGCTCAGTGGGTAAATAAGCAGGTTGAGCCACACGGTCGAGATCCATCAGATAACTATGTGTACAGAAATGAGATCATTTTTAGTAAAACAGTTTATGCAGAGTTCTGTAGGTTGTGGTAGTCTCAGTGTTCGAGAGTTGTGTTGTGTTGTGTTGTGCTGTCATGGTTGGGCCGCTTCTCCCTTCGAGTAACTCACTATTTGGCTGAATCTGTCAATTGGTATTCTCTACGACGGTCGTAGCACTCCTGAATGCCGGCATCGGCCCATAGCGTTTTGATGGCGTTCAAAAATGGATCCTCGAATGTGGTAACTGTTTCGTAGTCAATGCTCATCACCAGATCGGCCAGTTCCTGTTGATATTTCAAAATATATAAAGCGATTCTTTGGGCGAATGGATGGAGGAACCTACCATGGCCTTGATCATCGACTGCATGGCCATGAATATGTTCTGGAACACCAGTTTGATGTATCCACGCTTGTCCTCGTCCGAGTAGCCGCTGCCATGGATAATACGCATCTGTTTGATGAACGTTGACTTGCCGGACTCGCCCGTGCCTACAAATGGGGGGAGGCCATCACAATATGTTAAATTATATTTTTAGTTTTGAACCGGATTGTTCCAAAAGTGGTAGGGGGGGGTGGGCTGTTGTGGGGCTTCGATTTTGTTCTGCTCACGGTACCAGGCAGTGGAGTACCCAAGTGCCAAATTAAATAACACGGGCAGGGCAGTCTCTTATTATCGTTAGGCCATTGAATGTGCACTCGTTTTGTTTAAAATATTATGTTAATCGATGTGATATGATGTTTAGTTTGCTTGTTTCTTTTATGGCAGGCCAGCCAAAGTTAAGTTTTGCAGCCAGTGCCAAGCACGACCAAAATATTGTTTCGAAAATGAGCAGAAGACACTAAGAGCGTGGAGAATAGATTATTGCGCTTAAGACAAACAAACCATGTGCGAAAACGATTTAAATATAATATTGAATGTGAATGTAAAACATAAGTTTAAAAAATAAAGTAATTTTGTAATGTCTAAAACGCGCACGGGCTTGGATTCTTTTTTAATATACGTTTATTTATATTATATTGGTTTTTTTCATTAATATTAAGGTGTACATAGATACTTTTTAATTAGCTAAAAAATTTCATTAGTTACAATTGCCAATCATACAATCTTCTGTCCTATATATATGATTTGTATGACAAATGTTTAGACATCCAACATCTCAAAAATTAGCAAATGCAGCTGCCCCCATGCCATGCACGTAAAACGTCCGTACAAATTTAATAAACCCAAGCATCCATAAAATATCAAACAATTCAAATCCTAAAAGTTGTCAATGATTTACTGTCCATGGACATGTTGGGCTGGCTGCAAACTTAGGCCAAGCTTGCAGATTCTGTGGATGTTTCTTAGCTTCTGGACCTATACGTACTCGTATGTACATATGTTATAAGTAGAAATATGACTCGAATATTTTCTTCTATATATCAATCGAATGCCACAAGCTGAACTCTCATCTCATCATGATCTTGCTCATCTCCTCGCAATGTAGCTTACATCCGGGTTATCTTTGCTCTTTCATATTATTATGTACTCGTATGTTTGCTAGTCAAGGGAGAGTTTCATTAGCTATTATTATTTGCTTGGGTGTATTCAATTAGTTGTTGCTTTTCAAGCTTTCTTTCTCATGGAATGTGGTCTTCCATATACATTTAAATACACACATACTTAAAGTAATAACTCATTACAGTGGTGGCCAGTGGTCGTGGCCTGCCCCGGGAACCCGTCTACATATAATGAGTTTCTGGGCCCTAGATAGATCTCTCGTTTTTTTTGTTTTGCATATAAATGGTTGGTTTTCCCCTACGCTTGCAGTTCTGGTTGAGTTTGAGTAGAACATCTCTTTTTATACCCGATACTCAAAATGAGTATTGGGGTATATTAGATTTGTGGTAAAAGTAGATGTGTGTAACGTCCAGAAGGAATCGTTTCCGACCCCATAAAGTATATATATTCTTGATCAGCATCAATAGCCGAGTCGATTGAGCCATGTCTGTCTGTCCGTCCGTCCGTCTGTCCGTCTGTCCGTCCCCTTCAGCGCCTAGTGCTCAAAGACTATAAGAGCTAGAGCAACGATGTTTTGGATCCAGACTTCTGTGATATGTCACTGCTACAAAAATATTTCAAAACTTCGCCCCGCCCACTTCCGCCCCCACAAAGGACGAAAATCTGTGGCATCCACATTTTTAAAGATACGATAAAACCAAAAATCGTAGAGGATGACTATATGTTCTAGAGTGTAAAATCTCAACCAGATCGTATAATTATTATAGCCAGAATCAAGAAAACAATTTCATTCTTTCTCGCTCTGTCTCTCTCTAACACACAGGTTTCATGGTCGGCTTTGCCAATTGCAAAATATGAGTTCAAGGATCTCAGAACCTATAAGAGCCAGAGCAACCAAATTTGGTATCCACACTCCTGTGATATCGGGCCTTGACCGTTTCGTGTCCAAATTTCGCCACACCCCCTTCCGGCCCCGCAAAGGACGAAAATCTGGGGCATCCACAAATCTCAGAGACTATTAAGGCTAGAGTAACCAAATTTGGTATCCGCACTTCTGTTAGATCTCACTATAAAACGTATATCTCAGAATTTCGCCCCACCCCCTTCCGCCCCCACAAAGGACGAAAATCTGTTGCATCCACAATATTGCAGATTCGAGAAAACTAAAAACGCATAATCATAGATAATGACCATATCTATCAGACTGCTGAATCTGGATCAGATCGGATCATTTTTATACCCAAAAGGAACAAATCAATTTGCACTGGCTACGCAGCACCCGACGTCACGCTCAGACTGATTTTCTGTCTCTCTCGCACGCACTCCTTGTCGTGTCGTTTAATATTAGCGGCGTCTGCCGGAGGAGAGCCATACTGACTAAGTATCGGGTATAACTGTAGAGTTGCGGTGTCCGCAGCAACTCACAACGTTCCCCCTCGTTTGTTTTGTTTTTTGTTAATATTAATTCCTAAAATTATTTTGAAATTCCTATAGCAATCATCCGATTTGTGCATTAAGCACTTTGATTTTTTTTATCTTGGAAATACATACATATCTAGTAGATTCTTCATTATTTTTGGTTTTCTCATGTTTTAGTTTTTAATCGTAACAATTGTAAGTGTAACCAAAATTATAAATTGTATATAAAAATACAAAATACATTAATCGTTTTATATCAAAGTCTGTGTCTATTATAGTTTCTTACTGAGTTTAATGTATAGTTCCATACATATGCTCGATTAAGTGGTATCTCTCGAGGGGCTTCGCTTCCACCCCACCAAACAATATCCCAAATATTTACATACAACTGGCTGACTGACTGACTGCGCGACTTTACTGCACTGCACTGCACTTTTGAGAAGGAACCAATCATTCAATCATAATTATAGTATATTTATGTGGATATACTCGTATGTATGTGGAGAGGAACAGGAGGCGCCAGTACTGGGGTGACTGTGATGGCGCTGTGGAGCTGGTAGGAGATCTTTTTTCATTTTATGTGTTATTCTGTGTGTCTCATAAATAGTGAATTCCGTGGTAGTAGTAGTGGGAAGGCACCAAATTTCAATAAATCATAGCGATGTAAAACCAACTCAGAGTACTCGTATGTGTGTGCTTTTGAAACCGCCGAAAAGTGTCTGTATATTGAAATGAAATTCCTGCACCAACAAAACCAAAAACGAACTAAAAATTGATCGGAGACTTTCTCTTCTCGCTGCTGATGCCATTCTTTGGACGGAAAACTATATATATATATATATGTGTGTGTGTGTATGGTGTGTGTGGTGTGCATGCGCGTGTGTATGTAAGATAATGCACAGGCAAAATGTCCGGAAGAACCAAAGCTGGCGCTGCCTCAAAAATCTACTCCGATCGGGATATAAGAATTCGGGTTCGAGTATATGCTTGCCGGACAACACTTAATTATGTATATGCTCTGCTATGTTAAAATACACACTGACTTATCGAAGCTTTTTAAAAGCTAATTAATTATTAATCATAAAAATGGTTCAATAACTTTACGTTTACGTGTTTACTTTTACTAGACGTGGTTACGCGGATTAAAGCTTTATACAACACACTGTTGGATCGTACTTAAACTAAGATGCATATGGGATTCGATTCGGTTTAACGGCTAAGCTGTAGGCTCCTCTGTTGTCCACATGTCCAACCTACGCTCAGATCGCAGAGCTCAGATATATGCGAGCTATCCAGATCAAACACAATACGCTCTTTGGCTCCGTCTAAAATAAACTGCAACTGATTCGTTTGGGGCATTCGAATCTTGGTTTAAGAAAGTAAATGTGATAAAATGATGAGAAACAACATTTTGCATCATATTTATTTTACATATATAGTATGTACGCTTCAATTGTTGGTTTCTTTTGTTTGTGTGTGTTTTTGCGTAGAGTAAAATTGTGTGTTTATTTGGATTTTTACATAAATAGTTTGTTGTTGCTAATGTTTGATGTTTTTGTTTATTCTGTAGGTGTGCGTCACTTTGTTACTAATCATGTTTATCGTTTATCTTTGTATATATTAAATTAACTAAATTATAAAAACAAAAACAAAACTGCGAACGTCCTGGCAGCCTGCATACATTAATTAGATCTATAAAATAGCAAACGATTATCAAAATTATTATTATCATAGAACGTACCAAAATCAAGCTATCGTTTCACTGTTGTTTTTTATTTTTGGCTCGACTGAAATTTTGATGGCAACAAAGGTACGTGAGAGCCAGAGACCGTCGTCTCAGACAGGAGTGCTCTTCGATCAATGATCGACGCGTTTGACTGGATTGCAAGTGGACCTGGCGTTTGATTGAATATCAATAAGTTGCACGGATGGCTGCTTCCCGGGGAGGGAGGGGGTTTTCGAAAATTTCACAGACACGTGTTAATATTAATTAGGATGTAAGGTGTGCGCTTCATGCAGATGGCTCTTCTTCTCATTCATTCTTTACAAATTTGTTTCCCTATCTTTTGTTTTTTGTTTTTCGTTATCGTTTCTGTTTGTTTTTCTATTGGTATTACTACGAATCATATCATAGATATTGCAATGCAATGCAATGCAATGAGCGGGGGGTGGTTGGTTCCCAAAATGCAAATTAATAGGTTTATAAATTGTTACATATGCATTCGTGTGCTATATACACACTTGATCATAATAATAGGTACACACATCTACGTAAACTTTAACATAACAGAAAACGGTTTTATGCAATATATTAAACTTAAAATTAGTTCTCAATTATTCCTTAAGTATCTGTTTTCAATCAAATAAACTTGATTATATTATAAGATAATGTTATAAAAGAAAGTATATCCATTTGTACTTCACAGTCAATATCATGCTGCTCAAAATAATAGGTACACTTCAAGTATTGTTATGAAAAAAGTTTGTTAACTGGTTATTATTATTTTTTTGTTGCCTAAATGGGATTTGATAGTTAATATCCGATGTATCCACCTTTATTTTTTGTCACCTTTATAATTATTTTTGGCGTACTTTTAATAAGCGTCTGGCAGGTGTCTCATACTACAATTTTTGGATGCCCTCGCATAATTTTTGATTATTTGAAAATGAAAACTTAGCTAATTTTGTTTCGTAAATCTGCCCACAAGTTTTCGATTGGATTTAAGTCGGAAAATTTAAGAAGCCACTTTAAAACGTCTATTGTTTGGTCCTCAAAAAATTTGGTCAAAAGCTCTGGTCTGATGAGCTCGTGAGGTAGCTCAAAGGGGGCCTAGCTGAGGCCACCGGACGGGTCGCGGGTTGCGGATAGCGAACGGCCTACCTCGGTAGGTCAGCTGCGAATAAGCGGGCATCCCTCACGGGAGAGTACCGAAATAAGCAGTCCCGGACAGCCAGCGGGTGTTAGCTAGGTAGCAGCACTGACGATGCGCTTGTGGTGCCGCCTCAATAAGTAGCTCACACACTCCCATCCATACACAATACCTACCCACATCCCAACCCCCACACCCACCTCACACCGGGCCGGACTAAGTGTGTTACTCGACCCTTGCCGTGAGTCAGCCTGGCTGGGGGCGCGGTATAAAAACTAGCCCAGTCGCTAACGGAGGGCTCAGGGACTTGGCAGCCCCCTGTTCTAATGATGCCTTACCCGGGCAACGTGGATCTCTGCCCGGGCTGACCTTTCCCTTTCTCTGCATCTCGTGGGAACAGGATGTATAACAAGAACAAAAACCAAAAAACAAACAAAAAAACAAATGAGTGCGGCGCTCCCCAAATGCCAACTGGGAGCAATCCCAAGCTCGGAAAGGCAGCGGCCCAAAGGCCTGGCCCAACCGGCTCTATAGTAGGGAATACCTGCAAGGTGGAAGGTGCCTGTGCGAACCCGAGGGGGTCCCATCCCGAATCCTGTGTGGGTGGCAAGGTAACTCCCGAAGCTGACACCTTGGAAGGAAAGCTAAGCAATATTACGGCTGCCCGACCTTCTTGTAAAGCGGAGGGGGTTGACTTGCCGTCGACAAGCGCCCAAGCCAGACGCTACACATATGCCGAAAACAGGAGTGCAGGGCACATACTCCGTCGGCAACACGCCAGCAGTGAAGCCAGCCCATCAGCCGACTGGCTGAAGAAGGTGGAATGGGCTTCGGCTGTGCTCCCGGAGTTCACCTTGGAACAGAAAAAGGTGGCTCCCAAGCCAAGAGGCAGCGCTCGCAGGAGACACCGGGACCGGTAGCAAAGCGCTCCAGAGTGCTGCCAAATGTCTCCTTTGCGCAGATTGCCAAGGAGAGGACGCTAATTGGTGTCCTCGACAGAGGCAGCGCAGAGGGTAGAATCCCAAGGAGTCAGTGGAAGTGGGTGGAAGAGGCACTGGCCGACCGCTGCTTCGAACTCCTCGACAAAGACCCGGGACCTCCGCCAGTCTGCAAGGACATGGGGTGGTTCCAGGGCAATGTTAAGATAATTGCCTGCGAAGACGAGCGCTCTGTAAAGCTTTATAAAGCGGCGGTAGCGCAGGTCGGCGAGGTCTATGCTGGGGCGAAACTCGTCGCAGTCGACTGGAGCGAGGTGCCCAGCAGACCGAGGGCCAGAATTTGGGTGCCGGCTACCTTTAAGGAGCCAGAACGCATCCTCAAGATGCTGCAGAGATGCAACCCGGGACTACCAACCTCAGATTGGAAGGAAGCCAAGGTTGAGACGACACAAGGGCCGACTAACCAGGCAGTGCTCTCAATAAAGAGTCGCTGGCCCCGATAGAGGCAGCAAAAGGAGAGCTAAACTTCGGCTTCAGCTCGGTCACCATCAAGGTGTACAAATCGGACGCGGCGGCCGCGGCGCTTCCTGTCGTCAACCCAGACGTGCAGGATGTCGCTGCGGAGATCGAAGCGCCTGACGACGAGCTGGAGCCAGACCAGAGACAGAGCTGATGCTCGACTTTGAGTCAATGTGCCGAGAGAGAGTCTCAGATGACTCGGACGCGGACATCACGGTGGTGGAGAATCTTGGAGATGGTCCTAAGGATCCTTCAAATAAATCTCCACCACTGTAAAGCAGCATCGGCTGCTCTCATACTCCGCCTAGACGCAAACGGAGCCGACGTAGTCCTGATCCAGGAGCCTTGGGTGGTAGGAGGCAAGGTCTGTGGATTGGGGACGAGGGAATACAAGATCATTGTATCCCAAAATGAAGGTAAAATCCGTACCTGCATACTTGCTAGAAAGCACCTAAATATCTTTCTGCTCCATAATTATAGCGATGGCGATAACACGGCGGTAAGCCTAGAACTAAAAGGGAATCATCTCAGGCTGGTGGCGTCCTATATGGCCCACGAGGAGGATGATCCTCCGAACGACCTTGTTCGCAAAATAGCCAGCGACAGCGAAAGGACGGACAAAGACCTACTTATAGGTTGCGATGCCAACGCCCACCACTCCCAATGGGGAGCACGGACCCGAATGTAAGGGGTGAGTCACTGTTCAGCTTCATCCTGAACTCAAATTTATTCATATGCAATCGGGGTAACGACCCCACATTTATAATTAAAAATCGGCAGGAGGTCATTGACCTCACGCTAGTGTCAAGCAAACTGCTGGACACAATCAAGAGCTGGAGAGTCCTAGGAGACCACTCCTTCTCGGACCACAGGTATATCGAGACGATATTATCCTTCGATATTCCCAAACCAACCGACTATATCAACCCCAGAAAAGCCAACTGGGAAAAATATAACACAACCCTGGAGGAGCTACTCCCTCCTAACGCCCCTAACTGCCCGAACACTGAAGACAACCTAAACCGTCTTGTGAACAGGTTTACGGATACGTGCAACAAAGCCTTCAAGGCAGCATGCCCTTCTACCAGACCAAGGGGGATGAAGAAACCTCCCTGGTGGTCTAAGCAACTAGACACCCTTCGTAGAACTTGTAGGGCTCTATTCAATAGAGCCACAAGAACTAAGGAGGATACTCGCTGGGCAGACTATAAAACCAGTCTAGCACTATACAAAAAGGAAACGAGGAAGGCTAAAAGAGCCTCCTGGCAAAAATATTGCTCCGAAATCGAGGAAACTTCGGAGGCCGCAAGACTCCGGAAAGTTCTCTCAAAAACTACCCCCTCGGTAGGTTACCTCAAAAAGAATGATGACACGTGGACCAACTCTAGTGAGGAGTCCCTACACATTCTGCTCGACACGCATTTCCCCGGATGCACATCCACCGAGCCGTCACACCTCCCAGGAGGGATCGGTAGAATCGATGGACCATATCCTTACAAAACGGAACATAAGTTGGGCAGTAAACAGCTTCAACCCGTTTAAATTGCGAGGCCCGGACCAGGTAATCCCGGCCCAACTTCAGAAGGCCGGGGAGACGGCCATCAACTGGCTACATAGTATCTTCAGGAAGATACTGGCGGTATGTACAATACCGCAAGCGTGGCTTAAGGCTAGGATAGTTTTCATCCCTAAAACAGGCAAAGCCTCACACTCAACCCCGAAAGACTTTAGACCAATCAGTTTATCGTCTTTCCTACTCAAAACCTTTGAGAGACTTATCGGGTTACAATTACGGACTACCATAAGTCCCCAGCTGTACTCAAGTGCGCAGCATGCCTACCGGAAAGGAAAATCCACGGAAACGGCACTTCACGAAGTGATCTCGAGTGTAGAAAAATCCCTGCATCTCAAAGAATACTCACTAATAGCTTTTCTCGATATCGAGGGAGCCTTCAACAACGTCACACCGGGCGCCATTACAGAAGCCCTGACTGACCTGGGGGTGGACCGTCACTTGGTGATGCTCATTGATCAATTGCTCATACGCAGGACGGTGACATCATCGATGGGATCGTCCACCCAGTCAAGGTATGTCAACAGAGGAACCCCGCAAGGGGGAGTTCTGTCTCCTCTTCTATAGAACATTGCAGTCAATAAGATTCTATGCGACCTGGAAGAGGGGGGCTGTAAAGTAGTGGCATACGCGGATGACGTTGCAATTATCATTGCGGGGAAATACCCCCAAACACTATGCGACCTAATGACCGCAAAGCTTGCTCGATTGTCCGAATGGACAGAATCGCGCGGATTGGGACTAAATCCCTCGAAAACGGAACTCGTGTTATTCACAAAAAAATACAAGGTCCCGCCCCTCAACCCCCCAACACTAAACGTATACAGGCTCTCCTTCAGCGACAGTGCCAGTTACTTAGGGTAGGTAATTGACAAAAAGCTTAGCTGGAACCTGAATGTCAAGGATAGAGTGAGGAAGGCAACGACAGCACTCTATACTTGCAAAAAAGCTATCGGCCTAAAGTGGGGCATGAACCCAAGCATAGTCCGATGGATATATCTGGCAATAGTCATACCTATAATACTCTACGGAGTTACTGTCTGGTGGCCTGCCCTAACAAAAAGGACAATCACCAATCAGCTGGGCAAGGTTAAGCGAACAGCCGCCCTCTGCATCAGTGGAGCTCTTCGAACTACACCAAATGATGCGCTAAACGCCATGTTATGCCTTCAGAGCCTTGACTTTGCAGGAAAGGTGCGGGCAGAAATGGCAGCAATACGTCTTAGGGACTCTGAACAATGGGTACCCCAGAACATAGGTCACTCATCTATACTAAATAAAAACAACATGGTCCCAGCAAGAACGGACTATCAAGTTCCAATGGAGCACACGGAGACTCCATTCAGCATAATCATCCCTCATAGAGACGATTGGCTCGAGGGACTCCCCGGCCCAGACGGGGCCATAAGCATCTTCACGGATGGCTCAAAACTGGACGGCAGGGTTGGAGGAGGAATCTACTCTGAACAACTTAACATAAGGCAATCTTTCAGGCTTCCGGATCACTGTAGCGTCTTCCAAGCGGAAGTTACAGCAATCAGGGAGGCTCTGTACTGCCTTCACACGGTTACCACCACGGCAACCAATCTAACCATTTACAGCGACAGCTAAGCTGCGATCAGATCACTTAACGCGATCTCCTCGAACTCGGCTACTGTGGCGAAGTGCCGCAGATCTCTTCACGAGATGGCTCAGCAATTTGCTATCAGCCTTATATGGGTCCCGGGCCACCGGGATATCGAGGGCAACTGCATAGCGGACGAGCTGGCCAGATCTGGCACTACAACCCCCCTTCTCCAAGATAAGGAGGATATTTGTATGCCTATGGCCACCTGCAAGCTCATCATAAAGGAGCAGTACACGCGACTGATAGACAAGTGGCAAATAGGGCCACGTTGTCGCACAGCTCGGCAAACATGGCCGACCATAGATAAGAAGCGCACCTCAGAGCTCTGCAAACTAGGCAGGGAAAGGTGCAGCGCAGTCCCACGTTCCCTCACAGGACACTGGCTAGTAGGCACCCACGCAAACAGGTTGGGTGCCCCATACAATGATTTCTGCCGCAGCTGCAGAGACGAGGACGAGGAGGAAACATTGGAACACCTGTTCTGTTCCTGTCCAGCTCTCAGCAGAAGGAGGCTGCATCACTTGGGCTCTGCCTTTCTGAACGACATCTCGGAGATGTCCACGCTATGTCCCAGAAAGATCGTCAACTTTATAAGGGCATCTGGATGGGACAACTGTTGACATGAAGTCTCATCTGCAGGGAGGGAATGATCCCAAGCGGTATCACAACGGGCCGAAACCGGCCTAAGTGTGCTGGGCTCCGAGCGAGCTTGGCGGCCGTCTCTACCTAACCTAACCTAACCTTGGATGTGTGCCTTGGGTCGTTATATTACTTAAATACCCAATGGAAACTCATGTTTTCTTCAGCATAAGAAAGCATAACTGTCTGCAATCTGGGTTTGTATTGCTCAGCGTCCATTCTGTTCGTTGTCAGGAAAAATGGACCTACGCCGTACCAGGATGAGCAGCCCCATATCTTTAACTGGCACCTCCATGTTTGACAAATTTTTTTTGTGAAACATGGATCAAAATTCTTTCTTTTAAGGCTTCCTACATTGCTTTCACATTCATTCCCTAATAAATTTATTTTAGTTTCGTCGCTCCATAAAAGGCTTCTCCACTTTTTCTCTCCGGCGCATCCTGCGCAGTTTTTATGATCTTTAGCAAAAGTTTGCCCCATGGCTAAATTTTTTTGACGCGTAAGTTGGACCTTTCTTTCTATTCTCCTTGGAAGGCTGGCTTGTTGTAGCCGTCTACGGATCGTTGGAGCACTAACTTCTAGTGCAATTTCTGATACAATAGCCTTTGACGACTTAAATGGGTCCTTATTCCTCAAAGAAAAGTATGTAGTGGTCACGTGTTATGGTTGTTTTCTGTGGCTTTCCGCTAGTTTCCTGACTAGGTTTTTATTTTTAAAGCATTTCAACAAAATTATGAAACCTTTTCATTAATTTAGCAATGGCCCGAAGAGATTGGCCTTCTTTTTTCAGACTAATAGCCAATTGGGCTGTACAATAAGACTTTCGGCCTATTCTTGTAAAAAAAAATAGTTATTTGTTTATATTTAGACTGTAGTTAAATGAAATGGATGTTTAATTGCCAAAAAGCCAAGAATTTCCAAATTATTCACTTGATATTCAAAATTTACTGACACTGTACCTATTATTTTGAGCAGCCAAAATGTGATGTCAACTCGCAATATCGCTTAAAGCTCTGTTATTCGGCGGTTTCCCTGTTTCATTTTTTTTGTCACGGAACTGCAATACATTGACAAATAAAACATACCAAAAAAAATTTTGTTTTCAACACTTAAAGTACGATAAAACTCATTATTAATAAAAAGCTTCAACGTGTACCTATTATTATGATCAAGTGTGTATGTATTATGTTTGTTTTGTATGCACGTATAAATATGTTTGCATGTCTGTAAACAATTGTTGCAATATTTACTTTACGGTTTAGCCTAGTACAAAATACAGTATTATGTATGATTTTGTTTTGTTTCTTTTCTTCCTCTTCCTCTTAGCATGTATTATCTGGATGTATGTATGTATATTTTTACACTCCTTATATGCATATATGCCTTCAAACTGTTATGAGAAACACCCAAACATATATATATATATATATATATTCTTCGTGGTATATATGCATATGTACTCTATATATTTATTCGGGGGTTTTTTTATTCAAAAGTTCTTGCATGTTGTTTAGGCTAAATTTTGTTTTTTGCGTGCAGTTTCTTCAGTAAATGTTTTTGCTTGTTTTGTTATGCTTTCAGTACGACAAAATGTTGTTGTTTGTTTGTTTCCGTTTGTGGTTCCGATCTAAGCATTTTGATTAAATGTAAGTTTCTTAATTTTGGGTTTTATTCTTGTTTCGGTTTTTATTACAAAAGTTTCTTCTATAGTAATAAATTTGTTTAAATATTATTAGTACTTGTATCAGATTTTGTGTTATACATAATTCATTTCTCTCAATAAACATCAATTTGTTTTGCTTGTTGCAGTAGCTGTTGTTATGTTTTTGCTGTTGCTGTTGCTGTTCTCTATTTATGCTACAATTTCTCGGTTCCTGGTGTTACAATTTTTTCGAAACTTTCTTGGGTCGTACTGCACCGCTCTCACGTACTCACGCTTTCTTTTCTTTTCTTTTATTTCTTTTTGTTTTGTGTTTAATTAATATGCGAAAAAGGAATTATGAATGTATATATTTATATACATATGCATTGTTTTTGTTTTTTTTTTGGGTGTGTGTGGTTTGCGTGGGTGTGTGCTTGCATATATACATAAATATATATATATATAAATATATATATATATATATAGTAAAAATCACAAAAATAGTTTACTGGTCCAAATCCAGTTTAGACCAAATTGTATTCCTTAAGGTTCGATTGCAGAATGGTGTCCTTAACAGCTGCAAACACAAACCTTATGTTTTCAGTATCTAAACGAAGTAAAGAAATCAAAAGAGAAGATTAGTAAATTGGATAAACCTTAGGAGGGGGCTCCAGCACAAGATTAGTATATACAGACATTCCAGAATGGACATCAACAACGCATAAATACGAATTTTTATTAAGGGACTTTCAAATCAAATTCAAAATACAATTATAACTCAAATATTCATTTGCATTGCGGCTCATCCTGCAATCCTGCCATTCTGCCATCCTGCCATCGTGGCATCCTGTCCTCCATCCGGTGCAGGCGATTGTTTAACCCAAATTGAACTCCTTGAGTGCATTTTGCATAATTGTATCCTTGACAGCACAGAACACAAGCTTGATGTTTTCGGTATCTGTGTGTTCCAATAAAGGAATTGCATTCGGCTATAAATCAATCTGCTCTAACTCTCAAATATTGACTAGCGATACTCCGCAATAGCAGCAGAAGCGAATGCAAATTATGAAGGGTGATTACTTTTACCTTTACCTCTACCTCTGCCCTTACTTAGTTCTGACACTCTCCAGGCTGAAAATGAGACTCACACGCACATGATGCAATTATACAAGGTGGTCTCGTCGGGAGCCGAAGTTCGTTCGTGTTGTCCCTTATCGTCAGTGCATGCTTGCTTGTTGATGATGAAGGTTGTTCACGGACGAATTTTTTGATATATTCTTAACACTTATGTCCCGACAACAACAAAATTATAAAAAGCATATAAAAAAAATACCACAGAATTAGAAGTAATCTTTATATATTATGTAAAAGAACATTTTAATATAACTAAAAATGTTGAAGAAAAATTATTAATGGCTGCATAAAATTTAAATATTAATATATCAGTAAAATCATTTTATTTTAAAATTTTAAAACCCACGGGCCTGTTAAGGGTTAATCAACATCAACATATACCGTCTCACTCACACTCACTATACTATGTGCCCTTCACTCGCACTTATTGCTAGCATACGTTAAGGGACTAACTTTTGCCGACGAGACCACCTTGTATAATTGCATCATGCACACGCACATACACTCCAAAGCCCACCCCAAGCAACCCACGTTTGCTGCACTTACCTGTAGCACAGGTGAAATGAGAATAGATAATCTTTTCGGAATCTGGATTTAAGTCTACAAACATTCGCAGTATGAATTCGCGTGCCGCGATTGCATCTCGCTGTGGACCTGTTCAGAAAATAAGCCAAAGAAGATGTTTCGATGTGTTATATCAAAGACTATACAATACCAAGATGTCGCATGAGGAACAAATGCTTTTTCAATTTTCGTTTGACGCTTCATGGTACGGGCGCGCGGGGCTAGTACTTCAATTCTCTTTTACGCTACCTTCGCCTCCGAAGTGCTACTCGGCTTCGGTCAGCACGAGCTCGAGCCAACCCAGAAATATGCTTGTAGTTGTGTATATGTGTGTATGTCCTAGGTCTGCACGGCCATAAACCGGTTTCGCCCGCAGCATATACGGCTTTTAGCTTCACACACAAGCGCACTGAAAGCATGTCAGTGGCTGCGTGCCGAAACCGTAGGGCAGCGTGGTCGCTGATGTCTTTGGCGCGGCACAGTGGGGACTCAGCCGAAATAGTCAAAAAATTGTATGAGTGCTTTAGATAAATTTAATGTACGCATCTAATAGAGAATTTGCCAATCGAATTTTCAAGATAGTTTTAGTTTAGGAGATATAAGCACTTAAAGTTTAACATTTTTTCAGTGTGCAAATATTTATTGACTAACTAACTAATTTAGCAAGCTGAGACGGCCAAAGGTCCCACTGTGCCGCTCCAAAGACATCGGCGATCCGCGACCACCGCTTCGACGGTGAAGGCATTTCCGAACAGACGAAACCGTTGGGCAGCGGGGTCGCGGTAGAGACGAAGTACAGGCGAAAAGGGAATTGAAACCCCGCGCGCCCCCTCGTGCCTTTTGGGTCCTAATGTTAGGACCCGCCATAGAACAGCTTTTTGGTCGCTCATGCAACATCTTGGTATTGTATAGTCTTTGGTTATATCTAGCGCAAGACTACAAAACTAGCAATACAGATAGCGTATATATAGTGTATAGATTCTACAGATAATGTTGTGAAATTTTTACTGGGGGGAAGCAGATAGCTCAAGATAGATAGCTCAAGAGTTCAAATGTAACGTCGTCAACCTGTGGCCGTTGTGAAATGAGAATAGCATTGCCGTTCAGGATCTGGATTGGCGTCCAAATACTTTTTCAATACAAACTGCTTGGCCGCCTCATGATCCTGCTTCGGACCTGGTTGCGTGACGTGCGTGTGTTGCCACATATAAATCGTACAGAGTTATGGGATAAGAGATCCATTCAATGGCACACTTACCATCGTATTCGGGAAAGTAGTCTACCAAATGCGAATACATTATTTTCTCCACCAACAAGTCCTTCTTGTTCAGGAAAAGAATAACTGACGAATTCTGAAACCAAGGGTACGTAATAATAGTTCTAAATAAAGCTTTTGACTCCTCCATTCGGTTCTGCAAAAAAAAGACAGGAAGAGGAAGAGAATAATCTTTCATTCAGAAAATATTCAGGAGATGCCATGCCATACCTCGTTATCGGATTCAAACAAGATCTGATCGTATTCCGATAGCGCCACCAAAAATATGATTGATGTCACATTCTCAAAGCAATGAATCCACTTTCTTCTCTCCGATCGCTGACCACCCACGTCCACCATTCTGTATAAAATATCAGGGAGGGGAGTATAAGATAGGAGTCACATTAGCTTATGTAGAGATAAACAAAACAAGAGGAAAAATCTGCACTACAATTCACAGCGAAATAAACAAGCATTAGTAAGCCGCAAGCGATAGACAAATAAATTTAAGTATACCAAATTACTACGCTACCAAATACATATATTCTAATACTTCTTGTTCTAGCCGTGTTCCAGCTACGGCTCTAGCTCTAGCCTGGTCAATACAGTCATCATAGATACGTGGAATAGATACCTAAACACAATGCCATCCAAATCGAATGGGTACTCTAGTATGCCAGTGGTCGGCACACGAGCACGCAGAATATCCTGCTCAGTGGCCAGGTAGTAGGGCTGTGAAATGCGCTCTATGTCGCTTAAGTAGCTATGCAAAAGAATTCGCACACAATCAAATAATTTCAAAAACAAACAAAAATCAAACTGATATCAAAATCCGTACGTAGTCAGTCCCAGTTCTCTAAGGTACAGCTGCGAAATGTTGAAAAACTCCTGGCTAATCCCTTCAAGAAAGTACTATAGCTCGAAAAGAATCTCAATTTGTTAGTTAATCGAAACAATTAGTGATATTAAGCGAAAGTAGTAACCAAAGAAACAGATCAGATCACAGACCACAGATCATAAACAGGATCAGGATCATATGCCATGCAAAGAACATACAGATGTGTACAGATTGATGGTATCTACCTAAATCTGATTTCTTCTAAGTCAAAGGGATACTCAATGATCCCCGTTGTCGGCACACGAACTCTCAAAATGTCTTGCTCAGTGGGCAAATAAGCAGGTTGAGCCACACGGTCGAGATCCATCAGATAACTATGTGTACAGAAATGAGATCATTTTTAGTAAAACAGTTTATGCAGAGTTCTGTAGGTTGTGGTAGTCTCAGTGTTCGAGAGTTGTGTTGTGTTGTGTTGTGCTGTCATGGTTGGGCCGCTTCTCCCTTCGAGTAACTCACTATTTGGCTGAATCTGTCAATTGGTATTCTCTACGACGGTCGTAGCACTCTTGAATGCCGGCATCGGCCCATAGCGTTTTGATGGCGTTCAAAAATGGATCCTCGAATGTGGTAACTGTTTCGTAGTCAATGCTCATCACCAGATCGGCCAGTTCCTGTTGATATTTCAAAATATATAAAGCGATTCTTTGGGCGAATGGATGGAGGAACTTACGCTATGCTCTCCAACGCCATAGGAGATCTTTAGCATGTCCATGGCCTTGATCATCGACTGCATGGCCATTAATATGTTCTGGAACACCAGTTTGATTTATCCACGCTTGTCCTCGTCCGAGTAGCCGCTGCCATGGATAATACGCATCTGTTTGATGAACGTTGACTTGCCGGACTCGCCCGTGCCTACAAATGGGGGGAGGCCATCACAATATGTTAAATTATATTTTTAGTTTTGAACCGGATTGTTCCAAAAGTGGTAGGGGGGGGGGGGGGGGGGTGGGCTGTTGTGGGGCTTCGATTTTGTTCTGCTCACGGTGCAAAGGGCACTCTCTTGCAATTAGCGGTATTTCAATTGCATTAAGCCAAGCTAAGTGCAATCAAAATGCTATAACACACATGACGCGGGTCTACATTTATATCCTGTGCACTCGAACACATCCTGGCAGGGTCCTGCGGGGGTACTGCACAGGGGCGGGGTACTTACCAAGCAACAGCAATTTAAGTTCCCGTCGCGCATCTCGCTTGTCGCGGCGCAACTGCTTCTCGATTTCCTGATTGATGCGCTTTTGTTCCTTTGCCTCTTCCGATAAACAGCACTCCATGCTAACTAGATTTATGGACGCTTACGCGTACTGCAGCCACTACGTCGACTCTCCGTTACGCTTGCAAACTTGGATGAGGATGATGACGAGGAGCTGCTGGCTACAGAGCTCTGGCTTGCCTGTCGCTGTCGCTGTCTCTGTCCGTCTATCTTTCTCTCTGCTGTTGGCTAATCTAATTGTTTGGGGGATCTGTTGAGGCTGAGGCGGCTGCTGTTGCTGCGTCTAAATTGGATTTGATTGGTGCTTGTGTCCTGGGATGATACGTATGCAGCCAGGGGAATTGCTTGATACCCGGTTCTAAGTTATAGATTCAGTTTCGATTTATGCATTTGTACTTTGGCGTTGCTCACTCTCTGATCCTCCCGGTGCCACAATCCTCTCTCGACAGGTTCTCTTTGGCTATTGCTTACTTTCCCTTTCACTTTCACTTTTGTTTCCCTCGATGGGAAGGCTTATTCTTATAGGCTTTACACTAAATTCCTTGACCAGACTCCAGACTCTCTGACTCTGTCTCCGACTATGACTGATGCACGAATGACACGACGATTGGTTCCCCTTGTAGTCCAGCGATCCAAGAACATCTGCGGGTGGTGCAAGAAGACACTTTGATTTAGAATTCCATTATATAAACGAGCACACATAACTATCTATATATATATATATGGTATATATGGGCCCTACAGACCGACCTAACACACTTGTTAGCTCACCGAGAGTTCGCCGCGTAGTGTCCAGTATTGGCAATTATCATTTCATATTTGCCTCCTCACAAACTGACGACGACGACAGCGACGGAAACGGCAACGGCAATGGCAACGGCGATTGCGATGGCGTTGGCGGGTGTATGCCACTGGCCATGGCATTGGCATTGGCTGTGGGTCTGGGTCTGGGTCTGGGCCTGGCCTGGCCTGGCTTGGCCCTCTCTGCGCGCATGCACCATGAACAAGAGCCGTGCCAGCCATCTACCGTTGTCATTCCCCCTGCTAATCGCCACACACAAACACACACACACAGGTGGGCAATGGCCAACAGATTGGGGAAGTGGCCGGGTCCGGCCTGGCCGCGATGCGATGCGATGCGTCCAGCCCAAGTTCAATGCGAGAAAGCTGATTTTGGAAAATCTATGGCTTCGCGCAGTCACAAGTTCACAAGAGTGTTCCACATCCGGGTGAACCATATTCGATGCGACTCAGGACCTAATATTTACGTGTTCTTAAAGCTATTTGATGGGGACTCTTTTGAAACCTCTTCGTTCGTGAAGATAGCTTTTAAGAGACCGGAGTCCTGAGCCCAATGCGTCACCCATTCCTAGGTCACTGGCGCTATTTCCTCTCTGCTGCCACTGCCACTGCCGCTGCAGCCGCTTCCCGTATCGAGTGCTCGCTAATCCAATTGGTGGCGCAAATGCATATGTAGGATTGAAATGGGAAGGCTTTCAGACGGAAAACTACAAAATATCGACGGAATACCCAGCCCGAGGCGAGTGCAAAGGGAATCAGGGAAAGCTTTGAAGTAGCTGCCCTGCCGGCGAATAGGAGCCACCACTGGATACCAGGAAGAGTAATAGCAGGCGGCTCCCCTACCCAGGATAAGGTTATTGAAAATAGAAAAAGGAACAAGAAAAAGAAATAGCTAGAGCAAAGCTAGAAGCTACTTAGCAGTAGCTGGTGATTCAGGGGCAGGGGCATTCGCAGGGCCATGGTCAGGGGCACGTCTGGGGGACGGGACTGAGAATTGGCACATAGGAGCTTTTTCTAACAATAGTTTGCTAGTTATAGGTATCATGCCACCAGCTGGACGGGGGTACGTTCTTATCTTTTTCTTATATGCATATGATAAGGGGATACTAACTATCTTTCCATTTGTCTTCTTAATCTCGATATGACTTCTGCGGCTAGGCTACTGTTGTCTCCTTCGTGGATCTGGTCAGATCAGGGAGAACTTCCTCCAGACGCGGAAATGCGATAGAGTTACTCATTGCGACTATAATTACATTGTGCCCTGCACTGTTGCAGCCGCTTATCAAAAGTAAACCATATAGCACATATAAATATATGTGTACAGTGCGTTTGGGAAATTCTATCAATGTTTGCGAGCTTGATTGATGCATGCAATTTTCATCTCAGGCAACAAGTGGTCGGTCGGGATGTCAATAGGTTGCAGTAGATGTGCGCAGGGGCGCTACTTACTCAGTTCTTTATCGGAGATAGAAATCCACTTAATCTGACGAGATTCTCCAATACGATGTTCTGTCCTTCCTTTCTTTTTGTTTGCCAGCACTAAGCAATACAAAAAATAGATTTTTTCCTTTGCTGGCTCTCTGAGTGTTTTGTTGTGGTTTTCCCTGCGGTTTGACTTAATCGGTGTCGTTATGTTTGGACACCCGGGGTAGTGGTGGTTCCTATATAAATATGTATATATGGTGTGATATATATCTCGACATATATTTGTATACATATATCGTCTCCACAGGCTTTTGTTGGAGTTAAATTAAAATGTTTTTTTATGGCTTTGCTTGTTCTGGTTTTGTGCTGTGCTGTTGTCTGCTTAAACTAATTCAAAAGCATATTTCGTTTAGTTGGTTTGCGGTTTGGAAAACATTTGTTTTAAGGAACGTGTAGTTGATTGATTAATTTTACTGGTGCGTTTGTCCTACAATAAAAATGACTTCTTCTTTGTCCCTTCCTCGACTTGGCGCTTAATGTAAATTTGATGCTATATAAATGTATATATTAATTTTTTTGTTTTTCCTTTCTTTCTTTTGCTTTGCGTGTGCCTCCGAGGGATGTCGCTGTTGTTTTTCTTGTTGTTGTTGTTGTTCTTAAGCACCAGTTTGTAAATGCAAAAAAGTTTCAACAAATATCCATTGTACGTGCTATTGAAACAGAAAGGTTGTATGACGACTACGACGATCTGCACAAAAACGTTAATTTCTTTCACACGCAACACTTAATGGCTCCTTTTGTGTTTAATTTTCTGCATACTTTATGCTTCTTGTGTTTGTTTATTTTTCTGTATGCAGTGGAACTGCAGGTGGAATAAGAGTGAGAGAGTGAGAGAAACGAAAAAGAGAGTAAGAACAGAGCAGAAATTATTAGAATGCATTGCCAATACGAGTACAATTGTCGTATCGACAATCCCACCACCCATCAGCGCCACCCACAATCGTATCATGGCCTGCACTGCCTTATCGACACCCACAGGGAACTCATGTCAGGCAGGGGCCTAACGAGCCTTTTGTATTTGTTCTTTATATTCTCGTATAAACACTCGAAAACGCTCAATTATCGCCCATCCAACCCCCACGACAGAGTTTTTGCAACACTTTTGGTTTTTTTTTTTGTGGCTATGCCATAGCTCGCAAATAACTGTTGACACTTTCGGCGTGTCTGATAAAAACCTCTCATTGACGGACACATTGAGAAAATGGACTGAAAAGACCCGATCAAATCTGTTTTTGCTCAACTCGCTCTTTGCTAAAGCAAAGACCGATTTCTTCACTTCTCTTTTGTTCCTGTTTTTCACTGAGCATCTTGTCGCGAGTGAACGAACAAAGTGTCTTTTGCGTATGTATGCGTGCTTGTACGTGTGAAGCTTATGGCAACGATCAATTTTTGTGAATTCTATACGGTTTGACTATTGGAGCTTAAAATGAATCGTGAAAAGCAAAACGAAAATGTTCGTTTGCCAATTTTGCAAATAAATATACATATTACAATACAATAGCCCAAAAGATGCGGAAAACATGAATAAATATACATATACACGAAAAAAACTAAAAACACTTTAGACACTTTTTTGGTTCTGCTCATCTAAAGACACTTTTGCTGTGAGCGCTTGACCAAAGTGACAACTTAGAGAGACTAAGTTGTTATTGTGAGACACGATCGTGTGTCGGGCTCACCCGAAAACCCGAAACACATAACACAAGCGAAGAGACAAAAAGTGTTCTGCTCAGTGAGAGACCGTGTCTTCGTGGTCTTTTTCGGTTTTGTCAGTGACGAGACAGCAAAGGGAAAAAGTGTTGACCGTCGTTTGCGAGCTATGGGCTATGGTGTTTTTTGCTGACAAGCAGTGCCCTGCAGTGTTGTCACCGCTATATCTGTTTCACTCGCACTCCCTAGAGCGGCGAACTGCTTTATCGGCGAAACGAATACACACAGAGCGACGACGACGGGCGAGGCCAAAAACGAACATGAAAAAATTTTGGTGGAAAAGCAACGCGAAAATTGCCTAATTCGCTCAACAATTGTTTAACATTACTTTTATTTGGCGTTTGCTCAGGCCGTTGCACATGCATTTCAACTTAAAGCGCACTTCACAATCGATTTCGGGGTGTTTTTTTGTGCCGACTGGGAATTGTGGTGTCGAGACGGAGACCAGGAGACGATTCGATTGCTGGTTGCCTGGCTGTCGGTGTGTCCACGGATTTTTGGCGAAACTCACAACATATTTGATTTTGCATTGTTCGCTAACGTTGACGCACGACCAGAAACTTTTTTCGCTTTTTTCTTGAATTTTTTCAAGTATTTACACACGCAAAATCCACACAGCAGTGTGACCGCGGATTTATCGATAAAGTATACCGTCCGACCCTCAGAAATATACCGAAACATACCGCCTCAATTTCAAAATATACCGTATATATACTGAAAATATACTGACGAATTCAAGTTCTATTTGACATATTCCTCGTTTTTGATATTCCGACGAATATTACTAGCTATATAGAGCATTTAGCCATGCCATCAAAATTTTATACGAATGATGAATCAATTTTCTATTTAACTGGTGTATTCTTAATACTTGCTTTTATTGCATTTTGCGTAAAAAGAGGTTTAAACGAACAAAAAAAGAGTCGCTGTATTGCGTGTAAGCCGTAGTATATGCCTTTTTATACCCTATTTTGCTAATTTTATTTGACGGTATAAATATTGATATGAAGATAAAACGTAACCTTTTCTCAAATTGACATTTTTTAGACATATTCATGTATATGATGAGTGTTTTGAATATATATCTCGATCCTGATACCTATTCTTGGTCCCTACAAGAAGACAATAAGCTTTAAAATATCGTTGAAATATTGAAAATAATATTAAATAATATTGAATAATATTAAAATATAGTGAAAATAAATTGTTTTTGCCTGGGATGACAAACATTTTCACAATTCTATAACATCCATTTCCCCCAGGGTATGTGTGCATGGAATGGGACTCATTGTTGTCAACCGGTTTTGACGACTAATTCCTGGTTATTCTTTCTTCCGTCGAATATTCCCAGCTATATAGATCTCTCAGTTTAGCCCAGATAGTTTTATATGATTGTTGAATCAATTTTGATCAGGATTAACTACTTTTAAGTACTTGCATGTTTTTTGTTTTTACAAAAACACGGCTTCAACAAAAATGTTCAATAGTCGCAGGTTGTGACGTCAATGTTGCTGGTATTTGCAGACTCATTTCTTGTCAACCAGAGTGTGGACCTTTGTATACCCTATTTCGTGAATATTATATAAAGATACTGTGTTCCAACCTGCTTTCAAACGTAATTAGTAAAGACCTTGTCTTAGATTGAATTTTTTTTGTTCTATTCATGCATTTGATTAGGTGTTTTTATATAAATCCTGATCCCAGTACCAGTTCTTGGTCTCTGTAGACAGACGATGCGCTGCAAAATATCGTTTAAAACAGAGACTATCTAGTTTCTGCATTAATTAGAGCCTGGAATGACACACATTTCTGCAATTATATATCATCTGTGTGCATGGAATTAGCAGCATGTTTGTGTATGGAATGAGACTCATTGCTGCACATGCGCAACATTTGTGTATGGAATGAGACTCACTGTTGTCAATCGGGTAAAAGAGGTCCTTACCCGATTCAAGTTCTGTTATCGATACTATCGACTGGTTACGAGTGCTGCGCGCCAAATCTAACTTTTTTGAATGTGAGCGACAAGGATTTAAATGTTTAAATGGATTCTCGCAAGAAAATAAGTGTGACCGTATAAAAATATGATCTGAAATCGATAAAAGGTTTTTCTCAAAAATTCTTAAAACTGACTTTTTTACACTTTGTTCTTACTTTATTTGGTGCGCTCGCTCACTCATACATACACAATCCAGCGTCATATTAACTCGCACTTCAGATTTGGTGGTGTCGGAAGAATCCCTCTTAGATATTAGAGGGATTAAAGTGCTCTATATCTGTCGCTCTAAACTCGATTTGCGAGAGCGATAATTGGCGCACCACCAGTTGAAATAACTAGCTAGCTAATAGTGTCAGCTACAATGCTCATTGCACACTCACCGTTAATGGTCGCCTCTTGCTGCTGGCGAATATTTTCAGGCCGTTATTTTCTTCATTTAAGGCCCATGAAAGCGCCGTATGAAAAACCTCTACATTTGAGATGTTTTCTCCACGACTTCTACATTGCACAGATATATACGGTTACACTGCCACGATTTCTATCGTTAAGATTCGATAACCTGCCGCACAAAATAGGCTGCTGTCATCTTTAACCAAATACGGTCACCCTGCTGCTCCACACCGATATACTACCGATTGCCAAATATCGAACTCCCATTGCTGCAAATTACCCGCACTCCGTTCAAATTTAAAATCCAAATACTTCGTTTAATCTATGTTTTATTTGCATTTTTGTAAATTATTATCATTTTTTCAATATATTCATGCGATAAATAAGTGTTTAAATGTATTAAATAAAATTTAAATAATAACTTTACAGTGTGCACAATTTAAACAATTATTTCGTGTCGGGTCAAGCAATTCATTCGATTTATAATCAATTAAAGTAAAATAAAACCTCGAATCGATCTGTTAGTGACTATTGGATTGTTCTCGTGTTATAAAGCTGGCGCTAGTTCGAGTTTGTTTAACAAAAATATAAAGAAAAAAATACAATTACAAGTTCCTATCTGAAAACAATTTCCATTTCCAAATCAAAATCCAAGTCCTGTCCTGGAGTCAACAGACTGGAATTTCTACTGGCCATCCCGATTCACTCCAGATACACGATACACACAATTGACTATAAAAAACTCGTACTACATATTTGCAAAATACACATACAAAATGTTCAGGTTAAGGTTATATTCTCCTCCATGTTGTGTGTGTTGCCTTTAACTTATTACACTTTGTTCGCATTAATTATGAGCACAATAGTAGTTTTAACAAATAATATAACTAGAAAACTAATAAACTAGAAACTAATAAAACTAGAAAATAAAATTTGAAACGTCCTCAAAATGTGGTGTGTGCCAAAATGCCAATCGCTTCGATATTCCTTAGCGTGGTGTGGTGTGGTCTGCCATGGCGTTCAACAATAATAATTAATAATAACTGGAAGCACTGCTCTAACAATCGACGGATTGCTAATCGAAAGAATGCGTTTCACAGAACAAGACAATTTTAATAATGAAAGTTTGGCCAATTGTTTGGATTGGGATTTCCGTTTTGTAGACATTTATGGTTTAACAAAATGTTGGGTGGGGTGTGATGGCGTGGGGACTGCAGTTTGTGTGGCTGTTTGGTGGATTGGTTCTCAGCTCCGGCTCCGGTCGTCCACCTCCGCTCAGATGGGGCGCGTGAAGTTGGCGGGGAAGAGGCCCTTCTCGCTGGTGCCCTCCTTCTGACCCATTAGCCAGCCCTCCTCCTGTAAATTGGCAAGGAAAAACTGCACTCAATAAAGACAAGAAGTGTGTCCATCTGCCACAAGCGGGGAGGGATTTCAACTGCATTAACTTTACCTGATCCTCGGGATCATCGTACTCGATCACGCGAATGGTGTCCCCAATTTCGAAGCTCAGCTCGTCCACATCCTCCTTCACGTAGCCGTAGGTGGCCTTCACTCGGTAGAGCACGCCGGCCGGTAAATCAGCCGTGTTGGCATCTGTGTGGAAAGAGAAGTGCGGTTCTGGTTTAGTTTAGGACCCGTGCTCAAGTAGCATAGCTCTGTTTAGTAGACTAAAACGCACGCAGCGGAACAACAAAGTTGCAATCTTGGCCAAACGGGGTTAGTATTCCTCGTGGAGTTAGTGGTCAGGGCTCTGTGTCCAGGAGGGGGTCAGTGGGTATCAGCGCGGGGAATAAACCAACGATTGAAGCAGCGTATGTGCAAGCGATTAATGAATGACATTATGGATAGATGGAATTGATTGGTGTTTGATCGTGAATCGAGTGTGGGTGGTTGAGCTGGATAAATCAATAATAATAGTGTGGAGATAATGTTTTTTATCCCCAATCGGCCGACTAATTATTTCGAATTAAATAAAGCTCGGCGCAGAAATAAAATTACGATATGTTCTTTAATGCGTGACATCCAAATTGCAAGTGTGGCTTGCCTGCCCTTTACATTGCCGCTCCGATCGCTAAGCGCAGCTTCGCTCGGCCGACGTCGGTAGGCATACGCAAAGCGGAGATAGCGAAGAGCGAGCTGGCAGAGAGCGTTTAGCAGGGCAAGCAAGCGCAAAGCTTTAACAAACAAATGAGTGACATAGACATAAGTAACAAACAAAATAAGCGGCTGAGGGCCAAGAATTAGGTGCTATTTGGCAAGCAGCTAATCGGCAGGGTTCTGCTCCGAACATTCACCCCCCGTTGGAAGGCAAAGGCTTTCAACAGATCCATCCTGAAGGGGCAGAACCGCTATTCTTCCAACGGCCCTCTTGAAGATGCTTGCTTGGCGCAGCTGGCGGCTACGCTGGGATGATCGTCGAACGCAGCAATCGGCGCTTCTTTACGAAGGCGGCTTGTCGTGATTACGTCTTGATCATCGGGAACCTCTGTAATTGCATAGAATGGCAGGAAACTTGGCAATGTAGAAATTGTTGAGAGTTGAATTTCATTTAGCGTGGATATGTAGGTTTTTAATATATGGAAAAGTTCGCGCTGCAGTTCCTGATTCTCCGATCGCAGTTTTTCCACTTGCACCTGGCACTCGAGCAGCTGCTTCCTGCATTGCTGCTCTAAGTTTTGGTACTCCAGCGTTGTGGGTCGAAAATCGTCAATAGAGATGCACGAGGAATTTTTAAAAGCGGCTAAAGCTGCACGCTTATTCTCCGAGCTATCAATGCTTCCTGATACTATCCAACCAAGTTTTGTCACCTGCAATGTTGGCAATTGGGCTGATAGTCGAATCTGTCCGACGCACATTAAATCGAAGAACAAACCAGAACCTATCAACAGATCGATACGTTGGGGCTTGGAGAAATTAGGATCAGCTAGTCTTAGATTATTCGGCATTGGCCAATCCTTTGCGTCTACGCCGAAGTTAGGCTGCATTTCCGTAATTGAGTTGGTGACAATTGCAGCGAAGGAAGCTCGATAGCTTGCGTCCTGGGATTGTACAACTATATGTACAGACTTGCTCGAAGGTAGAATGGAATCTCCGATTCCAGAGATGTGAACATAAGACGAGCGATGATCCAACTGCAACTGATCAGCAAATCTAGATGTTACAAAGTTAGCCTGTGATGCAGAATCCAAAATGGCACGACATGGGATAAGTGCTCCATAACGATCTGTTACATGGACGAGGGCAGTAGGTAGCAACACGTTCTGGCTAGGCTGAGATTTCTGGATCGAGGGGGGAGGGCTAGAACACCCGCTTGCTAGAAGCACAGTCGCGGCCTCTTGCTGGATCGATTCCTCGGCCGGTGAAGAGGAAGATGAAGCACCAGTTCCCGATGGAATGTGGAGTAGCGTGTGATGTTTGGCCTGGCAATGCCTGCAAAGTCCTGACCTGCACCTCTGCAATTCATGGCCTTTGTTGAGGCAGTTCAAACACAAGCGGCTCTTCTTTGCTTCTTTGTATTGTTCAAACGCAGAGAGATTCAGGAATTCCTGACATCTAGATATGTAATGCTCGGAGGAAATGCAATGGTTACATATGGGGTTAGGATGGTCGCTACTGGAGGTGATAAGGGTGACAGGTTTGTCTTCTCCCACCTGCTGGCTAGGAATTGTTACCATAGCCGATCCCAAATTTTCCAGCATCCGACATCTTGCTTCCAAGAATGAGGCCATGCTTGACCCCCGAGGCAATCCTGACGTCGGCAAGTTCTCTTCCCATTTCTCCTTGGTCTTGTGGTCCAATTTCGTGCCTATGATGAAGATCAGCAACCCATCGGATATCTCCTGCGGGGTCGCCAAGGTCTGAAGGGCACGCAAGTGCGAATTGATTTTGTCGCTGAACGCGCGCAAGCCGATAGCCGAGACCTTCTCCACCCCTTGCAGCCCGAAAATAGCCTTGACGTGTGCCTGAAAATGTAACAGTTTATTATCGAATCGCAACATTAGTAAATTCAACGCCTTGTGGTAATTCTCCTCAGAAAGTTCCAAGGAACGAATCGTATCCAGCGCAGCACCATCTAGACATCCACGAAGATATTGGAATTTTTCCATGATTGGTATACGATGGTCTTTGTGCACCATTGTCGAGAACATCGAGTGGAATTCTGGCCAATCCATGTAGTTCCCACCGAATCGCGGAAGCTGCAACTCGGGCATTCGAGAACGGCCTATACTATTAGAGGCGCAACATTTGTGTATGGAATGAGACTCACTGTTGTCAATCGGGTAAAAGAGGTCCTTACCCGATTCAAGTTCTGTTATCGATACTATCGACTGGTTACGAGTGCTGCGCGCCAAATCTAACTTTTTTGAATGTGAGCGACAAGGATTTAAATGTTTAAATGGATTCTCGCAAGAAAATAAGTGTGACCGTATAAAAATATGATCTGAAATCGATAAAAGGTTTTTCTCAAAAATTCTTAAAACTGACTTTTTTACACTTTGTTCTTACTTTATTTGGTGCGCTCGCTCACTCATACATACACAATCCAGCGTCATATTAACTCGCACTTCAGATTTGGTGGTGTCGGAAGAATCCCTCTTAGATATTAGAGGGATTAAAGTGCTCTATATCTGTCGCTCTAAACTCGATTTGCGAGAGCGATAATTGGCGCACCACCAGTTGAAATAACTAGCTAGCTAACTAGCCTCTACATTTGAGATGTTTTCTCCACGACTTCTACATTGCACAGATATATACGGTTACACTGCCACGATTTCTATCGTTAAGATTCGATAACCTGCCGCACAAAATAGGCTGCTGTCATCTTTAACCAAATACGGTCACCCTGCTGCTCCACACCGATATACTACCGATTGCCAAATATCGAACTCCCATTGCTGCAAATTACCCGCACTCCGTTCAAATTTAAAATCCAAATACTTCGTTTAATCTATGTTTTATTTGCATTTTTGTAAATTATTATCATTTTTTCAATATATTCATGCGATAAATAAGTGTTTAAATGTATTAAATAAAATTTAAATAATAACTTTACAGTGTGCACAATTTAAACAATTATTTCGTGTCGGGTCAAGCAATTCATTCGATTTATAATCAATTAAAGTAAAATAAAACCTCGAATCGATCTGTTAGTGACTATTGGATTGTTCTCGTGTTATAAAGCTGGCGCTAGTTCGAGTTTGTTTAACAAAAATATAAAGAAAAAAATACAATTACAAGTTCCTATCTGAAAACAATTTCCATTTCCAAATCAAAATCCAAGTCCTGTCCTGGAGTCAACAGACTGGAATTTCTACTGGCCATCCCGATTCACTCCAGATACACGATACACACAATTGACTATAAAAAACTCGTACTACATATTTGCAAAATACACATACAAAATGTTCAGGTTAAGGTTATATTCTCCTCCATGTTGTGTGTGTTGCCTTTAACTTATTACACTTTGTTCGCATTAATTATGAGCACAATAGTAGTTTTAACAAATAATATAACTAGAAAACTAATAAACTAGAAACTAATAAAACTAGAAAATAAAATTTGAAACGTCCTCAAAATGTGGTGTGTGCCAAAATGCCAATCGCTTCGATATTCCTTAGCGTGGTGTGGTGTGGTCTGCCATGGCGTTCAACAATAATAATTAATAATAACTGGAAGCACTGCTCTAACAATCGACGGATTGCTAATCGAAAGAATGCGTTTCACAGAACAAGACAATTTTAATAATGAAAGTTGGGCCAAAAGTTTGGATTGGGATTTCCGTTTTGTAGACATTTATGGTTTAACAAAATGTTGGGTGGGGTGTGATGGCGTGGGGACTGCAGTTTGTGTGGCTGTTTGGTGGATTGGTTCTCAGCTCCGGCTCCGGTCGTCCACCTCCGCTCAGATGGGGCGCGTGAAGTTGGCGGGGAAGAGGCCCTTCTCGCTGGTGCCCTCCTTCTGACCCATTAGCCAGCCCTCCTCCTGTAAATTGGCAAGGAAAAACTGCACTCAATAAAGACAAGAAGTGTGTCCATCTGCCACAAGCGGGGAGGGAGTTCAACTGCATTAACTTTACCTGATCCTCGGGATCATCGTACTCGATCACGCGAATGGTGTCCCCAATTTCGAAGCTCAGCTCGTCCACATCCTCCTTCACGTAGCCGTAGGTGGCCTTCACTCGGTAGAGCACGCCGGCCGGTAAATCAGCCGTGTTGGCATCTGTGTGGAAAGAGAAGTGCGGTTCTGGTTTAGTTTAGGACCCGTGCTCAAGTAGCATAGCTCTGTTTAGTAGACTAAAACGCACGCAGCGGAACAACAAAGTTGCAATCTTGGCCAAACGGGGTTAGTATTCCTCGTGGAGTTAGTGGTCAGGGATCTGTGTCCAGGAGGGGGTCAGTGGGTATCAGCGCGGGGAATAAACCAACGATTGAAGCAGCGTATGTGCAAGCGATTAATGAATGACATTATGGATAGATGGAATTGATTGGTGTTTGATCGTGAATCGAGTGTGGGTGGTTGAGCTGGATAAATCAATAATAATAGTGTGGAGATAATGTTTTTTATCCCCAATCGGCCGACTAATTATTTCGAATTAAATAAAGCTCGGCGCAGAAATAAAATTACGATATGTTCTTTAATGCGTGACATCCAAATTGCAAGTGTGGCTTGCCTGCCCTTTACATTGCAGCTCCGATCGCTAAGCGCAGCTTCGCTCGGCCGACGTCGGTAGGCATACGCAAAGCGGAGATAGCGAAGAGCGAGCTGGCAGAGAGCGTTTAGCAGGGCAAGCAAGCGCAAAGCTTTAACAAACAAATGAGTGACATAGACATAAGTAACAAACAAAATAAGCGGCTGAGGGCCAAGAATTAGGTGCTATTTGGCAAGCAGCTAATCGGCAGGGTTCTGCTCCGAACATTCACCCCCCGTTGGAAGGCAAAGGCTTTCAACAGATCCATCCTGAAGGGGCAGAACCGCTATTTTTCCAACGGCCCTCTTGAAGATGCTTGCTTGGCGCAGCTGGCGGCTACGCTGGGATGATCGTCGAACGCAGCAATCGGCGCTTCTTTACGAAGGCGGCTTGTCGTGATTACGTCTTGATCATCGGGAACCTCTGTAATTGCATAGAATGGCAGGAAACTTGGCAATGTAGAAATTGTTGAGAGTTGAATTTCATTTAGCGTGGATATGTAGGTTTTTAATATATGGAAAAGTTCGCGCTGCAGTTCCTGATTCTCCGATCGCAGTTTTTCCACTTGCACCTGGCACTCGAGCAGCTGCTTCCTGCATTGCTGCTCTAAGTTTTGGTACTCCAGCGTTGTGGGTCGAAAATCGTCAATAGAGATGCACGAGGAATTTTTAAAAGCGGCTAAAGCTGCACGCTTATTCTCCGAGCTATCAATGCTTCCTGATACTATCCAACCAAGTTTTGTCACCTGCAATGTTGGCAATTGGGCTGATATTCGAATCTGTCCGACGCACATTAAATCGAAGAACAAACCAGAACCTATCAACAGATCGATACGTTGGGGCTTGGAGAAATTAGGATCAGCTAGTCTTAGATTATTCGGCATTGGCCAATCCTTTGCGTCTACGCCGAAGTTAGGCTGCATTTCCGTAATTGAGTTGGTGACAATTGCAGCGAAGGAAGCTCGATAGCTTGCGTCCTGGGATTGTACAACTATATGTACAGACTTGCTCGAAGGTAGAATGGAATCTCCGATTCCAGAGATGTGAACATAAGACGAGCGATGATCCAACTGCAACTGATCAGCAAATCTAGATGTTACAAAGTTAGCCTGTGATGCAGAATCCAAAATGGCACGACATGGGATAAGTGCTCCATAACGATCTGTTACATGGACGAGGGCAGTAGGTAGCAACACGTTCTGGCTAGGCTGAGATTTCTGGATCGAGGGGGGAGGGCTAGAACACCCGCTTGCTAGAAGCACAGTCGCGGCCTCTTGCTGGATCGATTCCTCGGCCGGTGAAGAGGAAGATGAAGCACCAGTTCCCGATGGAATGTGGAGTAGCGTGTGATGTTTGGCCTGGCAATGCCTGCAAAGTCCTGACCTGCACCTCTGCAATTCATGGCCTTTGTTGAGGCAGTTCAAACACAAGCGGCTCTTCTTTGCTTCTTTGTATTGTTCAAACGCAGAGAGATTCAGGAATTCCTGACATCTAGATATGTAATGCTCGGAGGAATTGCAATGGTTACATATGGGGTTAGGATGGTCGTTACTGGAGGTGATAAGGGTGACAGGTTTGTCTTCTCCCACCTGCTGGCTAGGAATTGTTACCATAGCCGATCCCAAATTTTCCAGCATCCGACATCTTGCTTCCAAGAATGAGGCCATGCTTGACCCCCGAGGCAATCCTGACGTCGGCAAGTTCTCTTCCCATTTCTCCTTGGTCTTGTGGTCCAATTTCGTGCCTATGATGAAGATCAGCAACCCATCGGATATCTCCTGCGGGGTCGCCAAGGTCTGAAGGGCACGCAAGTGCGAATTGATTTTGTCGCTGAACGCGCGCAAGCCGATAGCCGAGACCTTCTCCACCCCTTGCAGCCCGAAAATAGCCTTGACGTGTGCCTGAAAATGTAACAGTTTATTATCGAATCGCAACATTAGTAAATTCAACGCCTTGTGGTAATTCTCCTCAGAAAGTTCCAAGGAACGAATCGTATCCAGCGCAGCACCATCTAGACATCCACGAAGATATTGGAATTTTTCCATGATTGGTATACGATGGTCTTTGTGCACCATTGTCGAGAACATCGAGTGGAATTCTGGCCAATCCATGTAGTTCCCACCGAATCGCGGAAGCTGCAACTCGGGCATTCGAGAACGGCCTATACTATTAGAGGCGCAACATTTGTGTATGGAATGAGACTCACTGTTGTCAATCGGGTAAAAGAGGTCCTTACCCGATTCAAGTTCTGTTATCGATACTATCGACTGGTTACGAGTGCTGCGCGCCAAATCTAACTTTTTTGAATGTGAGCGACAAGGATTTAAATGTTTAAATGGATTCTCGCAAGAAAATAAGTGTGACCGTATAAAAATATGATCTGAAATCGATAAAAGGTTTTTCTCAAAAATTCTTAAAACTGACTTTTTTACACTTTGTTCTTACTTTATTTGGTGCGCTCGCTCACTCATACATACACAATCCAGCGTCATATTAACTCGCACTTCAGATTTGGTGGTGTCGGAAGAATCCCTCTTAGATATTAGAGGGATTAAAGTGCTCTATATCTGTCGCTCTAAACTCGATTTGCGAGAGCGATAATTGGCGCACCACCAGTTGAAATAACTAGCTAGCTAATAGTGTCAGCTACAATGCTCATTGCACACTCACCGTTAATGGTCGCCTCTTGCTGCTGGCGAATATTTTCAGGCCGTTATTTTCTTCATTTAAGGCCCATGAAAGCGCCGTATGAAAAACCTCTACATTTGAGATGTTTTCTCCACGACTTCTACATTGCACAGATATATACGGTTACACTGCCACGATTTCTATCGTTAAGATTCGATAACCTGCCGCACAAAATAGGCTGCTGTCATCTTTAACCAAATACGGTCACCCTGCTGCTCCACACCGATATACTACCGATTGCCAAATATCGAACTCCCATTGCTGCAAATTACCCGCACTCCGTTCAAATTTAAAATCCAAATACTTCGTTTAATCTATGTTTTATTTGCATTTTTGTAAATTATTATCATTTTTTCAATATATTCATGCGATAAATAAGTGTTTAAATGTATTAAATAAAATTTAAATAATAACTTTACAGTGTGCACAATTTAAACAATTATTTCGTGTCGGGTCAAGCAATTCATTCGATTTATAATCAATTAAAGTAAAATAAAACCTCGAATCGATCTGTTAGTGACTATTGGATTGTTCTCGTGTTATAAAGCTGGCGCTAGTTCGAGTTTGTTTAACAAAAATATAAAGAAAAAAATACAATTACAAGTTCCTATCTGAAAACAATTTCCATTTCCAAATCAAAATCCAAGTCCTGTCCTGGAGTCAACAGACTGGAATTTCTACTGGCCATCCCGATTCACTCCAGATACACGATACACACAATTGACTATAAAAAACTCGTACTACATATTTGCAAAATACACATACAAAATGTTCAGGTTAAGGTTATATTCTCCTCCATGTTGTGTGTGTTGCCTTTAACTTATTACACTTTGTTCGCATTAATTATGAGCACAATAGTAGTTTTAACAAATAATATAACTAGAAAACTAATAAACTAGAAACTAATAAAACTAGAAAATAAAATTTGAAACGTCCTCAAAATGTGGTGTGTGCCAAAATGCCAATCGCTTCGATATTCCTTAGCGTGGTGTGGTGTGGTCTGCCATGGCGTTCAACAATAATAATTAATAATAACTGGAAGCACTGCTCTAACAATCGACGGATTGCTAATCGAAAGAATGCGTTTCACAGAACAAGACAATTTTAATAATGAAAGTTTGGCCAATTGTTTGGATTGGGATTTCCGTTTTGTAGACATTTATGGTTTAACAAAATGTTGGGTGGGGTGTGATGGCGTGGGGACTGCAGTTTGTGTGGCTGTTTGGTGGATTGGTTCTCAGCTCCGGCTCCGGTCGTCCACCTCCGCTCAGATGGGGCGCGTGAAGTTGGCGGGGAAGAGGCCCTTCTCGCTGGTGCCCTCCTTCTGACCCATTAGCCAGCCCTCCTCCTGTAAATTGGCAAGGAAAAACTGCACTCAATAAAGACAAGAAGTGTGTCCATCTGCCACAAGCGGGGAGGGATTTCAACTGCATTAACTTTACCTGAGCCTCGGGATCATCGTACTCGATCACGCGAATGGTGTCCCCAATTTCGAAGCTCAGCTCGTCCACATCCTCCTTCACGTAGCCGTAGGTGGCCTTCACTCGGTAGAGCACGCCGGCCGGTAAATCAGCCGTGTTGGCATCTGTGTGGAAAGAGAAGTGCGGTTCTGGTTTAGTTTAGGACCCGTGCTCAAGTAGCATAGCTCTGTTTAGTAGACTAAAACGCACGCAGCGGAACAACAAAGTTGCAATCTTGGCCAAACGGGGTTAGTATTCCTCGTGGAGTTAGTGGTCAGGGCTCTGTGTCCAGGAGGGGGTCAGTGGTTGAAGCAGCGTATGTGCAAGCGATTAATGAATGACATTATGGATAGATGGAATTGATTGGTGTTTGATCGTGAATCGAGTGTGGGTGGTTGAGCTGGATAAATCAATAATAATAGTGTGGAGATAATGTTTTTTATCCCCAATCGGCCGACTAATTATTTCGAATTAAATAAAGCTCGGCGCAGAAATAAAATTACGATATGTTCTTTAATGCGTGACATCCAAATTGCAAGTGTGGCTTGCCTGCCCTTTACATTGCCGCTCCGATCGCTAAGCGCAGCTTCGCTCGGCCGACGTCGGTAGGCAGACGCAAAGCGGAGATAGCGAAGAGCGAGCTGGCAGAGAGCGTTTAGCAGGGCAAGCAAGCGCAAAGCTTTAACAAACAAATGAGTGACATAGACATAAGTAACAAACAAAATAAGCGGCTGAGGGCCAAGAATTAGGTGCTATTTGGCAAGCAGCTAATCGGCAGGGTTCTGCTCCGAACATTCACCCCCCGTTGGAAGGCAAAGGCTTTCAACAGATCCATCCTGAAGGGGCAGAACCGCTATTTTTCCAACGGCCCTCTTGAAGATGCTTGCTTGGCGCAGCTGGCGGCTACGCTGGGATGATCGTCGAACGCAGCAATCGGCGCTTCTTTACGAAGGCGGCTTGTCGTGATTACGTCTTGATCATCGGGAACCTCTGTAATTGCATAGAATGGCAGGAAATTTGGCAATGTAGAAATTGTTGAAAGTTGAATTTCATTTAGCGTGGATATGTAGGTTTTTAATATATGGAAAAGTTCGCGCTGCAGTTCCTGATTCTCCGATCGCAGTTTTTCCACTTGCACCTGGCACTCGAGCAGCTGCTTCCTGCATTGCTGCTCTAAGTTTTGGTACTCCAGCGTTGTGGGTCGAAAATCGGCATCGGCCAATCCTTTGCGTCTACGCCGAAGTTAGGCTGCATTTCCGTAATTGAGTTGGTGACAATTGCAGCGAAGGAAGCTCGATAGCTTGCGTCCTGGGATTGTACAACTATATGTACAGACTTGCTCGAAGGTAGAATGGAATCTCCGATTCCAGAGATGTGAACATAAGACGAGCGATGATCCAACTGCAACTGATCAGCAAATCTAGATGTTACAAAGTTAGCCTGTGATGCAGAATCCAAAATGGCACGACATGGGATAAGTGCTCCATAACGATCTGTTACATGGACGAGGGCAGTAGGTAGCAACACGTTCTGGCTAGGCTGAGATTTCTGGATCGAGGGGGAGGGCTAGAACACCCGCTTGCTAGAAGCACAGTCGCGGCCTCTTGCTGGATCGATTCCTCGGCCGGTGAAGAGGAAGATGAAGCACCAGTTCCCGATGGAATGTGGAGTAGCGTGTGATGTTTGGCCTGGCAATGCCTGCAAAGTCCTGACCTGCACTTCTGCAATTCATGGCCTTTGTTGAGGCAGTTCAAACACAAGCGGCTCTTCTTTGCTTCTTTGTATTGTTCAAACGCAGAGAGATTCAGGAATTCCTGACATCTAGATATGTAATGCTCGGAGGAATTGCAATGGTTACATATGGGGTTAGGATGGTCGTTACTGGAGGTGATAAGGGTGACAGGTTTGTCTTCTCCCACCTGTTGACTAGGACTTGTTGCCATGGCTGATCCCAAATTCTCCAGCATCCGACATCTCGCTTCCAAGAATGAGGCCATGCTTGACCACCGAGGCAATCCTGACGTCGGCAAGTTCTCTTCCCATTTCTCCTTGGTCTTGTGGTCCAATTTCGTGCCTATGATGAAGATCAGCAACCCATCGGATATCTCCTGCGGGGTCGCCAAGGTCTGAAGGGCACGCAAGTGCGAATTGATTTTGTCGCTGAGCGCGCGCAAGCCGATAGCCGAGCCCTTCTCCACCCCTTGCAGCCCGAAAATAGCCTTGACGTGTGCCTGAAAATGTAACAGTTTATTATCGAATCGCAACATTAGTAAATTCACCGCCTTGTGGTAATTCTCCTCAGAAAGTTCCAAGGAACGAATCGTATCCAGCGCAGCACCATCTAGACATCCACGAAGATATTGGAATTTTTCGATGATTGGTATACGATGGTCTTTGTGCACCATTGTCGAGAACATCGAGTGGAATTCTGGCCAATCCATGTAGCTCCCACCGAATCGCGGAAGCTGCAACTCGGGCATTCGATAACGGCCTATACTATTAGAGGCGAACAACGACGAATTCCCCTCGAGAGTATGCCGAGCCGTTGAATTGGCAACATTTACCGTGCGAGCAGCCATCAACTCCCGCGACAGCCTGGACCTAACCTTCACATAAACATTCGAAAAGTCCAGTCGGGCATCATGGGCTAACTGCAGGAAATCCAGCCTTTCAAGGCTCGTTTGAGCGGCATCGAAATCCGCATTCATTCGCTCGATTTGCTCTAATCGAGCTTGAAGTTCTGCCTCATCTAACTCGGCAAGCTCTTCCTTGGTGAGAAAGCGATCCATGGCGCGCGATGGACTCGGCCTTGTGCTTGTATAAATCTACATCACTCGGCATTGCTGCGTTCGCGACATTGGTAGGCTCAGGTGCTGCCATGTTGAGGTTTTAGAAGAGTCACTCAGCTCGACCGAAAAAGACACCCTGTATACGTATAAACGTGGGAACCGAAAGCAAAGGGATTACAGCTAATGCCTTTAGCTGTGCGGCTGTGCGAGCTGTCCGATTCCGCTTTGTACTCCGCTTGTGTGTATTAGTGAGTTCGCTGCACTGCCTACCGCACTGCACTGACCGAATTGTCGCGACAGAGAAATTAATAGCCAGCAATGCGTGTATGTAGGTGTATGCAAGTGTGTTTTAGCACCGAATTGTGCTTAACCGCCGAAAATTTGCTAGGGCTAACGAATGTCGATCGCGAATGATTATTAATTGACACTGCAACTCAGAGATCACGTCGGGGTCACCAAATTTTATGTGGAGATAATGTTTTTTATCCCCAATCGGCCGACTAATTATTTCGAATTAAATAAAACTCGGCGCAGAAATAAAATTACGATATGTTCTTTAATGCGTGACATTCAAATTGCAAGTGTGGCTTGCCTGCCCTTTACATTGCCGCTCCGATCGCTAAGCGCAGCTTCGCTCGTCCCATTATGCAATTATACAAGGTGGTCTCGTCGGGAGCCGAAGTTCGTTCGTGCTGTCCCTTATCGTCAGTGCATGCTTGCTTGTTGATGATGAAGGTTGTTCACGGACGAATTTTTTTGATATATTCTTAACCCTTATGTCCCGACAACAACAAAATTATAAAAAGCATATAAAAAAAATACCACAGAATTAGAAGTAATCTTGGCCGTCAGCCGTCGGGTGCTACAGGGGGATAAACGGATGTCGGGTCGGCTCGTCACAACTGTAGACTCGGAACGGGGCACAGGCGCCTCGGGTTCATGGCTTGCCCTGGATCCAAGGCGACTGTGCTCCGCGTCATAGGATACAGGTGGGCACGAGCGAACCGGCACCCGCCGTAACTGTACACACCGGCGGAAGTGCGACTATACTCTCCCCGTGAGGGCGGCTGGAAACAGGTCCTAGCACGGTCATGTCTCTGCTAGGATGCTGGCGAATGGTAGTCGGGCGGAGAGAAGAAAACTCTCAGTGAAATTACCCCAATCCAAGGTGACACTGTTATATGCCGAGGGATGCATGGCCGGGGGGGTGCCCGGTCGCTAATATGCGGACTCTGGATACCTGCCGACCTCCAGTTTAAATCAGGCTTCCCGGGGCAAGCGGGCTATGCCTCGGGTGACCATCCCCTTCCCGCCTACTCGTGGGAACTTCTATGCCAAATAATAAATATATAAAAACCAACAAAGCCGCAAAGGAGCTCGGTACTCCTCTTAAAGTACAGGAGGGACAAGCCAATCCCTCTGCACCAGCGCCTGGGAAACCGGGTCCAAAGAAGACGGGGAAGGAGACTGAGTCGGTCCACCGTCTTCAGGCAGCAGCCGCAGCGAGGGGGGGCCCAAAAAGCCAATCGGGTCCTTCCAAGTCGGGTGGCTCCAAGGGCGAAGCGGATACCGGGGTGGCTGCCAAGAAGAGCGTAATCGCGGCTGGTAAGCGCACCGGGACCGAAGAACCCATGGGAGCCCCGGCGGGCAACGTCTCTGCACCACGGGGAGGAAAGCCGTCGTACCAGGACAGGAGACGAGCGGCTTTCATCCTGTCCAACGAAGACCCGAACTTCAAGGCGTCAGCCGAAGGAAAGGAGCAGAGGCTGTGGGCCTGCTCAATCCTTCCACTGTTCCAGCCAGCCAAAGCCGGAAAGGGCGAAGCCAAGGCCCCTAACAAGCGGAAACGCTCAGCGGAGGACCCCGCAAATCAGCCAGGCCAAGCCCAGAAAGCCAAGCGGGTGAAGACCCACCTCACGAACCGGTCGTTCGCTGAGGTGGCGAGGGGCAAGACCCTGATCGGTGTCCTGGACAGGGGCGCCGAGGACGGCCATGTCCCTCGCGATAAGTGGCACCTGGTGGAGAACGAGCTCCAGGACCGGTTCCTACTGGAACTGGAGGAGAACGGCGGACCACCGCCAATGTGTGAGGACGCAGGGTGGCATCAAGGCAAGGTCAAAGCCATCGCCTGCCAAGACGCTCGCTCTGCGGCCCTCTACATGAAGGCGGTGGCGGCCCTAAAAGAGGTCTATCCAGGGGCGAAACTGGAGGCCGTGAAGTGGGAAGATGTCCCTAGTCGCCCGAGAGCCAGAGCGTGGGTCTCGGCTAAGCCTGCAGAGCCTGAGAAGATCCTCAGGTTACTGCAGGTCTGCAACCCCCACCTTCCTACAGCCGATTGGAAGGTGGCAAAGGTGGAGGATATCCAAGGGCAGAGGCGCCAGATTATCCTCGTCCTAAATGAGGAATCCATTGATCTCCTCGCAAAGTCGGACGGTGTAGTGGATTATGGCTACAAGAAGGTCACCATATCCACTTACAAGTCCGATCGCAAGGGCAGGCAAGCGGAGGTCGAGCCAGACCCGGAGCTGCCGGAGATCCCGAAAGAGGGGGCCTCGTGCGAGGAAGACAACCCGGCGTCGGATGCGGCGTCCATGATGTCGGACGACATCTTGGACGACTACGCGTTCGACGAGAGCGACCTAGCCAGAGGTCTCAGCCACATCGTTGTCGGGAAGGAGCCGGAGTCCCCTGACAGCGATCTAGAAGCAACAATGGTGGAGGCGAGCCTCAGGAATGTCGTTGACGCTCCTGCAGATAAACCTCCACCATTGTAAGGCAGCATGCGCTGCTCTACTGCTCCACCTGGCCAAGGGTGGAGCCGACATAGTCCTCATTCAGGAGCCCTGGATCCTCGGAAACAGGGTCTCCGGTCTGAGGACTTCTGACTACAAGCTATATGTAGCTGAAACCGCAGGTAAAATTCGTACCTGCATTCTTGCAAAAAGAGAGTTGCACTTATTTTTGCACCCAAATTTTAGCAATGAAGACCACACCGCAGTGAGCCTCGAAGGCCAGGAGCGCTCACTGAGGATCTGCTCCGCATACATGGGGCATGAACAACCAGACCCCCCTCCACACGCGCCTCTCCGGGCTCTAATCGCAGACTGCTCGGCCAAGGACATCGGCCTAATTGTGGGGTGCGATGCCAATGCACATCACTGCCAGTGGGGAAGCACTGACACAAACGAAAGGGGTGAGTACCTTTTCAGTTACTTACTGACCACTCAGATGGTCTTATTAAACCGGGGTAGTGATCCCACCTTTATCATTAAAAACCGCAAGGAGGTCCTGGACCTCACGCTTGCCTCTCATGAGATACAGCGTAACATTGTATCCTGGAGGGTCCTGGAAGAGCATTCCTTCTCGGACCACAGGTACGTGAAAACTGTCTTCTCCTTCTCAGTACCGAAGCCAGTCCGATTCCGGAACATCAGGCGGACAAACTGGACTCGGTACTCTGATTACCTCTGTCGTGTTCTCCCTGAGCCCCCATCTGAGGAGGAGTTCTCCACGGAGGCCACGACTCGTCTTCTTAAGATCTTTACCGACGCCTGCAATAAGGCGCTCGACAAAGCATACCCCTCTGGCAAGAACAGAGGCCGGAAGAAACCTGAATGGTGGAATCCGAAACTGGGTGAACTCCGGAAAGCCTCCAGGAGACTCTTCAATAAAGCTAAGGCTGAAAACGTTGAGCAAAACTGGGCCGAATACAAGGCCAGTCTGTCAACCTACAACAAAGAACTTAGAAAAGCCAAACGCGCCTCCTGGCGTAAGTTCTGCAGCGAAATCGAGAGTAACTCAGAAGCCTCACGCTTGCGCAGAGTTCTCTCGAAGACAACACCCACCCTGGGCTACTTGAAGAACACCGACCAGTCGTGGACTACGTCCAGCGAGGAGTCGCTAAATCTTCTCCTTAACACCCACTTTCCCGGCTGCGATGAAAACAGACCACACTACACCGCGGCTCCCTCCGTTGCCTCAAGTGTTATCATGAACCTGCTAAGCCAGGAGAACATTTCCTGGGCAATAAAAAGCTTCAAACCATACAAATCCGCGGGACCAGATGGCATCATCCCTGCCCAACTGATTCACGCTGGACAAAAAGCCACTAATTGGCTCAAAAGGATATACGAGGGAATCTTCCCCCATGGATATATCCCGGAAACCTGGCTTCACACCAAAGTCGTCTTCATCCCCAAGGCAGGCAAGCCCTCGCACACTGCCCCCAAAGATTTCAGACCCATAAGTCTATCGTCCTTCCTTCTGAAGACGATGGAACGGCTTTTGGGGATGCATCTCACGGTAAATATTCCGCCTAGTCTATTCTCAGACTCCCAGCATGCCTATCGGAAAGGAAGATCCACCGAAACGGCCCTACACACGATCACATCGATCGTAGAAGCGTTCCTCAACTGTAAGGAGTACACCCTGGTAGCCTTCCTCGACATAGAAGGCGCGGTTAACAACATCCTTCCGACCGCCATCACGGGCGCACTGACGGATCTGGGCGTTGACTCCAGGACGCGGAGCGGAGCCTGATCGATCAGATGCTACAATGCAGGACGGTTGAGGCATCACTGGGGACGTCAACGTGTACCAGATTTGTCCTCTCGCCCCTCCTATGGAACGTGGCAGTGAACACACTGCTGCGGGAGATAGAGGGGGGTGGCTGCCGTGTGGTGGCGTACGCGGACGATGTTGCCATAGCATTCTCCGGAAAATTTCCGCAGACGTTGTGTGAGTGCATGACAAGTACTCTCACGAAAATGTCGAAATGGGCAGACAAATGCGGGTTAGGCGTCAACCCGTCTAAAACGGAACTGGTGCTTTTCACTAGGAAGTACAAAGTTCCGGTACTGATTCCCCCAAGACTATGTGGGGAAACGCTAATCTTCAGCAACAACGCCAAGTATCTTGGCCTAATCCTCGATAGAAAGCTCGATTGGAAATTGAGCATAGAGGATAGAGTAAAGAAGGCCACAGTGGCCCTCTATACTTGCAGGAAAGCCATCGGACTAAAATGGGGAATGACCCCCTATATAGTTCGGTGGCTCTACACCGCCATCATACGACCAATCATGCTCTATGGAGTGGTGGTATGGTGGCCAGCCTTGGACAGAAGGACATGCCTCAATAAACTCAGCAGAGTTCAGCGCATGGCAGAGCTATGCATAACTGGCGGGCTACGCACTACTCCAGGGGAAGCCCTGGATACTGTGCTGGACCTCCTCCCTGTGGATCTCATGGGAAAGAAGGTGGCAACACTTTCCGCCCTCAGAATGAGAGAAGTCAGACTGTGGAAAGCATCCGCGGTTGGGCACTCGGGAATCCTGATGAGACTCCCGCAATTACCAGAGAGGACAGATTACTGTATCCCCAGTGATCACCTCTCGACGCCCTTCCAGGTATCAATCCCATCTAGGGAGGACTGGGAGATGGGCGAACCAGGACCTGCAAATGCGGTCCACTTCTACACTGATGGCTCAAAGCTAGACGGCCGCGTGGGAGGCGGAGTCTACTGCAGCGAGCTGAACATCAGTCATTGCCTCAGGCTCCCGGATCACTGTAGTGTGTTCCAAGCGGAGGTTGAAGCCATCAAGGAGGCCATTTCGATCGTCTCCAAACTACTTCTAGATACGCACTTAGTGTGCGTCTTCTCGGACAGCCAAGCAGCTATCAAAGCTCTAGGCTCAATATCGTCGAACTCAGCGACTGTAAATGACTGCCGCAGGTCTCTGCACGAGATCGCAGAGCAGTTAGATCTCTTCCTTATATGGGTCCCCGGCCACAGGGACATCGAGGGGAATGACGCCGCCGACGAGCTAGCCAGGCAGGGTACTACGATTCCTCTCCTATCGGAGAGGGAGCAAGTAGCGATGCCCTTGGCTACGTGCAGGCTCCTAACGCACGATTTGTTCGAGCAAAATGCCAATAGGAGATGGCAGCAAACCGTTTCCTGTAAAGTCTCAAGATTGATATGGCCATATCGATCGAAGAAGCGCTCAGCAGAGCTGTATAAACTCAGCAGAGCACAGTGCTCTGCAGTTACTAGAGGCATTACGGGACACTGGCAGATCGGCACTCACGCCTCTAGACTGTCAATCCCTCATAACGACTTCTGCAGGAGTTGTCGCGACGAGGAGGAGGAGGAATCGGTCCCCCACTTCTTCTGCCACTGCCCAGCCCTTGGAAATCGTCGTCTTCGTATTCTCGGGGCCGCTTTCCTCACGGACATTTCGGACCTGTCCGTAATCAAACCAGGGACCTTGTCCAAATACATCCAAGCCACCGGATGGGACTGCCCTTAACCTGCAGTAGTATGCTCTCACGGTTCGGGCAACGCGAAGGGGCACATGCCCATGCGGCAACACAACGGATCTTTTATAGATCCAAGTGAGCTTGGGGGCGGGAGGCTCTTATCCCCCCCCCTCTCCTCAGAAAGTTCCAAGGAACGAATCGTATCCAGCGCAGCACCATCTAGACATCCACGAAGATATTGGAATTTTTCGATGATTGGTATACGATGGTCTTTGTGCACCATTGTCGAGAACATCGAGTGGAATTCTGGCCAATCCATGTAGTTCCCACCGAATCGCGGAAGCTGCAACTCGGGCATTCGAGAACGGCCTATACTATTATAGGCGAACAACGACGAATTCCCCTCGAGAGTATGCCGAGCCGTTGAATTGGCAACATTTACCGTGCGAGCAGCCACCAACTCCCGCGACAGCCTGGACCTAACCTTTACATAAACATTCGAAAAGTCCAGTCGGGCATCATGGGCTAACTGCAGGAAATCCAGCCTTTCAAGGCTCGTTTGAGCGGCATCGAAATCCGCATTCATTCGCTCGATTTGCTCTAAGCGAGCTTGAAGTTCTGCGTCATCTAATTTGGCAAGCTCTTCCTTGGTGAGAAAGCGATCCATGGCCTTTAGTTGGCGCGCTTTGGACTCGGCCTTGTGCTTGTAGAAATCTACATCACTCGGCATTGCTGCGTTCGCGACATTGGTAGGCTCAGGTGCTGCCATGTTGAGGTTTTAAAAGAGTCACTCAGCACGACCGAAAAAGACACCCTGTATACGTATAAACGTGGGAACCGAAAGCAAAGGGATTACAGCTAATGCCTTTAGCTGTGCGGCTGTGCGAGCTGTCCGATTCCGCATTGTACTCCGCTTGTGTGTATTAGTGAGTTCGCTGCACTGCCTACCGCACTGCACTGACCGAATTGTCGCGACAGAGAAATTAATAGCCAGCAATGCGTGTATGTAGGTGTATGTAAGTGTGTTTTAGCACCGAATTGTGCTTAACCGCCGAAAATTTGCTAGGGCTAACGAATGTCGATCGCGAATGATTATTAATTGACACTGCAACTCAGAGATCACGTCGGGGTCACCAAATTTTATGTGGAGATAATGTTTTTTATCCCCAATCGGCCGACTAATTATTTCGAATTAAATAAAACTCGGCGCAGAAATAAAATTACGATATGTTCTTTAATGCGTGACATTCAAATTGCAAGTGTGGCTTGCCTGCCCTTTACATTGCCGCTCCGATCGCTAAGCGCAGCTTCGCTCGGCCCATGATGCAATTATACAAGGTGGTCTCGTCGGGAGCCGAAGTTCGTTCGTGTTGTCCCTTATCGTCAGTGCATGCTTGCTTGTTGATGATGAAGGTTGTTCCCGGACGAATTTTTTGATATATTCTTAACCCTTATGTCCCGACAACAACAAAATTATAAAAAGCATATAAAAAAAATACCACAGAATTAGAAGTAATCTTTATATATTATGTAAAAGAACATTTTAATATAACTAAAAATGTTGAAGAAAAATAAAATGTTGCATAAAATTTAAATATTAATATATCAGTAAAATCATTTTATTTTAAAATTTTAAAACCCACGGGCCTGTTAAGGGTTAATCAACATCAACATATACCGTCTCACTCACACTCACTATACTATGTGCCCTTCACTCGCACTTATTGCTAGCATACGTTAAGGGACTAACTTTTGCCGACGAGACCGCCTTGTATAATTGCATCATGGCTCGGCTGACGTCGGTAGGCAGACGCAAAGCGGAGATAGCGAAGAGCGAGCTGGCAGAGAGCGCTTAGCAGGGCAAGCAAGCGCAAAGCTTTAACAAACAAATGAGTGACATAGACATAAGTAACAAACAAAATAAGCGGCTGAGGGCCAAGAATTAGGTGCTATTTGGCAAGCAGCTAATCGGCTGGTTTCTGCTCCGAACAAATAGTAAGAATAGCCTACATACGTGATGAAGGACACCTGTAACCAGTAGCGTAGCGATCTCCACTCCCACCCAATTAATACGATATTAAAACTAAGCCCAAATGAGAACAGAGATAAGTTTGCAAGCCGTGGGATGAGAACAGAGATGACCGCCAATGTCAATGTCAGATGAGTGGGTTCGATTGAGCCTGCTAGAGTGGATGCCACTTGCAGCATGCCACTCACCAAACATTACAATACAATACAATATAAAGTGCTCCGCTCAATGGGAAACTACGGCTTTAGCTGACAACAAAATTAGACAGGCCCGAGCCTGAGCCTGAGCCTGAGCCTGACCCTTTTTTGTTTGGGGTCTGATCCCAGTTAGTTCTCTGACGAGACGACACGGCGCACAGCGTACTTATAGTTGGGGGATGCAGAGAGATAGTGACAAAGATTTACACAGAGAGATTAAGAGAGAGAGAGAGAGAGAGAGAGAGAGAGAGAGAGAACTAGGAGCTAGAGAGACAGTGGACCCAGTGGACTCGTATTGAGGTTTACTCACCATTGGGAACCTCGTAGATGCACTCATCGTCCTCTTCGAACGGATTCTTATTAGCATTATTAACGGTTTGTCTATGAACTAATTGCCTACTGATCTGATTGCTGACTGTACTTGTACTTGTATTTGTAACGGTATCTGTATCTTTATCTGTATCTGTTGATGTAACTAAGTGCTTGGTGGTAGTAGTAGTGGTGATTCCTATCGCTGTATTACCTAATTTCTTCTGCTTGTGCTCCTCGATGGAGTTGCCGTTATTGGCGGCCGCCTCAGCCGCTGCTTCGGCATTCGTTGTTGTTGTGGGCAGCTCTTTGGGATGCTTGCCGCCCCCGCCACTGGCAGTGCTGCTGCTGATGCTTTCCTTCTGCTTTGCCTGTGCACTGGCACTGCTTGCCGGGGATTGATTGTTGTTGCCATTACCGTTCACCTGGAGGGGTGCTGCTGCTGATTCTGCTGCTCCCTCTCCTGCTGCTTTTTGTTCCTCTGTCTTTGTCACTGTCGTTGTCTGTGTGGTGGTTGTGATCTTCGTGTTGGCATTCGGACTGCTTAGCTCGGCAATGTCCATTGCTTGGGCGCTGCTTGTGGTCGTCGGCACTGGGGTGCTACTGATGCGCTGTTTTAAAATTGGCGGCGGCGACGGCGACGGCGACTCCGGTGTCGGTTCTGGTGTTGAAGAAATGGAATCAAATCTCGGCTCTTGCAGGGACGAGCTCGTGGATGTTGCTACATTTGTATAGTTTATATTTATCGTGTTTTTTGTGTGGTTTCATTTTGATTGCATTTTTATACGTTCGATGTTGTTGTTGAATTGATTTTGGTGTTTGAATGCATTCGATTCGATTGTATTATTTCATTCAATTGGTGTTTGTTTTTTGTGGTTAGAGAGACAAACAAAAGATCAAATAAAAAGAGAGAAAATAAATCAAATATAACTCAGGACATGCAGGTTAAAGGGCGTTAAATGACATTTCCATTTCGACAAGAACATGCAACATTCCATTTGACCACGGTCCACAGTCCACAGCCTGGACCAGCCCATCCCACACACACATGTAAATACAATGGCATGTCTTCTGCTCTCGGATCCATTGGGGAGATTGGGGGACCGGACCTTATAGGCTATAGTATTTTATATGGTACAGATTAGGTCTAGCCCAGGCCACCGCTGCCAACAATTTTGTTTGTATTTACAATCGGGGGATCGTCTATAAATGGAATGTTCTCGCAATGCCAAAAGGTTTTTAGTTTAAAACTCAACTTTAGAACGAAAACGAGAGGGAACGTTGTGAGTTGCTGCGGACACCGCAACTCTACATTTATACCCGATACTTAGTCAGTATGGCTCTCCTCCGGCAGACGCCGCTAATATTAAACGACACGACAAAGAGTGCGTGCGAGAGAGACAGAAAATCAGTCTGAGCGTGACGTCGGGCGCTGCGTAGCCACTGCAAATTGATTTGTTCCTATTGGCTATAAAAATGATCTGATCTTATCCAGATTCAGCAATCTGAGAGATATGGTCATTATCTATGATTCTGCGTTTTTAGTTTTCTCGAATCTGCAATATTGTGGATGCAACAGATTTTCGTCCTTTGTGTGGGCGGAAGGGGGTGAGGCGAAATTTTGAGATATACGTTTTATAGTGACATCTTAAAGGAGTGTGTGTACCAAATTTGGTTACTCTAGCCTTAATAGTCTCTGAGATTTGTGGATGCCTCAGATTTTCGTCCTTTGCGGGGGCGGAAGTGGGTGTGGCGAAATTTTGACACAAAATGGTCAAGGTCCGATATCACAGGAGTGTGGATACCAAATTTGGTTGCTCTGGCTCTTATAGGTTCTGACATTCTTGAACTCATATTTTGCAATTGGCAAAACCGACCATGAAACCTGTGTGTTAGAGAGAGACAGAGCGAGAAAGAATGAAATTGTTTTCTTGATTCTGGCTATAATAATTATACGATCTGGTTCAGATTTTGCACTCTAGAAGATATAGTCATCCTCTACGATTCTGTGTTTTTAGTTTTCTCGTATCGTCGAAATTGTGGATGCCACAGATTTTCGCCCTTTGTGGGGGCGGAAGTGGGCGGGGCAAAGTTTTGAAATATTCTTGTAGCAGTGACATATCACAGAAGTCTGGATCCAAAACATCGTTGCTCTCGCTCTTATAGTCTTTGAGCACTAGGCGCTGAAGGGGACGGACAGACGGACAGACGGACGGACGGATAGACGGACAGACGGACGAACGGACAGACAGACAGGGCTCAATCGACTCGGCTATTGATGCTGATCAAGAATATATATACTTTATGGGGTCGGAAACGATTCCTTCTGGACGTTACACACATCCACTTTTACCACAAATCTAATATACCCCAATACTCATTTTGAGTATCGGGTATAAAAAAGTTAACAGAATTAGTTGCCAAATAAATTTGAAACAAAGTAAAAACAAATACATATATCTTATAAATTGACAAAACTACAGCGAAATCATCATCATTCATAGACCATAGAGACTATACAGTGCGGGATATACAAATATTCTTTCTATATGTTGTGTATTATATTGAGCTCTGTTTCTTATAGTATCCGAAATAAAGTTATTCTTTAATGGGGGGCGGGGGTTTTTGGTTTTGCAATGAGATTTTTTTTTTGTACAGTTTCGAGCAATTTATAATTATAATTATTTGTTCGTTTTTAGCAAAAGAATAGGGTAACGAAAAGGGTAAAGAAACAAACATAATTCAATAAGTAACAGAGAATAATTAAGGATCAGAGATAGACAGAGAGCCAGAGTGGGCGTAAGAGAGGGACAACTCCCCTGAGGAGGGGGCTGTACTTACGGCTGTTCGCCAGACTGGAGCCCCCGTTTGTGGTAATTTGATTCTGGTAGTTGGTGCTGTTGATGCTGGCGTTGTTCAGCTTGTTAACCGGCGACTGCACTGGACTCGACGTCTTGATGGCATTGCCTGTTTGCGAGCGGAGAGTAGGGGAGTCAGGGGAGTCAGCATCAGCATTAGCCATGTGACGGCGGCTATATGTACACACTCGTATGTACAGTACAACTTACTTGTCTGTTTGCGGAGCGTGTTAGAGCCGCGCTGCGATTCTGTGGCCAGTTTGTCAACAATCGCCTCCAGCTCCGAGTGTATCTGGAGAGGTACAACAGAGAGATTTAAGTGCTTTTATGCAATTCTATTGGCTCTGGGGCGCACCTTGGACGTTTCGTTGTGGAAGACCTGCTCGGTGGCGAAGAGCGTCTGCAAGTTGGTCACCAGAAACAGTATTCTCGAGTCGTACAGGGCAGGCAGCTCGTCGTGCAGTTCGGTGTTGAGGATCTCGTAGGTGCGTCGGGCCTCCTCCAGCTGTTCGCGTCCCTTGGTCAGCTAAATGAACAGAATGTTAGCCAAGAGCCAAGAGCACGGATCACAGGATCACTCTCTACCCACCTTGACGTCGTCTTTGCGTTTGCTGGCATTGGCCTGCAGATTTTGGAACGAATGGCGCTGGCCATCGTAGTCAATTAGCTTTCGGTTGCGCTTCTCAACTTTTTTCTGCAGCGATACAAGCAATACATTAGCATAAACATTAGTATGATCTCCTTCCTTTGGCTGAGAAATCTCCGCCAGGGCTTGCCTTCATTTCGGGAAGTTGTCCGGTGTATGTATTGAGTGGTATGAGCACTTGGTCCCCCAGTTTGTGTGCAAAGTCCGCCCACAAGCTGTCCGAGGCGCCAGTCTGTGCTTGCAGGGCTTCGTAGCCGCTCCACTGTGGCTCGTAGATCTCGCACACGGCATCCATCAGGGACTTGGAGGCGGTTTTTGCAGCTGTCGGAACAGATAAGATACAAGATTGTTGAAAACACACAGATTCTGACAGGCATTTCGTTTCGCTATGTAATGTGCCTTACCGCGAACACATCTTATATAATTGTTTAATTCCTTCTGTAATCTGTTGGCGCTCATTTGTTGGCGATTGAAGTTGTTCAAGTGGTCGTCGAAGATTTCATCTGCAGTCCGATCCACTTTTCCCAAGTTTTGTAGAATCTGTAAAAAGGGATTAAAAGAGATCTTTGTGAGAAGAGTTTCAGAATAACAAGAAAAAAGCTCTTTTTTCGTTGAAAATTAAGTAAAGAAATTCCACCACTTATCAAGCAGTTTACTGTACGGAAGAAAAGCAGGGAACAGTTATGTAAAGCGGTACAGATAAGCATGGGATAATTATGAAAAGCAGTGCTGCTAAGCAGTTCATTCAAATTTGAATATAAATTCGTGCTCCTTATTAAGTCTTATGGGATAGTCTTTGAATAGACTGTGGAGGAGGTGGAGCAAGGCCGTTCTGCAGCTCAAATACCAATCGACAGAGATGTGGGCAGCACCCAACAACTTTTAACTCGGCTTTAACCAAGTAAAGTGAATGAGAATTCGAGCAGCACAATGGCCCAAAGTGTATAAATAAATGCACATTATTTGGCAATCGATGGGTTTTTGTTTTCAGGCTCAATCTCTTGTTCTTTGGGGATGTGAGAAAATAGAAAAAATTCGCTAAATCTGTTGGCACTTGCTGATCCGCTTTGCGTATCTGAATATCTGGCTTATCTGCGTCCCAAGTCTGTCCGCCTGGTGTCCAAGGGCGGCCTGTCATCCCCATTTGGGTTAAGAACCTACAATTTTATGAATGTAGTTTTCGCCTGAACTCTCCGGACTGGCAGCCTCCGGTCAATTTGTGGCACTTATCCATGGCATGGCATGGCCCCTGCTAATGGCATTTCGACGAGCAATTAAAAAACAACCAACAAAAAAAAAACCAGAACGGAAAACTGTGTGAAAACAGAAACGAAGAGTGGTGAGTGGTGAGTGGGGGGATATGCTAGCTGGGGCAATGGAATGCCTATAGAAGTTGACACAGCCTTGTAACAGTTTTCTCTGTCATTATAGCATCGCCCACGCTGCCAGCAGCAGAGACGGATGGAGAGATACAGAGTGATAAACAGAGAGTGAGAGAGAGAGAGATGGGCACAGTGTCACGCCTGGCTATCTGTGCGTATAGGCAATGAATAACCAAATGAGATACACCCGAGCGATAAGCAGCCAGAACAAAAAATTCTCTATTTGCGAAGATCCAACAAATGTGGCCAAATATTTGTGGCCAGAGGAGCAGGACCAATCTGGCCCCCCAACAGATAACACAGTTGGCTAATTGAATTTGGCGCAACGCTCAGCCACGAAGAGATAGAAAAAGAGAGAGAAAGAGAGAGACAATTAGCTACTTCCCGTACTTTGTGCGCATATATATGTACATATGTATATCTCTGTAGAGACTAAACTCGTATGATTTATAAATACTCGCGAGCCACAAGTGACTCGGAAGGGAACTTCCTCTGGGGGCGGGTGGGAGGTAAATTCGGTTTGTCGACCACTCGTTTAAGCCCCGTTATGCGGTATGAATGATTGTCGAATGAGTCGCGCCATGTGGCACGCATACGGAATTGCCCAAAGACGGTAGCGAAGGCCTGAAGACCATGGAATGCCCTTACCGCACGTACATATCTTATCTATAATTTCCCATTTTGAATTAAATTTGAGGAAAAAATGGTTTAGTAAGGTTGACAGACGTTTGAAAAAATATATTCATCAAAATCAGAATTAGACCTGAGGATTTGTGGGGGAAGAAAAGCGTTTAAAGGAAATTCTAGCCACGGGATAAAACGGGGTAAACATCAATAATTCTATTAATTATAGAAAGAAACATTTATCAAACAGAGAAAATGTATCCATTTAGTACAGTTTTCGTAAACTCTTCCTCGACTGCTTGCACTTCTTCTAGTGCACACAGCAGAGTTTTGACACTTCGAACACTGCTTACAGCTAACTGCTTACACTGCTTCAGCTTACAGCTCTAATACTTTATTTCTGCACTTCCTCTCCTCCCCACCACCTGACCTAACAGTCAAAATACTTCTTGGCGGCACAAGGGTATCCACACACATATTTCAAGCAAGTGCAGCTCCACCCGTTTGAACCTTTTATGGCCAACACACTCAGCCACTGGCACACACACACTCCTGTACCGATGGCTCTGGGCTTAAGCAACAAACTTGTTGCCGTTAAAAGAGATTTTATTGACCATTTTCGTAATTGAAACCAAACGGTTTCTCGTCTGTCGTCAGCAATCTCTGGTTAAGGCTTTTATTTACTTCACTTCCTTAGTTGGTTCGATCTCTGTAACTGCAGTGTGAGTGTGTGTGCGAGTGAGAGGGCAAGTGGAGACGAGAGACCCCTGTGTGGGTGTCTGTGTGGGTTATCCAATGATCCAATGCAGAGCCATACGCCATATTATCAATAAAAAGTTTATATCATTATTGGATATTCATGCGGGGCGGCCGTGGCTGTTGCCAAGGCGCGGGATCTTATCAGAGGAGCGGAGACCACAGCGCTACCACAAGGACAGTCGTCCGTCGGCCGACCACTTCCGTTTTCTTCTATTTTGTATTTCTTCCCAGTTTTTTTTGGGGCAACTCGGCCATGTGCAATGTCTGTCGCAGTTTGCGTCACCGAATTCTATATCTATATACGATATACGTATAAGGAGAGGGGCAAAGTGGGGACAAGGTGTGTCTGTATGTGTAGAACGAACGGCTGTCTGCCTTTTGCATATTTTGTTATTTATTTAAAAACCGACGCCGCTCTTCCCCAACCAATCGCTCCCCCTCGCTCTCGCTCTGGATCTTTTCTCTTTCTCTGTTGCCAAAAATCATGGATCTATATATAATATGTGTGTATTTGTAGGTGCAATACATATTCCACATACTTTTAGAACCACAGATCACAGCCTCTACTGTCCAGAGGGGACTCTTTCGATTGGGAAATGTAAATCCAGAGAAGGTTGGAAAAGCCATAAATCTATACCAAAAGATTTGATTGAGTTGGCCCCTCCCCTCCCCTCCTGCAGCCCCCTCCGTCTGTGGCCAAGCGTGGGCTAAGCTTTTGGTCTCTTCGCAAACACCAGTCGTCTTGCCACAGCCACAGGTCGGAGGCGACCTCGGAAAGAGTGAAATTAAAAATCTCTGGTTTTGGTGTTGCTGCAGAAATGGGCGTAGGATGTGGGTTGGCTGGATCGATGACAACATCGCACAGCTGTCTGTGCAGCGGCTCGAATGGAGGAGCAAACTCCGTCCGGGGGAATCGACATCGACTGCAATTTAATGAAATGAAACGGAACTCTCAGCCAAGTGCAAACAAATGAAAAGTGTACAAAGTGTACTAGGGGATAGGGGGGTAGGGGGCTTTGGCCATAAGCAGACGTTGGCAGAGTTTTGCCAAGAATGCTACACAGCACAGACAGTGGCTGGCAGGCTTGCAGGCAGTCAGCAAGTTGCAAGAGAATCACAAATTCATGTGCAACGTACGGCGTGCAACAAGTCGCAATGCCAGAGCTCGAACTGAGGAATACCTCTTAATCATTCATTCATTTCTTAGGGCTTTCAATCGGTTATATGTATGTATGTACCTTCTTCCATTCATCCATTCATTCATCGCTCTATTCATTCACATTCTCTGCTCTTTTATTGCATTTCTAGATTATTTCTTTTCGTTATTCCTTCCATGACTCTGCCGAATCGAATGAAGGATCCTTTTGCTCCTGCATTGCTCCGTCTTTATTCAATCTATCCTTCATTCCCTTGTTCCTGTAGGGTCCCATTCTCTTGCCTCCCCAGGAAGCTGCAAAGCTACAGAAATGAATGGGAATGGGCTTGAAACAAGCAAAAGGGTACACACATCCGCCTATAATTATGTATTTGGGTACACATACTATATCTCTGTACATTGTCCACTTAAACCAAGAACAAATACAACAGACAATGAAAAATAAAGTAGAAAAAAGAATCACACAAGAGAAAAACTTGTAGAAATTGGCATGAATAATGGGCACCGCCGCCGCCGCCGGCTAAAATCTAGCGCAAGACAGAGAGAGAGAGCCAGAGAAATGTGGAAATGTGCCATGACACAGACTGTTGAGAGGGGGAGGGGAGGGAATAGAAGGGCGGTCAGAGGGGCACAGATTTTTTAACCGGTCCGGTTGGGTCCGGGCCGGGCCGGGCCAAGCTGTGGCCTCTCTCATTCTCTCTCTCTATCTTTCTCTCTCCCCAGTGTCTAGTTTAATGACATGCCTTTGTATCTATGTATCTGTGCATGCGTGTTTCTATATCTGTATCTGTTTGCAGGCTAACCTATTACCACATAAGTACATTTTTCTTTGCATTATTATTATTATTTTGTAGTCCCCCAACTTGTTGCTTCGTTTTGCTCTTAGCGGTGCTCATTGAGTCGATGATGATGACAGCAAGAAATTATCATTGCTCTGGAGCCACAAACCGGTTCTACACCTTGCCCACAGACTCCGGAACCCACAGAAACCCCAGCAGAGACCCCAGAGAGAGACACCGGAGAGAGACCCCACCTACAGTCAAGTGTCATGTGACAGCAATGGCTACAGAAACAGCAGACGGCCGACGGCAGACACCAACAGGCCATAGATCTCCAGATCTCGCATATCGTTATGTTAATTGCCATTAATAATGATTTCAAGAGACTTTTTAGAGTCGCTTTTGAGCTGGAGTTGAAATGGAAATTGGAAATTGGAGTTCCATTTCGATCGGGGACTCGATTGCGTAAGATAAGCGATAAGCGATATATTAATGCATTATCCCCCCCCCCTTTTTTTTTGCATAATCTCTTTTCAAGTCTCTTCCTCCTTCGGCGCCTTCTTCTTCGCCTATTTAGCGGCCTGCCTTTTCGGCTACTTTCTTTGAGTGGAAAGTGAAACTCGTTTGTAGAAAGTTCGTATCAAACATTCAGCGGACTACAGACTACATAAGTAGAAGAAACCGAAGACGGGAGCCATAGGAAAACAAATATGTATCCCACACATATGCATCTGTAGGATGTACATATTGTATATCTAAGATGTTTCCTACAGCAGGCCTGTATGCCGTCATGTGAGGAGGGCTGGCAATTAGCGCATTCGAAATTTCGTTAGATTCTAGCCAAAGTCGCAGTCGTGGGGCAGAGAAATCAATCCCAAAAATAGGATAAGAAACCAGTTTATGGAATTCTTTTTAATCCGAATGAAGCACCATTTCCCATGTCTACTTCTTGGTGCATGAAAACGGAATTCAAATGGCATTCGTCGGGTTCATACCCATCCCAACCCATCCCAACCCATCCCATCCGCTGGCACTTTCGTTTTGGCACTGCAGTGCCTCTGCCACTGAATGGAAAACCCAACCCAAGCCCAGGCCCAGGCCAAAACATTTACTCTGCTCTCTTTGTTATTCATAGGAATAAATAGAAAACAAATTCCAAATCGCAAGCGGAATACGAGTGGAAACGGCCAACAAATGCAGTAGAGTATTTGTATTAGTATTGGCCCCCTGAATAATCGAAATATACTTTCAGATCAGATCCAAGTTCTCTCTAGAGTCTGGCAAATCTAGGAGATACGTGGAGTGCATTCAGGATTCACTTGTAGATCCGATTATGCAAACTCTCTGATGCCAGATGCAATCATCGAGGAGACAGGTTTTCCTTTTTATATTTTTATTCCGCATTATAAATATTATTGATGAAAAAAAATCACTTCCGCCGAGCACGCGTCTGGCAACAGATACATGTACCTATAGGTATATGCATGTATCTGCGGCTCTGTCTCCGTCCAGTTATGTATCTCGTAGATGCTCTTTTCTAGCTCTGCTCGGAAGCCGAGCCGAACAATTGTTGTCGTTTCAGCAGCTTTTGAGATTATTGCATGGCGACACGGGTTTTTTATTGTTGTGGCGAATTGTTTTTAAGCGTTTTTTGCTGGATTGTACCTGTGTGTTTGGTGTGCGAGAGTATCTGTGTGGCTTATTATCTGCTTCTGTAATTTTGAGAATTTTATTCATCGCTTTGGCGGGGGAATTTTTCATTGAGCGGATCACGTCTTCCAAATTTAGTTTTTTGCTCAAATCATGGAGATACACTGCCTATATAGCTAGTATCTGGTGTATGTATCTAAATAGATATTAAGTAAATGAATCAATCAAAAGGCTATCTACAGAATGCTACGTTCTAGACAGAATAAATCATTCCCCAGAGATTTGTGGGATTCTCAGAACAAAACTCCACAGCAGAGATGATTGTTCAGCCAGTTTTCTATCCACCTAAGTAGTTATTATATAGGCATTTTGCTATGGGACAGTGTTAGGTACACAAAGGAGGAATATAAATTATAGAGAAAGTAGAAAGGTTCAAGGGCATCGAAACCGTTTTTCAGGAAACACTTAAAAAATACCTCTAAACTATCACATTAGAGGCTGGCAAAAACCCTCTAGCTGAACCCTCCACGAGGGTGCCGGCTGGGCAATGTACACTGCATTATCCCGGGCGAGGATAATGCACTGTCGCTTGCCTTGCCCGGGGTAATGCAGTGTCTAGCTAAGGCTATGGTCCATCGTCTTCCCGATCTAAAGTCGGGGGAACTGAACCAAGGCCATGGCTAGAGGTGCCTGGCGGCCAGGCATAAAACGCTAGGGGTGGTCCCCCGAAAAACATTAACCAGTATGGACCTTCGGGCCAAATATGGAGGTAGATAAGGAGCAAACACGGGTTGGGATGTCAACCCAAACGTCGGTGGAAAGCGTGACTGCTTCCACCGGCGGGCACGGGGAGGAGCAATCCTCTCTGCGTGTCGCCAGCGGTCACACCTCGGGCATGGCGGGAGCAGGTCATGTCAGTTGTAATACTACTGCCACAAAAACAAAAACTGCAGGGTGAGCCGCGCGGGTGCCGTTGTCGATGCAGACTCGGACCTGGAGAGCGTGCTATCCCTTAGCAAGACCGAAGAGGAAAGCCTTCTCCGCTCGCCGGAACCAGGTACCAGCTCCCTGCGTAGGGAAGGGCCGAAGCGTTCCAGGGAGGGGATGAAGGCAAAAGCTCCAGGGCAAGGCGGATATCTCCCAAGAGGAGAAGTCCAAGCTAGCCTGGGCTGAGCAACGGGTACAGGAGGGCCGCGAATACTACGCGCAGCTGCCGCAGATGAAGGCAACAAACGGTGGATTCGCCAACAAGGTGGAGGAGATGTTGGCCACCAAGAGGCAACGCTCGATCGAGAGTGCTGCCAAAGACACTCCGGCGAGCAAGCGGCAACGCGGGCCCAAGGTGGCCACCCCCCAGCCGAAGACGAGGAAGCCGAGGCAGAAGGCCATGAGCGAGGTGTCCAAGAGACATCTCATTGTGGCCTTGATCGATCGCAGCGATGAGAACGGGAAGATGACGGCGGCGCAGTGGAAGTTAGTCCACGCGCAGCTCGTCGAGGCACTGTTCTCGCGAATGGAGGAGGACCCTAGCGCTCCCATGCCCACGTTCGATGGAGCGGGATGGCTGAACGGGGTCAAAATCCTCAAGTGCAATGACGACCAAACGCGGCAGTGGCTGGTGCAGAAGGTGCCCCTACTGGAAGCTCTGTGGGAGGGGGCCAAGCTGGAGGTGGTAGACAGGGAGCTGATCCCGTCCATACCAACGGCGAAGGTGCTCTTCCCCATTGCTGTCCAGGGGGAGCGAGCACTGAAGCTGCTGCAGAGGCAAAATCCGGACGTGCCAACTGCTGATTGGAAGGTTCTGCATGCCGGTAGCCCACTACCCAACGAGGGGGGCCAGCACGTGATCCTCCAGATCAGCAAGGTGACGGAGGACATCCTGTATCCCAAGTTCGGGAAGATGGCGTGGGGCGTAGGTAGCGTATACCTACGGCTGAAAAAGCGGTGACCTGACAATCAAAGGTTGAGTTAGCCACCCATGACACTAAGGGTGCTGCAACTCAATCTCCATAAAAGCAAGGTAGCGTCGGCGGAGCTCCTCATTGCCATGGAGCAAGGGCCCGCCGACATAGCTTTAGTCCAGGAGCCGTGTATTGCGTCAGGCAACTCTGTGGCCGGACTAAAGTCCTCAAATTACAGCCTTCTCTACTCAACATCGGTAAGCAGGAACAGAACCGCCGTACTCGTACGGAAGGGAATCCATGCTCATCTTATGTCTCATTACAGCACGGATAACCTGACGGTGGTGATGCTGGAGAGCGAGGAAAAGCGCCTAATGGCAGCTTCCTGCTACATGGCACACGACAGGCCCGCCCCGCCGGAAGAACTTAGGAGTCTGGTGACAGAAGCCGGCTCCAAAAATCTCCAACTCCTCATCGGTGCAGACGCCAACGCCCATCACAATGTGTGTGGAAGCCCTGACACCAACGATAGAGGTGAGTCACTCCTAGACTTTATCTTATCCACTAACTTAGATGTAGCAAACGTGGGGGAGGAACACACCTTCGTGGGTCCCACCTCGTCAAACGTGCTAGACCTAACTCTTGTCACGGGAAAGAGTACCTTGGTATCTGACTGGAGAGTCCTCGAAAGACCATCCTTCTCAGACCATAAGTACATTCAGTTCAAGTGCGAATTCAAACACTCTTCGAAGATAACAGTCTATAGAAACCCCCGAAACACAAACTGGGTAAAGTTTTAAAAAGACTGTTATTTCGAAGCTCGCGAATCCGGGCTCAGTGAAATCCGCGGAGGATATAGAGAAGTCCCTAAAGACCCTATCCAACGAGTTACTGAACGCCTACCATGCATCGTGCAAACCCTCGAGAACGAAGAGGAGGTCCAAGCCACTCTGGTGGAACCGAGATCTCTCTCTCCAAAGGAACAACCTCAAGGAATTCTTCAAGATCGCCAAACAAGCGAACGAAGAGATTGTCAATGAGGAATATAAAATCCTACTTAGGAGCTACAAGAAGGAAATACGTAAGGCACAAAGGAACTCGTGGAGAAACTTCTGCTCCAACATTGAGAAAGTGCCCGAAACCGCTAGGCTCCGGAAGCTGCTCTCAAAGCAGCCCACAGTACAGAGCCAACTAAAACTAGACAACGGACAGAGGACAGAGGGCAGTAAAGAAGCCCTAACAGCACTAATGGAGGCGCACTTCCCTGGATGCACAGAGGTCACTGACGCCAAGGAGCATCAGGACCTAGCAACTGAGGAACAGCACCCCCCAATAGGTCTGTTAACCACTAAGAGAATCCACTGGGCCATAAACTCCTTCGCGGCCATAAAAGCACCAGGACTGGACGGGATATTCCCAGCCATGATGCAGTTGACCAAAGTGGTTATTACCCCATGGCTCTTCTCAATATACTCAGCATGCCTAAGTACAGGCTATATCCCCATCCAATGGAGAACCTCGAGGGTTGTCTTCCTCCCTAAGGCAGGAAAGTGCAGCCACGTGAGTCCCAAGGATTACAGACCGATAAGCCTTACCTCCTTTCTACTAAAAACACTAGAAAAGCTGTTGGATTTACACATCAGGAATGAGGTAGGGCGACTGATGTCAATAAACCAACACGCCTACACTAAAGGGAAATCAGTGGAGACGGCACTACACTCGCTAGTAGCCACCATCGAGAGCGCCCTTCACAACAAAAAGTATGCTTTGGGAGCATTTGTGGACATCTCAGGAGCATTCAACAACGTGGCAACAACCGCAATAACAAGTCGCCTAGAAGCGAATAACATACACCCTGCAATCAACGTCTGGATCAAAAACCTCCTAAGTTGTAGACGGGTGCAATCGGAGTGGGTCACCGCTTCCATGGTAAAGGGGGCACACAGAGGCACACCTCAAGGTGGAGTCCTACCGCCACTACTGTGGAATTTGGTGGTCGACGACCTCATTAAGAGATTTGAAAGGAAGGCCCCAAAAATAACAGCCTATGCAGATGACATAAGCATACTTATTACGGGTGTATGTCCATCGACCCTCAGCTCCATAATGGAACGTACACTCAGGGAGATACCTGAGTGGGCGGAAGAGGTAGGACTCAGTATCAACGCGGACAAGACGGACCTCATCCTCTTTACCAAGAGGTACAAGGTACCGATATGGACCCCCACGAAAATTGACCAAACTAGGCTGACTCCAAAATCACAGGTGAAATACCTAGGCACAGTACTGGACAGCAAGCTGGCATGGAGGCCCAATGTAGTGGAAAGGGTGAAGAAGGCTACCATTGCGCTTTATGCATCCAAGAAGATGCTCAGCAGCACATGGGGCCTGTCACCTGCTCTAATGCACTGGATCTACATCTCGGTGGTGCGACCAACTCTGCTGTATGGAGCCTTAGTGTGGTGGCAGGCTATTGAAAAGAAGACATACCATAAGCTTATGGAAAAGACTCAGCGACAGGCTCTGCTCTGTATTACAGGGGCGCTGAGGTCAACCCCAACAAAAGCACTCGAAACTATACTCGGAATCGACCCCCTGGACATTCACGCTCGCCTGATTGCGGGAAAGGCAGCACAACGCCTTATAGCATCAGGAAACCTATCCATACAAGGATACGGGCACAGTTCAATTGGCAGGGACAAGACCAGATCAACTGATTACATGACTCCCCAAACTTGCCTTGACGTCAAAACAACCACATCTTTGGGACCTGAAGACTGGAAAATTGGAAGGGACCAAACTGAGCACCTCAACATATACACAGACGGCTCCAAGATGGAAGGAGGAGTAGGAGCGGGCCTGTACTGTACAGACCCTGAGATAAGGCTGTCGTATAAGCTACCGGACCAATGCAGCATATGCCAGGCAGAAGTTTTTGCCATCGGGAAGGCAGCGGAGGTCGCTCTCCTAACAGAACGAGCACACGATGCGATAAGATCCATGCAGTCGTCCGCGGTCAGTTCCAGAAGTGTCTTGGCGAGCAGGGAGGCATTAGACATCCTAAGCACGACAAAGACAGTGCGGATCTATTGGGTTCCCAGCCACCAGGGCATCGAAGGAAACGAAGCGGCGGACGGACTAGCTAAGGAAGGCGTCGGGCTGGAGAATAGGAGAACCGAGAACGTGCCTGTCTCCCTCAGAACGCTGCAAGGCGATCTAGAGAAGCAGGCTAGAGCACAGACTGATAGCAGGTGGAGGAGTACCACCACCTGCAGAACCTCGAAGATAATGTGCAAGGAGCGCAACGAGAAACTTAGCCACTACCTACTGCACCTACCACGAAAGGACTGTAGATTGCTAGTGGGGATACTAACAGGTCACTGTCTGGCTGCTGCACATGCAGCAAAGCTAGGCATCACCAACAGAGACAGTTGTAGGAAATGTGAGGAACCTGGGGCTATCGAAACCCTGGAACATCTCATCTGCAACTCTCTCTCAAGGGCAAGGAGGAGATACCTGGGCGCCCCAGTTTTGGCATCACTGGAAGATGCCTCCAAAAGGACGCCACAGGAACTGCTGGCCTATGCTAAAAACCCCTCGATTCTCGGGGACTTTTTAAAACCACATTAACACTCCCGCGACGGTTCATACACACCCCCATCCGGATAACTAAGGGCCATATTGGCCTATGCGTGGCCCCGCTGAGGGCCGTCCGGGTTAACCTAACCTAACCTAACCTATCACATTAGATTCATTGCAAAGGGATGACCTACCTGTTTGAGGGTTGTTTGAATCGCAACACGGGACCAATCGTAAAAACAAGGTTCATTGACAGTAAGAGGGAGGAGAGAGAATATAAATGAGCGAAGGATCGATTTGAGAGGATTTAACATGGTTGAGAAACAGGATTGAGATCGAAGTTAGTTCACATTATCACCGATAGGTGGCGCCACCAAGTAGTAAGGATAAGGGACGGCCATATTTTAGACTAAATTACCAAAATTAATGTGATAGTTTAGAGGTATTTTTTAAGTGTTTCCTGAAAAACGGTTTCGATGCCCTTGAACCTTTCTACTTTCTCTATAATTTATATTCCTCCTTTGTGTACCTAACACTGTCCCATAGCAAAATGCCTATGTAATAACTACTCACAGCTAACAGCTAGTACATAAACTAGTAATCTTTCAACAACGATGGATGACCTTGAAATCATTTTTATCGATTCCCAACCGGAATCAACCATAAATCTGGACTCTCAGCCGAGCTCCGTAGACCTGTCCTTGATTTTTGGGATTAAGACCCAAACCTGTCTCGAGAGCAACTTGACCTGGTTAAGTGACATTAAATGGGATGATGACGACGATGACCCAAGGAATGCAACGTCTAATAATGATAATCTAGCATACATTTTCCCGGATGATGACAACATTTTCGATTTAGTAGATAATCAGGATGATGATAAAAGATCTCAACTCCAGGAACTACTTCGGGACGAAGATGATGATGACTTAATTGCTGCGGTAAAATTAGCTGAGGCGAAATTTTAATAATACGAATACATATTTATATAATAAGAATATTTTATGTATTTTTCTAAAAATAATATATACATATGTACATATATAATAAATATAACACATTTAACCACTATTTATTTTAAATGTTTTCTGTTTTACTTTTGATTGGTTGAATTTCACTTTCTCTTATTACAAGAGAATCATAGGATTCGTTTGAAACAGGTTTCTTCCAAGTGAGGATTACACAAAAAGAATAAGTGGATTTCAGGTAGAATAGAGGTTGTAACCTTTCCCTCATATTATTAGATTGACCCAGTAGGAATCGTTTGAAACAGGTTTGTGAGCAGGTACTGTTTGTTTTGGATATAAAAGATTAAGATGGTGTTTGGGGGGCCTAAAAAGATACCATTTAAAAAGGAAACCCTTAGTCCTATTTCAATAGTAAAAGTGGTTAGTTCGATCCAAAAAAAAAAAAAATAATAAAACTTAAAATGGCATCAAAAGTTAAGTGCAACATGTGTGATAAGTCCGTTGACTTTTTAGAGTTTCAATCTCATTATGAGAGATGCTCTGATTCTCGTAATGTGGCGTGTGACCTTTGCTCTAAGCCCATCGACTTAATAGAGTTTGATAGTCATTATGAAGCATGCTTGGGACCTAGGAATTCTTTTGAGATTCTTATGAGCAAAAAATCTAATTCAAGTGATCTTCAAGGTCCTGCAACGTCAGGTGCTTCAAAACGACCTCGATTGGATACTCCGATGGAACTAAGGATTATCGACTGTTCAATTTGCGGTGAAAGTTACCCTTCGTCTAGGGAAAGACGCCATATGATGTCGGACAAACATAAGAATGCAAGAGCAGCTCAACTAGAGGAAAATGAATACGTTATTTTAATTTCAACGGAGTCGCGAATAGATTGCAGTCCTACCTTCGAATTTGTGGCAGAACATTATGCCTTTTTTCGGGTTATATAAAGTCTGTGGGGCCATTGTATTACATCCATGCTAATCAATCACAAGCTATTGAGAATGTTCTCGTAAGTCGAAAATGTTCGTAAATGCGGTCAAGTCATGAGCTCATACTACACTAGCCAAAGTATCTACGCCGCCCGTAGTTACAATAGTATCTGTATCTGTAGCTGTAGCTGTAGCTGTAGCTATATCCCTCGTTTAGCATTGAAGCGCAAAGTGAACTCATTCAAGTGTTTGCCACTTATTTGAGATCAATCAACAAAGATTGAAGACCCAGAGCAGGCACGTGATTTGCATGGAAAGCCATAGACCACAGATAGCCAAAAAAAAAGCAGAGTAGAAACCCTGAAAGCACTGTAGTTTATGGCACGTGACGAATCGCATGAAATAATGTCCAGACCGCAGGCCGATCAGTAAACAGATCGTTAACAAATCTCAGTCACAAAAAGCCGCTCGGCCATGGAAAATGGGTCAAGAGCAGCGTGGAAAACCGTGCCCGAGAATCCAAACACAAAACACATGTCGTGTGCATGACTCTTGTTTGTTGTTTCGCTCTGGGCCGCTGGATTGTTGGATAGATTTTGGGGGTTTCGGAACATCCATCCTGTGCCTCTTCCAACATGCATAGATTGGTCTACCCCAGACTGGAACTGTCTTAAAGGAGATTAAGCCACCACTCTCCTGCCCACCCAAATGGTTTGTATTTCCATTGGTTCGATCTGTGCTATTTTCATGGAAATTGCTGCGCCTAATGCACAATCAATTGCCCCGAAATGGCGTAAAAAGATTAAAGATTCGATCCCGAAAACTGCACAGCATTTATGATGTAAAGTGCCACATGGCCGCAGTAACCACAGAAACCACTTGAGGCATTGCATAAAGCGTCGCCGGAGCAGAGCTTAGGGGAAAATTGCTCATAACCTCGATATAAGTGGAGGGAAATCATCTGCGAAAGCGTTTGCTTTGCGGCTTTGGAGCGGGCTGCCACCCGACGCTAACGAGCAGGGGGGAGTGCACTGTACCGGTGCAGTATGGGGCATCCAACAGCATCCAACAATTGTCCCTGATTGGGCAATAACAGCCGCAGAAAGATCGAGCCACAAAAAATCGGTTGCCAAACAAGTACACCGAGTACACCCCCTCCTCGCTCTCCCCTCCCGGCTTTCGGCTGCTGGCAGAAAGATGAAATGTGCTGCAGGTGGCATGAAGCAGCCCCCTCATGCATCCGATGCAAATTTTGAACTATGCTTATTCCTATGCTAATAGCCAGTGGAGCGTAACAGGCGCACAGTGAAATCAGAATGAACCAAATAGAGGAGAAAAGAACCAAAAGAAGCTCCTGCCACCGAATCTGCAGATACACTTTTTGGTTCTATCGAAATCTGTGTCAAAATAATTATTCAAATTGCGGCCCAAGATGATGCATCCCCTCAATAAACCGAAGCATCGGAAGCATCGAAACACATCCTATGTGAATACCCCTGCACAATATAGGAGGAGATCCCAATAACTGGGGGAGCTTAGACTAGAGACATCTTCTACGGGGGTGCCATAAAGCCTTGTATAGTAATAGTAATAATATCAACAATAGACGATGCAGAAATCAACGAATTCTAACGAAGAGAAAAGCTGGAAGACGTGTTCAAACGATCATCCATTCGGGAAAACTCTGTTCCATAAACTCTTGAACCACTTTTGGCAAACAAATATGCATACCCTCGCCCTGTATAATTATTTGTTGACATTAGCCTGCCTTTGGAGAAGTCCGTTTAAAAGAAAGTTTTCCAGCGATTCAATTAGCTGGTGATGGGGGCATAGGGCATAAGTGTCCAGGGGGGGAGGTGCCTAGCATTTTTAAACCAGTTTTCTATCCACCTAAATAGTTATTATATAGGCATTTTGCTATGGGACAGTGTTAGGTACACAAAGGAGGAATAAAAATTATAGAGAAAGTAGAAAGGTTCAAGGGCATCGAAACCGTTTTTCAGGAAACACTTAAAAAATACCTCCAAACTATCACATTAGAGGCTGGCAAAAACCCTCTAGCTGAACCCTCCACGAGGGTGCCGGCTGGGCAATGTACACTGCATTATCCCGGGCGAGGATAATGCACTGTCGTTTGCCTTGCCCGGGGTAATGCAGTGTCTAGCTAAGGCTATGGTCCATCGTCTTCCCGATCTAAAGTCGGGGGAACTGAACCAAGGCCATGGCTAGAGGTGCCTGGCGGCCAGGCATAAAACGCTAGGGGGTGGTCCCCCCGAAAAACATTAACCAGTATGGACCTTCGGGCCAAATATGGAGGTAGATAAGGAGCAAACACGGGTTCGGATGTCAACCCAAACGTCGGTGGAAAGCGTGACTGCTACCACCGGCGGGCACGGGGAGGAGCAATCCTCTCTGCGTGTCGCCAGCGGTCACACCTCGGGCATGGCGGGAGCAGGTCATGTCAGTTGTAATACTACTGCCACAAAAAACATCGTTGTCGATGCAGACTCGGACCTGGAGAGCGTGCTATCCCTTAGCAAGACCGAAGAGGAAAGCCTTCTCCGCTCGCCGGAACCAGGTACCAGCTCCCTGCGTAGGGAAGGGCCGAAGCGTTCCAGGGAGGGGATGAAGGCAAAAGCTCAGTATAAGGCGGCCCTCAAGTTACTGAGCCGGCTCCAGGGCAAGGCGGATATCTCCCAAGAGGAGAAGTCCAAGCTAGCCTGGGCTGAGCAACGGGTACACAAGGGCCGCGAATACTACCCGCAGCTGCCGCAGATGAAGGCAACAAACGGTGGATTCGCCAACAAGGTGGAGGAGATGTTGGCCACCAAGAGGCAACGCTCGATCGAGAGTGCTGCCAAAGACACTCCGGCGAGCAAGCGGCAGCGCGGGCCCAAGGTGGCCCCCCCCCAGCCGAAGACGAGGAAGCCGAGGCAGAAGGCCATGAGCGAGGTGTCCAAGAGACATCTCATTGTGGCCTTGATCGATCGCAGCGATGAGAACGGGAAGATGACGGCGGCGCAGTGGAAGTTAGTCCACGCGCAGCTCGTCGAAGCACTGTTCTCGCGAATGGAGGAGGACCCTAGCGCTCCCATGCCCACGTTCGATGGAGCGGGATGGCTGAACGGGGTCAAAATCCTCAAGTGCAATGACGGCCCAACGCGGCAGTGGCTGGTGCAGAAGGTGCCCCTACTGGAAGCTCTGTGGGAGGGGGCCAAGCTGGAGGTGGTAGACAGGGAGCTGATCCCGTCCATACCAAAGGCGAAGGTGCTCTTCCCCATTGCTGTCCAGGGGGAGCGAGCACTGAAGCTGCTGCAAAGGCAAAATCCGGACGTGCCAACTGCTGATTGGAAGGTTCTGCATGCCGGTAGCCCACTACCCAACGAGGGGGCCAGCACGTGATCCTCCAGATCAGCAAGGTGGCGGAGGGCATGCTGTATCCCAAGCTCGGGAAGATGGCGTGGGGCGTAGGTAGCTTATACCTACGGCTGAAAAAGCGCCACCCCGAGGATAAAGATGCGCACACCCTCCAGGCAGGCGAGGTAGAGAAGGACCTAGGTCTGGAGACCATAGTGGAGGCCGCCCAGGGTCTTGCGCTGGACGACTCGGAGGAGGAGGAAGACGGTGACGGTGACGGTGACCTGACAATCATAGTCAACCCGTCGTGCGAGGTTGAGTTAGCCACCCATGACACTAAGGGTGCTGCAACTCAATCTCCATAAAAGCAAGGTAGCGTCGGCGGAGCTCCTCATTGCCATGGAGCAAGGGCCCGCCGACATAGCTTTAGTCCAGGAGCCGTGGATTGCGTCAGGCAACTCTGTGGCCGGACTAAAGTCCTCAAATTACAGCCTTCTCTACTCAACATCGGTAAGCAGGAACAGAACCGCCGTACTCGTACGGAAGGGAATCCATGCTCATCTTATGTCTCATTACAGCACGGATAACCTGACGGTGGTGATGCTGGAGAGCGAGGAAAAGCGCCTAATGGCAGCTTCCTGCTACATGGCACACGACAGGCCCGCCCCGCCGGAAGAACTTAGGAGTCTGGTGACAGAAGCCGGCTCCAAAAATCTCCAACTCCTCATCGGTGCAGACGCCAACGCCCATCACAATGTGTGGGGAAGCCCTGACACCAACGATAGAGGTGAGTCACTCCTAGACTTTATCTTATCCACTAACTTAGATGTAGCAAACGTGGGGGAGGAACACACCTTCGTGGGTCCCACCTCGTCAAACGTGCTAGACCTAACTCTTGTCACGGGAAAGAGTACCTTGGTATCTGACTGGAGAGTCCTCGAAAGACCATCCTTCTCAGACCATAAGTACATTCAGTTCAAGTGCGAATTCAAACACTCTTCGAAGATAACAGTCTATAGAAACCCCCGAAACACAAACTGGGTAAAGTTTTAAAAAGACTGTTATTTCGAAGCTCGCGAATCCGGGCTCAGTGAAATCCGCGGAGGATATAGAGAAGTCCCTAAAGACCCTATCCAACGAGTTACTGAACGCCTACCATGCATCGTGCAAACCCTCGAGAACGAAGAGGAGGTCCAAGCCACTCTGGTGGAACCGAGATCTCTCTCTCCAAAGGAACAACCTCAAGGAATTCTTCAAGATCGCCAAACAAGCGAACGAAGAGATTGTCAATGAGGAATATAAAATCCTACTTAGGAGCTACAAGAAGGAAATACGTAAGGCACAAAGGAACTCGTGGAGAAACTTCTGCTCCAACATTGAGAAAGTGCTCTCAAAGCAGCCCACAGTACAGAGCCAACTAAAACTAGACAACGGACAGAGGACAGAGGGCAGTAAAGAAGCCCTAACAGCACTAATGGATGCACAGAGGTCACTGACGCCAAGGAGCATCAGGACCTAGCAACTGAGGAACAGCACCCCCCAATAGGTCTGTTAACCACTAAGAGAATCCACTGGGCCATAAACTCCTTCGCGGCCATAAAAGCACCAGGACTGGACGGGATATTCCCAGCCATGATGCAGTTGACAAAGTGGTTATTACCCCATGGCTCTTCTCAATATACTCAGCATGCCTAAGTACAGGCTATACCCCCATCCAATGGAGAACCTCGAGGGTTGTCTTCCTCCCTAAGGCAGGAAAGTGCAGCCACGTGAGTCCCAAGGATTACAGACCGATAAGCCTTACCTCCTTTCTACTAAAAACACTAGAAAAGCTGTTGGATTTACACATCAGGAATGAGGTAGGGCGACTGATGTCAATAAACCAACACGCCTACACTAAAGGGAAATCAGTGGAGACGGCACTACACTCGCTAGTAGCCACCATCGAGAGCGCCCTTCACAACAAAAAGTATGCTTTGGGAGCATTTGTGGACATCTCAGGAGCATTCAACAACGTGGCAACAACCGCAATAACAAGTCGCCTAGAAGCGAATAACATACACCCTGCAATCAACGTCTGGATCAAAAACCTCCTAAGTTGTAGACGGGTGCAATCGGAGTGGGTCACCGCTTCCATGGTAAAGGGGGCACACAGAGGCACACCTCAAGGTGGAGTCCTATCGCCACTACTGTGGAATTTGGTGGTCGACGACCACCAAGGAAAGGAAGGAAAGGAAGGCCCCAAAAATAACAGCCTATGCAGATGACATAAGCATACTTATTACGGGTGTATGTCCATCGACCCTCAGCTCCATAATGGAACGTACACTCAGGGAGATACCTGAGTGGGCGGAAGAGGTAGGACTCAGTATCAACGCGGACAAGACGGACCTCATCCTCTTTACCAAGAGGTACAAGGTACCGATATGGACCCCCCCGAAAATTGAACAAAATAGGCTGACTCCACAATCACAGGTGAAATACCTAGGCACAGTACTGGACAGCAAGCTGGCATGGAGGCCCAATGTAGTGGAAAGGGTGAAGAAGGCTACCATTGCGCTTTATGCATCCAAGAAGATGCTCAGCAGCACATGGGGCCTGTCACCTGCTCTAATGCACTGGATCTACATCTCGGTGGTGCGACCAACTCTGCTGTATGGAGCCTTAGTGTGGTGGCAGGCTATTGAAAAGAAGACATATCATAAGCTTATGGAAAAGACTCAGCGACAGGCTCTGCTCTGTATTACAGGGGCGCTGAGGTCAACCCCAACAAAAGCACTCGAAACTATACTCGGAATCGAGCCCCTGGACATTCACGCTCGCCTGATTGAGGGAAAGGCAGCACAACGCCTTATAGCATCAGGAAACCTATCCATACAAGGATACGGGCACAGTTCAATTGGCAGGGACATGACCAGATCAACTGATTACATGACCCCCAAACTTGCCTTGACGTCAAAACAACCACATCTTTGGGACCTGAAGACTGGAAAATTGGAAGGGACCAAACTGAGCACCTCAACATATACACAGACGGCTCCAAGATGGAAGGAGGAGTAGGAGCGGGCCTATACTGTACAGACCCTGAGATAAAGCTGTCGTATAAGCTACCGGACCAATGCAGCATATTCCAGGCAGAAGTTTTTGCCATCGGGAAGGCAGCGGAGGTCGCTCTCCTAACAGAACGAGCACACGATGCGGTCAACCTATTCGTCGACAGCCAAGCGGCGATAAGATCCATGCAGTCGTCCGCGGTCAGTTCCAGAAGTGTCTTGGCGAGCAGGGAGGCATTAGACATCCTAAGCACGACAAAGACAGTGCGGATCTATTGGGTTCCCAGCCACCAGGTCATCGAAGGAAACGAAGCGGCGGACGTACTAGCTAAGGAAGTCGTCGGACAGTAAGAGGGAGGAGAGAGAATATAAATGAGCGAAGGATCGATTTGAGAGGATTTTACATGGTTGAGAAACAGGGTTGAGATTGAAGTTAGTTCACATTATCACCGATAGGTGGCGCCACCAAGTAGTAAGGATAAGGGACAGCCATATTTTAGACTGAATTACCAAAATCGCAACATGCTGCATTAACATGTGCTTAAGCATGTGCAGCTTGGCAACATGTTGAATGTAAGTGTGCATCATATTGCTATGTTATTACGTGATCATGTTAAATAAATACTTATAAGATATTTTATTAACATTGAATTGGGAAACAATTTCTGCTATGTTATTAACTGGTCAAGTTAAATAAATACTTATAGGATATTTTATAAACATTGAATTGGGAAAACAAATGTGTGTAGTTTCTGAAATTTACATCCTATAGAAAACATAGGTTGGAAAACTGTGTTTCTAGATGTCCGTATAGAGGGTTGAATGGTAAGAGAACACAAATTAATGGAGATATATATAGGAGCACACAAAGAATAAAATTATAATAGGAAGACATAAAAATTAATTAATGCTACTTATCCCTTATCCTTACTACTTGGTGGCGACACCTATCGGTGATAATGTGAACTAACTTCGATCTCAATCCTGTTTCTCAACCATGTAAAATCCTCTCAAATCGATCCTTCGCTCATTTATATTCTCTCTCCTCCCTCTTACTGTCAATGAACCTGTTTTTACGATTGGTCCCGTGTTGCGATTCAAACAATCCTCAAACAGGTAGGTCATCCCTTTGCAATTAATCTAATGTGATAGTTTAGAGGTATTTTTTAAGTGTTTCCTGAAAAACGGTTTCGATGCCCTTGAACCTTTCTACTTTCTCTATAATTTATATTCCTCCTTTGTGTACCTAACACTGTCCCATAGCAAAATGCCTATGTAATAACTACTCACAGCTAACAGCTAGTACATAAACTAGTAATCTTTCAACAACGATGGATGACCTTGAAATCATTTTTATCGATTCCCAACCGGAATCAACCATAAATCTGGACTCTCAGCCGAGCTCCGTAGACCTGTCCTTGATTTTTGGGATTAAGACCCAAACCTATCTCGAGAGCAACTTGACCTGGTTAAGTGACATTAAATGGGATGATGACGACGATGACCCAAGGAATGCAACGTCTAATAATGATAATCCAGCATACACATTTTCCCGGATGATGACAACATTTTCGATTTAGTAGATAATCAGGATGATGATAAAAGATCTCAACTACAGGAACTACTTCGGGACGAAGATGATGATGACTTAATTGCTGCGGTAAAATTAGCTGAGGCGAAATTTTAATAATAGGAATACATATTTATATAATAAGAATATTTTATGTATTTTTCTAAAAATAATATATACATATGTACATATATAATAAATATAACACATTTAACCACTATTTATTTTAAATGTTTTCTGTTTTACTTTTGATTGGTTGAATTTCACTTTCTCTTATTACAAGAGAATCATAGGATTCGTTTGAAACAGGTTTCTTCCAAGTGAGGATTACACAAAAAGAATAAGTGGATTTCAGGTAGAATAGAGGTTGTAACCTTTCCCTCATATTATTAGATTGACCCAGTAGGAATCGTTTGAAACAGGTTTGTGAGCAGGTACTGTTTGTTTTGGATATAAAAGATTAAGATGGTGATTGGGGGGCCTAAAAAGATACCATTTAAAAAGGAAACCCTTAGTCCTATTTCAATAGTAAAAGTGGGTAGTTCGATACAAAAAAAAAAAAATAATAAAACTTAAAATGGCATCAAAAGTTAAGTGCAACATGTGTGATAAGTCCGTTGACTTTTCAGAGTTTCAATCTCATTATAAGAGATGCTCTGATTCTCGTAATGTGGCGTCAAGTGATCTTCAAGGTCCTGCAACGTCAGGAGCTTCAAAACGACCTCGATTGGATACTCCGATGGAACTAAGGATTATTGACTGTTCAATTTGCGGTGAAAGTTACCCTACGTCTAGGGAAAGACGCCATATGATGTCGGACAAACATAAGAATGCAAGAGCAGCTCAACTAGAGGAAAATGAATACGTTATTTTAATTTCAACGGAGTTGCGATTTCCTTTAAAATCATATCGTGTTCACTCAAATAAAAGTGAACAGATTGATTTAAAAGAGTTTTTTCATGATTGCAAAAATGATATTATCAATTTATTGCGTCACTGCATGAGTGAGTACAGATCCATAAAATACAATTTAAAAGTATATGGATTATACGTTAAAAACACTGATGATGAAAGCTTAACAGAAACAATGAAGCATTTCATTACTCCATACAAACCAATATATGAAAACGAGCTGATTGATGATCATCTAAATGATACCATAGAAAATTTGATAACTCTCAGCAGTGAATTCCAGGAGAAGGATTCAGGTTGGGCAATAAAGTCTTTTAAATATTTTGAACTTACCATGATAAAACTAGAGCATATCGCTGCAAACAGGTTTATCCAAGCTCCCAAAAAAATTAAGTCACGAAATGCACTCATAAATGTTAAAAATGATGATGATTTTTGTTTCAAGTGGTGTGTTTTAGCATCATTAGCCTATGGAAAACACCTTAAAACTATATATCAAACAGAAGCATTAAAAAAAATTTCCCGAGATAAGTTAACAATACCATCATCCTATCGATGCGGAAACATACGGCAAGACATCATTTATTATGAAGGAGTAAGATTAAATTTTTCCGGAATTGAGTTTCCAATAACAAGCAAAGGAATCAAGCGATTCGAATCAGCAAATGAGGATTTTAGCATCAATGTTTATGAAGTCGATGAGAATGGAAAAAACGTTGTGGGACCCACCGTGAGGACTAAGAAAATTCGGACTCACCACATAAACTTGCTTGGAATTAATAGTGATAATATGCAAATGATGCATTATGCATATATAACGTGCATGAGAAAATTATGCTATTCACAACATAGTTAATCCCATAATACTGCATATTTTTGCGAGAACTGCTTGCAATTTTATAGTACAACAAATACTATACATGACACTAAAGAGTGTGGAAAAGTTGCTGCTTTGTATCCTGAACCTAATACCAAAACTGTATTAAAAAGTTTTTCTAAAAAACTATCTCCACCAGTAGTAATTTATGCTGACATCGAAGCAGTTTTGGAAAATTACCATATAAATCTTAATGATCCATCAAAATCATCAACTACTATGGCACAGAGGCATACAGCATGTGCAGCATCATTTTATATTGTACATAAATACAATGATCATCTAAATGAGATGTGGACATACGAAGGTAAATATTTTAACATTCCAGCAAAGGCAATAAACTCATAAACATTATGATTTCGTTATTTCAGGACCGGATTGTATCCAAAAATTTTGTCAAGCACTTAGGATGAAAACCGATGGACTTTATGAGAAGTACTGGAAGTCCTATAAAAAACCAATCTACCAGTTTAACATTTGGGATGAGGATTACCAGGAACACGGTGTTTGCTATGCCTGCGAGAAACAAATTTCTGATGATGGTCGAGAAAAATTCTTTAATCAGTTTACAGGACAAGATGTAGGTCCTATTCATAAGCTGTGTAAACAGACATTTAGATTAAGCGATCGCTTTTTCCCGGTAGTTTTTCATAATTTGTCTCGTTATGATATACATTTATTTGTTACGTCAATAAAAGATGAACTAAGACCCATACCTTGCAATAAAGAGTTATATATTGCGTTAACTCAAATTTGTAAGCTCGATGAATCTTATCTTCATCAATATAAAATTAGATATATAGATTCAAATAGATTTTTAAATTCAAGCTTAGAAAAACTCGCTAGTTATATGAACATAGCGAATTTTAAAATTTTGAAAACTAAATATCAAGTTGAAAAATTTGATATGCTACGACGAAAGGGAGTATTTCCCTATCATTATTTGGATAGTTTTGAAAAATTTGATGAATCCCTGCTTCCTTCGCGATATAATTTTTATAATTCACTGAATGATGAGGAATGTAGTGTTGAAGACTACAACTTTGCTCAGAAGGTTTGGAGCGCATTTAATTGCAAATCTATTAGAGATTATTTAAAATTATATTTGGAAAGCGATGTTTTAATTCTTGCTGATGTATTTGAGAATTTTAGGAGTCTTTGTTCCCGAGTGTACAGGTTAGACCCCATTAATTATGTTACTGCTCCATCAGTTTCATGGGATGCAATGTTAAAATACACAAGGGTAGAATTAGAACTTGTTAGTGATCTCAGGATTGGAGGGTTGACCCAATGTACTCAACGGATTGCAACAGCAAATAACAAATATTTAAATAATAAATTTAAGCCTACCGAACCCATAAATTTCCTTTCATATATTGACGCCAACAACTTATATGGATGGACTATGAGTCAACCCCTTCCATTTTCTAATTTTAAATTTCTAAGTAACGATGAAATTTCATCTTTCAACGTTCTTAGCATACCGTCATCTAGTGATGTTGGATATATTTTAGAAGTAGATATGCGATATCCTGATGATATTCATAATAAGCATAATAGTTTACCTTTTTGCCCCGAAAATAAGATTCCACCAGGAGGAAAGCAGACAAAACTAATAGCTGACTTAACTGATAAACTATATATAACTATATAATCCATTTGAAGCAGCTACAGTTATGTATATAGCAAGGTATGATTTTAGAAAAAATATCTAGAGTTTTATCATTTAATCAGTCCTGTTGGCTGAAACCTTATATTGACCTCAATACATCTCTTAGAAAATTAGCTAGAAATGACTGAGAAAAACTTTTACAAATTAATGGTTAATGCCGTTTACGGCGAAACAATGGAGAAAGTAGAAAAACGTCGTGAGGTTGCATTAGTTAAGCATTATGATTCAAGACAAAACTCAGCAGGGTTTAGACAACGCATAGCAAGACATAATTTCCACAGTGTTGAAATCTTTGGAGATAATTTGGCTGCCATTGAATCAACTAAGTCCCGAATTTTTTATGATAAGCCCATATACATTGGAGTTAGTGTATTAGAACTTTCAAAATGGTTAATGTATGACTATTTCTATAATTTTCATTCTGTAAAATGTCCATCATCAAAACTACTCTGTATGGATACAGATTCATTTATTATATCATCAGAAGAATATTTTTATGATTTAATTAAATTCAATCCTAATCGCTTTGATACATCCAATTACCTAGCCTCAAACAGATTCGGTATCAATCTCGCTAATAACAAAGAGCTTGGATTAATGAAAGACGATATTAATTAATTAATTATTAATATTAAACGACACGACAAAGAGTGCGTGCGAGAGAGACAGAAAATCAGTCTGAGCGTGACGTCGGGCGCTGCGTAGCCACTGAAAATTGATTTCTTGCTTTTGGCTACAAAAATGATCCGATCTGATCCAGATTCAGCAATCTGATAGATATGGTCATTATCTATGATTCTGCGTTTTTAGTTTTCTCGAATGTGCAATATTGTGGATGCAACAGATTTTCGTCTTTTGTGGGGGCGGAAGGGGGTGGAGCGAAATTCTGAGATATACGTTGTATAGTGAGATCTAACAGAAGTGCGGATACCAAATTTGGTTACTCTAGCCTTAATAGTCTCTGAGATTTGTGGATGCCCCAGATTTTCGTCCTTTGCGGAGGCGGAAGGGGGTGTGCCGAAATTTGGACACGAAACGGTCAAGGTCCGATATCACAGGAGTGTGGATACCAAATTTGGTTGCTCTGGCTCTTATAGGTTCTGAGATCCTTTAACTCATATTTTGCAATTGACAAAACCGACCATGAAACCTGTGTGTTAGAGAGAGACAGAGCGAGAAAGAATGAAATTGTTTTCTTGATTCTGGCTATAATCATTATACGATCTGGTTCAGATTTTGCACTGTAGAAGATATGGTCATCCTCACCGATTCTGCTTTTTTGGTTTTATCGTATCTTTAAAAATGTGGATGCCACAGATTTTCGTCCTTTGTGGGGGCGGAAGTGGGCGGGGCGAAGTTTTGAAATATTTTTGTAGCAGTGACATATCACAGAAGTCTGGATCCAAAACATCGTTGCTCTAGCTCTTATAGTCTTTGAGCACTAGGCGCTGAAGGGGACGGACGGACGGACGGACAGACGGACAGACAGACAGGGCTCAATCGACTCGGCTATTGATGTGACTTATTTGATGTCATAAAGGACGTTGCAAATTTGAATAACGTTGTCGTCAAAGCTAACCAGGGGGAAACGGTCAGAATCCTCCCAAAGACAGTGATACCTATAGAGCAATTGTGGATTGTTTCGATGCCATTGGAATAGAATTCCACACATACCAGTTGCAGACTGAAAAGCCTCATAGAATTGTTGTAAGAGACCTACATCATAGCACCCTAAACAATGATATTACCGCCGATTTTAAAATGTTGGGCTTCGAGGTCCTTCACATCCATAATCCAAGCTCAAGGACTAACAAGGACGAAAAACTTAATATTTTTTTCATTAATATTAAGCCTTGTGCAAAAATTAACGAAATTTACCAAGTCAAGACCCTTTGCCGCCAAAAAATAAGGATTGAAAGGATGTGAAAATCCACAGAGATTGCTCAATGTCGTCGATGCCAGGATTTCGGCCACACAGCCAAATACTGCCGCCGACATCACAACTGTGCCAGATGCGGTGAAAATCACCAAACCTCACAATGCACACGCCCCCTAGATGCACAGCCAACCTGCATTCACTGCTCTGGAAGCCATATGGCCAGTTACAAAGGATGCCAATGGTATCAGGAGTTTCTACGCCGATCAATGGGCTCCGCAAAGAAGTCAATTAATACGAACAGGACGGGTCATGTCCCCTTAAATAATCAAGTGGCATATGCTTACTCTACCACACTTCCTGGAGACCAGCAGCAGTTTCCTACCTTGCAGTCTAGTCACAAAAAGGGGGCTAATAGACCAACAATACAGCAGCACCAGCGAAATATTGTTCAGCACCAACCTTTGGTAGGCACTAGAAGTAATACAGGAGCCTCCTATGCTGCCGTAGCAAATGGTAATTCAAATGCAATACCTGCTACACCTGCTCAGCGTCGTTTTCATAGTCAACAAGCGCATCAGCCACAAGGATTGAATAACCAGCAACAGAATTCATATGAAGTTCATGCACTGCTACAACAACAGTAGACAAAATTTCAACAATCGCAACAACAGCTCCAACAGCAACAGCAGCAGCAGTTTCTTATGTGGCTATAGCAACAGCAGCAAGAACAGCAGCAGCATAATAGTCAAGCCAATCAACGCCTTGAAAAACTTGAAAAATGGTTTTTGAATTGGCCAACACGATTAAGCAATGGGCTGGATCTAATCTTCAGCTCCAGAACAACGTTTCAGCATCTCAATGAACCCACTAAAGGTTCTCATCTGGAATGCTAACGGCATTTCAGGGAAAGCAAAAGAAGTTGAGCTCTTCGCGCACAAGAATAGCGCTGACATTCTTCTTTTGACGGAGATCAGAATTAAAAGAGGGGCAGCTGTAAAAATACATGGATATGCCTTCTATCCAGCCTTCAAGCCATCGCGGAATATGAATAGCGTTGGTGGAGTTGCGGTTTTAGTTAAGACTTCGCTTCGTCATTTTCCACAAAGGGTCATTGAGACACGCAGCATGCAAATGTCAGCAGTAAAAGTAGCCACAGGACTGGGCGATGTGGAGTTCAGCGCCATTTACTGCCCTCCCAAAGTCAGGATTGAGGAAAGACATTACATCGATGCACTCCGTGCTTGCGGGCAAAGGTATTTGGTTGGTGGTGACTGGAATGCCCGACACTGGCTGTGGGGAGACACTTACAATTCCCCTAGGGTATCATGGTATTCCGGATTCTCGAGCAACAATAAGTCAGAGCTGGGATCTGGACTCCGACCATCTGGCCTTAGTCATCAGCATTAAAACAGATGGCATTATAGAAAATCCAAGCCCTCATCTAGTCACCAAGCACACTGATCTGCTCGCATTTAGGCAACATTTGGAGAGGTCGATTCAACTGAACGTCACGCTAAACTCTGAGGAAGATATCGAGATGGCTGTAGATAACATCACAGAGAGTATACACATGGCTACTGCTGCCTCAACGCCCTCGCATCCTCCGACAAGCACCGCCTATGGAATAGTTCTTACAAGAGAGGCCAGAGAGCTTTTGTCACAAAAAAGGAGACTTCGCAGACGCGCAATCCGATCTCAAGACCCATGGGACCGAATTCTATGGAACCGGGCTGCCAACCAACTTCGAAACACCCTGAGAGAACTTCGAAGCAACTTCTTTGAACAAAAGCTTGCTTCCATGGATTACACCGTGGATGCTGGATATTCGCTTTGGAAGACCACTAAGTCTCTTAAGAGACAACCGTTCAGACAGATTCCCATCCGGTGTCCCAACGGTGAACTTGCTAGAAACGAAGAAGAGCAGGCCAATTCGTTTGCACATCATTTAGGGGACAGTTTCACCCATTACCAATTCGCCACGGAGGCGCAGTACAAAGAGACAAAAGATAGTCTGCAAACACCTCTACAAATGGCCTTACCCATTAAACCAGCCAGGGCTGAGGAGATTGTTGAAGTCATCAAGTCCCTACCGAGGAAGAAGGCTCCTGGCATTGACAGAGTGTGCAATTCCACACTGAAAGCATTGCCTACTCGGGCGATACTCTATATAGTGCTCATTTTTAACGCCATGTTAAGGATGCAGTTTTTCCCTAAGCAGTGGAAGACAGCAACAATCCTGATTATCCATAAGCCTGGAAAACCGGAGGACGACCCTGAGTCGAATCGGCCAATAAGTCTTTTGTCTTCCTTATCTAAGGTATGGGAGAGGCTTCTTGCCAATCGTCTTGGTAGTATAATCAAGGAATGCCGTATCTTGCCGGATCACCAGTTTGGCTTTCGGGAGGGACACGGCACAGTGGAGCAAGTCCACAGATTGGCAGGACACATCCTACAGGCCTATGATGATCTAGAATACTGCAATGCAGTCTTCATTGATATGCAGCAAGCCTTCGATAGAGTTTGGCATATCGGCCTACTGAGCAAAATTAAAAAACTGTTCCCAGCACCATACTACGGTGTCCTACGATCATACTTGGAAGGACGTCAGTTTATGGTCAGGTTCAGGAACACACATTCAACACCTTGCCAAATGAGAGCTGGAGTTCCACAGGGCAGCGTCCTTGGCCCGCTGCTTTACTCTATCTATACTGCAGATCTACCCTCCCCAAGCGAGCAACATATGGAGCCCCCCCATAAGGCTCTGCTTGCTACCTACGCGGACGATATAGCACTGCTCTACAGCTCCAAGTGCCGCCTTGAGGCAGCAGATGGTCTCCAAGAGTACATCTACTCTTTGGCAGCTTGGTGCAAAAGATGGAATTTAAAAGTCAACCCACTGAAGACCACCAATCCATGCTTCACCCTGAAAGTGCTCAAAGACCACACCCCACCCATAAAGTTTGAAGGCGTAACTTTGGACCAACCAGAGCAAGCAAAGTATCTCAGTATCACCCTTGATAAGCGTCTTACTTTTGGTCCACACTTGAAAGCTACGGTTCGTAAATGTGGGCAAAGAATGCAGCAATTGCGGTGGCTGATTAACAGAAGAAGCACCATGTCACTGAGAGCCAAAAGAGCAGTTTATGTACACTGTGTAGCCCCGATCTGGCTCTACGGTGTGCAGATTTGGGGTATAGCTGCCAAATCGAACTATAAACGGATACAGGTCTTGCAGAATCGCGCCATGAGGCAAATAACGAACTGCCCTTGGTACGTGTGCGGCTCCACCCTACATCGGGATTTGAATCTGCATACAGTAGAGGAGCAGATTGGAAGTGACACCAGCAGATACAGTGACAGGCTAATTAGACACCATAGTATGCTCGCCAGACGATTACTACCTGCCAGGCCTTTGAGGCGGTTGAAGAGATTGGGTTTTGCCAAAACTATTGGCTAACTCTAAGTTTCCCTCCCAATATTATAATATTATATTTTTTGTAAGTCCTCTCGCATTTAGCATTAGGTTTGGCTACCCCAATATTATTTACCAGTGATGTTAAGATACGTTATATGCAATGTACGGATTCAACGCTTAATAAAAAAAAATAAAAAAAAAAAAACTATAATGATAAGTTAATAATACAAATGTTTAAGAAAATTCGTTTAAAATAAAACACAATATTATTTCAGAGACATTTAAGATGTTTATTGATTTTTTGAGCTGGGATACATTCTTTTATGTAAGTTATAGTACTTTAACATTAGGTCTATAGCTTCTGCTTTCTTATTTGGTAGGGTATGACACAGGCATGTGTCAGGTCCGTCCGTTGCATCGTCATCACTCCAGGGGCATAGCTTATAATGAAAGCCAAACTTGGAGTACTGAAGCTCCTTTTCCTCCAGATCCTCCAAAATGCTCATCAAATTTTCAAGAATTTGTACGTGCTCCTCGAAGATCATCTCCTCGAATTGCATTAAAAAAAGTTGTATTTGTTTGGCATGCATCTTGCAGCTGACTTCTTGACTCTATTACTGATAATGATTCAAAGAGCAGCACTCTTTATATCCACGTCTTTGCTCTGTTTCCCTTTTATTTTTCTTTACCCATGTATTGGAAATGATAAGTACTATATCTAGCCATCTCTTTTTTACATATGTATATTCTTAACCTTTTTCTTTATTTTTGTCTTTACATGTATAGTTGTCTCTTCTTCTCTTACATATATATATAATGGGAAATCTTTATTTACTCTTTACATATAAATTGGAAATGGGCAGTGCTATATCTATTCATCTCTTTTCCTTTATATATAAGATGTGAGATTCAATGCTCCTTCAACATCTTAAAGGGCGTTTTTGTGGAAAATTTGGTTACATAACTTTTAGGTAAAAATATCCAAAGCGGTTCGTTGTCCTTATCAGTTAAATAAAGGACTACTTTATTTCCAAATGATGTTTTTTTGATTTGACATCCATTGATCTTGTACTCAAATCCTATGCACAGGTCCTCAACCTTGGTGTATCCAACCGCCGGCTTTGTCTCGTTAAGTAATTCTAGGAAAGCCTAGGTATATATTTGATTAAGTGCTTATCATTTTCTATATAGAGGTTTAAATATTCTTACATACCATTATAGTAATAGAAACTATTCAAACTACTAATGATTTTATACTAAATTATTTGAAAGATTGCATGATCTTTTATACTCTCATTAATTCAATTTTATACAAATGTGATCTGAGCAGATTGGTAGTTGAGTGATAATAAGTAAATGGTTTTAAAGCTGTAATGGCCAGATGTCTTAAGTCTGATTGGTTGTTGAGTAATAAGGGATGAATTATGGATACACTGCTGTATATTGGTTCAAATATTATATTTACATTTTCGGTCTTATATAACCGTCAACATGAAAAAATTATATAAACAGAACAAAATGCATAGAATTTTTGTTTATATGCTGATCTCTTCCTATATAAGAACTGTAAGTTTCTGAGATAGGTTAGTTCACTTTTACTTCGAAATGAGGAAATTTCATTGCGAGTTGTGTTATTTAAAAACATCTTTTAGTTCCCGCAATGAACTGAAAAAACACACCTTAAAAATCCACAACTTTAGTTATTCAAAATCAAAATCATCATTTTATCGATGTTACTTATGTCCAGGAACTGAACTGTTTTGGTTGAGAATTGACTTCAATATGCATATTTTATTTAAGCATAACATGGAATTAAAGCGAAAAGTATAAAATAAATATTCAAAAATGAAATAATCTGTGCGTTTTTAAATATATTTACCTTTACATAAATTTACCAACTAAGTATAATATGATGTGAAAATGACTCAATAAATTCATTCAAAAGCATCAGTATTCTACCTGGAATCCACTTATTCTTTTTGTGTAATCCTCACTTGGAAGAAACATGTTTCAAACGAATCCTATGATTCTCTTGTAATAAGAGGAAGTGAAATTCAACCAATCAAAAGTAAAACAGAAAACATTTAAAATAAATAGTGGTTAAATGTGTTATAATTATTATATATGTACATATGTATATATTATTTTTAGAAAAATACATAAAATATTCTTATTATATAAATATGTATTCGTATTATTAAAATTTCGCCTCAGCTAATTTTACCGCAGCAATTAAGTCATCATCATCTTCGTCCCGAAGTAGTTCCTGGAGTTGAGATCTTTTATCATCATCCTGATTATCTACTAAATCGAAAATGTTGTCATCATCCGGGAAAATGTATGCTGGATTATCATTATTAGACGTTGCATTCCTTCGGTCATCGTCGTCATCATCCTATTTAATGTCACTTAACCAGGTCAAGTTGCTCTCGAGATAGGTTTGGGTCTTAATCCCAAAAATCAAGGACAGGTCTACGGAGCTCGGCTGAGAGTCCAGATTTATGGTTGATTCCGGTTGGGAATCGATAAAAATGATTTCAAGGTCATCCATCGTTGTTGAAAGATTACTAGTTTATGTACTAGCTGTTAGCTGTGAGTAGTTATTATATAGGCATTTTGCTATGGGACAGTGTTAGGTACACAAAGGAGGAATATAAATTATAGAGAAAGTAGAAAGGTTCAAGGGCATCGAAACCGTTTTTCAGGAAACACTTAAAAAGTACCTCTAAACTATCACATTAGATTCATTGCAAAGGGATGACCTACCTGTTTGAGGGTTGTTTGAATCGCAACACGGGACCAATCGTAAAAACAGGTTCATTGACAGTAAGAGGGAGGAGAGAGAATATAAATGAGCGAAGGATCGATTTGAGATCGATTTACATGGTTGAGAAACAGGATTGAGATCGAAGTTAGTTCACATTATCACCGATAGGTGGTGCCACCAAGTAGTAAAATACCATAATTACTCCGAATGAACAAAAACAGAGTTCCAAATGCATTATAATACATAGAGAGGAAAATTATACTGCTTATAGGATTTATGTACTGCTTAATTAATGCAAATTTATTCACACTGATGACACAAGCAGTGCCTTTCTATCTTTCGGAATAAATGCACTGCTTAGCACACTAGACTCGTATACATACATATATGTATGTATATGTAGGTCAGCATCTGCAAAGAATCAGCCTGTCTCATAGAACAGACAGGAATATTGCTTGCAGGATTCTCACAACTAAAAAAATATAACGATATTAAATAGTTTAAGAATATCTTTGGTCCAACATTTTGTACCTCCTCTCTTCAACTGCTTGCAGGATTTATTCACTGCTTGCGTATAGAACTGCTTGACAGCTGCAAACCCAAAATGCCGATAATCTAACGGATATTTTACAATTCATAACGATATTTAACTAAAATGTTTCAAATTTTGATGGCCCAAATTCTATATTTATCTGCAAGAATTCCACTAATTGCAAGTTAACATCGAAATTCGCATTGAAATGAAATGTGTATAAATAAAGCAGTCGAAACAAATGACATTTAGTGGGGAATGCAACAAGAAGTTCAACAAGCAAGAGGCAAGTTTGAGTTTCTGCAACGTACGGAACGGATCGAAGATGCCAATAAAATGTCAATCGGAGAGACTAGAGATTCGGCTAGAGATTCAAATGCTAAAGAACGGGGAGGGGAACCTAAAAACGAAAGAGCAATTTTTGGCAGCTGTTCCGTGCTTTGCCGCTTAAAAATAGCCAAAGAGCGAGGCGAGCTATTGCTAAAGCTAGAGCAGTGCGGGCGAAATGTTGTGTTGTTTCATTTGTCTTTTTGCAAAATAGAAAAACTAAAGAAAAGTATGCATAGAGTTATAAAACAAAAGCCAAAACACACCCCACACACACACAGGCATACACACAGGAAAAGAGTGCGGCGTCTATTTAAAGATTGACTGCCAGGAAAAGCGACATTTACACGCGTCTGGGATGGTGACGGTGACGGTGCTGGTGCCGGGGAAAAGCCAACAGTTGTTGGGGCATGGCATCCAAACGCACCTCACATAAAAATCTATCTAGGCATCGCCATTTTTATACCCGATACTCAAAATGAGTATTGGGGTATATTAGATTTGTGGTAAAAGTGGATGTGTGTAACGTCCAGAAGGAATCGTTTCCGACCCCATAAAGTATATATATTCTTGATCAGCATCAATAGCCGAGTCGATTGAGCCCTGTCTGTCTGTCCGTCTGTCCGTCCGTCCGTCCGTCCGTCCGTCCGTCCGTCCGTCCCCTTCAGCGCCTAGTGCTCAAAGACTATAAGAGCTAGAGCAACGATGTTTTGGATCCAGACTTCTGTGATCCACCCCTAGGGTGCCTTCTGCTCGCCTGCGGGCCTCTGAGAATCTGGCGCATGCGGTCAGGACATGCTCCGCGTTTTCTATTATTCCGCAGCAGATGCACAGCCCATCTTCCTCGTGGCCAAAGCGGTGGAGGTACTCTTTAAAGCACCCGTGGCCGCTGAGAGCTTGTGTCAGCGAGAACGTAAGTTCTCCATGCCGCCGATTCATCCATGCTGCAATGTTGGGGATTAGTCGGTGGGTCCAACGGCCGGTTACAGCATTATCCCACCTGAGTTGCCAGCTCTCAAGACATTCAGCCCTCGCCCTGGTCTTAACCGTTCTAGCGTCTGCCTGTGTGTTGGCGGCCTTTCTTCACTTGTGGATTTCGCTGGCTTCCTTCGCTGCGAGCTCTACTGGTGGTATGCCGCTTATTACCATTATTGCCTCTGTGGAGACAGTACGGAACGCCGAGCTGACCCGCAGGGCTCCGAGTCTGAAGTCCGACTCAATGCCCTTAGTGTAGCTCCTGGTCCTCGTGGCCTGGGCCCATATTGGCGCTGCGTGTAGTATGGATGACTTGGCCACGTTAAATAACAGTCTCCTACTCGTTGACTTTGGGCCTCTGTCGTTCAGCATCATGCGTGAAACCGCCATGACTACGCCGCGTGCCTTCTGGTGTGTCTGCTGCATGTGCTCTCTAAACGACAGCCTGGTGTCCTGCATAACTCCCAGGTATCTAATCGCTCGTTTTGAGGTAATTGAGTCTCCTCCTACGGTTATCCTCGCCGTCTCCACCTGTTTCCTGCTACTGATGAGAGCCGCTTCCGTCTTGTGCTCGGCTAGATTGAGCCCTGCCAGGGCTAGCCAATCGCTTATGATTCCGATTGCCTCGTTCATACAGCTCTCGGTCTCCGCCAGGGTTTTCTTCGTGACCGTCACCGCGACATCGTCAGCGAATCCCACGATTTCGACTCCTTGCTGAAAGTTGAGGCGAAGAATTCCATCATACATGGTATTCCACAGTACAGGTCCCAGTACAGATCCTTGTGGGACTCCTCCCGTGATGGAGTATGACCGAGGGCCATCTTCCGTGTCGTAAATCAGCCATCTGTTATCCAGGTAGTCACTGACCATCGCCTGTAGATATCCGGGTATTTCGAGTGTGCGCAGGGAGGACATTATCCTGCTCCAGGATGCCGAGTTAAATGCGTTTTTCACGTCCAGTGTTGCCACCAGACAGTATTTTTTGGCCCCGCCGAGCCATCGTGTGCCTTCCAAGGCCTTTCTGGCAGTGCCGCACACCTTGTCTAGCGCATCCAAGGTAGAGCGAGCCTTCCTAAAGCCGTACTGGCTGTCGGAGAGTCCGCCAGCGGCCTCGATTGCCTCCGTTAACCTTGCGCTGATTATGCTTTCCAGCATCTTACCTGCGCCGTCCAGGAGGCAGATAGGCCTGTATGCCGATGGGTCCTCCGTGTCTTTCCCAGGTTTTGGTATCAGCACCAGCTTTTGCTTCTTCCATCTTCCAGGAAAGCATCCATCTGTGAGGCATTTGGTATAGGTCTGCGCAAACATCATCGGATGCAGGCTAATAGCCAGCTTGAGGGCCCGATTTGGGATGCCGTCTGGTCCTGGTGCCTTGCAGTTTGGCACTCTCTTTACTAGTTCTGCCAACTCTTGCGGGGTCACTGGGGGTACTTGGTGTCCCGTACTCGTGATCCTGTCTACCTGCGTGTCCTGCGCTGGGAATAGGTGCTTGACGATTGCCTCTATTTTTTCCGCTCCCGTTGGTGCCGCGTGCTTGAATGCGCCGGTCTTCTTCATGACCACCTTGTAGGCCTTACCCCAGAGATCGTTTTCGGCTTCGTCACAGAGATCTAAGAAACTTCGTTTTTTACTATTTTTCATTTCCTTCTTCATTGCCTTCCTTCTTCGGGTGTAGATTTCCCTGAGAGCCTGAAAGTCTGCTGTTCCGCGGGATCTGTGGTATGCTCTTCTGGCGCCTATGCATGCGTGGCGGGCCTCCTCGATTGCCTGGTTCCACCAGTATACCGGCCTATGGCCTTTAAACGGTTTGCTGCGCTCCATGCTAGCTTTGCACGCCCTTTCGAGTTGTCCCATGACTTGTGCCACTAGATCGTCTTCGCCTTCCACCTCGGCTAGTCCTGCTAGGGCTGCCCTGAAGGCTGGTGTGTTCACCGTGTTTTCTTTGTAGTGCCGCCTCGTAGCGATACTCTGGGTGGCTCTTCTGGTCTGGATACTGCAGAGGATAGCGTTGTGGTCGCTCGCGGTGTACTGCTCGCTGATCTGCCATAACGTGCTCGCTGCAAGTCGAGTACTTATGTAGGTGAGGTCTATGATGGATGTGGTACCTGCTCTGCTGAATGTTGGGTTGGAACCAGCGTTTTTTAGGACTATGTCCAGGGAGGCAAAAGCCTCCACTAAGACACGGCCCCTGGCATTCGTTGTTGCTGACTCCCATTCCGTTGCCCAGGCGTTGAAGTCCCCAGCTACTATCGACGGCGAGTGTGCTCTGATGTCATCTGCCAAGTTGTCGATTGTGTCGCTGAACTCTTCGAGTGACCAGCTGGGTGGTAGGTAACAGCTGTATACCCATAGGTCTTTCAGCCTCTCTCGTACGTATCCTTTGGATCTTTTAACTTCGTCTAGGTGCTGTGCCGGTTTGCCGCACATCCAGATTGCCGCTTTCCCCGATTGATCCATGACCCACGTGTTGGATCTCACGGTCTTGTAGGGCTCGCTGAGCAGTGCCAGGTCCGTGTTGAGCTCTGTAACGGATTGGGTGAGAAGGTTTTGGGCCACCCTGCAATGGTTAAGGTTCAGTTGGATGATCCTTAACATTTGAGTTTTCTAACTGCCTCGCGGTACGCTGGGCACTTAAAACTTTCTCAGAGTATGCGCAGAGTATGCAGTGTGGGTCCTTGCTGCAATTTCTGGCCTCATGGTCTCTGCCTCCACATCTAAAGCACGCTCCTCTGTGGTCCTTTTCTCCGGGGCAGTTTACCGAGATGTGCCCGAACTCCAAACACTTGTAGCATCGTTTTGGCGACACCATTTGCTTGATACGGCAGTTTACCCAGCCGACCCTTATCTTCCCCATTGCAGCGAGTTTGTTGGCGGCGACTGCATGGAGGGATAGGGGGGCTATCTGCATCCCGCTTCTGGCTCTGAAGGACCTTACCGCGTCCTCGGGGATTTCGGTTACCCCTGTGGCACGCTTCAATGCTTCCAATATCTCTGCCTTCGTTGTTATCTCGTCTAGATCCATTAACTCGAGCCTTGTTTGTTTGGTCAGGGCCCGTACCACTGCCTTGGCCCCCAGTGCATTTCCGACCGCCGATTTGACCTCCTCTGCGCTGTGACTCGGGGCTTTTTTGAGGCGCAGCAGCAGATCTCCCTTAGCTGTCTTCCAGACGCTTTCCACATCACCGCTCACATGGCTCAGCGTTGCATCTCCTTTCACCGATTTTAATAATTCCGCGTAAGTGATGTTTCCTACGCTCGCTATCACTACAGCGTCTGGTCGCGTTTTTTTCGTGGTCTGTTTTTTTCTGGTTCCTACCGAACTGCTGCCAATTGGAGACCGTTGGGTTTCAAGTTCGCGGTCCGCTCGCTCCCGTGGCCTGAACTTCTTCGGCGGTGTCTGCCTCTGTCCTGCTGTTGGTTCCCTTGCACGTTTTGGTGTCGCTTGACTCCTCTCCAGGGTGCCGAGCCCTCTGCCGTTCCTACTTGCCGCTATTTGCGACGTCTGCGTGTCTGCCTCTTTGCGCTCGGGGACCTTACCATTGTCTTGGCTGGTGAGGTCGGCTGCCATCTCCTGCAGGTGTACCAGCTGTGTTAGGCTGTCTCTCATCCGCTGGTTGATGTGCCTCTGGCCGGTGAACAGGGTCGAGAGGTCCTTCAAGATCAGCCCTATTTGGCGTACCGCGTCCGCCAGGGACTTTGGTGCCGTGGTAGGGCTGCTAAGCGATTCGGCCAGCTGCTGTGCCAATGGCGTGGCTTTTGGCTGAGGGGGCGATCTTGCCATCGCTGCGCTTTTTCCAAAGGGGTATCCTACCTCCATGCCGCTTGCTTTAACAGGTCAGGCGATAGGGGATCCCGCGCTGGCCACAGGTTTCCCTTGGCTTCTGGTCGATGGGGGATATACCGCCCCTTTTTCGGTCCCCAGAGCCCCTTTTTTCCGGGGCGCCGCCTAGGCGGGGGGGTTGGAAAATAGTCGGATCCGCGACCTTCAGCCCTTTCCCCTACCTAGACTTGTGCTAGCTAATTTTGGCCTAGATGTATGCAGGTATCGCTTACTCCTTACCAGAACAAATAATTCCGCCTGGAAGTATGCACCTTTCTGTCTTTTTTTCCCCCCTCTTCTTCTTTGTTTTTATACCCGATACTCAAAATGAGTATTGGGGTATATTAGATTTGTGGTAAAAGTGGATGTGTGTAACGTCCAGAAGGAATCGTTTTCGACCCCATAAAGTATATATATTCTTGATCAGCATCAATAGCCGAGTCGATTGAGCCCTGTCTGTCTGTCCGTCTGTCCGTCCGTCCGTCCGTCCCCTTCAGCGCCTAGTGCTCAAAGACTATAAGATCTAGAGCAACGATGTTTTGGATCCAGACTTCTGTGATATGTCACTGCTACAAAAATATTTCAAAACTTCGCCCCACAAAGGACGAAAATCTGTGGCATCCACATTTTTAAAGATACGATAAAACCAAAAACGCAGAATCGTAGAGGATGACTATATGTTCTAGAGTGTAAAATCTCAACCAGATCGTATAATTATTATAGCCAGAATCAAGAAAACAATTTCATTCTTTCTCGCTCTGTCTCTCTCTAACACACAGGTTTCATGGTCGGCTTTGCCAATTGCAAAATATGAGTTCAAGGATCTCAGAACCTATAAGAGCCAGAGCAACCAAATTTGGTATCCACACTCCTGTGATATCGGACCTTGACCGTTTCGTGTCCAAATTTCGCCACACCCCCTTCCGCCCCCGCAAAGGACGAAAATCTGGGGCATCCACAAATCTCAGAGACTATTAAGGCTAGAGTAACCAAATTTGGTATCCGCACTTCTGTTAGATCTCACTATAAAACGTATATCTCAGAATTTCGCCCCACCCTTTTCCGCCCCCACAAAGGACGAAAATCTGTTGCATCCACAATATTGCACATTCGAGAAAACTAAAAACGCAGAATCATAGATAATGACCATATCTATCAGATTGCTGAATCTGGATCAGATCAGATCATTTTTATAGCCAAAAGGAACAAATCAATTTGCACTGGCTACGCAGCCCCCGACGTCACGCTTATACTGATTTTCTGTCTCTCTCGCACGCACTCCTTGTCGTGTCGTTTAATATTAGCGGCGTCTGCCGGAGAAGAGCCATACTGACTTAGTATCGGGTATAACTGTAGAGTTGCGGTCTCCGCAGCAACTCACAACGTTCCCCCTCGTTTTTTTGTATTCTATTACTTTTATTATGCTTTAATACTAGTTCTTATATAAGGTTAGCAACTAGTTGTGGGGGTCTGGGACTGTGGTTTGTTGGTGGGGTAATGGTGAAAGCCAGGTTTTCGTCCTCTTCCATTCCTTTGCTCGATGTTCCAGTTAATTAGTAGTATAGAAAGAAGTATTAGGTGTTTAAGTAGGTAGGTTTGGTTTGCCAGGTGCTCCTGCGGGACGACCGTCAAGTATTGCGTCGCAGGGCCCGGGCGGGCACTCTATGCCCCTCCTGTCTGCCGTCTTCTGGCGCGCTCGGCCTCGCGTAGCTTACGCATTACTACGCACGCAAAGTTGCATACAGCCTCCCATTTGCGCGTGTCTTCCAGCATCGCTCTCACCAGTGTTTCCTTTGTTAGCCTTTCTCCACAACAGTCCTCCATACTCTCTCTCTCCGCTGCGAATCTCGCGCAGTTGAAGAGTATGTGCTCCGCGTCCTCTGGCGTTCCGTCGCAGGCAGGACACTCTCCGTCTGTTTCGTGGCCAAACCTATGCAAGTATGCTTTAAAGCAACCGTGTCCGCTTAAAAGTTGCGTCAGGTAGAAGTTTACACTCCCGTGACTTCGCTTGCACCACTCTTCGACTCTTGGGATTCGGGTGTGCGTCCATCTCCCCTTCGTCGCCTCCGTCCATCTGCGCTGCCACTCGGCCATTGTTTGCTGCCGCTCCCGTTGTCCGATTGCGTCCCTATTTGGCACCGCCGGCGCTATATCTCTTCGCTGCGAGTATATTTTGGCCGCCTTCCTTGCTAAAAGGTCGATTGGTGCCGTCCCAGCAATGATCAGAGCCGCGTCGTCGGATACCGTGCGGAAAGCACTGCATACTCGCAGGGCTCCCAGCCGATATGTTGCCTGAATCTTCTTCATATAGGCTTTTGTGTTGGCCGCCTTCGCCCAGACCGCTGCACCGTATAGTATTGTAGCCTTTAGCACGTTGTGTAGTAGGAGCCGCCGTCCTTGCTTCGGGCCCCTCGTGTTGAGCATTATTTTGTTTAGTGCCCTGCCCAGTGCCGCAGCTCTTATGCTCACCTGGCTGAGGTGCTCACGGAAGCATAGCCGTGTGTCAGGCATCACTCCCAGGTACCGTATGGCTCTCACGGACTCTATCCTGCAAGATCCCACGTTCACCAGCGCTGTTTCGGTTTTTTTTCGGCTGCTGATCAGGACTACTTCCGTTTTGTGGTCGGCCAGTTGTAGCCCAGCGGAGCCCAGCCACTCTCTGATTCTCCTTATTGAGGCGTCACATTTGCCTTCGGCATCCTTGAGATTTTTTGCTACGGCCACTAGTGCCACGTCGTCGGCGAACCCTATCATTTTCGTGTCCTCGGGTACTTGCAGACGCAGGATGCCATCATACATAGCGTTCCAAAGTAGTGGCCCAATGACCGATCCTTGTGGGACGCCACCAGTTATCTCGTGTCTCTTAGTACCTTCTTCAGTCTCGTACATTAGCACCCGGTCCCGGAAGTAGTCTTAGACCATGCGCATGAGATGGCCTTCAACTCCAAAGCCCGTTAGCGCCCTCAGGATGCAATCCCAGTTGGCAGTGTTGAAAGCGTTTCGTACGTCTAGTGTCACCACTATACAGTATTTTTTGGCACCGCCCTTCCAACGGGTGCCTTCGATTACCTTTGCTGCAATGTCTGCCACCGTTGATAGCGCGTCTAGTGTGGAGTGGCCCCTGCGGAAGCCAAATTGCTTTGGAGACAGGTCGCCCCCTCGCTGGATGGCTCGCTCTAGCCTTGTGCACATGATCTTCTCGAGGATTTTCCCCGCGGTGTCCAATAGGCATATCGGCCTGTAGGACGAGGGCTCGTCTAGCGGTTTGTCTGGCTTCGGGATCAGCACTAGCTTCTGTAGCTTCCACCGCTCCGGGAAGATTCCTTCCGCCCAGCATCTGCTGCACATCCTTGCGAACATTTCCGGGTGGAGCATAATGGCCGTCTTTAGTGCTCTGTTTGCGATACCATCTGGGCCCGGAGCCTTAGCGACTGGGATACTCCTAGCTGCGGCCTTGACCTCTGCCTCGCTAATTTGCTCTAGCTCACTTTGGTTCTCCGCATACTCCTGCCTTGGTGGGATGCCCTCCTGAGGCATACGGGGGAATAGAGTCTCCACGATATTCTTCATTTTCTCTGCTTCAACCGGTGCCTTCGGTTTCAGGGCATTCATTTTTATACCCGATACCCAAAATGAGTATTGGGGTATATTAGATTTGTGGTAAAAGTGGATGTGTGTAACGTCCAGAAGGAATCGTTTCCGACCCCATAAAGTATATATATTCTTGATCAGCATCAATAGCCGAGTCGATTGAGCCCTGTCTGGCTGTCCGTCTGTCCGTCCGTCCGTCCGTCCCCTTCAGCGCCTAGTGCTCAAAGACTATAAGATCTAGAGCAACGATGTTTTGGATCCAGACTTCTGTGATATGTCACTGCTACAAAAATATTTCAAAACTTCGCCCCACAAAGGACGAAAATCTGTGGCATCCACATTTTTAAAGATACGATAAAACCAAAAACGCAGAATCGTAGAGGATGACTATATGTTCTAGAGTGTAAAATCTCAACCAGATCGTATAATTATTATAGCCAGAATCAAGAAAACAATTTCATTCTTTCTCGCTCTGTCTCTCTCTAACACACAGGTTTCATGGTCGGCTTTGCCAATTGCAAAATATGAGTTCAAGGATCTCAGAACCTATAAGAGCCAGAGCAACCAAATTTGGTATCCACACTCCTGTGATATCGGACCTTGACCGTTTCGTGTCCAAATTTCGCCACACCCCCTTCCGCCCACGCAAAGGACGAAAATCTGGGGCATCCACAAATCTCAGAGACTATTAAGGCTAGAGTAAGCAAATGTGGTATCCGCACTTCTGTTAGATCTCACTATAAAACGAATATCTCAGAATTTCGCCCCACCCTTTTCCGCCCCCACAAAGGACGAACATCTGTTGCATCCACAATATTGCACATTCGAGAAAACTAACGAGGTGGAACGTTGTGAGTTGCTGCGGACACCGCAACTCTACAGTTATACCCGATACTAAGTCAGTATGGCTCTCCTGCGGCAGACGCCGCTAATATTGAACCACACGACAAAGAGTGCGTGCGAGAGAGACAGAAAATCAGTCTGAGCGTGACGTCGGGCGCTGCGTAGCCACTGAAAATTGATTTCTTGCTTTTGGCTACAAAAATTATTTAATCTGATAGATATGGTCATTATCTATGATTCTGCGTTTTTAGTTTTCTCGAATGTGCAATATTGTGGATGCAACAGATTTTCGTCTTTTGTGGGGGCGGAAGGGGGTGGGGCGAAATTCTGAGATATACGTTTTATAGTGAGATCTAACAGAAGTGCGGATACCAAATTTGGTTTCTCTAGCCTTAATAGTCTCTGAGATTTGTGGATGCCCCAGATTTTCGTCCTTTGCGGGGGCGGAAGGGGGTGTGGCGAAATTTGGACACGAAACGGTCAAGGTCCGATATCACAGAAGTGTGGATACCAAATTTGGTTGCTCTGGCTCTTATAGGTTCTGAGATCCTTGAACTCATATTTTGCAATTGGCAAAGCCGACCATGAAACCTGTGTGTTAGAGAGAGACAGAGCGAGAAAGAATGAAATTGTTTTCTTGATTCTGGCTATAATAATTATACGATCTGGTTGAGATTTTACACTCTAGAACATATAGTCATCCTCTACGATTCTGCGTTTTTGGTTTTATCGTATCTTTAAAAATGTGGATGCCACAGATTTTCGTCCTTTGTGGGGGCGGAAGTGGGCGGGGCGAAGTTTTGAAATATTTTTGTAGCAGTGACATATCACAGAAGTCTGGATCCAAAACATCGTTGCTCTAGCTCTTATAGTCTTTGAGCACTAGGCGCTGAAGGGGACGGACGGACGGACGGACGGACAGACGGACAGACAGACAGGGCTCAATCGACTCGGCTATTGATGCTGATCAAGAATATATATACTTTATGGGGTCGGAAACGATTCCTTCTGGACGTTACACACATCCACTTTTACCACAAATCTAATATACCCCAATACTCATTTTGAGTATCGGGTATAAAAACGCAGAATCATAGATAATGACCATATCTATCAGATTGCTGAATCTGGATCAGATCAGATCATTTTTATAGCCAAAAGGAACAAATCAATTTGCACTGGCTACGCAGCCCCCGACGTCACGCTCAGACTGATTTTCTGTCTCTCTCGCACGCACTCCTTGTCGTGTCGTTTAATATTAGCGGCGTCTGCCGGAGGAGAGCCATACTGACTTAGTATCGGGTATAACTGTAGAGTTGCGGTCTCCGCAGCAACTCACAACGTTCCCCCTCGTTTTTATTATCACCTTGTAGGCCCTTCCCCAGATGTCATGCTCCGCTGAGTCGCAGAGTTCCAGGAAGCCCTTCCGCTTGCTATCCCGGATGGCTAGCTTCAGGTCCCTGCGGGCAGCTGTGTAATCGCCCTGGAGTTGCGTATAATTTGCCCGGCCACGCGCTCTCTGGTACTGCCTGCGGGCCTGCAGGCATTTCCGTCGCGAATCCTTAATCTGCTGGTTCCACCAGTAAACCGGCTGGTGGTAACTCCTGTACTCGTAGCGTCTCTCCATGCTCGCCCTGCAGGCGTGCAGCACTGCCTCCATCACTCTGTCCGCCTCGCTAGAGGCATCGGCCGCTGGCGGTGGGGTGACCAGGTTCGCGGAAAAGTCCGCTGTGTTGAGTGATCCGGCTTTGAAGCCCATCCTTGCTACCTGGGGGTTCCTTGCCTGGCGGGCTCTGCTGCCAGTGGTTATTTCGCAACATATTGCAGAGTGATCGCTTGCCGTGTAGGTATCGCTCAGCTTCCACTCAGCCCGCATATACAGGGAGCTGCTGACGAAAGTCAGGTCTATGCACGATCCGATGCCGCCCCTGTTGAAGGTGTGCTCGTTTCCTGCGTTCAGCAGGGCAATATCAAGTGAGGCCAGGCTCTCCAGTAAAATTCTTCCTCTGGCGTTTGTTGACGGGCAGCCTCAGTCTTCAGCCCAGGCGTTGAAATCCCCCGCTATCACCACTCCAGAACGACCTCTTGCGTCCTCGGCTAGCTCGTCTAGGACGGCCGAGAACTCGTTGGCCTGCAGGCTCGGCGGTAGGTAGCAACTGTAGACCCAGAGTTCCTCGATCTTAGCTCTGACGTAGTGATTTGCGGACTCCACTGATTCCATCCGGCTCGGCCGTCTTCCGCAGACCCAGATCGCCGCCTTTCCTGAAACATCCACTGCAAAGTTAGCGTCCCTCCTCGTCCTATACGGCTCACTAAGGATAGCTACGTCCACCTTTTCCTCCCTGGTCGTTTGGCTCAACAGATCTTGAGCTGCCGCGCAATGGTTTAGGTTCAGTTGCAGGAACTTCACTTTATACGCTGGGTACGAGCGCCTCCCTGCACCATTGGGCATCTCCTGCTGCCAACATAGTGCTTGGTGTCCTGCCGGTTTCCTTCTGTACATACAGAGCACTTTGGCTCCTTTTGGCACGTTGCTGCTTTGTGGCCGCTCTCGCCACACTTGAGGCAGCAGCCCGAGCGCTCAACAGCGCTTGTGCAGTTCGCCGCTATATGGCCGAACTGTAGACATTTATAGCATCTCCTTTGTGCTTGCCGTTCACTGACCCGCCATCTGGTCCAACCAATCCTCAGCCTGCCCTCTTTGAGCATTTCCTTGGCGACCGACGGTGGGAGGCAAACTATTGCCATTTGCGTGCCGGCGAAGGCCTGTCTAAGGCTTTTGACCGCACTGGTAACCCCCTCTTGCGCCGCCTGTTTTGCAATTGCAGCAACAACATCCTCTTTTGTGACCAGGGTGTCGAGATCCCTTATCTCCACGCAGGATTCCTCTGACACGGCTCCGATGCCCACTTGGTTTCCCAACGCCAGCTGGATGTCTTCTTTCATCCTCTCGTTGCTGCTGCTGCACACGCCCTTCAGTTCAAGCAGTAGATCTCCTTTCGCTGTTCGCCTGACCCGGTTGACGTTTTCGCTGACGGCCTTCAGCTTGTCGTCCTGCCGCCTGGTGACCATCCGCAGCATATCGCTGTATGTTAGGTTGCCCTGAGGTTGGATGATTATGACATCCGGCCTGTGTCTCCTTTCGGTCCGCTCCCGCTGTGATTTTCTGTCGACGAGTTGCCACTTCTGCAGCTTACTACTGGAGGTATCCCCTCTGGTTACTGGTGCGGTTGTGGGAGTGCCCTCGCCGCCCGCTGTCGCATGTCCTTGACCTGGGTCTGGCAGCATCAGTTTGTGGGGGACTCGGATCTGCGGCGGTCCCTTGTGCCGCTTTGGTGAGAAACGCCTGCTCTTGTGTGACTCCTCTCGTACCCGCTTGTACACGCTTCCTCTCTTATCTGCCTCCCTCTCTGGCGAGGTCTGTGAGGCCATCTCTACCATATGTGGGTTTCCCTTCAGCGTTTTCCCTTCATTGGAGGGTTTCTCCTTGGTCGAGCTCTCCCAGCATTTAACCACCGTTGTTTGCAGGTCTGCTATTCCTGCCGCGAGATCCCTCATGGCAGTGTTAACGTGCCGCTGCTCGCTCATCATGGTTGTCAATTCTTTTACTCTCTCGCCTAGGCTGATGAGTGATTCCCTCATATTGGGCAGGGACTCCTGGGTCTTGCTCCCAGTCCTCTGTGCGATTCGAGCGACTCTTTCGGCCGCCGGGGCCGATTTAGGTGGCGATCTTCCTATGATATTCCGTCTCCCGAATACCACGTCCTCTGAAATCTCGACTTGCTGAGAATTCAGCACATCCGTCAATTTATTGATAGTTGAAGTCATTTCCTTTAGTGGGTCCCAACTCTAGTCCGTTGTCGACAGCTGTATTGCGTAGTCACCTTCATGATCCCATGGGTACCTTTCCGAGAGTGAGGTCCATGCGAGGGTTGACTCTGGGCCTTATGGGCTGCAGAGTTCAGTGCCAGATCGGTATTGCTTGGGATGGAATCAACCAAACCTACGCAGCCAACTTAATGGTGCAGCTGCCGAGCGTTAGAAGAGGCCTGCCATGGTTTTAACGGGACGGGGGCGGCAAGGACATTAGCCCATGAGCCATTTCAGCAGCGTATCAAGCTGCCTATTGAGGTCATGGAATGCCGTTGCCGTCAGCCCTATAGCAGAAAAATTCTTAAGTGGCTTCCAGTATACCATACGGAGCACCTTATTGGGTTCGGTGCTACGGGCAGGTTGGTAGCCTGCCATTTCCCTTTTGCTGTCCGCTCGCGTGTGCTTTTCGCAGGATGCCCGTCGGTTGGAGCAGCCTTTTGCCCGTCTTTTGCGTCCGTTATAAAGCGCCCTCTGGCGGAGGGTAGTCGGTAACGCGTCAGGGCTGCTGCAGGGCTGCGAAGCACCGATCAGCAGCTGGCGGCTCGATCAGCTGGCATGACTTCTTACAATTTGCAACAAAGCAGACGGCACGTAACATAGAGTGACATTTGATTACAACACTAGTGGCATGCTTGGAATGAGAGACAAAGAGGGCAAAATCTCACCCCTCGCCCCTGGCCAACGACCGGGATTTTCCGTTTGCAGTGTCTGGATTATTACGCTGGGCTGAGTTTGAGCTGAGTTTCCAAGCTTGTTGCTTAGATCCTCTCGTTCTTGCCGAAATCTTGGACATTCGAAGAAGCAGTGCTCTTCGTCTTCGATGACCCCTGCGCAGACCACGCAGAAGGGGTCGTCCTCGTGCTTAAACCTATGCAGGTAGGCTTTAAAGCAACCGTGTCCTGTCAGCAGTTGTGTCAGGTGATACTCCACTTGTCCATGGCTACGGTTCAGCCAACTCTTCAGGTCTGGGATTAGCCTATGGGTCCATCGCCCTTTGCTGCTGTTATCCCACGAATCTTGCCATTGCAGGATTGTGCGCTGCCTTAAGGCACCTCTGGTGTCCTGGTCCGTAGTCCCCAGGGTTCGCTGTGCCCTGATTCCTGCGGCTTCTCTTGCCAGCAGATGGATGGGAATCATTCCTGCTACCACAAGTGCGGCGTCTTGGGATACCGTTCTGAATGCGCAACACACCCTCAGGGCACACAGCCTCTGGACTGCGTTGCATTCTCGGGCATATGTTTTATGCTTCATTGCATCAACCCATATTGGTGCAGCGTACATTAGCGTTGAGCCAACTACGCTCGCTAGTAGCTTTCGCCTTGGCTGTTTCGGGCCTCCGGTGTTGGCCATGATGCGGGATAGGGCCACTGCCGTCTTTCCTGCTTTGCTGCTTGCATACGCCATGTGATGCTTGAAGCTGAGTCTGTGGTCAATCATGACCCCCAGGTACTTCAGGCTTGGACTGGAGCTAATAGTGCAGTCTCCTACTCGGATCGTGGCCGTCTCCACTACTTTCCTGCTGCTTATGAGCACCGCCTCCGTTTTGTGGGTGGCTAATGAGAGATCCCTCCCTGATAGCCATGTTCTGGCTCTCTCTACCGCGTCGTTGCAGATTTCTTCCGCCGCTTCTTTCTGTTTTGCCACTACGACTATTGCTATGTCGTCGGCAAAGCCTATCACCGTGGCGCCCATTGGCATATCCATCTTGAGGATTCCATCATACATGATGTTCCACAGCAGCGGGCCGAGGACCGATCCTTGGGGAACTCCTCCAGTGATTTGGTGCTCACGTGTCCCCTTATCCGTCTCATATATGAGCACTCGGTCTCTTAGGTAGGCCGCGATGATATTCTGCAGGTACGGCGTTACTTGAAAGTTTCTCAATTCTTCTAGTATGTGATCCCAATTGGCAGAGTTGAATGCATTTTGGACATCGAGTGTTGCCACTATGCAATACTCTTTGGTCCCGTACATCCATCGGGTGCCATCGATAGCTCGCTTTGCTATCTCACATACCTCGCCGATTGCGTCCACCGTGGACCTGCCTTTGCGAAACCCGTGCTGTCTCGGTGAGAGCTGACGCGTTACTGCCTTCTCCAGCCTGGTGTGGATTATGCGCTCGAGGATCTTACCCACTGTGTCGAGCATGCACAGTGGTCTATAGGATGATGGCTCCTCGGTCGGCTTGTTCCCCTTGGGTAAGAGGACTAGCCGCTGTCACTTCCATGGGCTGGGGAAGGTCCCTTCGGACATGCACGCATTGAATAAATCCACGTACATTTGTGGATTGGTCTCAATAGCCGTGCGGAGAACGGCATTTGGGACCCCATCAGGTCCTGGTGCTTTGCCGTTCTTGATCCGTTGTAGAGCTTCGAGGACTTCTGCTCCCGTGGTGGCTTCTATTTCAGGTGGCGGTATTCTATCCATCACCCTCTGGGCTGCCACTTTCTCTGGAAATAGGGTTTCTACTATGTTAACCAGCAGATATGCACACATTGGCGGCGGGGGACTGAACACTCGCAGTCTCTTGATTACCAGCCTGTATGCGTAGACCCAAGGGTTCGCATCTGCGTCATCGCAGAGCTTTTCGAAGCATTTGCGCTTGGCATCCTTGATCTGCCTCTTCAGGCAGCGTCTGCTTTCCTTATATTCTCCTTGGAGCCTCTCGAATTCCGGGGAACCTCTCGAACGCTGGTATAGTCGTCTTTTCCGCTGGCACTCCTGCCTGGCGCTACTTATTGCAGCGTTCCACCAATACGTTGGCCTGCGGTTGTTCAGGCTTCTTCTTTTCCTTAGCATGGAGGCATCACATGCTTCCAGCGTATGTATAGCCAGTTGGCTTGCTCTCTCTTCAGCCGTACCGTTGGTCTCGTAGTCCTCAAACATGGCCCGGACCATATCCGGCTCTAGCGTTTCGGTCTTATAACCGATCCTTTGTGCTTGCCGTTCACTGACCCGCCATCTGGTCCAACCAATCCTCAGCCTGCTCTCTTTGAGCATTTCCTTGGCGACCGACGGTGGGAGGCAAACTATTGCCATTTGCGTGCCGGCGAAGGCCTGTCTAAGGCTTTTGACCGCACTGGTAACCACCTCTTGCGCCGCCTGTTTTGCAATTGCAGCAACAACATCCTCTTTTGTGACCAGGGTGTCGAGATCCCTTATCTCCACGCAGGATTCCTCTGACACGGCTCCGATGACCACTTGGTTTCCCAACGCCAGCTGGATGTCTTCTTTCATCCTCTCGTTGCTGCTGCTGCACACGCCCTTCAGTTCAAGCAGTAGATCTCCTTTCGCTGTTCGCCTGACCCGGTTGACGTTTTCGCTGACGGCCTTCAGCTTGTCGTCCTGCCGCCTGGTGACCATCCGCAGCATATCGCTGTATGTTAGGTTGCCCTGAGGTTGTATGATTATGACATCCGGCCTGTGTCTCCTTTCGGTCCGCTCCCGCTGTGATTTTCTGTCGACGAGTTGCCACTTCTGCAGCTTACTACTGGAGGTATCCCCTCTGGTTACTGGTGCGGTTGTGGGAGTGCTCTCGCCGCCCGCTGTCGCATGTCCTTGACCTGGGTCTGGCAGCATCAGTTTGTGGGGGACTCGGATCTGCGGCGGTCCCTTGTGCCGCTTTGGTGAGAAACGCCTGCTCTTGTGTGACTCCTCTCGTACCCGCTTTTACACGCTTACTCTCTAATCTGCCTCCCTCTCTGGCGAGGTCTGTGAGGCCATCTCTACCATATGTGGGTTTCCCTTCAGCGTTTTCCCTTCATTGGAGGGTTTCTCCTTGGTCGAGCTCTCCCAGCATTTAACCACCGTTGTTTGCAGGTCTGCTATTCCTGCCGCGAGATCCCTCATGGCAGTGTTAACGTGCCGCTGCTCGCTCATCATGGTTGTCAATTCTTTTACTCTCTCGCCTAGGCTGATGAGTGATTCCCTCATATTGGGCAGGGACTCCTGGGTCTTGCTCCCAGTCCTCTGTGCGATTCGAGCGACTCTTTCGGCCGCCGGGGCCGATTTAGGTGGCGATCTTCCTATGATATTCCGTCTCCCGAATACCACGTCCTCTGAAATCTCGACTTGCTGAGAATTCAGCACATCCGTCAATTTATTGATAGTTGAAGTCATTTCCTTTAGTGGGTCCCAACTCTAGTCCGTTGTCGACAGCTGTATTGCGTAGTCACCTTCATGATCCCATGGGTACCTTTCCGAGAGTGAGGTCCATGCGAGGGTTGACTCTGGGCCTTATGGGCTGCAGAGTTCAGTGCCAGATCGGTACTGCTTGGGATGGAATCAACCAAACCTACGCAGCCAACTTAATGGTGCAGCTGCCGAGCGTTAGAAGAGGCCTGCCATGGTTTTAACGGGACGGGGGCGGCAAGGACATTAGCCCATGAGCCATTTCAGCAGCGTATCAAGCTGCCTATTGAGGTCATGGAATGCCGTTGCCGTCAGCCCTATAGCAGAAAAATTCTTAAGTGGCTTCCAGTATACCATACGGAGCACCTTATTGGGTTCGGTGCTACGGGCAGGTTGGTAGCCTGCCATTTCCCTTTTGCTGTCCGCTCGCGTGTGCTTTTCGCAGGATGCCCGTCGGTTGGAGCAGCCTTTTGCCCGTCTTTTGCGTCCGTTATAAAGCGCCCTCTGGCGGAGGGTAGTCGGTAACGCGTCAGGGCTGCTGCAGGGCTGCGAAGCACCGATCAGCAGCTGGCGGCTCGATCAGCTGGCATGACTTCTTACAATTTGCAACAAAGCAGACGGCACGTAACATAGAGTGACATTTGATTACAACACTAGTGGCATGCTTGGAATGAGAGACAAAGAGGGCAAAATCTCACCCCTCGCCCCTGGCCAACGACCGGGATTTTCCGTTTGCAGTGTCTGGATTATTGCGCTGGGCTGAGTTTGAGCTGAGTTTCCAAGCTTGTTGCTTAGATCCTCTCGTTCTTGCCGAAATCTTGGACATTCGAAGAAGCAGTGCTCTGCGTCTTCGATGACCCCTGCGCAGACCACGCAGAAGGGGTCGTCCTCGTGATTAAACCTATGCAGGTAGGCTTTAAAGCAACCGTGTCCTGTCAGCAGTTGTGTCAGGTGATACTCCACTTGTCCATGGCTACGGTTCAGCCAACTCTTCAGGTCTGGGATTAGCCTATGGGTCCATCGCCCTTTGCTGCTGTTATCCCACGAATCTTGCCATTGCAGGATTGTGCGCTGCCTTAAGGCACCTCTGGTGTCCTGGTCCGTAGTCCCCAGGGTTCGCTGTGCCCTGATTCCTGCGGCTTCTCTTGCCAGCAGATGGATGGGAATCATTCCTGCTACCACAAGCGCGGCGTCTTGGGATACCGTTCTGAATGCGCAACACACCCTCAGGGCACACAGCCTCTGGACTGCGTTGCATTCTCGGGCATATGTTTTATGCTTCATTGCATCAACCCATATTGGTGCAGCGTACATTAGCGTTGAGCCAACTACGCTCGCTAGTAGCTTTCGCCTTGGCTGTTTCGGGCCTCCGGTGTTGGCCATGATGCGGGATAGGGCCACTGCCGTCTTTCCTGCTTTGCTGCTTGCATACGCCATGTGATGCTTGAAGCTGAGTCTGTGGTCAATCATGACCCCCAGGTACTTCAGGCTTGGACTGGAGCTAATAGTGCAGTCTCCTACTCGGATCGTGGCCGTCTCCACTACTTTCCTGCTGCTTATGAGGACCGCCTCCGGTTTGTGGGTGGCTAATGAGAGATCCCTCCCTGATAGCCATGTTCTGGCTCTCTCTACCGCGTCGTTGCAGATTTCTTCCGCCGCTTCTTTCTGTTTTGCCACTACGACTATTGCTATGTCGTCGGCAAAGCCTATCACCGTGGCGCCCATTGGCATATCCATCTTGAGGATTCCATCATACATGATGTTCCACAGCAGCGGGCCGAGGACCGATCCTTGGGGAACTCCTCCAGTGATTTGGTGCTCACGTGTCCCCTTATCCGTCTCATATATGAGCACTCGGTCTCTTAGGTAGTCCGCGATGATATTCTGCAGATACGGCGTTACTTGAAAGTTTCTCAATTCTTCTAGTATGTGATCCCAATTGGCAGAGTTGAATGCATTTTGGACATCGAGTGTTGCCACTATGCAATACTCTTTGGTCCCGTACATCCATCGGGTGCCATCGATAGCTCGCTTTGCTATCTCACATACCTCGCCGATTGCGTCCACCGTGGACCTGCCTTTGCGAAACCCGTGCTGTCTCGGTGAGAGCTGACGCGTTACTGCCTTCTCCAGCCTGGTGTGGATTATGCGCTCGAGGATCTTACCCACTGTGTCGAGCATGCACAGTGGTCTATAGGATGATGGCTCCTCGGTCGGCTTGTTCCCCTTGGGTAAGAGGACTAGCCGCTGTCACTTCCATGGTCTGGGGAAGGTCCCTTCGGACATGCACGCATTGAATAAATCCACGTACATTTGTGGATTGGTCTCAATAGCCGTGCGGAGAACGGCATTTGGGACCCCATCAGGTCCTGGTGCTTTGCCGTTCTTGATCCGTTGTAGAGCTTCGAGGACTTCTGCTCCCGTGGTGGCTTCTATTTCAGGTGGCGGTATTCTATCCATCACCCTCTGGGCTGCCACTTTCTCTGGAAATAGGGTTTCTACTATGTTAACCAGCAGATCTGCTGAGAAACACATTCGGGGGACTGAACACTCGCAGTCTCTTGATTACCAGCCTGTATGCGTAGACCCAAGGGTTCGCATCTGCGTCATCGCAGAGCTTTTCGAAGCATTTGCGCTTGGCATCCTTGATCTGCCTCTTCAGGCAGCGTCTGCTTTCCTTATATTCTCCTTGGAGCCTCTCGAATTCCGGGGAACCTCTCGAACGCTGGTATAGTCGTCTTTTCCGCTGGCACTCCTGCCTGGCGCTACCTATTGCAGCGTTCCACCAATACGTTGGCCTGCGGTTGTTCAGGCTTCTTCTTTTCCTTAGCATGGAGGCATCACATGCTTCCAGCGTATGTATAGCCAGTTGGCTTGCTCTATCTTCAGCCGTACCGTTGGTCTCGTAGTCCTCAAACATGGCCCGGACCATATCCGGCTCTAGCGTTTCGGTCTTATAACCGATCTGCTTACCAATGAACGGGTTAGGTGCGCCCGCTTCCTGGATTTCACATATGAGGGCTTGGTGGTCACTCCCGGTGTATAAGCCACTAACTTCCCACGTTGTCCTGCGGCTGAGGCTGCTGCTCACGAACGTAAGGTCTATTATAGACCCCGTTCCAGCTCTGCCGAACGTCTGCTGTGTGCCTGTGTTCAGCAGTACGGCATCCAACGTCGCAAAGCATTCTAAGAGCGCCTGTCCCCTTGGGTTCGTTCTCGGGCATCCCCACTCCGTCGCCCAAGCGTTGAAATCGCCGCATCTTCAGCAATCCTTTCCAGTGCCTGCGTCGCCTGCTGTAGGCTGAGGCTCGGGGGCAGGTAGCAGCTATATATGTGCACTCCATTTATCCGGGCTCTGGCGAATCCGTCTCCGACGTATGTTTGCAGTAGTTGCTGTGTGGGACTCGCACAGCTCCATATCGCTGCCTTCTTGCTCGAGTCAGCAATCCACTCTCCCGAGTTGCGATTCCGGTATTGCTCGCTTATGACTGCTACATCAATACGGTGCTCCCTTATGGTCTGGTCCAGCAGCTGCTGTGCCATCTCGCAGTGGTTGAGGTTTAGTTGGATGATTTTCATCTATCCTTCATTTGCTGCATCGCCTTTTGGTACTGCGGGCACCTCGAACTCGTCGTTTGGTGCTTCGGGTCCTTCACCCGGTGGCGCTTGCAAAGAATGCAACTTGGTTCGTCTTTGCAATCTTTGGCCTGGTGGTCGGCTCCTGCGCAATTGTAGCAGCACTTCGTGAAGTCTTGGCTGCTCTTACAATTAGGCGCGAAGTGGCCAAACTCCATGCACTTGTAGCATCTTCGGGGAGTTGACTTGGGTCGTATTCTGCAATACCCCCACCCCAGGCGAATTCTTCCTTTCTCCAGGAGGGGCTTTGCTATAGCCGGTGGAACTTTCAGAGTCAGGGTCTGCGTGCTCCTATAGGCTGGTCTGATGGAGATGGCTGCGGCCTCGCAGATTTCCACACCTGCCTGCGCTTTGAGTTCCGCTAGGACTTCCTCTTGGGTGGACACTTCGTCTATGTCCCTTACCTCCAAGATGACAGTTTCGGTAAGACTCCTTACTTCAACCGTGCTTCCTAGCGCTTCCTTGACTGCTGCCTGCATCTCGTGGGTTCTCGGGTCCGCCGATTTTTCCAGCATCAGCAACAGCTCTCCTTTTGACGTGCGTCGCACCCCTTGCACCGATTGCCCTAGCTTTTTAAGACTTGGCTCTGTCTTGACCTTCCTTAGAATGTCTGCATATGAGACAGTGCTGGTGGCGGCGATGACTATTGCATCGCTGCGTGGCGGTCTTGGTCGTTGCTGCTGCTTTGGCTTTGGCCTTTGCCTAGCTACGACCTTCACCCACCGCACCTCTCGATCCTTTGGGGCGTCCTCCGGTCCCTTGCGAGCTACGGCGTCCCTCATTTGGCCTTCCTGCGGCTTCTTCTCCGTTTTTTTTTACTTTTTGGGTCTATGTTTTGGCTGCTTCGGCCTTGGGTACGGGGACGGGGACGGGTGGGTGGCGTTCCTGGGCTCTGGCCGTGCCCTCTTTCCCGCCCTCTCCGTCACTGCCGGCTGTGTAACCTTGGCTACAGCCTGCTCCGCAGAGATCGCCTGCAAGCACGATTCCAACTCTCGCTGCAGATATTCGATCTCATCCACCAGATCCCTCATTGGGTTCGTGATGGACCTCTTTGGGAGCACCATCAGCTTCCTCAACTCTCTGGCCTTTTGGCCCAAGCTCGCCAAATGCGCCATGGCCCTCTCCTTCGGGTCTGCTTGCTCCTCTTGGGGGCGCTGCAGCGTTGGAGGAGAGGATCTTGCGCGCTCCTCCACTGCTTCCGCCGGCTGGTTTGGCGATCGCGCCAGAGCATTTTTCCGGCGAAAGGGATTCTCCTCATCCCAGGCGAATGAGCTTGTCAGCGCAGTGCTGCAAGCCGCAGCTTGTTCCCGCTGATCGCTCATCTCCGATCTGGCCGTTGATCTGGCAACTCCGGTTGCTGTGGCCGCGCCCTCTATTGGCCAGACGCTTTCGTTTTCCAGCACTTAGCTCCGTGCCTCCAGTCAGCTGTTCTTCCGTCGTTATCCAACACCACTTGCGGTGTGCTTGGCCAATTTTGCCCAAAAACAAAAAGAAGGCAGCAACCAACAAGTGGCGCCAAGAATCACAGCGAAGAAGAATAGGAAAACAGGCACTTACCTGCTGTTCCTTCCCCCCCTTCGGCCTAGGGCTCGACAGCGTCCCACGGGATTTCGGCCAGTACTATTGGCCAGGTGGCCGCTTCTCTGCTTGCGGACTTGCGTTCCGCGCAGGTAAGTAACGCAGCACTACTATGGCTCGCGCTAACTACTCTTTGCCTCTTTTCCAGGCTAACTTCCGACGTTTTCCACTGAATTATACGGAACGATTTAAAAACACGACCGCACTCACTAGAATAGAGCAGCGGCGGCCCAGAGAACGAGATATTTGTTTTAAAAATAATTTCCCATTTGAGCGTAAATTATGAAATTTTACTAAAAGGAAATGGTACTCGTACGGTACGAGTACGGTACTCTGTGCTGCAGCACAGAGAATCAAGTGAATATTCGATTGCCATCAACTTTAAAAGGAGAAAGAGAGAGAGGGTGAAATCTAAATCGGTTACTTTAAAAATATCTCTATTCTCAAGATGACATTTAGCTGGGGAATGTTTCGGTTCCAAGTTTAATGACCAACACGAGCCATCCATCGCCGCAGCAGCAGATCGCATCCCAAAGAAAAAAGAGCACACAGAAAGAGCGGACAGAAGACAGAAGAAGCAGAGGAAATATCAACGAACTTTGAAGATCCATCCACTCTCTGAACTTTGGCTGCCGCTGTGGAACTGTGGAATGCGCTGTCATCTACTCTACTCGTAAACTTGTTTGGCAAAAACCCATCGAGTGGGTCAGCTTTTACACATTGTTTGAGCTCCTCTGTCTCCACTGTTTTTCCTCTACTTTTTATTGACATTTCGCTGGATCGAACGAACCGAACCGAGCCGAACGCAACCCAACCTCCACGAAACGAAAATAATAATAACAAAAACTACAAAAACTTTCACTTGTACGCATCTGCGGGTAAGATGAAACAGAGTCCAGTCCAGAGGCAGTAAAGTAACAGCGCAACAATCGCGTCGCATCGCATCGAATCTCATGAATGGATTCGATTGGATGGAATGGGATGGTATTGAATTGTATTGGAAGGGAGTACTTAAGATGAACATCAGAAAACTGGAATCGGATATTAAACGGATTGGATTGGGTCCCACGACAGGTGTCTCCCAGCTACAGTGAAAGCAGGTCCCAGCACTACGTGTATTAGAAGGGATTACCGCTTTGGAGAGGTGTTTTCCTAATTTCTTTTGGCAGAGATCTAAATAGAATGACTGGAAATCGATGGAGAAGCCCTGCCCCATGCTTGTGCCTGTGTGTGTGTGTGAGTGTTGGTGACCCAGCTAGAAACTGGGGCAGGGACATGGCTTTGGCTTTGGCTTTGGCTGTGGCTGGAACGAAGCATATGTTAGGAGGATTGCACGCGGGGGGTGGGAGCAGCAGTTCACTGTGAGAGGAACCTTCCACCATGCGTGGGCGTTGCTGCGCCATATGCCACCTGCAACTGCACCTGAACCTGCAACTGAAGCTGGGAGCTGCCCTCAAAGGGCAATCTCTTTGCACTCACCTTCTCCTTGGCACGTCCAGCGTGTTTTTGAACAGATTTGGCCAGCATGATGCCTTTATTCTCGGACATTCAGTGTGTGGTTGAGTTGATGGGGTTTTTAATTTATAATTAAATGGATTTTAGATATATTTATATGCACTGGCCTGGCACACCAGCGGCCACACACGTAAATATGATAACTTTAAATGCACAGTGAACACCCAACGACGACGACAACAGATTTCCTGTTTCTGCTGTATTAACAATAAACGAGCCAATCGCGCGCCACACACTTGTTAAACCGAAATATGTATTTATTTTCGCCTCGCCCTTTTTCGAAAAACAAATGGCCCGTAGACGTAGGCGAGTGTGTACGACGAACGAATCTTTCAAACCTGACGCTGCTGCAGACGGAACGGGACACACAGAGCGGCAGTAGTCGACAGATTCACTTGGCTCCAAACGGCGACGAGAATGAGTGGGGGCCACAGTTGGGGCCACAGAGAGAGAGAGAGCAAAAGAGCGCCACAAATACCGTTTTCTCTCTCGCTCTCACACGATCCGCTATTTTGTTTTTAGGCGGTGCACGATACTGTTTAGCTAGTAGCAGTTTACTTGAATTGTCGTTAGCTAGTCAATTGCAATGAATATAAATCATCACAGGAGTGCCATACTTGCGTTAACCGTTTAAATTGTTGAAATTAACAATCAAAAACAACAAATATTCAATAACATTGCCGTGGCCCCGCCAACTTGTCTTAAATATGGATTTTCAGGCAAAAGATAAGTTGGCATTCCTTCAGGGCTGCAACAACTAAATAATAGATTAATAAATATAGATCAGAGCTATTTAAAATAAACTTATTTTAAGCACAACACAAAAAATACAAAATTTAATTGGTATTACTCGAGCGCGTACATGATTTTTCGGGATCTTTCTTTTGAATTAAGATTTGACCAATAAGCCACAAGCTACAGGCATAATGTATTGCTGGGGAAAAACCGATACTATCGATGGTTGAAAAATTAGCCCACCTTCGATAGTATTGAGCGGGAAAATTGAACATCGGTCTGGCAGCACCCTAAAATGCCATAACATTTTTTACTTTTCATAGTATTTTTTAGTATATTTTCAGACGCGCTATGAGCCCACCCACCAATGTAGAAATCGTGTAGAAATGATATTGACAGCCATAGCTAACATGAAATGTAGTTAATATGTAGTAAATTCGTAGTTATGGTGTACTTACCATGTACAAAAATTCATTTGGTGGAAATTGTTGTTGACTTTTAACCTTACTGTACAAACAATTGAATCGAGATTATAACTTAAATTTAACCAGTCTTGTAGGAAAGTGATTCGCCAATCGGATAAAATTATGAATTCAGAGCTAAGGATCCTAGCTAGCTAGTAATACTCAACCGAATATCAAAAACGAGGAATATGATGGAATTCGAATACAAATAGTTTGCCGGTATATTTCTGAGGACCAGACCGTACATTCTACATTCTATGGACAAATCCGCGGTCACACTGCCTAGCATACTGTAACAATACACTGTACTTGTGTTGTTGTTGACAAAATAAGTAAATCGAAAAGTCAATTAAAAAATCGCACTCAAGGTATACACAGCGCGCGAAAAGATATCCTCTCGGCAAATGTAAAATCTGGACACATGGGCCGTAAACCATACATGATTACATGCATATGTACATATGCATATGTGGTAGACGCGAGTTTATGAAAAACCAATTACAAAAAACTGAAGCACAAGTGTGGTGTGTTTATGTGCGTTGCATACAATAAAGAAGGAGGAGAGTCTTGGCTCTTTTGGGGCAGCATAAAATCGATTCGGAGTGCATTTTTGTGAGGGGTGTGGGTGTTTGTGGCGAGTGTACATGCATGTGTATCTTTGTTGCAAATGTGAAGAAGCAGCAAGCTCACGCGCTTCTTTTCCCCTACCCTACCTCCTGCCCTACCGTCAGGGCAATCCGCTGAAAGTAATAGTTGATAAAAGCTGTAAATCTACTATAAGCCCCATTTGTTGGCTGATTGCAAAAGAGTGAAACAAACAAAAGAACCTCAACCTGTGCTAAAATCAACCTTAAAACTATTCAGGTATGTAAACTAAAAATATAAAAATGCGCGCCCTTGTGTGCGTGTGTTTGTGTGTGCCAGAAGCTCATACCCAACCTCAATTCGCCCCAACTGATTACGATAGGCGTCAAACTGCACCTCCAGTGGGCATTAAGTATTTAAAAATAATACATTCGCTGTAGTCGGCCTTTCTGAGGGATGTGAATGGAGCATACAACATTTTGTCTACCCCACTCCCAGCAGTTTCTTTGTTTTGAGGTTAGAAAGTGGAATTCCCTTTATCAGTGACAAGATTTACCGATAAATTGCTGATGAACCGAGCAAATAACAGTTACAATTGTTAATAATGCTGAGGTAGTGCTGTGTGCATTGTGGAAATATTTCTTATCGGCTTGTTTTTTTGTTCGTTTCGTTTCGTATGTGTGTGTAGTCATTTTTAATTGTCTTTGATTTAATAAAATTAAAAAGAAACAATGCCATCCAGTAAATACAAATAAGAAGGGAAGGAAGATGTTGAATATAGGCAGCAGACATAGGCGCACTCACAGAGGCAGAGCGTTTACCGCGCTCAACTTTTGTTATTGTAGCACCTAAACTAGGACTGCCAACTAGTTAGAAATGTTATTTAACATAACTATATTTATATGATGCCTCCTGATATCAACCTGTCAAGATAATCAAAAATTAATAGCCAAAAGTTTAATAAGAATATAAAAACAAGTTGGCAGCTTCTCCCAGCTACATATATTCGTGCATCTGTGTGTGTGTGTGTCTGGCTACAAGGTGATCCACACTGTGCTTAGCCTTCGGTTGGTCGGGGATTTTGTGTAAATTCTAATTAAATAATTCGTTGAAATCAAGCTTACTGCTCTGCTGATTGAGAGAGAGATACACACAGCCACACACTCGTATAAATGCATTCTTTTGTGCTTACTTTGCGGCCATCACAAGACGTTTTCCCCCAATTTTCTTTATGAAGCGCGTCAAGTTTCGACTGGGTCCGAGTCTGGTTTGGGCTGTTTGGAAACATGAAAAACAAGTTCCCAGTCGGCGCACTTCATTTTTGAACTCTCCACCGCGCACAGCACTCACACGAGAAAATACACACTTCATTTCTCAGTATTTGTTTGAGATGCCTGGGTCTCAGGGCCTAGATTGGTGGTCTCGTCGCGATCTCTGCCCTCTCAGCTTAGAGCGAGAAGCACTTGCCGCGCAGACGATTGCTTGCAATTTACCAGAGGCCATCGAACAAGTCTTGAACTTGATGTTGGAGACTCATTCCATGTGTACATGTATTAGACGTTCAACAATTTCTTACATTTTCAGTTACGGTTCGGTGGTGCTCAATATTGTCATGGTTATATTTTTAAAACAAATAGTAGTAGCAGTAGCAGTAGTATCTTCCACTAAGACCGTTTTAACTTATTGTTGTCTGCATATTTTTAAAGCTGTCTTTGTTAATTTACGTCTAATCATCAGCTCCCTTCTTTTGTTTTAATGGTGTTTTTGGCATCCAAGTAGATAGCTTGCTCAAGTGACAAACTGAAAATATTTGGTAATTGGCTGACCACACATGAAATTAGAAACTGTGGGGCCACCTATTACTTATCATATTCATTCACGTCTGATAAAATGTGCGCCCGTTGTGGTCAGCTCTGCCTGTTGTTGTTGATGGAGCATTTAATGACTGCGTCGTGTCTTCTGGTACTGTTTCGCCGAGGGGCTTCGGCCTGGTCGTCGGCATGTGGCCATACTCCATCGAAGACCTAAAATTAGCACACGGATAATTAGAAAGCACGGAACCACCTGGCATCAGACTGATGTTTTGGCATATATGTACTATATACGAATGTCGGGAACATCAATAATACCTGGAAACGCAAACCTTCCCGCAGCACTGGAACCGCAATCACAATCTAGCGCGTGGGCGGCACAAAGAGGTGTGGTTGTCCCTTTTGCTCCAAGGGATGTTGAACTGCAATCATCAGAGGGGGGAGACTGCAGGCTTGGGCCTAGACATGCGCTGCACAAGCTGCAAGTGAACTTTGAACTTTCAGTCTACTGACGAGAGGAGCTTCGTGTTGCTGCTCCAAGTTTTGGATGCACTTGATTTGCATTAGCCATCGACAGTAGCTGTGCGTTCCCGCATAGCAGGTGCTAAGGTACCGTACAGAGCGGAGAGCGCTCCCTTAAACTTTCTCTCCCTTGTGGGTCCGTCCGGTCTGCATTGCGCAATGAGCGAAATAATCGATAATTGCAAGGATTCCATTTCCACCACCCCACGCCAGATTTTTCGCGTGTACAGATTTCATTTTTGCCTGCTTCTTCCAGAAACAATTTGAGATTCCAACAAGTGTTTTTTGGGTTTGGCGACGGGAAGAGTATGCTCTGGTGACCATCGACGACGGTTCCGCTGCGGCTCTACCGCCATTGTCATGGTGAGATGCACTTTGCTGCCTTTCTACGTTACACACAACACACACACACAAGCCACACGGCCACGAGTACGAGAGTGTGCGTTTTGTGAGTGCCTGTGTGCGTGAGCGAGGTGGTGGAGGTTGTGGATTGTAGTAGGTGTATATGTGCCGCCGCCACTGCCGCCGCAAAGTGTAACCGTAGCAGAGTTGTAGCCTGCACTGTAGTCCGTTTGGTTTCTGATTTTCAGTTTTGTCGATTTCATTATGTACTGCAAGAGTATCGACGACGACGTCGCCACCGCCGCCGTTTATATACAGCACACATTATTAAGTGTATGGGTTTCGCTCTTTTTCTCGCTCTTCTCGACCCAAAACAGGGTATTGCCTGGTAATGTTGCCATGGCATTGTTGCTCGCGTCACGTTGCCAATGCGGACACCCTGTATCCGACTTGTTTTGCAAGCTCTCGTGCCGGCTCTTTCGCACCGTAACTGTGTTGGTGCTTTTTGCACTTACGTAATCTCCCAGTCATCCGACTCGACTCTCTGAGCAGTTGTTACTTATCCAAAATCTAAGCGCCATTTTTCTCATTTGCTGCTGATCACGGCGATCTTTTCTTTCCTCAATTTATTTCGCCTCAATCGCTGGACTGTAGACCGAAGACCCCAGAGGCCATTAGCATGCAAGAGCATGGAGCAAACTTACTTCCACTCGCACACGGTTCCACTGAAAGAGATTGCAGTTTAGAACCCAGGCGGTCAAATATGTGTGTGTCCCAAGTACATGGGCATCTGTTATGTACTTTTTTATTGCCTCTCACATCTCAAGCAACAGCAGCAGCAGCAACAGCAATGTTTCTCATTTTTAATGCGCGCCCGAGTCCATGGTTTGCTGCGTTGCCACCCTTTTTGATATGTTCATAGGCAGCAACAGAAGCGACGGGACGGCAAATGAATTCCAAAGCAACACTGCGCGCGCGCATTTACACTCCCTCTATTCCGCTCTGGAGCTCTCTCTCTCTCTCTCTGTTGCGACTTGATGTTCTCTCGCGCTCTTTTGTTGCTACTTCGCACCAACACACTTACGCACAGACACGCATGCATAGGCCACCTCTCTCTCTCTCTCTCTGCCCGTCGCAAGCAGCAGGCTAACCAACGAACTGCTGGCCGTTCAATCGAAAATGTTTGCGGCGGCGTTAAGATTGTACGAAAAACGTTTCCTCGCTTAAACTGTGTGAATATCTGTAAAAACTCACAGAGAAACAATTATTTAAACGAAACAGAATAGTACAAACGCGGTAAAACAAAAAAGATTCCGTTGTGACAAAAAAAAAATTGAATAAAAACGGCCCCAGCGATATTTCAAGTCTCGATTATACAGAAAAACTATATTTTGGCGAAAGAAAAAGGTGAAAATTGGTAAAAAGTGTGGGAAATAGTTGCAAGTGCAAAATACAGCGTAAAACGTGAAAGTTTCCAATAACAAGCCCAACCAAATGGCAGTTTATAGTAAATATAAAGGCACACACACACGCATATATACATCTTTCGAGTATATACACAGCCGAAGCAAATGAGAAGCCCAGCCGTTGCTGATGTAAGTTGAAAGAGGCGCGGGGGAGGTGGGGCGGTCCGCAAAATCATGAATATGAAATATCCTTCAAGTGCACTTGGTGAAATCAAACAAATTTTGGTAGTGGCAAACGAGCAGCTAAAACTTGTGAAAAATACAACATTTTTAGGTTAGGTCAATTTCAATTGGTTTATATACACACACACACGCTCAGTGGGATAGAGAAACCGAATACATATATAAAGCGCACAGACAAAAAGTCGTCGACGACTGCGACGTGGTTGTTGTTTGTGGTGCTGCTCACACTCACGCACACCAATTCACATGAACACACACACATGGGCGGAGGAGAGCGTCACACAGACACAACACATACACAAGTTTTAACCATTGCTTTTGGCTTGCTTATGAACTGACTGTATTTTTTCAACGTAGTGTCGTTTTATTTTCGTTCGTTGATTCGTTCCCTCTCAGTTCGTGCGCTTATCTTGACTTTTGCTTTGATGTGGTAGTGGCATGTAGTGGCTCCCAACACTGAATAATATAACCCGCTGGCGCTGGCTGGCTGGCCCACGGAGCTCCACGGAGCGCCGCCACCACACACAATGAGAGCATCATTTTTTGCTTCAGCCTCTCCTTCTTATTCACATCTTGGGCTCTTCCTCTTCACACCAGTCCGTCTGCCTTTTCTTGTTCTTGTTTGTTGTTCTTGGTTCGTTTTCTCATTTCGTTTCGGCTCTTTCAATTTTACACAGCTTTCTTCTATGACTATAGTACGAGTAGTATAGTATATGCCTTAGCTATTTTGTACATATTTCTCTCTACATCCATATGTTTTATTTGCGAAACTTATTAATAGCGCAGCGGTAGTGCGTCTTTGTTGAGTGTGTGTGTGAAAGTGAGAAAGTAACACAAAATCTAAATAAAATATTAATTTGTGCATTAAAAACTACTAATAACGGTGTCTCCACTCCCCTGTCCGATAAATAAGAGAAAATGAATCAAGATTTAGAGATTGTTGTGATGCCAGACAGTGCAAAGAAAATAAGTGATTAACAATTTTTGCATATTTCTTGGCTGTCTACTTTGTGCTGCGTATTCTGTGCTATGTATACACTTAACAAAACAGATAAGATAATGTTCGTGTGCACGTAATAGAGCAGCAGAACGAGAACAAAAAAAAAAATGGAGGGAAAAGTTTGCCCACATGTCTCCCCCAAGCACACAGCAACACAGTCGCACACACACACAATCACATTCAGCTGCCATGAACGCCCCAATTTTGCGTTGAAACCCAGAGCTCTTCCACTATGCGCTCTCAGAGGCACACGCAGCACATACTTACGTACATGACATGTGTATGTATGTTTGGTATGCACTGGCAATGCCGATGATGGCGGATCCAAAAAATACAATAACAAAAAGTGCCACACGGTAATTGATAGAGTTTAAGATATAGGAGGAAAGGAGGAAACGCATACAAACCAACTGGCTTTTTTCGCCGTGCTAATATCTAAAGGACTTGTGAGAGAGAGGGAAGCTTCGGAGCTTTTGTGCGGCTGTACAGGGTTTCAATATTTGTTTACAAACGCTGAGGCAACCAACTGGGGGTTCGCATTGGGTGGGTGGGTGATGGGGTGGCCCAATCAAGATGCACAGCGGAGGTGGTGTGCTGGTGGCATATGATGATCTTCAAGTCAAGGCGGCTTCCATTTGACTCCCGCCAGCAGAAGCCCGTGCACAAATACACTTTCATTCAAGTTATATTTACACTGAACCCCTCTCTTTGAAGTTCCATTCTCACTGCTGTGCGCCGCGCAACTTTGCTCTCTCTCTCGAATGCCCGCCAAATACTTGATGTGTGTGCTGTGTGTGTGTGTGTGAGTGAGTGACGGGTTGTTGCTGGCCCCAAACGGGTGAAAAATACCTTTTGAAAAAATCTGCCATCTACTGCGCCTCAACAACAAATTTGCGCTCTCCTCTCTCCTGCTGACGGTCGCTCTCTTTACCTCTCTCCCGCTCTCTCTCACACGCTAATATGGCTGCAGCGAGCACCGCCGCCACCACCTTTGCATTTGAGGATAGCTGCAGCCTTTGCCTTTGCCTATGCCTGGCTCTTGTAAGCTGTAGTAGATACAGAATGTATACCAGCAAACCCCGCTCCCTCCCCTCCCACATGGAATGTACATATACATATATAGATATGCTCTGTCTGAGAGAGTGTGTGTTTTTCCCCAGTGGATTCTATGCAAGCTGAGGTCGTGCATGGGACATTTGGCACCTTCCATGCGCCAACACAAGCACTTCAAAATGCGTATGAAATGAAAAGCTTGCTTAGGAAGTCTTTACTGTACCCGCTATTACCAATAACAAAGCGCTCGCCCAATTCCGGTTGCACGTATGTATAGTATATGCTTGTGTGTGTACATGTACATATATGCCCAAGAAGAGAGCGTTGGCAACTCTCCTTCTATATACTCGTATTGTTATTGCCCCCTCCCTCTCGGGGCGGCAGCGGTGGGCTCTCTCTATCAAACACGGAACCCAATACAAAGGAACAAATGTTCCACGAGTAAAGTGTGTTTTTTTTTTGTGTGGTTTTCTTTTGCGATATGGCAAAAGAATTTCGTGCTGTTCGCAAACTAAAAAATGTTTGTTCGAAATTATTTCGTTGAAATGGGAAAATGTGAAATTGGGGATTTCTTATTGGCATATTTCTTCCGCTAACAAATTAATTTAACAATTGATTCCATTCGTTTTGCTTGCAGTTGGCGTACCTTAAGATACAAATAGCAGCAGAGCTGGAGAGACCACGCACGACGTGGCAAAAGTAAAGAGAAACACTGGAGTAGTAGCAGCCGCAGCATCAGCATCGTCGTCGTCGTTGCCGTCGCCGTCGTTGTCAATCTCTCGATTACAGAACCTCAGGGCATTTGCCGCTAGCGTGCGACCAAATGCATAGACAACATATGTTGCACTTACGAGCAGTTCAAGATCAAGAGCCGCAGTCAAAGCAGTTGCGACCACGACCGTTTGTTGCGTACTATATACGCTCATAGAGAGCGGCGAGAGGGCGAGAGAGGGAACACCACCCAATATCCCAGCAGTATCCAGCATCCCTGTGCTTAGCCAGGGACCGGACCGGACCACCAAAACGGCGTCAAAGGGGAAGAGACGCCCAGAAGGACAAGCAAACAGACAGACAAGAAACGACAAGATGATGAAACGCACCCGTGTCGACGAGGTGCAGTTCGGGACACGTCCCGGCCCACCAGCTCCGGGCGTTGTCGGTGTCGGAGTTGGAGTTACTGGCGTTGGCGTTGGCGTGGGTCCCACTTCCGGCGTCAGTGTCAGCGGCGGTGGCTCCGCCACCGTGGGCGTAAACACAGGCGTAACAATCGGCACTGTGGTACCAAGTGCGCACAGTGGCACCATTAGCGGCATCAGTTCCATACACCATCGCATCCTCACCCCACAGCATGGCGGTGCCCAGACCATAGCCTATCTGCCGCCCACCACGCCGACGGCAACAAATCTGAAAACAACGAGCTCAATTGTTGACAGCACCACCAGCGGCAACATCAGCAGCATCAGCACCAGCACGAGCACAGGAACAGCAGGAGCCCAGGTGGCCACTGTAGGAGTGGGAGTGGGTACAGTTGGAGGAACTGGTCCTGCAGGAGGAGGAGTGGTTGTATCCACCGGCAGCGCGGGCACACAAACACTGCAGTATACCACATGTGAGAATTTCTGTGATTCTTGTACATTTCTAGACATTACTGAAAGCATTCCTTTCGCTTGCAGCCTACAGCGTGGCCTCCATTCAGGCTGGAGGAACTCTCAAGGGGAGCACAACGGTGGACGGTGGCAATACCGTGCAGATTCATGTGACAGGAGGCGGAATGGTAGGAGGATCCGCTAACCCATCCATCGCCCAGACAGTCTCGAGCAGCTCGCAGACGGCAAGCAGCATCATACGACAGCGTACAATAAGCGGCACACAGACCGCGGCCAGTGCCGTCAGCAATCTCACATCGATGGCGCAGCAACAACAGACGCCTGGCAGTCTGCCCCAGACGGCCCAGACACCACCGGCTGCTGCTGTTGCTGCTGTTGCTGCTGTTGCTGCTGCTGCTGTGGCGGCGGGAGGAAGCAGTACCCCACCGCAGGGACAGGGGTCTGGTGGCGGAAATGCCACGCCACGACTGAAGGTGGAGGATGCCCTCAGCTATCTGGATCAGGTGAAGTACCAGTATGCGGACCAGCCGCAGATTTACAACAACTTCCTCGACATCATGAAGGAGTTCAAGTCGCACTGCATCGACACCCCGGGGGTGATTGAGCGCGTCTCGACGCTCTTCAAGGGGCACACGGAGCTGATCTATGGCTTCAATATGTTCCTGCCGCCTGGCTACAAGATTGAGATCCATTCCGACGCCCTCGGCTGCTCGGTACCGGTGGTATCAATGCCCTCGCCCCCCGGCGCACCCACCAGCACTGGGACTGTGCATATGATAGCCGGCAGCCCCTTGGCCAGTGCCGGACATAACTTGAAGACCACCTTGACTGCCGCCGGAGTAGGAGGAGGAAGTGGAGCTGCCGCTGCGGCAGCCGTTGCACAAATCCAATCGGCAGGCGCTGTCAATCTGATGACCCATGGCGGTGCATCGCTCACCCAGACAACGATTCATGCCCTGCAGCAGGCCACGCCACCGCAGTCTCAGTCCCCGGGGCATGTCCATGTGAGCGTGACCAGCTCGCCGGCGCCAGCCGTTGTGGCCATGCCTGGAGGAGGTCAGCCGCCGGGGGGTATCTCCGTGTCGGCGCACAACATGCCACAGAATTACTCGCGGGATCGAGAGCGGGCCTCAATCACACCAACCGGTCAGGTGGTGGGTGCGGCGGCTCCTGCAGCAGCCAGCAGTATTGTTGTGGGCGGTGGTCCGCCCACTCCGAATTCCTTGAGTGAACTAAGTCCACACGGTGGTGCAGGAGCAGGAGCAGGCGCTGGTGGAGGAGCGGGTGCCCAGCAGCACAATCTGCATCACATACAGCAGGCGCATCAGTCGATACTCCTGGGCGAAACGGGGCAGCAGAATCAGCCCGTAGAATTCAATCACGCCATAACCTATGTAAATAAAATAAAGGTGAGAGAGAACCGACCATGAGAATAGTCGAAATCGTTTGCTAATCTGTGTATTTTCATCCCGTTTAGAATCGTTTCCAAAACCAGCCGGCCAAGTACAAGAAATTCCTGGAGATCCTCCATGCGCATCAGAAGGAGCAGAAGGTCATGAAGGAGGGGAGCTTGAATCAGGGCAAAATGCTCACCGAACAGGAGGTCTACACACAGGTGGCCAAGCTCTTTGGCCAGGATGAGGATCTGTTGCGAGAATTTGGACAATTCCTGCCCGATGCCACCAATCATCAGTCGTCGGGTGGGAGCCAGTACATGGCCAAGGCATCGTCGGTGCACTGCAATGATCACAGCAAGCAACAGCAGCGTACCACGGCCACCCTGAGTGGCGGGGCGCACATTACCATGTCGAGTGCCTCGCCATGGCACGGCATTGGCTCCCCCCTCCATCTAAGTGGTGGGGCACGCTCCCGCAGACGCTCGACAGTAGCGCCCATGCGGCGGCCATTGGCAATCTATCGGCGGTTAACACTAGCGTCAGCATCAAGACTTACAACAACAATCAGCAGCAGCAGCAGAATCATGTCATTGCTTCGCAACGGAATGACGTCCTCTTTGAGAAGGACTATCATGGTGTGTCCCCAGCCAGCCTGCAACAGCACCAGTCGCACCATCGGGGAGCTGGCGTGCCCCATCATCATTTGGCGGGGACTCCCGGAGCGCCAAATATACGAGTCGGAGCCGGCGGCAGCGTCATGGTGGCCTTTGAGAAGGAGCATCGCAACAATCATCATGTACAGAAGTTCGTGGGAGGACACTCGCAGAACCAGAACCTGTCGCATGGCCACAATGCCAAGAAGTCGCCCAGCTATGGCCTCTCCTCGGTAATTGGATCCTTGCCGCACCTTTCGGACAATAACCTAGACCGCAGCTCGCCGGGAATCAACTATGGTGCGACCGCTGTCCTGACCGCTATCCACCATGCGGGTCCGAATAACTCTGCAGCAGCAGCAGCCGCCGCCAGACGGCAGGGCGGCGAGGACGGTGGCCTGTATGGGAGTGGCGGAGCAGGCGGACCGCCGCCGGCCAAGCGATCCAAGACCTTTTGCAGGGATGTCAGCTTCTCGGAGGCATCCAGCAAGTGCACCATCTCGGATGCGGCCTTTTTCGATAAGGTGCGCAAGGCACTGCGCAGTCCCGAGGTGTATGACAATTTCCTGCGATGTCTGACGCTATTCAATCAGGAAATTGTGTCAAAAGCGGAACTCCTGGGACTCGTCTCACCCTTCCTGATGAAGTTTCCCGATCTTCTACGCTGGTTCTCCGACTTTCTGGGCCCGCCCATTGGTTCGGGTCAGGGCCAGGGCCAGGTGGGAGGAGCAGGAGGCGCAGGACTTATCGATGGCATGCCCCTGGCGGCCACACAACGACAGGGCGGCAGCAGCAACAGCAGCTCCCATGATCGGGACCGCGAACGGGGCGACAATCATCCCACTGCCGTCGAATATGTTCAAGATGTGGATCTGTCGGCGTGCAAGCGACTGGGCGCCTCCTACTGTGCCCTGCCGCAGTCGTCGGTGCCGAAAAAGTGCAGCGGACGTACGGCCCTTTGTCGTGAGGTGCTCAACGACAAGTGGGTATCCTTTCCCACGTGGGCCAGTGAGGATTCCACATTTGTCACGTCGCGCAAAACGCAGTTCGAAGAGACAATTTACAGGTAAGAAAGGACTCTCCTCCTCCTCTCCCTTCAGTCCTGCCGCACTGAACCTCACTGTGAAATAAGTCCCAAAATAATCCTCTCGGGTGGGGCTATGGGCTATGGGGCTTTGGTGCTTTGGTTTTTCCTTTCCTTCCATCCTTCTTTAACTCTCCTTTTTTGGGACCTAATTCGTGGTGTCGGAGAGACTCTTCTGTTTTGGTTTTTTCTTGGATCCTCTCTTGTTTCTGTTTCTGTTTCTTTGGCTTTCGTTTATTTGAATTAACCAATGCGCACGTGTTTCTAAACAAAAGGAATATTCACAGAACGGAGGACGAGCGATTGGAGCTAGATCTGGTCATCGAGGTGAACAGCGCCACCATCCAGGTGCTGGAGGGTGTCAACAAGAAGATGTCGCGCATGTCCAGCGAGGAGTTGGCCAAGTTCCATTTAGATGACACTCTGGGCGGCACATCGCAGACGATACACCAGCGCGCCATTCATCGGATATACGGCGACAAGTCGGGGGAGATAATCCAAGGCATGAAGAAGAACCCCTCGGTGGCCGTGCCCATTATCCTGAAACGGCTGAAAGTCAAGGAGGAGGAATGGCGGGATGCACAGAAGGTATGTCTCGAAAGGTAATATAAATATTTAACCGCTCGTTACTTCCGCTTTTGCAGGGCTTCAACAAGCAGTGGCGCGAGCAGAACGAAAAGTATTATCTCAAGTCACTGGACCATCAGGCAATCAACTTCAAGCCCAACGACATGAAGGCCCTGCGCTCCAAGAGTCTGTTCAACGAGATCGAAACGCTGTACGATGAGCGGCACGATCAGGAGGATGATGCCATGGAGCAGGCTGGACCCCATCTTTTGCTGCCCTACAAAGACAAGACCATACTGGATGATGCCGCGAATCTGTTGATCCATCATGTCAAGCGGCAGACGGGCATACAAAAGCAGGAGAAGCAGAAGATCAAGCAGATCATACGACAATTTGTGCCTGACCTGTTCTTTGCGCCGCGGCAGCCGCTCAGCGAAGATGAGCGGGATGAGGGTGAGTCCCCCTTCCACCCTCTTATTCGTATCCTTTATCCAAGTATCCCCAGTAGCTATTAACCTCTAACACCCCAAACCCCCATCCCCCCGTCCATCAAAATATGGGCATTTCCATGAAAAGGTCCAACGAGACCCAACCATTTAAAAGTCAATTAAAACTTAAGTCATTTAATCAGTTGACGTATAATTTGGAATTTCACTTTAAAACGTATTAAATTTACCAATTGTTTATTTATTCAGTAATTTTTGCTGCTATTTATTCAGATCTTTTGGTATATTTAATACCATTTTTTTCCTTAATTATTTAGATACGTAATTATAAAGGCTCCTCCATAAAGTTTTTCTAACACTTGGATTATTTATCTAATTAAAAAAATAAATAACAAAGAAATTGTTTAAGCTCTAGTTAGATTCGGCTTCCGGTAGATAAAAAAAAATTTAATTTGGAAAATTAACATTCAATATTTCAAATATTTATTCTTTCAAATTTAAACCTTCAAAAAAATTATATTTGATATCAATTTGATATTCTGGAAATGCCCATATTTATATTATTGATATATATATATTATATTATATATATATTATTGATTATTGTTTATTTAATTTATGTCGAATAGTATTTTAATATAGTGAATGTTTTTTCGTTTTCTTTTTATACCCGATACTCAAAATGAGTATTGGGGTATATTAGATTTGTGGTAAAAGTGGATGTGTGTAACGTCCAGAAGGAATCGTTTCCGACCCCATAAAGTATATATGTTCTTGATCAGCATCAATAGCCGAGTCGATTGAGCCATGTCTGTCTGTCCGTCTGTCCGTCCGTCCCCATCAGCGCCTAGTGCTCAAAGACTATAAGAGCTAGAGCAACGATGTTTTGGATCCAGACTTCTGTGATATGTCACTGCTACAAAAATATTTCAAAACTTCGCCCCGCCCACTTCCGCCCCACAAAGGACGAAAATGTGGCATCCACATTTTTAAAGATACGATAAAACCAAAAACGCAGAATCGTAGAGGATGAAGAATGTAAGATGTTTTAGAATGTAAGATCTCAACCAGATCGTATAATTATTATAGCCAGAATCATTCTTTCTCGCTCTGTCTCTCTCTAACACACAGGTTTCATGGTCGGTTTTGCCAATTGCAAAATATGAGTTCAAGGATCTCAGAACCTATAAGAGCCAGAGCAACCAAATTTGGTATCCACACTCCTGTGATATCGGACCTTGACCGTTTCGTGTCCAAATTTCGCCACACCCCCTTCTGCCCCCGCAAAGGACGAAAATCTGGGGCATCCACAAATCTCAGAGACTATTAAGGCTAGAGTAACCAAATTTGGTATCCGCACTTCTGTTAGATCTCACTATTAAACGTATATCTCAGAATTTCGCCCCACCCCCTTCCGCCCCCACAAAGAACGCAAATCTGTTGCATCCACAATATTGCACATTTGAGAAAACTAAAAACGCAGAATCATAGATAACGACCATATCTATCAGATTGCTGAATCTGGACCAGATCAGATAATTTTTATAGCCAAAAGGAACAAATCAATTTACACTGGCTACGCAGCCCCGACGTCACGCTCAGACTGATTTTCTGTCTCTCTCGCACGCACTCCTTGTCGTGTCGTTTAATATTAGCTGCGTCTGCCGGAGGAGAGCCATACTGACTTAGTATCGGGTATAACTGTAGAGTTGCGGTCTCCGCAGCAACTCACAACGTTCCCCCTCGTTGTAATTATATTTAAGACATAGTTCGCAGGCCTTTTTAAGGCCTACGAGTTCGGCACCTACTGAGGATAATCTGTTTTCTATTTTGTACTTGTGGATATTTCCACTACTATTCCTATGCCACATGTACTTTCTGTAACTGAGGCATCTGTTGATAGAATGTTCCAGTCGTCCTTTCTGTACTTGTTCAGAATATCATAAAATATAGTTTTTATACCCGATACTCAAAATGAGTATTGGGGTATATTAGATTTGTGGTAAAAGTGGATGTGTGTAACGTCCAGAAGGAATCGTTTCCGACCCCATAAAGTATATATATTCTTGATCAGCATCAATAGCCGAGTCGATTGAGCCCTGTCTGTCTGTCCGTCTGTCTGTCCGTCCGTCCGTCCGTCCGTCCCCTTCAGCGCCTAGTGCTCAAAGACTATAAGATCTAGAGCAACGATGTTTTGGATCCAGACTTCTGTGATATGTCACTGCTACAAAAATATTTCAAAACTTCGCCCCGCCCACATCCGCCCCCACAAAGGACGCAAATCTGTGGCATCCACATTTTTAAAGATACGATAAAACCAAAAACGCAGAATCGTAGAGGATGACTATATGTTCTAGAGTGTAAAATCTCAACTAGATCGTATAATTATTATAGCCAGAATCAAGAAAACAATTTCATTCTTTCTCGCTCTGTGTCTCTCTAACACACAGGTTTCATGGTCGGCTTTGCCAATTGCAAAATATGAGTTCAAGGATCTCAGAACCTATAAGAGCCAGAGCAACCAAATTTGGTATCCACACTCCTGTGATATCGGACCGTGATCGTTTCGTGTCCAAATTTTGCCACACCCCTTTCCGCCCCGGAAAGGACGAAAATCTGGGGCATCCACAAATCTCAGAGACTATTAAGGCTAGAGTAACCAAATTTGGTATCCGCACTTCTGTTAGATCTCACTATAAAACGTATATCTCAAAATTTCGCCCCACCCCCTTCCGCCCCCACAAAGAACGCAAATCTGTTGCATCCACAATATTGCACATTTGAGAAAACTAAAAACGCAGAATCATAGATAACGACCATATCTATCAGATTGCTGAATCTGGACCAGATCAGATAATTTTTATAGCCAAAAGGAACAAATCAATTTACACTGGCTACGCAGCGCCCGACGTCACGTTCAGACTGATTTTCTGTCTCTCTCGCACGCACTCTTTGTCGTGTCGTTTAATATTAGCAGCGTCTGCCGGAGGAGAGCCATACTGACTTAGTATCGGGTATAACTGTAGAGTTGCGGTGTCCGCAGCAACTCACAACGTTCCCCCTCGTTTCTTTTTGGTTACGTAATTTAATATTAAAAAACAAACCACCAAAAACCACTGCAACCCACAACCACTTGTAACGTAATGAAACATCCTATAACGATATCTGTAACCGATTAACCCCCACAAAAATGGAATGCACACCCACTGAACTACTGAACCACAACGAATAGAGAATACCGTATCCCTATATCTATTAGCCTTTCCATTTTTGGCAGATGACAATATCAAAATGGACGTAGACCAGTCGCCGCTGGGTCGAGCCGACTCGGTGACTCGAAATACCAAGGGATCGCCCAGCGAGGGCGGATCCCCAGCATGCAGCACGGCGAGCACCAGCAGCAGTGCGGCGGCGGCTAAAAATGAAGCTGATGATGTCAAGACAACGACGGGATCAACAGCGACGACAGCATCTTCATCATCTACGACAACAACAACGACGACGACGACGTCCGCGAGCTCATCTACAGACGATGCAACGCCATCAACATCCTCAGCGGCGGCAGTAACAGCAGCAGCAGCAGTTGCATCTGGATTAGAGGCCAAGACAAAGGATGAGACTGTGTCCAACCGAGATGAGGCAGCAGGCAGCAGTACCACCACCAGCACTGGCAGCGTAGTGTCCAGTCCCAGGCCAGGACAAGATTCAGCAGCAGCAGCAGTAAATCCCAGCGATGTGGAAATCAAGCAAGAGCAGCCACACTCTGACTTTGTCCGTCCCAAGCTTTTGCCACAGCATGTACAGGGCCAGCATGAGGTGAGTTTTAACCAGACCGGACTGGGGACTCGCTGATCCATAATGTATATATCGTTCCCCCTCCCAGGATGAATCCTACTCGCTTTTCTTTGCCTCCAACAACTGGTATCTGTTCCTGCGCTTACACGCGATTCTCTGCGATCGTCTTCATCATATGTACGAGCGGGCGCGTCTACTGGCCATCGAGGAGGAGCGTTGTCGGGTGAATCGGCGAGAGAGCACCGCCACCGCGCTGCGGCTCAAGCCCAAGCCCGAGGTTGAAGTGGAGGACTACTATCCCACCTTTCTGGATATGCTCAAGAATGTCCTAGACGGCAACATGGACTCGAACACGTTCGAGGACACGATGCGTGAAATGTTCGGCATTTACGCCTACGTATCCTTTACGCTGGACAAGGTATGTGGTGGAATATATGTTATTAGCGGACTATCTCGATTGCTAATTATTTGTTCTTCTCCCTGTGTTGCCAGGTTGTCTCGAACGCCGTTCGCCAGCTGCAGTATTGCGTCACTGAGCGAGCCGCCTTGGACTGCGTGGAGTTGTATGCCACCGAACAGCGGCGCGGCAGCACTGGCGGCTATTGCCGCGATGCCCACAAAACGTTCGACCGCGAGATGATGTATCAGCGCAAGGCGGAGAGCATGTTCAACGAAGAGAACTGCTTCAAGGTGTTCATCGTAAGTAGTGCTGAAAACCCTTACGCCAAAAAAATAATACTATAACGAATCGTGTGCGCTATCTTGCAGTACAAAATTAGCTGTCGCGTTACCATCGAACTGCTCGACTCGGAGCCCGAAGAGGCGGACAAGCCGGCGCTGAAGGCCCAAAAGTTCAGCAAATACGTCGAGAGAGTAGCGAATCCAGGTCTCGGCGGCAGTGGCAGTGGGAATAGTGCAGCCCTGAGCAGCGACAACATTGTGGAAGAGTCCGACATCAAGACGGAGGAGGAGGATGAAAATGCCGAGGTGAGTGTTGGGCAGGAGGAGCTGGGCAGCAGCAGTATTTGTGCCAAAGCCAGAGCCAGATCCGCTTTGCGTGTGTGCTGGAAGAGGGGTTAACCATGTTGTTTGTGTATTCTGCTATTCATTTATGTTTTATTTCCCGATTCGTATCCTCCTCTGTTGTGATTTAAGTACTTTTCACTGTACATACCATACTACACCATACCATTACATAACATAACAAAACATACATTGAACAAGTATAGTTTAGACCGTAGACCCACAAAAAATGGACCGACTACTGAACCACCAACTCAACCAACCCACCTTGTATATATATTAGTTTTGGTTAAGTCTGTTATCTGTTGTTGTATATCTATCTATCTGTCGCCTTTTGCCGTTGCACACGCTTAAGTTTTTTTCTCTTCTCGTTTTGCTAGGCTCGGTGCACACATTTTTTGTTGTTGTTTGTTTAAATACTTTAATACTCTTTTTTTCGATATTTTTTTCAATTATATTCCGTTTGGATATCGTTTATCAACATGCCAATTGCCAACTTTTGCCAATCGACCACATACATATCGATTAATACAATCGATTGAAAAATACCAAAACAAACAAATTAAAAGCAATTAAAAAGAACGAGAAAATATTCACTAATCTAATTAATGCTTTTTTGCATTCTTTTCTCTCATTTTTTTTCAATTTATTTTTTCCTACCAGGTCAATTCCAAGGCTTGAAATAACAAAATAGTTTTGATAATTTCATTAAATAAGAAGAAGAAAAAGTCATATTGCAAAATGAAATAGTAATAAATGAATTTGTTTTTCGATTACCAGAACAAAACAAAAATACCAAAACTTACATCGCAATAGCAACCGTAACACCAACAACCTTTTCACCCATCACTACCACTACCACGCCCACACCCACACCCACATTCACACCGACACATGCATAAGAATGTAAAGAACCGTTCGACCAAGCAATAACAAGCAACAATAATGATGAGAAACCGAATTGTCACCCAAATAAATGTAGCACTTACCACCCACCCACCATACCATACCACACCACACCACTCACGCATACACATAGACACCTGCCAGCATACATATTGTACATACCTAATGTAAAATAGTAGAACAACAACAATAATTATAAACGTAGGCACGCGCTTGCATTTGTTTCTGATTTTGTTATGCCTTGAGTTTGTCTCCTTAGTGCTCTATCTCGGAGGTCAATAGGTCAGTCTCGCGTCGCGAAGATACTCTTCTCGGGAAGATGAAAGAAAGACAGTGTGTGTGTGTGTTGGTTGGGAATGACAGAGGATGAGGTATGAGAAAAGGATACAAGATTGCGGTGTGAAGTTGTTCAGTTCCAGTGTTGAGCAGGCCTCAATTTTTGGGCTTTGCGACACCACACATACATATATGTAAATATTTATTATCGTGTTTTTATTGTATATAACATTTGGCGTCAACGTACATCGTACATATGTAATTAAGTGTACAAGTTTAGTAGCTAATTTTGTAAAGGAAGAATAACAAGCCAAATAATGTCTTCTTAAATTAAATTAAACAGCAGTTCGGTAATAATTTTTACATCTAGGAATTTAAGACAAACACACACGAGACTACAAATTACAAATGCCAACACCATAATTGTAAATGAAATCAAAACATAATACAGAATACAATCACCAAATGTGGATATTACCGGAGAGTGAAAAATCGAGAAAATATATATGGAGCAGCAGCCTATTATTAAATTTAATTAATTAATTGCACTTATTGAAGGTCAAGAGGGTGCCTCTGGGGCGGGGGTGGGGTTTAGTGCAGCTCAAAGAAAGCAGGTTCAGTAATTTAATTTACTTAAGTTTTAAGCAAGGTAAGTGGTCGTCGCATCGTAGAACTACTCATCATCTCAATTGATTAGACGTAAATACTGTAAAAGATTAAGTTTACGTTCGAGTTGAGTTTTGTTGGTATTACTATTCTATGTATATGTGTGTACTATGTAAATGTGATTCAGTTGCTCCGTAAATGTGCACGTGTCGATCTTTGGCTTGTCTGGCCTGGTACCACCTCTACTACATCTGTTGTTTGACTTGTGTTTGTTTTTCCTTACAACCCAACTCCTCTTTTTCCTCCTATGTACATATGTATTCCTCCTATCTCTTATGTAATGCTCATTGTTAGTAGTGCTACACACACACACAAACGCCTCCACATACACCTCCACACACACACACACACGCCTCCACATACACCTCCTCCGGGTCCGGATGCGATCCCCAACAGCGCGTTGAAGCTGGCACTTCTTCTACTCCCGAGGGAAGTTGCGGGCCTTTTCAACAAATGCCTCCAGGAGGGGACGTTCCCCGAGAGGTGGAAAAGGCAACGGCTGCTACTATTAACCAAGCCGGGCAAGCCGCCAGGGGTGGCCTCTTCCTACAGGCCCATCTGCCTTCTGGACTACAGGCCCATCTGCCTTCTGGACTCCATGGGAAAAGTCTTCGAAAGGGTGATCGGTGCGAGGCTGAGCGCAGCCATCGAAGCAGCAGGCGGTCTCTCCCAGAACCAATACGGGTTCAGGAAAGGGAGGTCGACGCTGGACGCCATCTTGAGGGTTGTACAAACGGCGGAGGAAGCCATTGCTGGGACTAGGTGGAGAGGCGGAACCAAGTCCTATTGTCTGGTGGTGACACTGGACATAAGGAACGCCTTTAACTCGGCCGACTGGACCCGGACGCTGGAGGCACTGAGGTCCTTCAACATCCCGGGCTACCTATTGAATATAGTGCGCAGCTACTTCAGCAACAGGGTGCTGACAATGCTCTAGGGCATACGAAGTCTCAGCCGGAGTCCCGCAGGGCTCCGTTTTGGGACCTCTGCTCTGGAACGCCATGTACGACGGGGTCCTACGGCTCCCGATGCCAGCCAACACTAACCTGGTGGGTTTCGCTGACGACGTCGCAATAGTGGCGGTAGCGAAGGAACTTGCCGCAGTGGAGGAGCTTGCCAACGTCGCCATACAAGCCGTCGAGGCGTGGCTAGCCGCCGCGGGGCTGGAGCTGGCGGCCCAAAAAACGGATGCGGTCCTGATATCCAGCCGTAAAGTGGTCGAGACCGCCAGAGTGCAGGTTGGTGGGACCGCGATCGAATCGCAGAGGTCCATCAAGTACCTTGGAGTCCTCATCGACACGCGCCTGTCCTTCAAAGATCATCTGGAATACGTCCACACGAAGGCCGGTGGGACCGCGGGAGCGCTATCCAGGATGCTGCTAAACACCAGAGGACCAAAGCAGGCAACGAGGAAACTGCTGACGAGCGTCGTGACGTCGCAGATGCTCTACGCCGCACCGGTGTGGGCAGAAGCCGCGAAGGTGAGGAGCTACATGCGAGGAGTGGAGGCAACGTACAGACTGTGCGCCATTAGGATCGCGTGCTACGTGGAGAGTAAGCGAGGAGTTTACGTTCAGCGACCACCAGGCGATCCACTTCGAATGCGGAGCAGCAACGAAAAGACAGCTAGCCAAAATTACCGGACCTAAATGGAAGGGCGACCACCTGGATGTGGAAACCTTCACGGAATATCTGCGCAACGCCAGCTGGAGCCCTGCGCGAGAAACGGCAGAGGGCCTGGCTCAGACTCTGGCGAAGCTCATGGAGGAGGTATGTGATGTGGCAATGCCAAGAAGGAAGCCTTGCAAAAGAGGAGCGCCCTGCTACTGGTGGAATGCGGAGGTTAACCAGCTAAGGAAAGCCTGCCTACGAGCAAGACGGTGCTACCAGAGAGCACGAGGTCGGCCTGAGTTCGAAACCAGGGGAGAGGAACTCCGATCAGCGAAAAGAGCCCTTAAACGTGCCATAAAGGAGAGCAAGTCAGCCTGCTTCAGGCAGATATGCGAGGAGGCGGACGTCAACCCTTGGGGGACGGCATATAAGGTCGTCACCAAGAGGATAAGGAGCCAGTCAACACCGGAAGTGACCTGCCCGATCCTGCTTCGTAGCATCGTGGAGGCCCTATTCCCACAGCCCCCGTATAGGGAGGAGAGCGTCTCGAGCCAAGACTCCGAGCTGTGGCAACAGATTTCTGTTGAGGAGGTGATAGCGGTTACCAGGAGAATTGGGGATAAAAAGGCACCAGGACCGGACGGTATCCCAAACAAGGCATTGAAGCTTGGAGCAACCACCAGACCAGAAGTATTTGTTGACACGTTCAACAAATGCCTACGGGAAGGAGTGTTTCCAGAGCAGTGGAAAGTGCAGCGGCCAAAGGAAAAAAGTCCCCGGAGGAACCATCAGGATACCGCCTAATATGTTTGCTGGATACGGTCGGCAAAACCCTGGAGAGAATCGTCTACAACCGACTGCAAGTTGTGATCCAGGAGAAGGAGGCCTTATCGGAGTCCCAGTACGGATTCCGGAAGGCCAAATCAACGGTCGACGCCATCAAGGCAGTCACCGACATTGCATCCAGAGCGATCGAGGGAATAAGATGGAGATTTGGCACAAAGGAGTACTGCGCGGTGGTGACCCTGGATATCCGTAACGCGTTTAACTCAGCGAACTGGTCTCGGATAAACGAGGCGCTCGGGAGAATTGGAGTTCCCACCTACCTGCTTCGGATAATAGCCAGCTACCTGTCGGGTAGGGTACTGAGGTACGAGACGGAGGAGGGACCAAAGCTCTACAGGGGGACAGCCGGAGTTCCACAGGGATCAGTCTTAGGACCTCTATTGTGGAACATAATGTACGACGACGTCCTGAGACTCCAGCTCCCGCAGGGATGCACGCTTGTCGGTTTCGCTGACGATCTCGCCCTGGTCGTGGTAGCCAAAGAGCTCCGAGATGTCGAGGCGACGGCCAACGAGGCAATCCGGATCGTATCCAACTGGATGGAAAACGCGGGATTGGACCTGGCTGGCCACAAAACGGAGGCTGTACTCATCACGAGTCGGAAGAAGGTGGAGTACGCGACGTTTCGCGTGGGTAATGCGACTATTAAGTCGCAGGAGTCAATCCGGTACCTAGGCGTGATGCTGGATAACCGATTGAACTACCGGGCCCACATCGAGTACGTGAGTCAAAAAGCCTCCCGGATGCAGGCAGCACTCGCAAGGATGCTCCTCAATATTGGTGGACCCAAGGCAGGTCGTCGCATACTCCTGGCGAGAGTAGTGGCCTCGATCCTACTGTACGCTGCGCCGGTGTGGTCTTCATGAAGCGCGCGCAGGGATGCGAACTAATGCATCGCTAGATGCGTCCATCCGTGCGTCGGAAAGGCGGGCGTCGATAGAAAAATGGCAGGCAAGATGGGACACGGCCACAAATGGACGGTGGACCCATAGACTAATCCCGGACATTGAGTCATGGATAGGGCGGAGAAGCGGAGAGATGAACTACCACCTCACCCAATTCCTGACGGGTCACGGAGGATACAGGAAGTATCTACATATGTTCAAACACGAGGATACTCCCGAGTGTCCTGAGTGTTCGAATGAGAGCGAGGATCCGGAGCATGTGATCTACCACTGCACGAGGTACCGCTCAAGTGCAGAGTATTTCCCACGACCAGAGGAGCTAATGGCGTTCATGACGGAGTCCGACGAGAACTGGCAGCGCGTTAGCAACACCCTAATAGCCATCCAGAGCGATCTGAGAAGATGCGAAAGGGAGCGACGCGTAGAGGAGAGTGCCTAACGTAGGCAACCCATCCCCGCGAAGTAATACTTTGCGGTGATCCCGCGGGGAATGAGGTGTGCAGCTGTGCGTGGGGGGGAGTTTAGCTGGGAAGCCCCGAAGGGGTAGTCCAGTTCGTTGACTGGTACGGGCCGGTCGCGTCTCTTAGAGATTCTCACCCGCCGTGGCGTATCCATGGAAAAAAAAAACACCTCCACACACACACACACGCCTCCACATACACCTCCACACACACACACACGCCTCCACATACACCTCCACACACACACACACGCCTCCACATACACCTCCACACACACACACACACGCCTCCACATACACCTCCACACACCACCCGTGTGGTGAGCGGGCAGTAGAATACCACCACAGCATGTCACAGCTTGTCGTATGAGGCGACTAAGAAGACACGGGGATGTTCTGCTCCCTCTAAAGAGCACTAAAGCAACTCGTAACCGCCGGCACAAGCCAGGTATCCCCCGGATAGGTCTAACACACTTGTGAAACACCTAGCTAATACGAGAAGGCGACTAAGACGGAGACCAGTAAAGTCTTAGGATAGGAACTGGACCCCCCTTTTTTTTGGATTGATGACCCCAGGGCTGACGGAAGCCAGCATTCTAGCACTTTAGTACGCGGAATGAAACCCCGCCGAAATGGCTGCTAGGTTAATGCTGCTTCTGCCCCCGTCCCGTGAAAAATTGGCAAATCTCTAAGCACGCTCCTTGTTCCGTAGCCATTAAATTGGACGTACAGGCTACGTCGCCCCGCTGCCGGCCCTCCCTGGACCGGAGCAGCACCAAAAAGCTCAGGGCAGCACAGCGCTGCGCGATCTAGGACGAGAGATCACGCAGCTAGTGGAGATGCTCGAGGATGGCAAGAGGCGATCCATACACCAACCCATGCGGGACTCGATCGAGAGCATAAGGGTGCTGTATGAGCTGGTTGCTATCCAGCTGCACGACGAAGGAGCTAAGGCGGTGATCAGGACCCACCAGTCCTCTCAGACGTCACCGATTTTCAGACCTCTCCCGGAGCCTAAGAGGAAACAGGCTGCAGGTGCACCAACACCCCGGACAAAGAGGACCAAGGCAGCGGTCGAGGTCCAGACCACACCAGGAGTAGCAGTTGAAAAGGACGCCCACGCTGAAAGGGAGAGAAAGGAGCCGGAGGAGACCCCATTTCTGACGGTGACCAACCGGCGCAGAAGGAAGAGGCCGCAAAAGCCGACTGGAGCGCTCGCGGACAAGACGCGACCAAACGCCATCGTCATTGCCACCAAAGGTGAAAAGACCTATGCAGAGATACTGCGCAAGGTTAGGACGGACGAAACCCTGCGTGGACTCGGTGATGCGGTCGCCAGGATCAGGAGGACCCAAAAAGGAGAGCTACTTCTACAGCTGAAGATGCAGCGGTAGATGCCCCCAGTTTAGGAACGCCCTGACTAAAAGATCAGCATGAGGTGTACTCAGCTGAACTTAAACCATTGCGAAGCTGCTCAGTCTCTCCTGAGACAAGCAGTCAGGGAGAGGAAGACCGAAGTCGTGCTCATCTGCGAGCCATTCAGGGCGATACCAGGAAGCGGTTGGACCAGCAGCAGTTGCGGCAAGGCGGCCATCTGGGCCGTACAAATCCACCCCCAAAAGATATGCGCAGCCAACGAAGGATTTGTTAGAGCGAGGCTTAGAGAGGTAACCTTCTATAGCTGCTATGCCCCGCCGAGCTGGGACCTAGCGCGCTTCCAAAGTATGCTAGCGCATATAGCGGAAGACGCGCGCGGAAGAGCCCCCGTAATAATAGCGGGAGACTTTAATGCGTGGTCCGTAGAGTGGGGCAGTAAGGAAACCAACGCCAGAGGCACGTGTCTGCTCGAGGAATTTGCGTCCTTGGACGTAATACTCGCAAACGATGGCAGGAAGCTAACCTACTTCAAGGCGGGTCGAGGGTCCATTATCGACCTAACCTTCATGCGCGTCTCACTCCATAGGGGAGCTACGTGGAGAGTAAGCGAGGAGTTTACGTTCAGCGACCACCAGGCGATCCACTTCGAATGCGGAGCAGCAACGAAAAGACAGCTAGCCAAAATTACCGGACCTAAATGGAAGGGCGACCACCTGGATGTGGAAACCTTCACGGAATATCTGCGCAACGCCAGCTGGAGCCCTGCGCGAGAAACGGCAGAGGGCCTGGCTCAGAAACTGGCGAAGCTCATGGAGGAGGTATGTGATGTGGCAATGCCAAGAAGGAAGCCTTGCAAAAGAGGAGCGCCCTGCTACTGGTGGAATGCGGAGGTTAACCAGCTAAGGAAAGCCTGCCTACGAGCAAGACGGTGCTACCAGAGAGCACGAGGTCGGCCTGCGTTCGAAACCAGGGGGGGGGAACTCCGGTCAGCGAAAAGAGCCCTTAAACGTGCCATAAAGGAGAGCAAGTCAGCCTGCTTCAGGCAGATATGCGAGGAGGCGGACGTCAACCCTTGGGGGACGGCATATAAGGTCGTCACCAAGAGGATAAGGAGCCAGTCAACACCGGAAGTGACCTGCCCGATCCTGCTTCGTAGCATCGTGGAGGCCCTATTCCCACAGCACCCGTATAGGGAGGAAAGCGTCTCGAGCCAAGACTCCGAGCTGTGGCAACAGATTTCTGTTGAGGAGGTGATAGCGGCTACCAGGAGAATTGGGGATAAAAAGGCACCAGGACCGGACGGTATCCCAAACAAGGCATTGAAGCTTGGAGCAACCACCAGACCAGAAGTATTTGTTGACACGTTCAACAAATGCCTACGGGAAGGAGTGTTTCCAGAGCAGTGGAAAGTGCAGCGGCTAATACTTCTACCCAAAGGAAATAAGTCCCCGGAGGAACCATCAGGATACCGCCCAATATGTTTGCTGGATACGGTCGGCAAAACCCTGGAGAGAATCGTCTACAACCGACTGCAAGTTGTGATCCAGGAGAAGGAGGCCTTATCTGAGTCCCAGTACGGATTCCGGATGGCCAAATCAACGGTCGCATCCAGAGCGATCGAGGGAATAAGATGGAGATTCGGCACAAAGGAGTACTGCGCGGTGGTGACCCTGGATATCCGTAACGCGTTTAACTCAGCGAACTGGTCTCGGATAAACGAGGCGCTCGGGAGAATTGGAGTTCCCACCTACCTGCTTCGGATAATAGCCAGCTACCTGTCGGGTAGGGTACTGAGGTACGAGACGGAGGAGGGACCAAAGCTCTACAGGGTGACAGCCGGAGTTCCACAGGGATCAGTCTTAGGACCTCTACTGTGGAACATAATGTACGACGACGTCCTGAGACTCCATCTCCCGCAGGGATGCACGCTTGTCGGTTTCGCTGACGATCTCGCCCTGGTCGTGGTAGCCAAAGAGCTCCGAGATGTCGAGGCGACGGCCAACGAGGCAATCCGGATCGTATCCAACTGGATGGAAAACGCGGGATTGGACCTGGCTGGCCACAAAACGGAGGCTGTACTCATCACGAGTCGGAAGAAGGTGGAGTACGCGACGTTTCGCGTGGGTAATGCGACTATTAAGTCGCAGGAGTCAATCCGGTACCTAGGCGTGATGCTGGATAACCGATTGAACTACCGGGCCCACATCGAGTACGTGAGTCAAAAAGCCTCCCGGATGCAGGCAGCACTCGCAAGGATGCTCCCCAATATTGGTGGACCCAAGGCAGGTCGTCGCATACTCCTGGCGAGAGTAGTGGCCTCGATCCTACTGTACGCTGCGCCGGTGTGGTCTTCAACACTATCCGGCAACATGAGTCTAAGAAGAAAGATGTCAGTGCCATATCGGCTCTGCGCTCTTCGAGTAGTGTCTGGATATAGGACGGTGTCGGATAACGCAGCCCTGGTCCTCGCGGCCATGATACCGGTGGATATACTAGCGCTCGAGATGACGCATGTATATGAAGCGCGCGCAGGGATGCGAACTAATGCATCGCTAGAGACCATCCGTGCGTCGGAAAGGCGGGCGTCGATAGAAAAATGGCAGGCAAGATGGGACACGGCCACAAATGGACGGTGGACCCATAGACTAATCCCGGACATTGAGTCATGGATAGGGCGGAGAAGCGGAGAGATGAACTACCACCTCACCCAATTCCTGACGGGTCACGGAGGATACAGGAAGTATCTACATAGGTTCAAACACGAGGATACTCCCGAGTGTCCTGAGTGTTCGAATGAGAGCGAGGATCCGGAGCATGTGATCTACCACTGCACGAGGTACCGCTCAAGTGCAGAGTATTTCCCACGACCAGAGGAGCTAATGGCGTTCATGACGGAGTCCGACGAGAACTGGCAGCGCGTTAGCAACACCCTAATAGCCATCCAGAGCGATCTGAGAAGATGCGAAAGGGAGCGACGCGTAGAGGAGAGTGCCTAACGTAGGCAACCCATCCCCGCGAAGTAATACTTTGCGGTGATCCCGCGGGGAATGAGATGTGCAGCTGTGCGTGGTGGTGAGTTTAGCTGGGAAGCCCCGAAGGGGTAGTCCAGTTCGTTGACTGGTACGGGCCGGTCGCGTCTCTTAGAGATTTTCACCCGCCGTGGCGTATGCATGGAAAAAAAAAAAAAAAAACACCTCCACACACACACACACACACACACTCTTTCGCAACAGACACAAACATACGCATACCGAGCTTTAAGTAATATTCGTAAAACTCTCTGTGGAAGCATGCTGCATTGCCCCTCAATTGCTGCCGGCAATTGCCATAATTATGGACAATCAGAACTAATCGTTGCCCCGTCCCCGTTCTCATTGCAGCATTCGCGAGGAGGAGGAGGAGCACCCAAGGCACGTTTCCTGCAGCGCAACAAGCGCAGGTCGCAGCTACACGAGGAGCAAGTGCGCCAGTTGTTTGATCAGAAGAGGAGCCGGAGTGAGCATGTGGCAGCCGCAGGAGCCTCCACGACTAACGCTGCTGAGGCAGGCTCTGAAGCCAGTTCAACCGGCAGCAGCACCAATAATAATAACAACAACAACAATAACAATTGGGGAAAGCGTCTGCCGGGAGCCCTACAGGTGGGCCTGGCCGAGCAGTATGCCTTCAACGATCGCGATGAGATCACCAGAAATTCCAGCAACGGCCGATGCTTTGTGACCAGCAAGAATCTCAAGCTTCTCAAGTACGATGCAGTGCGTCGTGCCAAGAAGGTGAGTCATCGATCTCTACGAATAGCAGCAGAAGAGGCAGAAGTGTAATTCGTTTCCCTTTGTTCCCAACAGAGTCATTGCCGCGTCACTCAGGCGAAGTACGTGCGGTATCAGGCCTACGTCAACAATTGGCTGCAGCAGCACGTCAGCGAGCAACTGCTGCAGAACTGCAGCGATTGGCTGCTGGGAAAGAAGGCGGATCAGATCAATGCCAGTGGCTGGGGTGCCACCTGTAAGACCAAGTCGCTGCAGCAGAAGGATACCTCCAAGCCCCCTTACCGCGTGTACACGAGATACAAGGTCATTCAACTTGGCGGCAGTGCGACGGGCGGCGGCTCAGTTGGTGGTCTGATGGGCGGAACGGCGCCATCAGCAACCACAGAAAACGCGGCAACAACATCAACAGTAACCACTGTGTTGGCCGCCGCCGTGTCCTCCACCCACCCAATAACCAATAGCAGCAGCAGTAGCAGAATTTTGTCAGGGGACTCGACCAACACCACTAATACCCCACAGCAGCATTGCAACAGTGCGGCAGCAGCAGCAGCACCCACGAATGCCGCCGAGGCCCTGCAGCAGGTGCGTCCGATGGAGAGCTAACCGGAGCGGGCAGCAGGATCAGCAAATGGAGCAGGAGCATGGTCAGATTCTGCCTGCATATGACGATATAAAGATGCAATGGGTGATTTGTCTGTATTCAATAAAAAAATTTAATTATAAATGTGATACCAGCCGCAGTTCGGCGCGGCTTTGGATATTGGATATATATTTCATCGAAACGAAACAAAGCTCTTTTCACATTGTACAAAAAGTCATTTAATCATAGGCGTTTTGCTCAAAAACGAGAATTAGATAGGCTTACAGCTTGCATAACTTTTAGCGTTAGAGTTCACCTATGGCAGCGCGCTTTGTTTATAGAGGCGCTTGTTTTTATTGAGCTAGCATTAAGTCAGACCCCTTTCTACCCACTAACGCAACCTAACTTGATAAGCCATATATATAGTATATACATATGTATAGCTAAAGCACAGCAAACCCATTGAGAAACGAGTTGTGCTAGTAATTAGATTTCAGAACACGTCTGTTTAGCGCTAAGATTTTATCTTTTACTTTTTCCTACACATGTGTGACGTGACGTATTTTTATACAAAAGAAAGCCCAACAAAACAATCGCATCGCCCACACACAAAACCTTGTAAAATTCCTTGTGAATACTATTATATTATAGATATCTACGTGCTTAAGATCCCCCTAAAACTAAGTTGTATAAACGTAATGAGCAGATTAAAAGAGTTTATCAGAAGTGAAATGGCATTTGAAACGAGGATTCCAGCGATTACAAAGAAATATAAATGTTTATTTGAAATAGTTATATCTTAAAATGAACGGCGCACAGTGCACTACACCACAGTAGTATTCGACACACAATTAAAAACATTGTATTAAATACAAATGCATTTCTCCATACATCACTTGTAAATGAAGTCCCGCCGCGTTATGATGCCAGCTATGCGATTCTCGTTGTTGATGACCAGCATGTGGCGCAGGCCCAAGGCCCGAAAGACTTGAAAGATCCTGGGAACCGAGTCGTGCTGTAAGGCAAGACAAGCAGGAAAAAAATTCAATAAAATGTATCTGTAACATGGCGAAAAATATTGTTCCGACTCACCGCATTGACGCGCACTGGTGATGGATTCATGAACATGGCCAGGTCCACTGTGTAGTTTATTTTGTCATCCAGTTTTCGAACGCTCTGGAAACGCAAGGAAATCATTGCAATGCCAATCTGACGAGGACTCTTTTTTGCAGGTCATTAGTCCTTACCTCAATTGATGGATACCTCGGGTAGACATCGCGACGTTTGTATTGAAGTGTCTGGTAGCCAGAAACGACTGTTCTCCACATATAAAGACTTTAACAGGATGACAATTAGTTGCGAACGCTGTTCCTGTTTGTACACGGAAAGGATTAACTGACTGGAATGATGGAGCATGAGCGACTGAGAACTTACAGTTTCAGGAAATAAATAGTACGTGACCATGGCGAAGAGACGTCCCCAGGCAGCGCCTACTAAAGCTGTTGGTATGAAGACACCCAGGGAGACGTTGAGGCCAAAGGTGGCACACGAGAGCACGTAATAGACAATCGTGAACAGGGTCAGGGTGAGTATTTTGTGCGATCCTGAGAACAAGAGAAATTTAATATTTATATGGCACTAAGAAAAAAGGCACTAGCCCACCTAGTGGATCATGGAAAAGAGATCGGCCTCGGGTGTTTGAAACCAGAGTGCGGCCACTGCATTGTATTCATTGTCCTCGCAAAAGAGCTGAACAGGATGGATGGTTGGATCGTTGCCCAGCGGCCGACAATCGTTGATAAAGTAAATCATCGTGCATGCCAGTGTAACGCCGAACATAGCCACCACAACGGCTTCGCACACCTTGCCAATCTTCCAGGGAATGTAACGTTTCCTAAATCCATTGATTTTTGTATTCAGCGAATTCCAGGCGGCCCCTAGTAGGCCTCCGGTTATGCCCAACAGCATGAAGATCGGCAATTCAAAATAGTCGAATTTCAGGGGTTGATCGAACTTTCCCAAACTGAAGAGGCCGGTGAAGGTAAAATCGTTCAGACCGTGATATGTGGACAGAACAAGGCTCATAGTAAAGACGCTAATGATTGAGGCAACGAGAGTGCGCCAGATGAGATTTTGGTTCCAGAAGCTGGCTGCTTCTTCCAACGAGAACAGCATGCCGCCAATGGGGGCGCCAAAGGCGGCCGAAACTCCAGCAGCACCGCCTCCCAGGACAAAGTCCCGCTTCTCGTGATCATCCCTGAAGGCCTTAAAGACGCGGAAATCCTTTACGAAAGTGGTGCTTTTTCCCTGCGATATGCCAGCGGCTACAACAGCGCCGGCGTGTATCATTGGCCCCTCCATGCCGCCAGCCAAGCCGCCGACGACCGAGGTGATCACTCCAATAGCCTTAACTGCCAGGGTTTTGATGCGCACAATGCGTGGTATTTTCACGCCATTGAGGTAGCTCTTCACCTGCGGAATGCCACTGCCCGCCGTTATGGGTTCGATGTAGGTAACCATGGCCTTTGTTCCCAACAGAGTCATTGCCGCGTCACTCAGGCGAAGTACGTGCGGTATCAGGCCTACGTCAACAATTGGCTGCAGCAGCACGTCAGCGAGCAACTGCTGCAGAACTGCAGCGATTGGCTGCTGGGAAAGAAGGCGGATCAGATCAATGCCAGTGGCTGGGGTGCCACCTGTAAGACCAAGTCGCTGCAGCAGAAGGATACCTCCAAGACCCCTTACCGCGTGTACACGAGATACAAGGTCATTCAACTTGGCGGCAGTGCGACGGGCGGCGGCTCAGTTGGTGGTCTGATGGGCGGAACGGCGCCATCAGCAACCACAGAAAACGCGGCAACAACATCAACAGTAACCACTGTGTTGGCCGCCGCCGTGTCCTCCACCCACCCAATAACCAATAGCAGCAGCAGTAGCAGCATTTTGTCAGGGGACTCGACCAACACCACTAATACCCCACAGCAGCATTGCAACAGTGCGGCAGCAGCAGCAGCACCCACGAATGCCGCCGAGGCCCTGCAGCAGGTGCGTCCGATGGAGAGCTAACCGGAGCGGGCAGCAGGATCAGCAAATGGAGCAGGAGCATGGTCAGATTCTGCCTGCATATGACGATATAAAGATGCAATGGGTGATTTGTCTGTATTCAATAAAAAAATTTAATTATAAATGTGATACCAGCCGCAGTTCGGCGCGGCTTTGGATATTGGATATATATTTCATCGAAACGAAAGAAAGCTCTTTTCACATTGTACAAAAAGTCATTTAATCATAGGCGTTTTGCTCAAAAACGAGAATTAGATAGGCTTACAGCTTGCATAACTTTTAGCGTTAGAGTTCACCTATGGCAGCGCGCTTTGTTTATAGAGGCGCTTGTTTTTATTGAGCTAGCATTAAGTCAGACCCCTTTCTACCCACTAACGCAACCTAACTTGATAAGCCATATATATAGTATATACATATGTATAGCTAAAGCACAGCAAACCCATTGAGAAACGAGTTGTGCTAGTAATTAGATTTCAGAACACGTCTGTTTAGCGCTAAGATTTTATCTTTTACTTTTTCCTACACATGTGTGACGTGACGTATTTTTATACAAAAGAAAGCCCAACAAAACAATCGCATCGCCCACACACAAAACCTTGTAAAATTCCTTGTGAATACTATTATATTATAGATATCTACGTGCTTAAGATCCCCCTAAAACTAAGTTGTATAAACGTAATGAGCAGATTAAAAGAGTTTATCAGAAGTGAAATGGCATTTGAAACGAGGATTCCAGCGATTACAAAGAAATATAAATGTTTATTTGAAATAGTTATATCTTAAAATGAACGGCGCACAGTGCACTACACCACAGTAGTATTCGACACACAATTAAAAACATTGTATTAAATACAAATGCATTTCTCCATACATCACTTGTAAATGAAGTCCCGCCGCGTTATGATGCCAGCTATGCGATTCTCGTTGTTGATGACCAGCATGTGGCGCAGGCCCAAGGCCCGAAAGACTTGAAAGATCCTGGGAACCGAGTCGTGCTGTAAGGCAAGACAAGCAGGAAAAAAATTCAATAAAATGTATCTGTAACATGGCGAAAAATATTGTTCCGACTCACCGCATTGACGCGCACTGGTGATGGATTCATGAACATGGCCAGGTCCACTGTGTAGTTTATTTTGTCATCCAGTTTTCGAACGCTCTGGAAACGCAAGGAAATCATTGCAATGCCAATCTGACGAGGACTCTTTTTTGCAGGTCATTAGTCCTTACCTCAATTGATGGATACCTCGGGTAGACATCGCGACGTTTGTATTGAAGTGTCTGGTAGCCAGAAACGACTGTTCTCCACATATAAAGACTTTAACAGGATGACAATTAGTTGCGAACGCTGTTCCTGTTTGTACACGGAAAGGATTAACTGACTGGAATGATGGAGCATGAGCGACTGAGAACTTACAGTTTCAGGAAATAAATAGTACGTGACCATGGCGAAGAGACGTCCCCAGGCAGCGCCTACTAAAGCTGTTGGTATGAAGACACCCAGGGAGACGTTGAGGCCAAAGGTGGCACACGAGAGCACGTAATAGACAATCGTGAACAGGGTCAGGGTGAGTATTTTGTGCGATCCTGAGAACAAGAGAAATTTAATATTTATATGGCACTAAGAAAAAAGGCACTAGCCCACCTAGTGGATCATGGAAAAGAGATCGGCCTCGGGTGTTTGAAACCAGAGTGCGGCCACTGCATTGTATTCATTGTCCTCGCAAAAGAGCTGAACAGGATGGATGGTTGGATCGTTGCCCAGCGGCCGACAATCGTTGATAAAGTAAATCATCGTGCATGCCAGTGTAACGCCGAACATAGCCACCACAACGGCTTCGCACACCTTGCCAATCTTCCAGGGAATGTAACGTTTCCTAAATCCATTGATTTTTGTATTCAGCGAATTCCAGGCGGCCCCTAGTAGGCCTCCGGTTATGCCCAACAGCATGAAGATCGGCAATTCAAAATAGTCGAATTTCAGGGGTTGATCGAACTTTCCCAAACTGAAGAGGCCGGTGAAGGTAAAATCGTTCAGACCGTGATATGTGGACAGAACAAGGCTCATAGTAAAGACGCTAATGATTGAGGCAACAAGAGTGCGCCAGATGAGATTTTGGTTCCAGAAGCTGGCTGCTTCTTCCAACGAGAACAGCATGCCGCCAATGGGGGCGCCAAAGGCGGCCGAAACTCCAGCAGCACCGCCTCCCAGGACAAAGTCCCGCTTCTCGTGATCATCCCTGAAGGCCTTAAAGACGCGGAAATCCTTTACGAAAGTGGTGCTTTTTCCCTGCGATATGCCAGCGGCTACAACAGCGCCGGCGTGTATCATTGGCCCCTCCTTGCCGCCAGCCAAGCCGCCGACTACCGAGGTGATCACTCCAATAGCCTTAACTGCCAGGGTTTTGATGCGCACAATGCGTGGTATTTTCACGCCATTGAGGTAGCTCTTCACCTGCGGAATGCCACTGCCCGCCGTTATGGGTTCGATGTAGGTAACCATGGCAGCTCCAAAGGCCACGGGCACTACGCTCAAGAGAATCCAGTAGAGAAAAGGCACAACTAAATCGCCGCCCGTAAAGTCGGTCTGTGGAACATTTTTCTCGAAAGCTGCAAACATAAAATCATGTGAAATAACCAAACCAATTAAGCTAGTCTATCGTTACGTACAGGTCATGAGGAACATGTACTTCAGTTCGGAGAGTTATTCGATGATAATGTCTATGGAGCAGGCAATAAGCGTTGTGATGATGCCAATTTGTATGAATATGATCCATCGTATGATATCTTTCCGCAGTTAGAACCGCTCCGTAAGCCTCTTTTTTTGTTCGTCTTGAAAAAGCTTATTTTCGCAAACTTCATAGTCTAAGCTCTGAAAATGCAATTTAGATTATGCATTTGCTATAGCACACGCCCACTGTCACTGTCAAACACAAACCCACCTCATAGTTGAGAGTAGATGCTGCTGCGGTCCGGGATCTTACACGGAAAATAGTTTCCGACTCAGCGTTATCCCGATCATTAGCTGGCAAATTTCCATTGAGCGCCTGTAAATATTTAAAAGTGGATATAGAATTTCATTTATTCTCGTACTTAGTGATAAGCAATTAACATTCACAAAAACAGTGGATGATTCATCCGACTTTTCCCTTTATTTACAACTTACACTATTGCCTGAATATGAAGGGGTGTGATCTAGTAATGCGGGTACGTCGTCGTCGTTATTGCCTGGCATCAAAGTCCCCGGAATTATTGTTACCTACGCCGACACCTGTACTCGTTGTTGGAATATCGTCTTTAAGGATGTCTACCAGAGTTGTTGGCGGTGGCGAACTTTTTACAGCCACTTTTGGCACAACTGGTTCACCGTCGTCCGTTGTTTCTTCGTCTAAACTAATTAAAGTCTTTACATCGTCCATTACTCCAATTTTTCCATCAAAATGCGGACAAAAACTAAAAAAAAAAAAAAGTTCAAGTGTGACCCTCTGCTGTTGCTAACGAAATACCAGATACTAAGCGGTTACTACACTAATATGGAGGGAATGTTGTTTATTCAGTTTGTATAGATATTATATATGTGTATAATACTTAAATTCATAGTTGGTTTCGTTCCTGGGGAACGAACTCCTAAAAAGTGGGCTGAAATTGGAAGTCCGGATTCAAAAACTTGAATTTGTCGGCCTCCAGGAGTAAACGGTTGTGCTCAATTTGGTTGCGGGAGCGCAGCTCCTGGCTTATATCGGTCATTGTGCGTTCAAGTCGCTGCAGAATATCTCTAGGTGGTCCATCCATGTAATGTGCAACTGAGGGAGCCATTTGAACATCTTCCAGGGAATACGATTTGCTGGATAAGCTGGATATGCCGTCGCTTTGCGAGGATGCCATAGAAGCTGTGGTCAGATCAATGGCTACCGGCTGTTCCGTACGGATGGGCGATGGTGAATTGCTTGGTTGCTCCTCCTTAACGTCGTGGCGCAAGGGCAAGACCTGCGGCACAGCAGCCACGGGAGTAAGTTGGCTGTAGTTGGCCATCAGGGTCTCCACCGTGCTGGGGTGGAGATTTGGAAGCTAGGAATAGTAGAATTTGCTATATAAGATTTGCAAATTCACACTATAAGAACGTCTACTTACGGTGCGAACATGTGGGACTATTAACCCAATGTTTTTCGAATTATCTGTACAGTTGGGCATCTTCGACGCGGCCAGGTTCACGTGATTTTGGTTGTGATCTAAGGGCGAATAGCCGCTCACGGAAGGAGAGGGCTAAGGAAAGAACAAAAATTAACACACACACAAACAATCATGTAAATGCACGATAACCTCTTTTTAATTTCATTGAGTTGGTTGCTGTGCCGAAACAGATACACCCACAAACACACACGCGTGCATGTTCTACTTCTTTAACGGTAAACTGCATAGCTTAGTACATATGGCTATCTCGCTTGTTGCTTACTGTTTTTGTGCCCGTCTCCTCCTTCTGTTCGCTATGCTCTTGCTGGTGGCGCTGGAACACCGTTTTAATTTTCAGCTCGTGTGTTTCGTATGCCGTCGGCGCAGAAGACGCTATAGCAGGTGCAGCCGGCGCAGACGCCGCCGCAGCAGGTCCTCTTGTTATAGGCTTGCACGACGATGTTGAAGCTCTCTTTCTACGGGGTTTCTCATTTCCCCGATTCTTCATAATGCGATCACGGCGTTCCTCCAGGGCAGCCACCTTCATTTCGTGCAATTTGCCCAACAAAGATGCGTGCCGACGCTGTACCGGAATCATAAGTCAATTACTCGAAATGGTGGGGTGTTATTTCTCTACCTTGATGTGCATATGAATATTGCCCGTGGAAAGCACGCTGCCGCGATAAACCCGATCCGGCGGACAATTACAGCACTTGACCACCACATTATCTCCGATCTGGCTTTCAATGCTGTACAGCTCTCCATTTAATATGTAAGGAACGTGTTGACGCTGCTCCAAATCCACCTCAGAGCTAACCTCGGGATTAGTACTGTCCATTATTCCAGATATTGTTCCTGCTGGCCCTAATTTTGCATTTAATTTTATGCGAAACTAAAATTTATTATCGCCAAAAACCATTACTTACAGCAGCGACAAATCTGTCAAAAAGAAGAAGTACTTGCAGAGATACAACCACACATGAATCTACGAGTTCTGCTCGCAAAGAGGACTTCGAAAAGAGAGAAGGCAAAATGTAAGAAATGGTTCAAAACGGTAAAGGAAAACATCTACAAGTACGATATACAAAAGTGGAAAATTGACGTTGTTCAACACTGGTATGGCGCGTACCTAAAATTGTTTGCGGAAGGAAAAAATTAACATATGTAACAGATAACGAAGCAGGAGGCTAGGATCTGAAACGGTAGACGAGCAGATGGAGGGTATGATCGAGATCCATGCACGCGTTGTTGCCGGTCTCATGGTTAGTCGGGTAGAGTAGGGGTGGGGTAGGGAGAGATCGCGTCACGAGCTCGAGCATTAGGAGCAAAGACAATAAAAATAAGTTTCGCGTGCGGTTCAAGGTTCAGACGGAAGAAATTTACAGAGAAATGACAGTGTAGGGAGATGAGTCAGCGGAACTCATTCGAGCGGGAGCTGCTTGCGGTGTCATTGCAACTCGGTATGCCCACCCTTCCTTGATCGCACCGGTCCAAATAGGCTGAGTAATGGGTAACGATCCCTAAAATAAACGCTCTACTTCTGCTAGGTTTCGTCATCTTGGCGCCACATGATCCTTAATAACGGCAACAATTAACGGGAATTCATTACAAACAGTTTATTCATTAAACTTTCATACAAGATCTCATGGCCGCTAAGAGGGTAGATATATATGTATATATAGTGACATATCTATAGTCCATGCTCCGCATACCCTTGTCTATGTCTATTACCCTGCACCCACAATACTATAAACAATACGACACCCTCAGCTTCGAACCCTCATAAACAATCTCACGCTCGAAATGGACCACGCGCAGCCGATTGCAGGCAATGTAAAAAAACACCCTAAACTGGAAGTTGAACATAAAACAATAGATGCCGCCCTAGAATCCAGCCGCACTAGAATCCAGCCGCACCAGTATCACGCCACTCTTCAGAGATCAATTACGAATCGATTCTCAAGAACCACACCATCCTAGCTGACCAGTCAGAGGCCCTATTCTCAGCCACCCCCAAGTAATGCAACACCGATCATACGCAGCGGAAGCCTTTCATCAAAAGCCGCCTTTCCCACATATCGATCGAGTCACGTACTCCATCTCCGAAGCCGAAGTCGAAGCCAACGCCTCCGAATCCAAATCCGAATCCCAAACCGAGCATCATAATATAAATAGTCTGCATCTAAGAAGCCAACTCAGTTCTGTTCAAGACAAACGTCAATCGCGACACCGTCGGAGAATTCAACCAAAGTTAATTCCGTTCAAGACTTCAGACCTCAGTCATCGTCGGGGAAATAACTAATCAATGTACGCTAAAGTTTAAGTGAAGAATAAAACCTTTTTTAAAACGTAAACTGAAGTGTCGCATATTTAATTGGCGCAGCCGGTAGGATCTCAGTTAAAAGTGAATCATTTTTTTTAAGACGATCAATTGGCGTAGTGACAGTTACAGTGCGTAATAACCTACAGTGATCAGAGGAAAAGTAACGCTAATACTAAAGAGATCCGCCAAAGAATCTACACACGAAACTCAATTAATATTAGAAAAAATAAATAAATAAAAAGAAATCAACATGCCGCTAACAGAAATACACCTGAACCAAGCCTTGAAGTCAATCAGGCAAATTCCACCATACGACGGATGCCAAGAACGACTAAGCTCGTTCATAAGTAGGATCGAGTACATCTCCGAATTGTACTCAACAGAAGACATCCGGCAACAAAGCATCATGTACGGAGCCACTGAGGGTCAACTGTGCGGACGAGCACAACTTTTATCACAAAGCCTTCAACCCAACACCTGGACCGATCTAAAAGCAGCCCTAATCAGCAAATTCAACAACCACACTCCATACGAGACGCTGCTACAACAATTACACGACACCAAATTCAATGGGAATATTCGTAAGTTCGTAGAAGAACTAGAAATTAAGTCAAATGTTATAGTAAGTAAACTAAATCTGGAGACTAGCCCAGAAAATAAGATAATCTTTAAAAACGCTCTGGCAAATGCCACCAGACATACCATAGAAGATGCTCTACCCAATAAACTATTCATCCGTAAATAATAAAGGGTTATTTAACGAATTTAGAAATTCCTTAAACCAGGGCAGAGTCCAGAATCCCACAAACTATCAAATCAATCAGACACAGGCAGGTAGCAGTGCACCAAATCAGCCAGTCAAACGATCTAGGGAAAGCCAAAGCGGACAAATGAAAATGGATGTAAATTTTCAGCAGAGTGCCTCGGAAGAAATCGAGGAAGACCATATATAGAAATAATCGTAAATAATTAAAAATTAAGAGGTATCGCGGACTCGGGATCTTCAATAAATATAATAAAAGCAAACTATACAGATTCCAAAGTCGATACCGACAACCTCACCGTCCATACCATCAATGGACCCGTCCGTCTGACTCAGAGCATTACACGTAATGCAACCAAAAACTGTCCGACAAAACAAAAATTTTATATTCATAATTTTTCTGAAAATTATGACATACTCTTAGGCAGAGAATATTTGATGGCCAGCAAAGCCGTCATCGATTACCGAAATGAAACGGTAACGTTAGGAGAAAGGTCATACCCAATCATCCAAAGTGGAGAAGCAATTGCCGTCGGCAAGACCGCACACAAAGGTGTTAAGCCATCTTCAAAGGAAGATATATCTACACCTAAGTGCCTTGACCCATCTCCTGAAGGAGAGCAATACTTCGCTTCCGCATTAGAGAATGAATTAAGGGAATGCAACCAGCTAAGGTTGGAACATTTAAATGACGAAGAAAAGGAGAAACTAAAGAAAGTTCTCTATGAATTTAAGGACGTGCAGTATAAAGAAGGTGACATTTTGACATTCACTAGTACTATAAAGCACGAAATAAAAACCCATCACGAAGATCCTGTATATCGTCGACCATATAAATATGCTCAAATACACGATCAAGAAGTGACACAACAAATCAAAGATATGATTAGACAGGGAATCATTCGTAAGTCGAACTCTCCCTATTGTGCACCCATCGCTATGATACCAAAGAAAATAGATGCTTCAGGAAAGCAGAAATATCGTATGGTAGTAGATTATAGAAGTCTAAACGAGGTGACAATAAAGGATAAATTTCCTACACCCAGAATGGACGAAATACTAGATAAACTAGGTACGTGCCAATATTTCACAACAATCGATTTAGCTAAGGGATTCCATCAAATTCCTATGGAACCTAGCTCAATCCCAAAAACAGCTTTCTCCACGAGTTCACTCGTATGCCCTTTGGGCTAACCACTGCCCCCGCTACCTTCCAAAGATGTATGAACAATCTGCTAGAAGAGTTAATCTTCAAAGATTGCCTCGTATACTTAGACGACATCATTATATTTTCCACTTCATTGGAAGAACACCTGTTGTCACTAAGGAGAGTATTTGGAAAGTTGAGAGACGCCAACTTAAAGCTACAAATGGATAAGTGTGAATTCCTGAAGAAAGAAACGGAATTCCTAGGCCATGTAGTAACAACTAACGGCATAGTTCCTAATCCAAAGAAAATATCTGCCATAATAAACTTCCCAATACCCAATACAACCACAAAAATAAAATCATTCATAGGTTTATGTGGATTCTATAGGAAATTCATTCCCAACTTCGCTAATATAGCAAAACCTATGACACTCAAATTAAAGAAACGAGCAGTCATAGACCCAACAGAGGAAAAATACGTCGAGGCCTTCGAAAAATTGAAAGTACTTATCACCTCAGACCCTATCCTCGCATTCCCAGATTTCAACAAAATGTTCACGATGCAACCGATGCAAGTAACATTGCATTAGGAGCAGTGTTGTCGCAAGACCACAAACCAATCTGCTATGCAAGTAGAACCTTAAACGAACACGAAATCAATTATTCAGCAATAGAAAAGGAATTACTAGCTATAGTTTGGGCAACTAAGTATTTCAGATCATACCTGTTTGGTAGAACGTTTGAGATATTAAGTGATCACAAACCCTTGATTTGGTTGAATAACCTCAAGGAACCAAATATGAAGCTACAACGATGGAAGATCAAATTAAATGAATTTGACTTCAAAATAAAATATTTACCCGGAAAGGAGAACCATGTAGCCGATGCGCTATCAAGAGTAAAGATTAACGAAAACCTACTCGGGGAAACCATTAATAGTGATTGTGCAACGGTCCATAGCGCGCAAGAAGATAATACAAATTATATTCCACTTACAGAGAGACCAATCAATTACTATAATAGGCAAATAGAACTGATTAAAGGTAATGAGGATAAGGTAGAAACATCCCACTATTTCCACAAGATACTGATAAAAATCACATATACCGAAATGACAGAATCATTAGCAAAAGATATAATAAAGGAATATGTGTGTACCAAAAAGAGTGCACTATATTTCCATAACGAAGTAGACTTCCCACTGTTCCAAAGGGCATTCCTGGAGATAATCAGTCCAAATCACTTCACTAAACTGATTAAATCCAGTACCAAACTCATAAATATTCCCAACTACTCCGAATTTAAAGAACAAATATTGAAGAACCATAAAGAGCTACTTCACCCAGGTATCGAAAAGACCACTAATTGGTTTAAAGGAAAATTCTACTACCCCGATTATCAAAAGTTAATCCAAAATATTATCAATGAGTGTACTACGTGCAACGTTGCTAAAACTGAGCATCGTAACACCAATCTAACCTTCGAAATCACCCCTGAAATACAAAATATCAGAGAAAAGTATGTCATGGATTTCTATTTGGTAGGCAATCAACAATTCCTATCATGCATTGATGTATATTCTAAATTCGCTACCCTTGTAGAAGTTAAGAGTCGTGACTGGTTAGAAACCAAGAGAGCCATCATAAAAGTCTTTAACGAAAAGGGCAAGCCACAGGGAATTAAAGCCGACAAAGATTCAGCCTTTATGTGCGCAGCATTGCAAGCATGGTTGAATGCGGAAAACGTGAAAATCGAAATCACCACCAGTAAAAACGGAGTTTCTGATGTAGAACGACTACATAAAACGATCAATGAAAAATTAAGAATCATTTCAAGTGAGGATAACATAGAAAACAAGCTCACAAAATTCGAGTTAATTCTATACACTTATAACCATAAAACGGTTCATAATACTACAAAAAGATCCCCAGCTGATATCTTCCTGTACGCCGGACTACCAGATTATAACACTCAACTGAATAAAGTTAGGAAGATCAATCATTTGAATAACGATAGAATCGACTTTGAAGTAGACACACGCTTCAAGAATGCACCCCTAGTTAAAACAAAAACAACCAACCCGTTCAAAAGAACAGGGGAAATTAGGCAGGTAGACGAAAAGCACTTTGAAGAGAAAAATAGAGGGAGGAAAATCACCCACTATAAAACGAAATTCAAAAGAAAGAAAAAATCTAATAAAAGTAAATACGATAATTGTAGAGTACCCGAAGAGAGTACTGGGAATCCGGAGCTACAACATGATTAATATTATAATCTTACTAATGTTCACCGTCCTACAGTCTTCCGGACAGAATATAGAGATAGATCCCATCAACTCAAGGAATGGATATCTCATATTCAAAACAAATACCATTAACATACCCATTAATTATGAATACCATTATCTAACAATTAATATAACAAGAACTGATGAAACATATCAGATTTGACTAGAACAGGCAACCCAATTTAATAACGAAGTCCAAGTTCAATATTTAGTCGAGAAATTGCAACGTGAATTCAACGGCATCAAAATAGCCAAAAGAAACAAAAGACGCCTTATAAATGCAGTAGGCACAGTATATAAATATCTATTTGGAACATTAGATCAAGATGATAAAGTCGAATTAGAAGGGAAAATAAACAATCTGGCTAGCCACAGTGTTCAAGCTAACGAATTAAACTTAGTAATCCAAGCAGTAAATTCTGGCATAGAAGTTGTCAATAAATTAAGCAAGGATAATGATAGAAATAAGCAACTAGAGATATTAATATTTAACCTTCAACATTTTACAGAGTACATAGAGGATATTGAATTAGGCATGCAGCTAACAAGATTAGGGATCTTTAATCCAAAATTATTGAGGCAGGATTACCTGAAACACATCGATTCAGAGAAATTATTAAATATCAAAACATCTACCTGGTTGAAAACAGACACTAACGAAATACTAATAATTTCCAACATCCCACGAGAGATCAGAAATATTCCTATACTTAAAATTGTCCCATATCCAGATGAAGATAATAACATCCTCACTGACCTAACGCAAAACAATTATTACGTTCTAGAAAACGAGGTATATGAAAAAGAATCAAAACGAAAAATAAATGACGAATGTATTTCAGGAATAGTCAAACAAGTATAATCAAAATGTCCATCCACCAAAGCACACCAAAACTTTCAAATAAGTTTCATAGAACCCAACATATTGTTAACTTGGAAATTACCAAAAACCATATTAAACCAAGATTGCCTAAACCAAGAAATAAAAGTAGAAGGTAACGCATTAATAAAAATACATAATTGCAGTGTACAGTTAAACGAATTCTTAATATCCAACTCCATACCAGAATTTGCACAAAGCATCTACATCAACAATAACGTAACAAAAATTAAACCATTGTCTTATTTGCAAACCAAAGAAATCGTAATAGAAAATACGCGTTTAAATAATGTATTACATTTAAGCTTAATACTACTATTTGTCATAATCATAATAGGATTAAGCTACAAATTGTTTAATCTAAGTAAAAGCAATAAGCCTAAAACCGACCCGCACATAGAAACACCTTCAGACGAAGACGAGGAATCCCCAGCAGGCACAGTTTTAGACGCACCCGAACTATATCCAAGGATAATCGCCTGAGGACAGGCTTAAATCTAACAATGGGGGAGTGACATATCTATAGTCCATGCTCCGAATACCCTTGTCTATGTCTATTACCCTGCACCAACAATACTATAAACAATACGACACCCTCAGCTTCGAACCCTCATAAACAATCTCACGCTCGAAATGGACCACGCGCAGCCGATTGCAGGCAATGTAAACAAACACCCTAAACTGGAAGTTGAACATAAAACAATAGATGCCGCCCTAGAATCCAGCCGCACTAGAATCCAGCCGCACCAGAATCACGCCACTCTTCAGAGATCAATTACGAATCGATTCTCAAGAATCACACCATCCTAGCTGACCAATCAGAGGCCCTATTCTCAGCCACCCCAAGTAATGCAACACCGATCATACGCAGCGGAAGCCTTTCATCAAAAGCCGCCTTTCCCACATATCGATCGAGTCACGTACTCCATCTCCGAAGCCGAAGTCGAAGCCAACGCCTCCGAATCCAAATCCGAATCCCAAACCGAGCATCATAATATAAATAGTCTGCATCTAAGAAGCCAACTCACTTCTGTTCAAGAAAAACGTCAATCGCGACACCGTCGGAGAATTCAACCAAAGTTAATTCCGTTCAAGACTTCAGACCTCAGTCATCGTCGGGGAAATAACTAATCAATGTACGCTGAATTTTAAGTGAAGAATAAAACCTTTTTTAAAACGTAAACTGAAGTGTCGCATATTTAATTATATAAATATCATGATTGTTGTCGAGAAAAATTAGCTTATATATACTTAGTTTTAAGCAAGGGCACAGATACCCTACATAAAGAAAAAAGAGAGAAGAAAAATGGCCACACTATGAAAAGACAAGAGGGTCACATTAGTTTGGGAGTCAAAGAAAGAGCGGGGAGAAAAGACGAAGCGTGCGTAGATATGCGCTTAACAGAACATCTGGGTGAGCACAGCTGTTTCCCGCCCAATTTAATTCGGACTTCAAAATGTACATAAGTGCAGCAAATTAATTTTTTATTTTAAAATTACCGCTTTGTTCTTTATATCCAGGGGAAAGCATAAATCAAGATGAAATCCTGGTGGGTTTTATGAAAGACAACCCGGACAGAGCTTTGCGGCGCTCTCAATGCTGTTGGGCTGCCAATCAAGGACGCATTGGGTTGGAAAAAGGTATGTGTTGCACAACAAAAGGTAGCACACTACTATATTCAATTCTACAATTTCAGGTTTGGGCAGATTGGAAAACAAACATCCGCAAGAAGATGGCGAAAAACAAATCAGAAACTCGAGCTACAGGTGGAGGGCCCTTCGCTCAGCAATCGCTTGGGGAATTGGAGGAGGAAGTGGCCAAGCTATGTGGCCACTAGCAATATATATGTGGCAATATTCCCTAGCAGGGGAGTGATTCCAAATGATGGAGTCATGGCAGGAACCAGGGTGCGTGGCATCAATAGCAATTATCTCCATGTTGTAGTTACACACCACCATGGCATTCATGCTATAAAATCCTTTCCTATTATAGAACACGGAGTGGTTTTGTACAGGCTTTAGTATTCTGATGTGAGTTCCATCCACACAGGCACCAATTCGAGGCAATTTAAAGTTTCGATAGAAATATTCATATGATTGTTGCAATTGATGATTATTCATCTGCAACGAAATGAACTCAACACATAACAGCCTGTCCATCAACGGAATAAGTTTGTGAAGAATCTTTCCAAATGTACTGCGTCCAATGTTTATATGGTGGTCTTTGGCAACTGCCCACTGGTAGCAGCCAGTGGCGAGATATCGCATTACTGAAGCCAATTGCGTAGAGGGAGATAACTTCCTGGTAACACCTAAATGGGGTTGAACTTTCTCCAAAATCATTTTGAAAGTTTTTTTGTCGATCCGAAATGACTTCACAAATCTGAAAGCTTTACCATTAGCAATTTAATTTTCAATACGCATGCTGTTACTCACAGTTCGTCAGACATGATAAATACACAAGTGTTGCATCTAAGATGTCTAGATCTTCTTAGATCACGTAATTTCTGCAATCGTTTTGCTTCAAAACAAGCAATTGAAAAAATAAAAGGCATTTTAATCACGCTGTATTTTTACAAAGCAGCCAGGTCAGCTGTTTTTGTTTGCCAGAAACGATGAAAAAAGAAACATATCGATAAAAAAAATATGTGAAAACTGGAGCACCTTAAAACGAAAACGAAACGATTTGGCTGAAAACGTAATCCGCAAAAGAAAATGAAAAACGGAGCCTGCCTGATTACCTACATATAAGAATAAAATGTATTAACCTCCTTTTGCAAATAGGAAATAAAACGCAACCAACGCCTAAGTACCTGCATATGAAGATAAGCGATTGTGTTTTATACGCAATTCTCACGTTCCTGGACTCAACATCTTTTATTTCGCTTCTTGGAAGCCAATGACGCTAGAGTTCTTGGAGTTTGTATGAAGACGGGCAGAGACTCGTGGTGCAAGCACTGAAGTATACTGGACATTGGAGAAGCGACGGAACCCACAAGGAGACGGTCATCTCGCTCGTGGGTGGATAATAAACATTGCAGAACACGGAGGCCAACGAGGGTGCGCACGTCAGGCAGCTGAAAAAAGCGCACATTTATATGTATGTATGCGAGATCGTGCACATACTGCCATCTCGCTCTAACCAACGAAGTTCTTGCGGGCCAGCAACTAGAGGCTTGAGTGCGCAGTTGGCTGATGAAATCGAGTGAAAATTTCTGGATTGTGGTTTGTTTGGTAAGTGCCAATTTGATTGTTGATTTGGGGAAAGGTTAGTCTGCGGGTGATGATTACCAGAGCAATGAGCAAATTAAGGGCAACGGATGAAATGGACGAGGACAACGTTGAGATGGGAAAAGTGGAAAGAGAAACCGCGCAAGGTGAAGCCTCAAATATGGAGGGGGCCGGGCCCGGCACCACACCTTGACAGTAGCCGCTGTTAACTTATGTCATTTTTTTCTTGCGCGTAACTGCCCAAAAGGTGCAAGGTGCATGTGGAGATAATGTTTTTTATCCCCAATCGGCCGACTAATTATTTCGAATTAAATAAAACTCGGCGCAGAAATAAAATTACGATATGTTCTTTAATGCGTGACATCCAAATTGCAAGTGTGGCTTGCCTGCCCTTTACATTGCCGCTCCGATCGCTAAGCGCAGCTTCGCTCGGCCGACGTCGGTAGGCAGACGCAAAGCGGAGATAGCGAAGAGCGAGCTGGCAGAGAGCGTTTAGCAGGGCAAGCAAGCGCAGAGCTTTAACAAACAAATGAGTGACATAGACATAAGTAACAAACAAAATAAGCGGCTGAGGGCCAAGAATTAGGTGCTATTTGGCAAGCAGCTAATCGGCTGGGTTCTGCTCCGAACATTAACCCCCCGTTGGAAGGCAAAGGCTTTCAACAGATCCATCCTGAAGGGGCAGAACCGCTATTTTTCCAACGGCCCTCTTGAAGATGCTTGCTTGGGCGCAGCTGGCGGCTACGCTGGGATGATCGTCGAACGCAGCAATCGGCGCTTCTTTACGAAGGCGGCTTGTCGTGACTACGTCTTGATCATCGGGAACCTCTTTAATATTATAGAATGGCAGGAAATTTGGCAATGTAGAAATTGTTGAAAGTTGAATTTCATTTAGCGTGGATATGTAGGCTTTTAATATATGGAAAAGTTCGCGCTGCAGTTCCTAATTCTCCGATCGCAGTTTTTCCACTTGCACCTGGCACTCGAGCAGCTGCTTCCTGCATTGCTGCTCTAAGTTTTGGTACTCCAGCGTTGTGGGTCGAAAATCGTCAATAGAGATGCACGAGGAATTTTCAAAAGCGGCTAAAGCTGCACGCTTATTCTCCGAGCTATCAATGCTTCCTGATACTATCCAACCAAGTTTTGTCTCCTGCAATGTTGGCAATTGGGCTGATAGTCGAATCTGTCCGACGCACATTAAATCGAAGAACAAACCAGAACCTATCAACAGATCGATACGTTGGGGCTTGGAGAAATTAGGATCAGCTAGTTTTAGATTATTCGGCATTGGCCAATCCTTTGCGTCTACGCCGAAGTTAGGCTGCATTTCCGTAATTGAGTTGGTGACAATTGCAGCGAAGGAAGCTCGATAGCTTGCGTCCTGGGATTGTACAACTATATGTACAGACTTGCTCGAAGGTAGAATGGAATCTCCGATTCCAGAGATGTGAACATAAGACGAGCGATGATCCAACTGCAACTGATCAGCAAGTCTAGATGTTACAAATTTTGCCTGTGATGCAGAATCCAAAATGGCACGACATGGGATAAGTGCTCCATAACGATCTGTTACATGGACGAGAGCAGTAGGTAGCAACACGTTCTGGCTAGGCTGAGATTTCTGGATCGAGGGGGGAGGGCTAGAACACCCGCTTGCTAGAAGCACAGTCGCGGCCTCTTGCTGGATCGATTCCTCGGCCGGTGAAGAGGAAGATGAAGCACCAGTTCCCGATGGAATGTGGAGTAGCGTGTGATGTTTGGCCTGGCAATGCCTGCAAAGTCCTGACCTGCACTTCTGCAATTCATGGCCTTTGTTGAGGCAGTTCAAACACAAGCGGCTCTTCTTTGCTTCTTTGTATCGTTCAAACGCAGAGAGATTCAGGAATTCCTGACATCTAGATATGTAATGCTCGGAGGAATTGCAATGGTTACATATGGGGTTAGGATGGTCGTTACTGGAGGTGATAAGGGTGACAGGTTTGTCTTCTCCCACCTGTTGACTAGGACTTGTTGCCATGGCTGATCCCAAATTCTCCAGCATCCGACATCTCGCTTCCAAAAATGAGGCCATGCTTGACCACCGAGCCAATCCTGACGTCGGCAAGTTCTCTTCCCATTTCTCCTTTGTTTTGTGGTCCAGTTTCGTGCCTATGATGAATATCAGCAACCCATCCGAAATCTCCTGCGGGGTCGCCAAGGTCTGAAGTGCACGCAAGTGCGAATTGATTTTGTCGCTGAGCGCGCGCAAGCCGATAGCTGAGCCCTTCTCCACCCCTTGCAACCCGAAAATAGCCTTGACGTGTGCCTGAAAATGTAACAGTTTATTATCGAATCGCAACATTAGCAAATTCAACGCCTTGTCGTAATTCTCCTCAGAAAGTTCCAAGGAACGAATCGTATCCAGCGCAGCACCATCTAGACATCCACGAAGATATTGGAATTTTTCGATGATTGGTATACGATGGTCTTTGTGCACCATTGTCGAGAACATCGAGTGGAATTCTGGCCAATCCATGTAGTTCCCCCCGAATCGCGGAAGCTGCAACTCGGGCATTCGAGAACGGCCTATACTATTATAGGCGAACAACGACGAGTTCCCCTCGAGAGTATGCCGAGCCGTTGAATTGGCAACATTTACCGTGCGAGCCGCCATCAACTCCCGCGACAGCCTGGACCTAACCTTGACATAAACATTCGAAAAGTCCAGCCGGGCATCATGGGCTAACTGCAGGAAATCCAGCCTTTCAAGGCTCGTTTGAGCGGCATCGAAATCCGCATTCATTCGCTCGATCTGCTCTAAGCGAGCTTGAAGTTCTGCCTCATCTAACTCGGCAAGCTCTCCCTTGGTGAGAAAGCGATCCATGGCCTTTAGTTGGCGCGCGATGGACTCGGCCTTGTGCTTGTAGAAATCTACATCACTCGGCATTGCTGCGTTCGCGACATTGGTAGGCTCAGGTGCTGCCATGTTGAGGTTTTAAAAGAGTCACTCAGCACGACCGAAAAAGACACCCTGTATACGTATAAACGTGGGAACCGAAAGCAAAGGGATTACAGCTAATGCCTTTAGCTGTGCGGCTGTGCGAGCTGTCCGATTCCGCTTTGTACTCCGCTTGTGTGTATTAGTGAGTTCGCTGCACTGCCTACCGCACTGCACTGACCGAATTGTCGCGACAGAGAAGTTAATAGCCAGCAATGCGTGTATGTAGGTGTATGTAAGTGTGTTTTAGCACCGAATTGTGCTTAACCGCCGAAAATTTGCTAGGGCTAGCGAATGTCGATCGCGAATGATTATTAATTGACACTGCAACTCAGAGATCACGTCGGGGTCACCAAACTTTATGTGGAGATAATGTTTTTTATCCCCAATCGGCCGACTAATTATTTCGAATTAAATAAAACTCGGCGCAGAAATAAAATTACGATATGTTCTTTAATGCGTGACATCCAAATTGCAAGTGTGGCTTGCCTGCCCTTTACATTGCCGCTCCGATCGCTAAGCGCAGCTTCGCTCGGCCGACGTCGGTAGGCAGACGCAAAGCGGAGATAGCGAAGAGCGAGCTGGCAGAGAGCGTTTAGCAGGGCAAGCAAGCGCAGAGCTTTAACAAACAAATGAGTGACATAGACATAAGTAACAAACAAAATAAGCGGCTGAGGGCCAAGAATTAGGTGCTATTTGGCAAGCAGCTAATCGGCTGGGTTCTGCTCCGAACAGTGCATGTCTAAGGGAAGGGGACACCGTGGGACGGTTATCCGATATTTTTGGTTGGACAGGCGCCACTACAACACCCCCCTACCAAGATCACACTTGGCAGTGATACAATGAAAAGAGTGATCCACGCCTGAAACCTCATTGTTTTATATCTTTAGCATGGAATTTCCCTAGGATTCGTCCTTGTAGGTCCTCGAGTTCGTAGTAACTATTACCAAGTCTTTTTCTCACCCGGGCGTCTGGCACTTTGTTGTTGACTCCTTTTCGGTGATGAATTTGGAAGTCAAAACCTTGTAATTTTAACGACCATCTGACGAGTCTAGAGCTCAAATCCGCTTGACTCATAAGCCATTTTAACGAAGCATGATCGGTAATAATGACAAATTCATGCCCTTCGATGTAGGCGCGAAACTTTTAAACACACAGTACAGCCGCTAAACACTCTTTTTCTGTAACCGAGTAATTTCGTTGGCATTGATTTAGCAATCTAGACATATATGCGATCGGAACCTCGTTACCTTCTACATCTTTTTGCATAGGTACTCCGCCCACGCCAGTATGACTCGCATCGCAGTGAATAACGAATGGAATCCGAAAATTTGGACTATGCACAACGGGAGCACTGCAAAGTTTACTTTTCAGGTCTTCAAATGCAAGTTGGGCCTCATTCGTCCATTCAAACTTACGTTTCTGTTTCAACGTGTTCGACAATGGAGCGGCCAGACCGGCATAATTTCGAACGAATTTATGATACCAGCCAGTTACTCCTAAAAACCTTCGTACCTGTTTTACTGAACGAGGTGTTGGGAATTCCCGAATGGCTGAAACTTTTTCTGGAACGGTTTTAATAGTTCCATCCCCAATGACATGGCCAAGGTATCTTACTTCCTTCAAACAAAATTTACTTTTTTCGACATTAATTGTTAACCCAGCTTGTTTTAGCCGAGATGCTAACTCGGATAACACACGCACATGGATTTCGAAAGTAGAAGATACGACGAGCAAATCATCTAGATAGACAAACAATTCATGTCGTAACTGAGAGGGTATAACTTTATCCATTAATTTACACATGGTTTGTGGAGCGTTGGTCAGTCCAAATGGCATCACTGTGTATTGATACAGGGGTCTCCCCGGGACGGTGAACGCGGTCTTTCCGCGAGCGTCTGAAGTCAATGGGATCTGCCAATAGGCATCCTTCAGGTCGATGCTGGAAATATATTCAGCTTTTGGTAGTCGGCTTAATATTCCATCGATCAAAGGCATGGGATATGCGCTCTTTACTGTGACTTCGTTGACCTTACGGCTATCGAGACATATTCTCACCTTTCCAGGTTTCCTAACGAGAACGACTGGTGACGACCATGGACTATCGGACTCCTCAATAACGCCAAGCGCTATCATTCTATCTACTTCCTCAAACATGACCTTTTCGACGGCAGGAGATACCGAATAGTGCCGCTGTTTAATTGGCTTTGCATCCCCTATATCGATATCGTGACTTATCCAGCTGGTTCGACCTAGACCTTCTTTGGCGAATGACGGGAACTTTTGGATAGCCTCTGACAACATGGCCTGTTGCGAATCCGTTAGTCTTATATGCATATGGTCATCCTTGGCTAAGGCAGCAACTTCGGGCTTGGCATTCTGGGTTACTACACCTGGAGGTAACAATTTAAATGCAGCCCAAAAGTCCATGCCAAGGTATAATTCTTGAGCGAGTGATGGTACTAAATACAATGTTATGGGCTTAGTTTCATTTCGAAACAGCACGGGAGTGGAGATCTTGCCTACAATTTTCTGCGCAGCTCCATCAGCAGTAGGCCGTCAGCCGTCGGGTGCTACAGGGGGATAAACGGATGTCGGGTCGGCTCGTCACAACTGTAGACTCGGAACGGGGCACAGGCGCCTCGGGTTCATGGCTTGCCCTGGATCCAAGGCGAATGTGCTCCGCGTCATAGGATACAGGTGGGCACGAGCGAACCGGCACCCGCCGTAACTGTACACACCGGCGGAAGTGCGACTATACTCTCCCCGTGAGGGCGGCTGGAAACAGGTCCTGGTACGGTCATGTCTCTGCCAGGATGCTGGCTAATTGTAGTCGGGCGGAGAGAAGAAAACTCTCAGTGAAATAATCGCTGGCGGACCCCTTGGGACCGGGAACCCCTTGACAACCCCGGCAGGCGTCGCCTCTGCCTCGAAAGATAGGCCCAAGTTCCAGGACAAAAGACGTGCGGCCTTCATCCTGGGCAACGACGACCCGGTGTTCCTGGCGTCTGCCCAGGGAATCGAATCGCGGCGATGGGCCAAGACAGTCCTGCCCGACTACCAGCCAGCCAAAGCTGGCAAGGCCACAGCCAAGGCCCCAAGCAAGCGGCAACGCTCGGCGGAAGACACCGCCACACAAGTCCAACATGCCAAGAGGACGCAGACACTGAGCAACCGCTCGTTTGCCGAGGTGGCGAGGGGAAAAACCCTGATTGGAGTCCTAGACAGGGGCTCTAAAAACGGGCAGATCCCTAGGGACAAGTGGCACCTCGTGGAAAACGAGCTCCAAGACCGTTTCCTCCAGGAGTTGGAGGAGAATGGAGGACCTCCGCCCAAGTGTGAGGACGCCGGGTGGCACCAAGGCAGGGTGAAAGCCATCGCCTGCCAAGATGCTCGCTTGGCGGCCCTCTACGCGAAGGCGGTAGCGTCGCTCAAGGAGGTCTACCCAGGAGCCCAGCTGGAGGTCGTGAAGTGGGAGGACATCCCCAGCAAGCCGAGGGCCAGAGCGTGGGTCTCGGCGAAGCCTGCAGAGCCGGATAAGATTCTCCGGATTCTGCAGGTCTGCAACCCCCACCTTCCCACAGCCGATTGGAAGGTGGCCAAGGTAGAGGAGAGCAACGGGCAGAGGCGCCAAATCATCCTCGTCCTGAACGAGGAGTCGGTCAGACTTCTCCACGACACGGAGGGCGCTGTGGACTACGGCTACAAGAAGGTAGTCGTAGTACCGTACAAGTCCGACTCCAAAGGCATGCAACCGACGGTCGAGCCAGACCTGGAGCCCCCGGAGATCCCTAGTATGGAGATCAAGCCTGCGGTGTCAGACGTGGCATCAGTGGTGTCGGATGACATCCTAGATGGTTACGTGTCAGACGTGAGCGATCTCACTAGGGATCTCAAGCACATCGGGGTCGCGGAGGAGCTGGACTCTTCGGAGAGCGACCACGACAGGACAATGGTGGAGGTGAACCTCAGGAATGTCACTGATACTCCTGCAGATAAACCTCCACCATTGTAAGGCAGCATGCGCTGCTCTCCTGCTCCACCTAGCCAAGGGTGGAGCCGACATAGTCCTCATTCAGGAGCCCTGGATCCTCGGAAACAGGGTCTCTGGTCTGAGGACTCCTGACTATAAGCTATACGTAGCTGACTCCGCAGGTAAAACTCGCACCTGCATCCTTGCAAAAAGAGATTTGCACTTATTTTTGCTCCCAAATTTCAGCAATGAAGACCAAACAGCAGTGAGCCTCGAAGGCCAGGGGTGCTCACTGAGAATCTGCTCCACGTACATGGGTCACGACCAACCAGACCCCCTCCACAGGCGCTCAGGGCGCTAATCACAGACTGCGAGGCCAAGGACACCGGCCTAATCGCAGGGTGCGACGCCAATGCACACCACTGCCAGTGGGGAAGCACTGACACCAACGAAAGGGGTGAGTACCTTTTCAACTATTTACTGACCACTCAGATGGTCCTTTTAAATAGGGGGAGTGATCCCACCTTCATTATTAAAAACCGCAAGGAGGTCCTGGACCTCACACTTGCCTCTCATGAGTTACACGGGAACATCGTATCCTGGAGGGTCCTGGAAGAGCACTCCTTCTCGGACCACAGGTACGTGGAAACCGTATTCTCTTTTTCACTACCGAGACCAGCTCAATTTCGGAACCTAGGCGGACAAACTGGGCTCGGTACTCAGACCACCTCTGTCGTGTTCTCCCTGAGACTCCACCTGAGGAGGAGATCTCCAGGGAAGCCACGACTCAACTTGTTAAACTATTTACCGACGCCTGCAATGAGGCGCTCGATAAATCCTGCCCCTCTAGCAAGAGCAGAGGCCGGAAGAAACCTGAATGGTGGAATCCGAAACTGAGGGAACTCCGGAAAGCCTCCCGAAGACTCTTCAATAAAGCTAAGGCTGAAAACGCTGAGCAGAACTGGGCCGATTACAAGGCCAGTCTGTCAGTTTACAATAAAGAACTGAGGAAAGCCAAACGCGCCTCATGGCGTAAGTTCTGTAGCGACATTGAGAATAACTCGGAAGCCTCGCGCTTGCGCAAAGTTCTCGCAATGAGTCGCTAAATCTTCTCCTTAACACCCACTTTCCCGGCTGCGATGAAAACAGACCACACTACATCGCGGCTCCCTCCGTTGCCTCAAGTGTTATCATGAACCTGCTAAGCCAGGAGAACATTTCCTGGGCAATAAAAAGCTTCAAACCATACAAATCCGCGGGACCAGATGGCATCATCCCTGCCCAACTGATTCACGCTGGACAAAAAGCCACTAATTGGCTCAAAAGGATATACGAGGGAATCTTCCCCCATGGATATATCCCGGAAACCTGGCTTCACACCAAAGTCGTCTTCATCCCCAAGGCAGGCAAGCCCTCGCACACTGCCCCCAAAGATTTCAGACCCATAAGTCTATCGTCCTTCCTTCTGAAGACGATGGAACGGCTTTTGGGGATGCATCTCACGGTAAATATTCCGCCTAGTCTATTCTCAGACTCCCAGCATGCCTATCGGAAAGGAAGATCCACCGAAACGGCCCTACACACGATCACATCGATCATAGAAGCGTTCCTCAACTGTAAGGAGTACACCCTGGTAGCCTTCCTCGACATAGAAGGCGCCTTTAATAACATCCTCCCGACCGCCATCACGGGTGCACTGACGGACCTGGGGGTTGACTCCCGGACGGTGAGCCTGATCGATCAGATGCTACAATGCAGGTCGGTTGAGGCATCACTGGGGACGTCAACGTCCACCAGATTTGTCAGTAGAGGCACCCCGCAGGGCGGAGTCCTCTCGCCCCTCCTATGGAACGTGGCAGTGAACGAACTGCTGCGGGAGATAGAGGGGGGTGGCTGCCGCGTGGTGGCGTATGCGGACGATGGTTCTATAGCATTCTCGGGTAAATTCCCGCAGACGCTGTGTGAGTGCCCGACAAGCACTCTCATGAAGATGTCAAAATGGGCAGACAAATGCGGTCTAGGCGTCAACCCGTCTAAAACGGAACTGGTGTTCTTCACTAGGAAGTACAAAGTTCCGGCACTGATTCCCACAAGACTATGTGGGGAAGCGCTAATCTTCAGCAACAACGCCAAGTATCTTGGTCTAATCCTCGATAGAAAGCTCGATTGGAAATTGAGCATAGAGGATAGAGTAAAGAAGACCACAGTAGCCCTCTATACTTGCAGGAACGCCATCGGACTAAGCTGGGGAATGACCCCCTATATAGTTCGGTGGCTTTACGCCACCATCATACGACCGATCATGCTCTATGGAGCGGTAGTATGGTGGCCAGCCTTAGACAAAAGGACATGCCTCAATAAACTCAGCAGAGTTCAACGCATGGCAGAGCTATGCATAACTGGCGGGCTAATCACTACTCCAGGGGAAGCCCTGGATACTGTGCTGGACCTCCTCCCCATAGATCTTATGGGAAAGAAAGTGGCAACACTTTCCGCACTCAGAATGAGAGAAGCCAGACTGTGGAAAGCGCCCGCGGTTGGGCACTCGGGAATCCTGACGAGACACCCGCAATTACCAGAGTGGACAGATTATTGTGTCCCTAGTGATCACCTCTCGACGCCTTTCCAGGTATCAATCCCACTTAGGGAGGACTGGGAGATGGGCGAACCAGGACCCGCAAATGCGGTTCACTTCTACACTGATGGCTCAAGGTTAGTCGGCCGCGTGGGAGGCGGAGTCTACTGCAGCGAGCTGAACATCAGTCATTGCTTCAGGCTCCCGGACCACTGCAGTGTGTTCCAAGCGGAGGTTTTAGCCATCAAGGAGGCCATTTCCATCGTCTCCAAACTACTTCTAGACACGCACTTAGTGTGCGTTTTCTCGGACAGCCAAGCAGCTATTAAAGCTCTAGGCTCAATATTGTCGAACTCAGCGACTGTAAATGACTGCCGCAGGTCTCTGCACGAGATCGCAGATCAGTTAGACCTTTTCCTTATATGGGTCCCAGGCCACAGGGACATCGAGGGGAACGCCGCCGCCGACGAGCTAGCAAGGCAGGGTACTACAATTCCTCTCCTTATGGAGAGGGAGCAGGTAGCGATGCCTCTGGCTACGTGCAGGCTCCTCACGCACGAATTGTTCGAGCAAAATGCCAATAGGAGATGGCAGCAAACCATTTCCTGTAAAATCTCAAGATTGATATGGCCATATCGATCGAAGAAGCGCTCAGCCGAGCTGTATAGGCTCAGCAGAGCACAGTGCTCTGCAGTTACTCGAGCCATTACGGGACACTGGCAGATTGGCACTCATGCCTCTAGACTGTCAATCCCTCATAACGACTTCTGCAGGAGTTGTCGCGACGAGGAGGAGGAGGAATCGGTCCCCCACTTCTTCTGCTACTGCCCGGCCCTTGGAAATGGTCGTCTTCGTATTCTCGGGGCCGCTTTCCTCACAGACATTTCGGACCTGTCCGAAATCAAACCGGGGACCTTGTCCAGATTCATCCAAGCCTCCGGATGGGACTGACCTTAATTTGCAACAGCCTGTTTCTCCACGGTTTTTAGGCACTGGGAAGGGGCACACGCTCATGCGGCACCACAACGGACCTTCTACAGGTCCAAGTGAGCTTGGGAGGGTTTCATCACTCCCCCAGGCTACCGCCTGAACCTAACCTAACCTAACCATCAGCAGTTCGCACAGATGCATTAACGGTTTTGACGGTCGCATGACTAACTTTCAACGCTAACTCCCCTCCTATACAACTGATTGTTGCTCCTGTATCCAAAAGACCAGTGACTGTTCTCCCCAATAGTTGGACATTTGCATACGGTCTTATGTCCTGCGCATTCCCAACTACGGCGGATAACAAAACTTTTCGTTCTTGCTTTCGTGCTACATTATACGCACATCTACGCAACTTCATTCGTACGGAGCGTTGGCTACCATTCTCTATCTCTGTCCTGGTTGGTAAGTCTGGTATTTGTGACATGGCCGGTTGAAGTGGTAGCGAGTTTGTTTTTGAACTCGTTACTCCGTATTGGTGGCTTTCGATACCATCTGTCTGCGTGCACTGATCAACGGTGCACGAGCTGCCAAGTTTTTTGGATTGCATTTTCTACAAGAGGGCTTGTAAGTGTCAGCTTTCCCACACCCATAACAAAAAACCCTCCGCTCTCCAGTATATTCTTGGTAACGGTGACCTAACTTCCCACAATTCCAACAGTTAAGGGTCATGGCATCAATACTTGCATCATCTACACCATCAGCATCGTCATCCGTCTCACTGAACGTTTGATGCATCTCATTAATATGTCGTTTAGACGCAGCACGCTGCGAAATTGTCGTAGATTTGGACAAGTTCAGCTAGAATCGCTCGCGAGTACGAACTATATGACGTAGCTCTGCGATACTCTTGATGGGTACATACAAGATTTCGTGTTGAATTTCTGGAACTAAATTGGCTTTAAGAGCTTCTAACAGATAGGGCTCAGTCATTGGCTGTACTAGTTTGTCTGCCAATGCGACTATTGCTTCATAAAATAAATCAAACGGTTCATTTGGCTTCTGTTTCCGCTGCGTGATCGCTGAGCGGATATCCAAGTCGGTACGTCCGTCTTTGAATTGAGTCTTGAGTGCTACGCACAGGTCGGACCATCGGATGAGGGGGACACTCTTGTGGTATCGCCAGAACCATTCACTGGCACTGCTCTCAAACAGGTTGCTCGCATATCTGGCTAACAGTTCAAAATTTCCATTTAAGGATTGTTTGGTCATGGCATTTACCCTATAAATGAAGTCGTCCACGCCAATGAAGGAATGACCTGAAAACCGTATTTTCCAATTTGAAATGATTTGGCTTATTCTATCAGCTCGTAGCTCTGAGACTGGCGGGGTCCCTCCTAGACTATATCTAGTTGGTGGCTCTCTGGCTGTCTGTCCTTCCGAACTACCCCCGAACAGTTGCTGAAACGTTTGTTGTTCTACTTCGTCGATGGTTTGTGTATTGATTGGTTGTGAACGAACACTTTCAATACTTTCACGGGACGCCGTTTGCTGAATCGATAATTTCTGCAGGCCAGTTTCTATGGTCTGCGCTAATATGTTGGTTTGAGCCTGCATTGCAGCTGCCAAAGCATCGGCAATAACCTGGTCTAGACCTGCATTGGTCGAAGCGGCATTTGCTTCCATTTGTACTTCCGAGTTAGTCTCACTAACAGTTGACCCGCTTGGGGCGTCTGCGTTGGGATCGGTTGCCCTACCCTTAGACCTAGTCTGGTGCATGGTTGTGCTGGGGTCTTGGCTCGCAGTCTGGACTGCGGCAATCTCCTCAGCTAAATTCAAAGCCGATGCATGCAAGCTAACGTGGCAGACCGGACAAATCTTTTTGGCTCCAGCTTTACGGTTAAAACAGACTCGGTGGAATTGGTGTCCACAGCTGGTGGTAATTAACTGAGCTAGGTAGTCAACTTCCTTGGCGCACGTGCTACAAATTATTCCCTGATTCTCTATTTGAGCGAAATTCTCGGGACTACGGCTTAGGGGTTTGATTATCGTACAAAATCTGTTACCCAACGATCTTTTATAGATAATAACGACACTAAATACGGACTAATTTATATATAAAGGCAAAGGAATAGAAATGACAAAATGTTTTTAAATAAAAGGATCATGATTCTGCTTCGATGCACATAAGAGATAGACTGAATCTCGTTCGCTATCTAATCTCACTGTCTAAGAGACGAATTCGTGTAGAAAACAAAGATACTGAGTCGGACAGGTTCTTTCTACCGCGAGACAGGCGATAGCTTTTTGCCATACATAAACCTGATTTCTATCAACGGCTGAATCCTATCACAAAAACTGGACCAAGTAGGTCTTACTTTGCATCAACTATACCAAGAGCTTATTCTAAAAGCTTTAGTTGGGAGGATGATAGAAAATAGAAAAAGCTGCAAATAAACTTCCTTGCGTATACTCTCAACTCCGCGAGATAGGTTATAGCTTGTCGCCATTAATTAACCCAATTTTGATCGAGGGAGGGGGAGGGAGGGAATATCTACTTGCACTCGATCGATATACCGGCAGTGGTTAAGTCAGATGCAGCTTAAGTGGACTGGACCAAGAGCTTAATGGAAAACATCAGGATTTCAACAGTCTCTCTCGCTACACTATACCTTCACAACCGATATTGAGGAAGTTAGCAAGGTTGTCTGAACCAAGAAGGATAAGGAATTTCCAGTCGGGTGTAGTTGACTGTCTTTCGGACATTTACTGGGGCTGTGACAGCTCGGGCCCCACGTTGGGCGCCAATTATTATTATTTTCTTTTAAATTTATTATATATATAAATATATATTGCTAATACTGTAACAGATAACGAAGCAGGATGCTAGGATCTGAAACGGAAGACGAGCAGATGGAGGGTATGATCGAGATCCATGCACGCGTTGCTGCCGGTCTCATGGTTAGTCGGGTAGAGTGGGGGTGGGGTAGGGAGAGATCGCGTCACGAGCTCGAGCATTAGGAGCAAAGACAATACAAATAAGTTTCGCGTGCGGTTCAAGGTTCAGACGGAAGAAATTTACAGAGAAATGACAGTTTAGGGAGATGAGTCAGCGGAACTAATTCGAGCGGGAGTTGCTTGCGGTGTCATTGCAACTCGGTATGCCCACCCTTTCTTGATCGCACCGGTCCAAATAGGCTGAGTAATGGGTAACGATCCGTAAAATAAACGCTCTACTTCTGCTAGGTTACGTCATCTCGGCGCCACACGATCCTTAATAACGGCAACAATTAACGGGAATTCATTACAAACAGTTTATTCATTAAACTTTCCTACAAGCTCTCATGGCCGCTAAGAGGGTAGATATATATGTATAAAGGCTACTAAAGTAATAAGGATAATATGTTCAAATAAGCTGCAATTAAGATTAATTATATATATATAAAAATATCATGATGAAAGGATCTTATTAGACTAGGGTCAACTAATTATAAAGAGTATATTCAGGAATAATGGTAATTACGTTACACAAATAGAAATATGTATATTCGAATGGTTTTCAGTTTAAATGCAAAAACAAGGGACGGATGGTTGCATCTTTAAAGTGCACAGCAATTGCTTGTGGGGTAATCCCAATCATAAGTTCGGTTGTCGATAGATTCGGACTTGCAGAAAGTTACATTGCTTGCGAAAGAGCAGAACAAAACAAGCACGTGAACAATTGGATTGGTCAGCGTTACAGTACGGCTGGGAAGTTTACGGTCGAGGCATGGAATCTTTAATGTTGCTTCGACTTGCGTAAAATTTTGAATTCACATATAGCAGACGTTCACAGGTTATCACTCACATTACGATCAAATCCAACGATGAAAGCGGTTCCATGTGGTCGATGAGGGTGGCTGAAAACTTGTAAATATCAGTGTGTCAGAGTAGATAGGCGATACGCGCGAGTATTAGTTTTAGTTCCTTTCCTTCTAGCTGCACATTTCTTTATGATAAGCCAGCCAAACCGAATCACACGAAATTAACTTTTAATGTTAATCCTAGGGTCAGTACAATAGTGGGGTTCCAAAGTATTATTCTAATATGAAGAAATGCATGGGCATAGCCATCATGATCGAGACACCGAATGACTTCATCAGCAACGCAAACAGTATTTCGGCACCGGTAAATGTCTTCTCCTTTAGCGTTACTGTTCGTATGCGGGCGGCGTAAGCGACGTAGCAATGACGAAAGTCACTGAAGAGGGAATAGTCAATTTCACACATATGTACATATGTATGTCACTGCACGCGTAGATAAAAGCCAATCGACAGTTTATCACTGGTGTAGGCCGAGCAAGGCTTGTATGTGTGTGGGCCCACGCCGGTACACGCTGCGGTAAATACAGTGATGCTCACATGTATGCAGACGCCACGCCGAAAGAAGATTTGGGGGCGAAGACGGCTAACACATCCTGTAGTCGATCGGGACGCTGGGTATTTATATGTGTGGTAAGGTGACGAGACTGTAGTGGGTACGGCTTACGGCACTACGACCGGCGTTTCGTACGGTATTACGTACGGCCAAACCTATGGTTAGGTTTTTAAGAAAAAAAAACGAACTTTAATTTTCTGTTGGCCGGCAGTTGGGGTACAATTTTCACTCACCCGATGGGTTCGGCCTTCGCTTAATAAACGTAGGAATGGTCGGCTGATCTTTTGACTAGATCTTAGCCACGATGGACACGCGGTAATTACGGTCGAGGTTAGAATTTTTCCTTTCACTGCACTACTTGAGTATTTTCCTCAGACGTCCGTCTGGGATCGCGAGTAAAATTGGAAAGAACATGACCAAGCCACTCTCCTTCCGCTTGAGCCCTTGGTTCTCTCATTCCCCTTTTCTCACCACACCTTGACAGTAGCCGCTGTTAACTTATGTTATTTTTTTCTTGCGCGTAACTGCCCAAAAGGTGCAAGGTGCATGTCTAAGGGAAGGGGAAACTGTGGAACGGTTATCCGATATTTTTGGTTGGACAGGCGCCACTACACATATTTCAAGACATTCGCTGATAGTTTTAATCAAAAAGACATTTTCCGAAGCTTCTGGGGGCGCCTCAAACGCCTACGAAGACGGCGCGAAGAAATTCCCAAAGCTTCATCAATTAAGTCGAAAAACCTGGAATTTACTGCATGGCGTTCCGGAATAACTCTTAAAACGGCTCTTGGAACTACGTCTGGACCCTGAGAAGCATGGCAAGCATAGGAAAGACAAGGATGGCCACGGAGAAGGCGACGGGAGTTAAAATTCGCATGGAAACGCTGAAAAAAAGGGAAGGAGAAGCTAAATCCGCCATGCGGGTAGGAGTAAAGATGGCGGCAAAAACGGCTCCGCAGCTTTTGGCTTCTAAACTGCTGTGCAAGAAACCAAACTTGTCGACGAACGTGTCGACAAACATGTCCACGAACACGAACAAGCATGACATCAAACATTTCTACGACGAAAGAAGGAGAGAAGACTGACGCGGTTTGTGTGGCTTCCGTGAGTACGAAAAACGGAAATAACCGTAAAATCATCGTTAACAAATATTATGAGGGGCATAAAGGCTTATACATTGTTTGTATCGACAAAATAAGTGCGAATAATGCCAGAATTGCTATAAACCAGTTTGATCTATCCGATCTGCTGCTGAAACAGGGCATTAGCGATATCGAGGAGGTTGCTAGAATGGGCTATGGCAGGTGCAAGATTGTGTGCGGGGCGGCGGAGTGTGCAAACGGGCTAGTGGAAAACAGTGTTTTCGCTGCTCAAGGGTACTCAACCCGAATCTTTAGGCACTTCGTCCAAAAAGCAGGGTTAATTTTTGGGATCCCCGGGCACATCTCGGAGGAACAGCTAGCGGAGCTTGTAACCTCGGATATCCCAATTGAGGAGATAGTTCGGATTACGCGAAGGGATAGAGCATCGGGGGAACGTGTACCTACTGGCAGGGTGAAACTCTGGTTCAGAGGAGAGCAGCTACCAACCAAAATCAATTTTCTATATTCTAAAGTAGAAGTTGTAACGAACCTTAGGAAGGTTCGTCACAGCGCGCTACATCGCGGGATCGTCACCGCCTCATTTTTCCCCTTTTTATATCTCCAGTTTCCCTTAAATATATCGTTACTTAGCCTTAAGAACAGAGAATGCATACAATAAATGTACCACCAATAAAGAAACTCATTCCCCATATCGTTTCGCCTACCGTTTCACGACAGCCAATCCCACATTCTCGTACCAACACATTACCCCCACCTCTAACGAAAAGCTCCCGAAGCACTGACAATTAGCCGGTAAGAACGCCACCCACACCAACACATTGCCCGCGTTTAGCCATAAGCTCCCGAGACACGAACCGTTAGCCGGTGACAACTCCCCCCCGGGCCAACACATTACCCCCCCCTCTAAACTTAAGCCCCCGAAGCACAGACTAGCCGATAAGAACCCCCGCCCCTTCCCTTCGCGGCTTCGGGACACTCCGCGAAGCGGCAGCCAATCCGAAGCCGACGAAGACGAAGACACGTAGATACTGATAAGTTAGAGATCGGCGGCAGCGAAGTTTTCCCGAGCGCGCAAGCGCCGAGCAGACTTCACTTACGCGGAGACCCGGGCCGAGTATAGACGTTGTCCCGCGTGGCAACTAGTTAAGAATCCTTCCGGGAACGTGACGAAACGACAAAAGAAATATTCAATGTAACAAATTACCTGTGTAACTAGCAAGCAAATAAATCATTATTGTAACGAGAACCAACCCCGTGTAAGTCATTTTTGGGGATCCAAACCCCTCCCCGGTCACCAACAACTACTCGCCAGCGAGCCACACTCACCTCCACTAGCCCCCGATCAATCCTCGAAACCCCCCCTCACGCAGGTGTGATACGCCCTGCGCCCCTCTCTCGACCCCCACAGGTGTGACTCGCCCGGTGACCCCTCTTTCCCGACCCACGCAGGTGTGCCTCGCCCTGCGTCCGCCTCTCTCTCGACCCACGCGGGTGTGCCTCGCTCCGCGCCTTTCTTCTCGACCCTCACGTCCGCCCAGTAAGACGAGCCGACCCCCCTTTCGGAGTTCCTGCGAACTACAAATTTCTTGTAGGAAGACCCCTGGACAGGACTGAGCTTACCTCAGCCTGGAAGAGGAGACATTACAAGTGGCGCCCGAGCAGGGACTCGAAGGAAACTCTAACGAGGGGTTCGTGGATTAAAAACTCACGGCAGTCGGGAGTGCAAGAGACAGACCAAAAAAAAAAACGAGGGGGAACGTTGTGAGTTGCTGCGGACACCGCAACTCTACGGTTATACCCGATACTAAGTCAGTATGGCTCTCCTCCGGCAGACGCTGCTAATATTAAACGACACGACAAAGAGTGCGTGCGAGAGAGACAGAAAATCAGTCTGAGCGTGACGTCGGTCGCTGCGTAGCCACTGCAAATTGATTTGTTCCTATTGGCTATAAAAATGATCTGATCTTATCCAGATTCAGCAATCTGATAGATATGGTCATTATCTATGATTCTGCGTTTTTAGTTTTCTCGAATGTGCAATATTGTGGATGCAACAGATTTTCGTCCTTTGTGGGGGCGGAAGGGGGTGGGGCGAAATTCTGAGATATACGTTTTATAGTGAGATCTAACAGAAGTGCGGATACCAAATTTGGTTACTCTAGCCTTAATAGTCTCTGAGATTTGTGGATGCCCCAGATTTTCGTCCTTTGCGGGGGCGGAAGGGGGTGTGGCGAAATTTGGACACGAAACGGTCAAGGTCCGATATCACAGGAGTGTGGATACCAAATTTGGTTGCTCTGGCTCTTATAGGTTCTGAGATCCTTGAACTCATATTTTGCAATTGGCAAAACCGACCATGAAACCTGTGTGTTAGAGAGAGACAGAGCGAGAAAGAATGAAATTGTTTTCTTGATTCTGGCTATAATAATTATACGATCTGGTTGAGATCTTACATTCTAAAACATATAGTCATCCTCTACGATTCTGCGTTTTTGGTTTTATCGTATCTTTAAAAATGTGGATGCCACAGATTTTCGTCCTTTGTGGGGGCTGAAGTGGGCGGGGCGAAGTTTTGAAATATTTTTGTAGCAGTGACATATCACAGAAGTCCGGATACAAAACATCGTTGCTCTAGCTCTTATAGTCTTTGAGCACTAGGCGCTGAAGGGGACGGACAGACGGACGGACGGACAGACGGACAGACAGACATGGCTCAATCGACTCGGCTATTGATGCTGATCAAGAATATATATACTTTATGGGGTCGGAAACGATTCCTTCTGGACGTTACACACATCCACTTTTACCACAAATCTAAGATAACCCCCGCGTGTACGCCTACGTGCATACGCGGCCGATCGCTCGACCGCAGAAAAAAACCCACCCCACTACCGCGGCGCGTAACCATGCTCAAATCCCCACAATTCTAACGGTGAGGATCGCGAACGAGTCTACGTACGTGTACTAAGTGACAGTGAAAAGAAAAGGGAACACAGTACCTCAAGATCCCGGACGCTCAACCAGTCCGTAGGAACAGCGACGCAACGACCAAGAGAAGCATGGAGCCCTATACGGGGGAACAATCAGGTGAATACGACGGGGACGAATTGACCGTTAATCCGGGGGTCAGCACCGGCTGGATCCACAAACGCCGCCGGGAAGAACTGGAAGCCTTCGCTGAAGAATTCGGGTTCGACCGCGAAGGGACAGTTGAGGACCTACGGAAAAGGTTCGCCACGCTGGTCGAAGGACCCCTCGAACAAGAGGCCTGGATTCGACTGGCGGAACTCGAACGGCAATACGCCAAACCACCGGGACGCGCAAAGTCGCCGCAACCCTCTACTTCCGGGCAGGCGGAGAGACGGAAGGCAGACCCCAAAAGTGGTCTGCAGATCCCTGGGGCCCCCGAAGGCAGACCAACCGGCCCGCCCATCGTGGTGACCGCAGCCGCCCCCCCTAGACCCCCGTCCCCAGAGGTCCGCCCCTCTCCCATGAGGAGGCTCCTCCCTGAAAGCGATAGACCCCGGGGAGGTAACGACGCGTTGGAAGCCCATCGATACAGTCAAGCTGCCCAGATGGCGGAACGGATTAGGAGGTGGGGAATCCAATTCGACGGACAGGATGATCCGTTGTCTTTCATCGAGCTGTTGGAAGAACGCGCGCTTTTGTACGGGATAGACACCAACCACTTGCCTCGAGCTATGGCGGAAATCGTTATCGACCGAGCCAACCGCTGGTTCCGCACCAGCAGGCTGCAAGGCGCCTCGTGGGTCAACTTCCGGCAAGAATTTTTGGCCTTTTTCCTCCCGCCGCGGTATTTCGAACAGTTAGAGGATCAGATCCGAGCCCGCAAGCAAGCGACGGGCGAGTCATTCAAGGACTTCATAATCGAGCTCAGGTTGCTCATGCACCACGCCGGGTACAATGATGCCCAAGAGCTCAACAGGATTTATGATAATACTCTGCCGGCATATCAACTGTACGTGCGAAGACACGAACTGCGAAGTTTGGCCCAACTAACGATGTTGGCTACGGAGTTCGAATCCATCCAAGAGCGGAATAACCCCACTGCTCCCACTGCCCCTCGGCCCGGCCCAAGATACACTAGACCGACGACGCACCAGACGCAAAACGAGGTCGAAGCAAACCGGACTTCCTTTCGGAAGCCCCAATGGGACACGGCAGGACCGGCAAGGAGAACATCGTCAAACTGACCCTATACTCCAGCGCCGGAAGTCGCTCACCGCATGGTCACCACCCCCATCGCCAACCCACGGATGGCCTGTCGCCGCTGCGGCGAAGCCGGCCATGCCTCCCACAATTGCACCAACCCCTCTATCCTGTTCTGTTGGGAATGCGGTAAGCGAGGCGTAAGGACCATCGATTGCTGCCGCCAAGACTCGTCGGGAAACGACCAGCGTCCCCGACTGGCACGGGAACAGCCGGGAACGACGCCTCCCCAAACCCAGAACTAAGCCACCCACTACAGATACAGGACGGCCGGATAGTGGCGAGGGTGACGATAGGAGGACGGGCCACAGAGGCCACTGTGGATACCGGGGCGTCCCGGAGTTTCGTCAGCGCCAACCTCGCCCAGCAGCTCGGCAACGTCGCCGGCCTCAGGGAAGCGTGCGTCCAGATCCGCCTGGCAGACGGGTCGGTACGCGAAGTAACGCAAATTCTGTTGGCGTTCGTTAAACTGGACAAGCGCGAGGTACAGATACCGCTCCTGGTGTTACCAAACATGCTAGAGCAGGTCATCGTGGGGATGGACTTCCTCTGCGCCATCGAAACAACGATACAGTGTGGCACCACCCTCCTCCAACTCCGCGACAGTCGCCTCGCGACAAATACACCGGTAGTTACCGCCAGCCAGGTGCACACCCCGGAACACGCGCCTACGAAACCCAAGGCGACGAACGATACGCCACGCAAACAAGGAATCAGGAACACGAAGCCCAGGACCCCGACGGAACGCCCTGACCCCAGGTCATCCAACCAGGGCAAAATCTCGGGTAAGGCAACAAGGGACGCGAACAGACCCACCAGGACCCCCGGTCCAACGTCCTCGACGAGTGGTGGAGATCGTCCAGCGGCCCAGCGCCGAATACAACGACCACGTTAGCCGCCCCGGCGAGCGAGCGCGGTAACGCAGCCCTTTCGATAACGGAAACTCCCACATCCGAAATCGTCCTTACTGCCCGAAGTTTTCCCAGCCGAGAACCGGGAATAGGAGCAACAGCGAATCGAGACACCGACCGGGGCCCCGACGCGCCCGTGGCCGGAGATCAACTCATCAGCACCAACGCCACGGGGCGCTGCCGGAGCCACCCTCCCCGCGTCGCCGAAGGTTTCACAATAGCCACTGGTCTAGTACTAGCGGCGTCATCGCATGTTCGTGCATCACGCCGAATTCGACACGACCCATGTATTCAGCCGGAGTCCCGAAAATGCCCTGCCTACACCCGAAACTACCCCGGTGGTCGCTAATATGAGGGAGTACCCTCGTGGGATCGAACCGCCAAGCGCGTTCGACATGACCATACTCCCCGAGGGCCGAGACCAGACCCCCGCTCCCGGAACCAGCCGGCTAAGCGAAGAGGAGCCAGAAAGAGTCCCGACCCCTGGCCTCCCGACTTGGCGCCGCAAATCCAGGAATTCCTGGACGAAGAGCTGCCGAAGCTCGCAGGCCTCCGAGGGACCACGGACCTCACGGAGCACACGATAGTTATGAGGGACCAGCGTCCCATAAAGCAACGGTACTACCCAAAGAACCCGGCTATGCGTCGGATCATCGACGAGCAGGTCGACCAGCTGATAGCAGAAGGCCTGATCGAGCCCTCGCGAAGTCCCCACAGCGCCCCCATTGTCCTCGTCCGCAAAAAGGACGGGAGGTGGCGCATGTGTGTGGACTATCGACAACTAAACGAACATTCGATCCCGGACGCATACCCGTTGCCGAGGATCAACTATATACTGGAAAGACTCCGAAACGCGCGGTTCATCACCACGCTGGATCTGAAGAATGGATACTGGCAGATACCGATGGCCCATGACAGTAAGGAGGCCACGGCGTTCACGGTGCCCGGAAGAGGCCTCTATCAGTGGAAGGTAATGCCTTTCGGGTTACATTCCGCGGGAGCCACGTTCCAGCGTACCCTCGACACGGTCATCGGCGCAGACATGGAACCCTTCGCTTTCGCGTATCTGGACGACATCGTCATCGTCGGCAAGGATTTCGCGGAACATTTGCGCAACGTCAAGAGAGTCTTCTCGCGACTGCGCCGGGCCAATCTGCGGATCAACGCAGACAAATGCGTATTTTTCCAACGCCGCATAAAATACTTGGGTCACATGGTCAGCGAGGAAGGCATTCATACCGACCCTGACAAGATAGCGGCCGTCAAAGACCTGAGACCGCCCACTAACCTGGAGGAATTGCGGCAATGCATAGGCATGGCGGGCTGGTATTGGCGATTCGTCCCCAATTTCGCCACCATAGTGCAACCGATGTCATTGCTACTAAAGAAGGGGAGAGCATGGGCATGGGGACAGGAACAACAGGACTCCTTTGACGAACTCAAAGTGCGACTCACCACCGCCCCGGTGCTCGCCTGCCCGGACTTCAACGTCAAATTCTCCCTGCAGACCGACGCGAGCAACGTGGGTGTGGGCGCGGTCCTCACCCAAGAGATCGAAGGGAAGGAACGCGTCATCGCCTACTTCAGCCGGCGTCTTAACAAGGCAGAGGAGAATTATTCGGCCACCGACAAGGAATGCCTGGCCGTCATATTGGCAATCCGGAAATTGCGCTGTTACTTGGAAGGATACCGGTTAGACGTGTTGACCGACCATCTCGCGCTGAAATGGCTAAACACCCTTGAGAGCCCTTACGGGAGAGTGGCGAGATGGGCGCTGGAGCTGCAGCAGTACCAATACGACGTACATTATCGGGCCGGCAACCAGAACGTGGTCGCCGACGCGCTATCTAGGCAACCTTTGGAATCCCTTTCACGCGTCGAAGAAGAGGGCACGACCTGCCCGTGGCTCAGAAGAAGGATCCAACAAGTTCACGACGAGCCCCAAAAATACCCGGACTACACGTACCAAAACGGGCAGCTTTACCGAAACCTGGGGCACGGAGCCGACGATGACGACCAAGTGCCGTGGAAGCTCTGTGTGCCCAAGGACTGCCGAGCGAGAGTCCAACGCGAGTGCCACGACCAACCGACGGCAGGCCACCTCGGCGTACGAAAAACTATCACGAGGATATCCCAGAGGCCAATAGGCCGGGATTTTATCGCGACGTGAGGCGATATATCCGCGGTTGCGTGAGCTGCCAGAAGTTCAAGGCTACCCAACGCAAGCCAGTGGGCAGGATGCTCACTCGCAAGGCCGAGGAACCCTTCGCCACCCTGTGCGCCGACTTCGTCGGACCGTTACCCCGATCCAAACGGGGGAACGCCATCCTGCTAGTTTTCTTTGACACCTTCTCCAAATGGGTCGAACTGGTGCCCCTTAAGAAGGCAACGACGGCTAGCCTCGAACGAGCTTTCAGGGAACGCATACTGAGTAGCTTCGGTGTTCCGACGGAAAGGGCAAACCGGACCGTGAAGACGATGATCGCCCAATTCGTTGACGATCACCAAAACACGTGGGACGAACTCTTGACGGAAATGACGCTGGCGATCAACTCGAGCGTCTCGGAGACTACCAGTTTCAGCCCGGCATTCCTCGTACACGGAAGAGATTCCCGACTGCCCGGCGCATTATACGACGAGGTCACGCCGGGGACGGGAAGCGCCCAGGAAACTCCTATGGGTAAGGCCGCCAGGCTAAAAGAAGTGTTCGCCATCGTCAGAAACAACATTCAAAGGGCCAGCCAAGAACAAGGGAGGCACTACAACCTTCGCCGACGACAGTGGCGTCCCACGATCGGTTCCCTAGTACTTCTACGGCAGCATCACCTCTCAAACGCCGCCGAAGGCTTCGCGGCAAAACTGGCCTAAATTTGACGGCCCCTATCGCGTGAAGGGTTTCCCGTCGCCAAACATCGTTCAGCTGCAGCACCCGAGCAGCCGGAAACGGAAGGTCGCCAACATCAACGATCTGAGAGAATTCCACGACCGCGAACCCGACGAACGTGCCGGGGAGGCGGACGACCCAGGTACCGCCGAGCAAGCGCCGGACCACGACAGGGGCACAGGTACCGGCTGAAACGCAGGGAAAAGGGGGGGAAGGGGCGCCCGTGCCGGGGAAAAACCCGAGCGAGGCAAGCGACGACTGCCCGGATCCCGAAAAGTACCGACACTAGGCCGACCGACGGCGTAGCCCGCGACAAGCGTCTCCGGCAGTCCGAGACCCCACCATCACCGATCAGTGCCAATCCGCCACCACAGCCGAACGGTCGAATCGATCCCAACCCAAACGCATCCGAAGATAACGCAAAACCATACAACATGAAGGACCTACTGATTTTCCTCACTCTGCTAACCTCGACGCGCGCGCTGGTCAAGTTGAATGACTACACTAACGCGGACTATATCCCAATAGCGGACGGGGACGCCATCATTTGGGCCAACCACGGATACCTTCACCACACTACGAACGTGACTTCATACGAAGATTACGTCGCCGAAACGAAACAAGCCGCGGGGCTGTTTAGCCTAGACCCGATGGCGCAAGTGATAGCAGCCGACCTGGACCACATCAAGAACCTGGTGGCCACGCTAAGGGTCCACCATCGGGGAACAAGGAGTATAAACCTGCTCAAAACAGCATTGAAGGTAGTGGCCGGAACGCCCGACTTCGACGACTGGGAGCAGGTCAAATTCCAACAAAAGCAGCTGGCGGAGTCCAGCCGTGGCCAAAACGAAATCAACTCCAGGATTCAAACCCGGATCAACGAGCTGACCCGCCTCGTGAACCACATCGCCAAGGAGGACAACGCCGACCGGGCCGAAGCCATAATAGCCCGGAACAGGATCATTATAACGGATCTGGAAGACCTCATCCTGGCCTTAACCCTTGCCAAGATCAACGTGATCAGCCCCGCCCTTCTGGACGGCGCTGACATTAAGGAATTGGGCGAGCAACACCTCGCTAACATCAGCCTAGTGGAGCTACTAGTAGTGTCAAACATTAGCGTCTTCCAGAGCGCAGACCTACTCCACTTTCTCATCAAGTTTCCCCAACCGAAGCTGGTCTGTAGGAAAATGCTTATTTTCCCGGTCCAACATCAGAACAAGATACTGGATTTCAGCGAGGGAGACATCGTGGCAGAATGCGGGCCCCAAACCCTCAGCATCGGGGATTGCGAAGCCACCATCGGCGCTACGTTTTGCAAAGAACGCGAGGGGATCACCTGCGCTCAGCAGATGGTGACCGGGTCCGTCGCGCACTGCGCGACTTCGCCCGGTACACCTCGGCGACTCCAAAAGAAAGGCGGTGGTACCGGCGATGACTCGAATAAACGTAACGGCACACAAGGAAAAGCTAAGCTTGCCGTTCCTACGGGAGTTAAGCCTACAAAATTCAAACTACATCGACGACCTGAACGAGACGGTGACGATAAGGAGCGCCGCCTCCTATTTGTTCCCCCTCGTCGTCGCCATCCCTCTCTGCGCCATCATCTGGGTGCTATACCGCCGCCTCAAATCCCAAGGCCTTCGGAACGAGCATACAGCACGAGACGTGGAGGCCGCCCCCCGTAACCCCCCGGCCAATGACGAATCGGCCAGAACAACAGAGACGGCGCACGGTACTGTCGCCCCCGGCAGAGCCTTCCCGCGGCGATACATGCCCAGAGGCCGGCCGAGCCCAGCGATAAGAGCTGGCCCTACACCTGGCCCATCGGCGCCCGAAATCCGATCGGAGCCCGCGTGCGACGCATAGCTGCGCTGCCCGTAAAACGAAAGTTACGAAGGGAAAAGACGACGAAAATGAAATATCCAAAGAAAAAAAAAATAAAATAAAGAAAGAACGAAAAAAAAATATATAAATGTCAATTCGGCAGATTCATGCATTACACTCATTACACACATTCATAAACCAATGCCCCAAACGTCCATAATCGTCCCACGGATCCATTTACCATAGCTTAGATTACAGAATTGCAAGCCCGCTGACGCCGGCTACCGTGAGTCGCGCTGTCAGCGGAGGGAAATGCATGACGTTAGAAATACAAGAAATAAGTCAGATTCCGAACGCCGAGCGAGCAAGGCGATTTTGATAAAACCCTACTATACCAGAACCAAAACAATGTAAGTTTTCGTCACGCCCCCTGGGAGGCCCTAGAATTAAGAAGATTAAAGTAGATTAAATAGAACATAGACACTCTCCCCTCCCCGAACTCTACGCACCGAAGAACCAGCCATGAACGCCACCGAGAACACCCCAGCTAAGGCGCACCAGAGAGCCGCTGCATCAGCAGAGTCACCCGAAGTCGTAGACCTCACGGATTTCTCCGACGCCGAGGAACCGGAGTCCGCTGCCAAGGCGGACGAGGAAGCCGCCCCGAAGCCAGGAGTAGCCGAAGAACCCCACACCTCCGATGGGGACATGTACGCAGATATGGAGCTAGACGCCGACGAGGCAGGGGCAGCCGACCACGAGGGTCCCCGAGACAGCCCCCCGCTGTTCTCCCGCCGACCATCCGGGTTCCGTCGAGAGAACCTGTGGTCGCCGCCGCCGTATAAACGACGAGCCGCGCCCTGCTCCCCGGAGCCAGGGTCACCGTCATTCGAAGAGGAGTTCGAAGATGCCGGTTCCTGCCAGCACAGCTTCCCTGAACCAGAGACGCCATCATACGCGCCGATGTTCGAACAGGAGTTTGAAGATGCCGGTTATCACCAGCGGCGCGATCCCCGAACCGGCCGTGGCATTTACCGCCCGAGAGGGGGCTGGAGCGTTACATACCGAAACCATACAACGCGTACTACGACGACGGGGAGAGCGAAGAGGAGGAACCCTACGGTCGGCAATTCATAGCCGAAACAGAGACCTTTCACCACACGGTCACGCCATGGGGGTTACGCGTCACGCGTAACCACCAGATGTCCGTAGACGTCTTTGTCCCTCCCGGCCGGAATGTCAACGCGTTCTTCAGGACATTCCGAGAAGCCGCGGAACCAATCGACTACCGCTCCGAACCGGCCGCCCCAGCCAGGGCAAGCCCCCCGCACGCCGAAGCGCGACCGCCAACGCCCGCATCGGATCCTCCCCGATGCCCCAATCCTCCCGAAGAGTCAGCGGCGGCCACGCCCCCGCACGCCGAAGCGCGACCGCCAACGCCCGCATCGGATCCTCCCCGATGCCCCAATCCTCCAGAAGAGTCAGCGGCGACCACACCAACGCACGCCGAAGCGCCCCACGCGGAGGCAGCGCAAGGCCCTCCCACTGAATGGCCCACCGGGGCTACAGAAGAGGGAAACGCCGCTCCGGTTCGACAAGCGGAGCTGACCGAACCGGAGGAGCAGTGGGAAACGGGGCCGGACAGCGGGTACCCCACCATGACCATACGGAGGGTAAAACAACCCGTTGCGGAGGAGACGGCGCCGACCCCCCAAACTGGGGAGTGGGAAGGACAAGACGAGTTGCTGGTGGACTGCGACTTGGATGAAATACTACGATTTCTTCAAGACGAATCTACGCGGGAGGGGCAAAGTCCAGCGGACTTCTCCCTGATCGAAGAGCTGAACCAGCCCACCCAGTGGGTAATCGCGCCGGCAGATTGGCAGGTGAACGTCCCGGGCCGGGCCCTACCGGCGGGCCTCATCGAGGAGATACACCAGCGGCTGCTGGAAGCGGAGAAGCTCCGTTTCCGAAGCTGGTCCTGGGATCAGTGCTACCGGGTCCACAAGCGATCCCGGGCCGCGCCTGTCTGCGTCGACCTCCTCCCGGAAGAAAGGGGGGGGTGTAACGAACCTTAGGAAGGTTCGTCACAGCGCGCTACATCGCGGGATCGTCACCGCCTCATTTTTCCCCTTTTTATACCCGATACTCAAAATGAGTATTGGGGTATATTAGATTTGTGGTAAAAGTGGATGTGTGTAACGTCCAGAAGGAATCGTTTCCGACCCCATAAAGTATAAAGTATATATATTCTTGATCAGCATCAATAGCCGAGTCGATTGAGCCCTGTCTGTCTGTCTGTCTGTCCGTCTGTCCGTCTGTCCGTCCGTCCGTCTGTCCGTCCCCTTCAGCGCCTAGTGCTCAAAGACTATAAGAGCTAGAGCAACGATGTTTTGTATCCGGACTTCTGTGATATGTCACTGCTACAAAAATATTTCAAAACTTCGCCCCGCCCACTTCCGCCCCCACAAAAGACGAAAATCTGTGGCATCCACAATTTTAAAGATATAAGAAAACCATAAACGTAGAATTGTAGAGAATGACCATATCTTTAAGACTGCGGAATCTGAATTGGATCGTATTATTATTATAGCCAGCATCAAGAAAACAATTTCATTTTTCTCGCCCTGTCTCTCTCTAACACACACGTAGCATAGGCGGCTTTGCTTGGAGTAAAACATTAGCGCCTAGATCTCAGAGACTATAAAAGCTAGAGCAACCAAATTTGGTATCCACACTCCTAATATATCGGACCGAGACGAGTTTGTTTCAAAATTTCGCCACACCCCCTTCCGCCCCCGCAAAGGACGAAAATCTGGGGATATTCAAAAATCTCAGAGACTATTAAGGCTAGAGTAACCACATTTGGTATCCGCACTCCTGTTAGATCTCACTATAAAACGTATATCTCAAAATTTCGCCCCACCCCCTTCCGCCCCCACAAAGGACGAAAATCTGTTGCATCCACAATATTGCACTTTCGAGAAAACTAAAAACGCAGAATCATAGATAATGACCATAACTATCAGATTGCTGAATCTGGATCAGATCAGATCATTTTTATAGCCAATAGGAAAAAATCAATTTGCAGTGGCTACGCAGCGCCCGACGTCACGCTCAGACTGATTTTCTGTCTCTCTCGCACGCACTCTTTGTCGTGTCGTTTAATATTAGCGGCGTCTGCCGGAGGAGAGCCATACTGACTTAGTATCGGGTATAACCGTAGAGTTGCGGTGTCCGCAGCAACTCACAACGTTCCCCCTCGTTATATCTCCAGTTTCCCTTAAATATATCGTTACTTAGCCTTAAGAACAGAGAATGCATACAATAAATGTCCCCCCAATAAAGAAACTCATTCCCCATATCGTTTCGCCTACCGTTTCACGACAGCCAATCCCACATTCTCGTACCAACACATTACCCCCACCTCTAACGAAAAGCTCCCGAAGCACTGACAATTAGCCGGTAAGAACGCCCCCCACACCAACACATTGCCCCGCGTTTAGCCGAGACACGAACCGTTAGCCGGCGACAACTCCCCACCGGGCCAACACATTACCCCCACCACTAAACTTAAGCTCCCGAAGAACAGACTAGCCGATAAGAACCCCCGCCCCTTCCCTTCGCGGCTTCGGGACGCTCCGCGAAGCGGCAGCCAATCCGAAGCCGACGAAGACGAAGACACGTAGATACTGATAAGTTAGAGATCGGCGGCAGCGAAGTTTTCCCGAGCGCGCAAGCGCCGAGCAGACTTCACTTACGCGGAGACCCGGGCCGAGTATAGACGTTGTCCCGCGTGACAACTAGTTAAGAATCCTTCCGGGAACGTGACGAAACGACAAAAGAAATATTCAATGTAACAAATTACCTGTGTAACTAGCAAGCAAATAAATCATTATTGTAACGAGAACCAACCCCGTGTAAGTCATTTTTGGGGATCCAAACCCCTCCCCGGTCACCAACAACTACTCGCCAGCGAGCCACACTCACCTCCACTAACCCCCGATCAATCCTCGAAACCCCCCTCACGCAGGTGTGACACGCCCTGCGCCCCTCTCTCGACCCCCACAGGTGTGACTCGCCCGGTGACCCCTCTTTCCCGACCCACGCAGGTGTGCCTCGCCCTGCGTCCGCCTCTCTCTCGACCCACGCGGGTGTGCCTCGCTCCGCGCCTTTCTTCTCGACCCTCACGTCCGCCCAGTAAGACGAGCCGACCGCCCTTTCGGAGTTCCTGCGAACTACAAATTTCTTGTAGGAAGAGCCCTGGACAGGACTGAGCTTACCTCAGCCTGGAAGAGGAGACATTACAAAGTGAAACCTTTTGTTCAGCTTATTCAATGTTTCAGGTGTTTTAGGTTTGGCCATCTGGCGCAACATTGCAAGAGTGGAGCGAAATGTTTCAAATGCGGACAAGATCATAGCAAAGATATTATCTGCTCAGGGCTGGCCTGTGCTAACTGCAAGGGGGAACAAGCTGCCACCCACCCGCAGTGTGAGGCCAGGAAAAAAGCGTACGCCATTCAAAAGTGTATGACACTGGAAAACCTAACTAGAGCTGAGGTCAAGGCTAGATATCCGATCCTTTTTGATAGAACTTCCCCAACCTAAGGGATCAAGGGGAATTTCCTAGACCCAGTTGGCAATCTAACCGCTCCCCTGAATTCTTAAATAACAGCTTAGAGTCCGACAGGGAAATTTATTCTGTCACCTCTTTCGCGGAAGTGACCAAATCCAATAGGGTTGCCGCCCGGAACGCAGAGGCGGCCAAGGCAGCAGCCAACATGGCAGAGTGGAAGAACTCAATAAACTCAGACTGCGTCCAAATGAGCGAGAAATTTGTTAGATCTTCATCCGTGGCATCTTCTCTGGCCCAGGATAAGCTAAACGCACTAGGAGCCAAACTCACAGCGTTCCTGATTGATCCAAACAACATCATTAAAGGGGATTCTTTAGCGAATAAATTTATTAAGGAAATTAGAGAATTTGTCAATGCTTCCAACGCAGAACTAGATAGGCGTCAGATTGCCCAAGGGATGGCAGTTGGTTCTCAAAACATCCAACAATGAAGATTCTTCAGCTAAATATTCAAAGTCTGACACACAACAACAACAAACAGCACCTCTCAATGTTCCTAGGCAAGAACGCAATAGATATTGCCATCCTCTCAGAGATTTGGGTGCTGAACAACGCGAACTGCAGCATTTTAGACTATAACTTTTTCTGCAGGCCCAGAGAGGACGGCTACGGCGGGGTTGGCATCTACGTCAGGAAAAGCATTCAATTCAGCATTTTAAAAATAGAGAACGACTTGGAAATTGTAGCAATAAAAACATTAAACCTCAAGAGCAATTTCAATATTTTTAGCATATATGCACCGCCATCAACAACAGTTTCACAGTTTAAATCGGGCACAAAAAAGTTTTTCGAATTCGCAACCATCTCAATTCTCTGTTCTCGACCTTTCTTTTTCGAACTACAGAAATGGAACTATTAACTGGCAAGTCCTCAAAACAAAAAACGAGGGGGAACGTTGTGAGTTGCTGCGGACACCGCAACTCTACAGTTATACCCGATACTAAGTCAGTATGGCTCCCCTCCGGCAGACGTCGCTAATATTAAACGACACGACAAAGAGTGCGTGCGAGAGAGACAGAAAATCAGTCTGAGCGTGACGTCGGGCGCTGCGTAGCCAGTGCAAATTGATTTGTTCCTTTTGGCTATAAAAATGATCTGATCTGATCCAGATTCAGCAATCTGATAGATATGGTCATTATCTATGATTCTGCGTTTTTAGTTTTCTCGAATCTGCAATACTGTGGATGAAACAGATTTTCGTACTTTGTGGGGGCGGAAGGGGGTGGGGCGAAATTCTGAGATATACGTTTTATAGTGAGATCTAACAGAAGTGCGGATACCAAATTTGGTTACTCTAGCCTTAATAGTCTCTGAGATTTGTTGATGCCCCAGATTTTCGTCCTTTGGGGGGGCGGAAGGGGTGTGGCGAAATTTGGACACGAAACGGTCAAGGTCCGATATCACAGGAGTGTGGATACCAAATTTGGTTGCTCTGGCTCTTATAGGCTCTGAGATCCTTGAACTCATATTTTGCAATTGGCAAAACCGACCATGAAACCTGTGTGTTAGAGAGAGACAGGGCGAGAAAGAATAAAATTGTTTTCTTGATTCTGGCTATAATAATTATACGATCTGATTGAGATTTTACGATCTAGAACATATAGTCATCCTCTACGATTTTTGGTTTTATGGTATCTTTAAAAATCTAGATGCCACAGATTTTCGTCCTTTGTGGGGGCGGAAGTGGGCGGGGCGAAGTTTTGAAATATTTTTGTAGCAGTGACATATCACAGAAGTCTCGATCCAAAACATCGTTGCTCTAGATCTTATAGTCTTTGAGCACTAGGCGCTGAAGGGGACGGACAGACGGACAGACAGACAGGGCTCAATCGACTCGGCTATTGAGGCTGATCCAGAATATATATACTTTACGGGGTCGGAAACGATTGCTTCTGGACGTTACACACATCCACTTTTACCACAACTCTAATACACCCCAATACTCATTTTGAATATCGGGTATAACCAGCATCATCATGAGCAGTGCTTATTGAAGATGCTTAATTGGGTCAAGTGAAACGGAGAGTGTAGAGTGGCTGGCTGTGGCTGTGGCTGTGGCTCTGGTGCAGGGAAATGGAATTGCAATTCGTAGAGTGAAAGTACGTTTGCTGCTCGAGTCTTTCGTTTCTGTGTCTCGCGACTCTTATACGAGTACCTACCGCCAGGTATTGCCCAGAATGGGTAGGGGCTTGGGTCCAGGTATCTGATTGTAGGGCAGAGCGTTCTGCCATTCGGGAGTGGAGTGTATTCGTGGCGTTGTCGGCGCCGCTGTCTCCTCTGGTTCCAGCAGAGGGGACAGGCGGCCACGCCCGTGGAGCTGTCGCGGATCTCTACACGTTGCTTCTCATTTGGCAGCAGGCCCGAGCCACTGATCCTTGACACAGTTCGCCTCAGGCTGGATGCACTGGCTGTGCAAGCCCTCACTGGAAGCTTGTTCATTTCTTTTTTTTCTATCTGGCTTTATACGTGTGTCATCAACAGCTAACCGATTTAAATTCAAATCAGATTTCACTCGTTTTATGCCTCGATATCCAATTGTCTTGCGTTGACGTTGGCTTTGCGTTGACACACACAGATATACTGGCTCGAATGAAACTGGCTTCTAGCTCTGCCAGTTTATCCTTTACTACTTGGTGGCGCCACCTATCGGTGATAATGTGAACTAACTTCGATCTCAATCCTGTTTCTCAACCATGTAAAATCCTCTCAAATCGATCCTTCGCTCATTTATATTCTCTCTCCTCCCTCTTACTGTCAATGAACCTGTTTATACGATTGGTCCCGTGTTGCGATTCAAACAACCGTCAAACAGGTAGGTCATCCCTTTGCAATGAATCTAATGTGATAGTTTAGAGGTATTTTTTAAGTGTTTCCTGAAAAACGGATTCGATGCCCTTGAACCTTTCTACTTTCTCTATAATTTATATTCCTCCTTTGTGTACCTAACACTGTCCCATAGCAAAATGCCTATATAATAACTACTCACAGCTAACAGCTAGTACATAAACTAGTAATCTTTCAACAACGATGGATGACCTTGAAATCATTTTTATCGATTCCCAACCGGAATCAACCATAAATCTGGACTCTCAGCCGAGCTCCGTAGACCTGTCCTTGATTTTTGGGATTAAGACCCAAACCTATCTCGAGAGCAACTTGACCTGGTTAAGTGACATTAAATGGGATGATGACGACGATGACCCAAGGAATGCAACGCCTAATAATGATAATCCATCATACATTTTCCCGGATGATGACAACATTTTCGATTTAGTAGATAATCAGGATGATGATAAAAGATCTCAACTCCAGGAACTACTTCGGGATGAAGATGATGATGACTTAATTGCTGCGGTAAAATTAGCTGAGGCGAAATTTTAATAATACGAATACATATTTATATAATAAAAATATTTTATGTATTTTTCTAAAAATAATATAAACATATTGTGGAGATAATGTTTTTTATCCCCAATCGACCGACTAATTATTTCGAATTAAATAAAACTCGGCGCAGAAATAAAATTACGATATGTTCTTTAACGCGTGACATCCAAATTGCAAGTGTGGCTTGCCTGCCCTTTACATTGCCGCTCCGATCGCTAAGCGCAGCTTCGCTCGGCCGACGTCGGTAGGCAGACGCAAAGCGGAGATAGCGAAGAGCGAGCTGGCAGAGAGCGTTTAGCAGGGCAAGCAAGCGCAGAGCTTTAACAAACAAATGAGTGACATAGACATAAGTAACAAACAAAATAAGCGGCTGAGGGCCAAGAATTAGGTGCTATTTGTCAAGCAGCTAATCGGCTGGGTTCTGCTCCGAACATTCACCCCCCGTTGGAAGGCAAAGGCTTTCAACAGATCCATCCTGAAGGGGCAGAACCGCTATTTTTCCAACGGCCCTCTTGAAAAGGCCTTTTTGAGTGCGGATGACAGCTACTCTGATGGTTCCATCTTTTCCTGGGATGACGCTCTCAATGCGGCCAAGCGGCCACCTTAATGGTGGCAGCGTTTCCTCCTTGATCATGACGAGCGCTCCTAGCTTGATGTTTGGAGACAATGACCGCCACTTGCTCCGCTCCTGAAGAATCGAAAGATACGCCGTGCTCCATTTTCTCCAAAACGCCTGCTTCATTTGACACAGCCGCTGCCATCGACTAAGTAGGTTGACCCGGAGATGCGCCACATCTGGCTCGTCGAATGCAGCTTTCGGGGCTCCATTGAGAAAGTGGTTTGGCGTGAGCACATCTAGATCATCGGGACTTTCTGTAATTGCATAAAGCGGACGGGAATTTAACAAAGCAGAGATTTCACAAGCCAAGGTCTGAATTTCATCAAGAGTAAAAATGTAGGTCCCGACGATGCGATGAAAATGATATTTAGCTGCTTTAACAGCCGCCCCCCACAACCCCCAAAAAGGAGGTGAGCGAGGGGGGGATGAATTTCCAGTCGATTCCACTAGAAACGCAGAGATGTGACACAGCCGACGTATGAGGATCGCTGAGGAACATTTGCCGAAGCTCCAAAAGCTCATTTTTTGCTCCTACAAAATTTGTAGCGTTGTCTGACCAGATGATTCGAGGTTTGGGACGTAGACTTATAAAACGCCTTAATGCTGCCAGAAAGGATTCTGTAGATAGATCCCGAACGACTTCCAAATGAGTTGCTTTGGTGCTAAAGCATACGAATACAGCGATGTAACATTTGATAGGAGGCCTGCTTCTGACTTCCGACTTGTGATAAAAGGGTCCGCAAAAATCAACGCCCGTTGTGTGGAATGCTGGATTAGTCCTTACGCGATCCGCAAGCAAGTTTCCCATGATATGTTCCCTCAGCACTGGCTTCAAACGAAAGCATCTAACACATTTGCGAATGATTCCCGCAACATATTTGCGTCCACCAATAGGCCAGAATTTTTGCCGAAGCAGTCCGAGCAATGCTAGAGCTCCTGCGTGGAGAAACCTTTCGTGAAAGAAGATAATAATAGAGACAGTGACAGGATGTCCCTTAGGAAGCAGGATCGGGTGCTTCGCGTCGTAGTCCAATTCGGCATTTTGGAGGCGGCCTCCAACACGCAGCAATCCAAAGCTATCCAGAAATGGATTCAGTGAGGCCATCGTGCTTTTTGGGGGTAGGGCCTGTTTGCTGGCGAGGGCCCTTATCTCTTCCGAAAATTGTTGCTGCTGTATTGCCCTTATGAGCAAATGCGTACCATTTTTGATGTCGATTACGGTAAGTCGACCCTTCGAACGCGCTATGCCTTTGTCCTTGAGAATGTAGAATCGATATATGTAAGCAAAGACGCGCTGCATGGATCCGAATGAGTTTTGAAATTTGCAATCGTACGATACATCCCTTTCGTTTGAAACAACCAATGCTGCATGACGACGTTCTGGTACATCGGTCGGCAATTGCAAGCCTGCAGGCCACTCTGAGCTCTCAAGACGCAAGAATGGTGGTCCAGAGATCCAAAGGCTGCTATCCATTAGTTCAGCGGGCGTGGATCCACGTGATATGATGTCGGCAGGATTCAACTTTGTGGGCACGTGATGCCAAGTCATTCCAGCGGTGAGCTCCTGAATCCGCTGAACTCGATTAGAAACAAATATATTAAAATTCAATGGTGATTCTCGAATCCAGGCAAGGGCTATGGACGAATCCGACCAGCAATGTATTTGGCATGGAGCTGATAATCCCTTAACTATGGTGGACACTAGTTCGGCTAATACGAGGGCAGCGGACAGCTCAAGCTTGGGGATAGTCATACTTTTCAAGGGCGCGACTCTGGATTTAGAGCATAAGAGATGACTTTGCACAATGCCAAGAGCTTCCGAACGCATGTATACACAGGCGCCATATGCTGCTTGGCTCGCATCACAAAACGCGTTCATTTCTAATCTGGCTTGCTGCCGAAGCACGTAACGTGGAAACTTAAAGTTTTTAACCATCGACAACTGCGAAGTCAGCTCAATCCAAGTCGTATGTAGATCCTGGGGCAGGCTTTCGTCCCAATTCAACTTTAGGCTTTCGTTCCATAGCGACTGCATAAATATTTTAGCTTTTGTGATGATGGGAGAGATGAGCCCTAGAGGATCGTAGAACCTAGCTAGTGTAGACAGGACCGAACGCTTCGATATTGGGCCTGCAGCGGTTCCGACGTGAGCGAAGCTAAACAGAAGATTGTCCGTGGTGGGATCGCAAACTAGACCAAGCGCCTTGGTTACTTCAGTCCCGTCATGAAAGGTAAGGAACTTTTCGCGATCCGCCTCCGATACGCCTTCCAAAGCAGCGGGTTCATTGGAACACCATTTACGTATGGGAAAACATCCTTTCGAAAGTAGCTCCTTTACCTGCTGACGAATCTTGATGACAGAATCAATGCTGTCCCCTCCAGATATGAGATCATCGACATAGAAATCTCTTCGAACAACATCAGCTCCAAGCGGAAAGTGCAACTCTTCATCATTTGCCAATTGATGCATAGCACGAATTGCTAAGAAAGCGGCAGGTTTGGTTCCGTAAGTCTCCAACTTGAACACCTGAATCTCCTCCTTCGGGTCATTGCGCCATAGGATGCACTGCACGTGCGTATCGGGATGGGAAACGCGTACACAGCGGTACATTTTGCAGATATCGCCACACAAGGCGACTTTAAAAAAGCGGAAACGAAGCAGAGTTATCAGAATTTTAGGTTGGATGGTGGGTCCAGCCATTAGCGCATCATTCAGTGATACTCCAGACGCTGTTTTGGCAGATCCATCGAACACTACGCGTAATTTGGTGGTTGTACTATCCTGCTTGTGGACGCAATGGTGAGGCAAGAAGTACTGCGGGAGGTCTGACTGCCTCGAAGCTGGCGACATGTGTCCTAAATCACGATACTCCTGGAGAAACTCCATATATTTTGCCTTAAGCTGTGCATTTTTTGCTAGCTTCCTCTCCAAATTGAGAAATCTACGTAGCGCCTGCTGATACGTTTCTCCTAATTCCTCTAGACTGAATTTGGTTGGCAAACGCACGGAGTAAGCTCCGGACTCTAGGCGAATGCAGTTTGTGACGAAATGCTGTTCGCAATGAACATCTTCCTCCGAAATTGATGAGAGCGAATAATCTCCATCGACTTCCCAAAACCGCCTTACAATATCGCACAAATTAGTCTCGCAAGCGGAGATGACAGGGGGATCTTCAACGGCTGCTAGCGCCGCACGGGCTTTCTCAGAGTACTTAATACTTAATACACTATCCAGCCAAGTTTCGTCTTCTGCAATGTTGGCAATTGGTCTGACAGTCGAATCTGTCCAACGCACATTAGATTATTTGGCATTGGCCAATCCTTTGCGTCTAGGCCGAAGTTAGGCTGCATTCCTGTGATTGAGGCAGTGATAATTGCAGAGAGGAAACCGCGATAGCTTTCGTCTTGAGATTGCAGGACGATGTCCACAGCCTTGCTGGATGGTAGAATTGACTCTCCAATACCGGCGATTTGAACGTGAGACGGGTGAGGATCTAACTGCAGATGATTGGCGAGTCTCGATGTTATAAAGTTAACCTGAGAAGCGGAATCTAAAATGGCACGACATGGAATAAGCGATCCAAAACGGCCCCTGACATATACGATTGCAGTAGCTAGCAGCACGTTTTGGCTAGGCAGAGATTTTTGACTCGAGGGGGGAGGGCTAATATATTTGCTTGCTACTAGGGCACTTGCAGGATCATGCTGGGTCGATTCCGTGCTCGGCGACGGCAACTCAGCGTCAGCGCCCGACTGCATGTGGAGCAGTGTGTGATGCTTGGGTTGCCAATTTCTACAGGCCCCTGACCTGCAGCGTTGCAATGAATGGCCTTTGTTGAGGCAGTTTAGACATAAATGGCGCTTCTTCACCTCCTTGTATCGAGAAAAAACAGGGAGATCTTTAAATGCCTGGCATCGGGATATGTAGTGATCGGAGGATTTGCAATACTTGCATGTTGATCGTTAATGGAGGTGATTAGGGTGCTAGGTTTACTTTCTCCCACCTGCTGGCTAGGAATTGTTACCATAGCCGATCCCAAATTTTCCAGCATCCGACATCTTGCTTCCAAGAATGAGGCCATGCTTGACCACCGAGGCAATCCTGACGTCGGCAAGTTCTCTTCCCATTTCTCCTTGGTCTTGTGGTCCAATTTCGTGCCTATGATGAAGATCAGCAACCCATCGGAAATCTCCTGCGGGGTCGCCAAGGTCTGAAGTGCACGCAAGTGCGAATTGATTTTATCGCTGAGCGCGCGCAAGCCGATAGCAGAGCCCTTCTCCACCCCTTGCAGCCCGAAAATAGCCTTGACGTGTGCCTGAAAATGTAACAGTTTATTATCGAATCGCAACATTAGTAAATTCAACGCCTTGTCGTAATTCTCCTCAGAAAGTTCCAAGGAACGAATCGTATCCAGCGCAGCACCATCTAGACATCCACGAAGATATTGGAATTTTTCGATGATTGGTATACGATGGTCTTTGTGCACCATTGTCGAAAACATCGCGGGGAATTCTGGCCAATCCATGTAGCTCCCACCGAATCGCGGAAGCTGCAACTCGGGCATTCGAGAACGGCCTATACTATTATAGGCGAACAACGACGAATTCCCCTCGAGAGTATGCCGAGCCGTTGAATTGGCAACATTTACCGTGCGAGCAGCCATTAAGAATGGAAGTGTTAGGTTTTACATCTAACCAAACTGACTCGTCTTGTGTTTGTATTCCAATGCTTTGAGGTGGTGAAAGTCGTTTGTTCTGCGTAGTTCGTATATCCATTGTCTTATTTCTTTTTATACCCGATACTCAAAATGAGGATTGGGGTATATTAGATTTGTGGTAAAAGTGGATGTGTGTAACGTCCAGAAGGAATCGTTTCCGACCACATAAAGTATATATATTCTTGATCAGCATCAACAGCCGAGTCGATTGAGCCCTGTCTGTCTGTCCGTCTGTCCGTCCGTCCGTCCGTCCGTCCCCTTCAGCGCCTAGTGCTCAAAGACTATAAGAGCTAGAGCAACGATGTTTTGGATCCAGACTTCTGTGATATGTCACTGCTACAAAAATATTTAAAAACTTCGCCCCGCCCACTTCCGCCCCCACAAAGGACGAAAATCTGTGGCATCCACATTTTTAAAGATACGATAAAACCAAAAACGCAGAATCGGTGAGGATGACCATATCGTCTACAGTGCAAAATCTGAACCAGATCGTATAATGATTATAGCCAGAATCAAGAAAACAATTTCATTCTTTCTCGCTCTGTCTCTCTCTAACACACAGGTTTCATGGTCGGTTTTGTCAATTGCAAAATATGAGTTCAAGGATCTCAGAACCTATAAGAGCCAGAGCAACCAAATTTGGTATCCACACTCCTGTGATATCGGACCTTGACCGTTTTGTGTCCAAATTTCGCCACACCCCCTTCCGCCCCCGCAAAGGACGAAAATCTGTTGCATCCACAATATTGCAGATTCGAGAAAACTAAAAATGCAGAATCATAGATAGTGACCATATCTATCAGATTGCTGAATCTGGATCAGATCGGATCATTTTTGTAGCCAAAAGCAAGAAATCAATTTTCAGTGGCTACGCAGCGCCCGACGTCACGCTCAGACTGATTTTCTGTCTCTCTCGCACGCACTCTTTGTCGTGTGGTTCAATATTAGCGGCGTCTGCCGCAGGAGAGCCATACTGACTTAGTATCGGGTATAACTGTAGAGTTGCGGTGTCCGCAGCAACTCACAACGTTCCACCTCGTTTTATTTTGATAGTAACACAATTCTTGACGTATTTTAATCCATTTATTAAAGTCACTAGTTTTTTTATCATTTAAAATAGGCAAAAACGTTATATTCATTAAATCGTTTTTCTGGGCATTATTTACCAATTTTTGATATGCATTCGGATGAATTAAAATAACTTTGGTTAATTGATGCTTATTTTTAAGCATTGTTCAATATTTTTCCAAAAATCCCCGAAAGCAATGAACTTATTAAAACAGGTAAAAATCCTCCTTTTTGGATGAGAACTTTTCTCTTAGACTTTATTGACCGTTTTGGACATGAAATAAGACGTAATGCATTTTTATACTTTTTTAGAGCATATAGTTGCTTTTTTGATATCTTATGATTCCCTCGTAGAGTATTCAACACTATCTCCACTAATGCTTTTACTAACTCAATGTCACAATTACTTATAATTGCATTTCGAAGTTTATTATTTGCCCTTTTGAGCACATACAATAAATGTTTGTTCGCTTTCAGTCGATTTAGATTCTTTTTGTAAACCATTTTCATCTGAAAAGCAAACCGTATACTCAGAATTAAAAATATGTGTACGAAATCTAAGGAGATCATTTATTCCCTGAGTAAGATCAATAAGTAAATAACCATGTGGTTCATCTGTCACCTCCTTATATATTCTGAAGAGCTCCTGAGAATTTTCAGGATAAATTTGTCTTGCTAAGCATTGAAATTGTAGCTTATCTCTAGGATTTTTGAACGCAACGATGTATTTTGTGTTTAGTGAAATATCTCGAGTATGTGATGATTTATGAAATATATTTTGTGTAACCACTATTACGGATAAATTCCTGTGGTGTGATCCTTTTGTAAATAGCTCACAGACATTTTTATTAAATGCACCCATCATTAAGTCATCTAGTATTAAAAGAATAGGCTCATGATTTTCATTTTCAATTGTTTCGGGAACTCCTTTATAGTATTCGATTGTGTTAAAATTTGGCTTCATGCTCCTCTCCATAACACCAAATTATTCGATTAATTGAAATGCTCAGCAAATCATTCCTTTTGTTTATTAAATTTTCTAAAAACGTTGTCTTACCAGATCCTGAAGGTCCGCAAATAAGCATTGTAAAAGGATGTATAAATTGCTTAAACATTTTTGGGTTATGTTTTATTTATTAATATTTTATAAATGTTTTCTAACATCTAAGATATTCTAATTACGCGTCTCCTGATCGCGCTTTTTGGGGCAGTTTTTTTCTAAGTGAGTATCAGATCCGCAATAATTACAATAAACAACTTGTGTGTATCCGCTTTTGTGAGGATCCTTTTGAAACAAACGCTTAAATGAATCCATTTTAAACAACTAGTTACTACAAGTGCTGAATATAAACTGAAAATCTAAACATATGAGTCACTATTACAGTAGATAGCGTAGTTAGAATTTTCCAAGATAACAAATAGCTTAAATAAATTATTTAGAGCACATCTCAGAGGAATTTTTTTGTGGATTCTACAGTTTGTAAAAAAATTTGGATAAAATGTGAGACTTTTTCCTATATCGATATCAATAATATTATTTGTTAAATACTTAGATAAAAACTTTTTTTTAATTTCACCACGTACAATAACGGTGCTAAATCTATTTAGTGGTGAAAGTATTTCACCTAAACTTAAATATGATATTTCACCATCTGACCATTCCAATCCATTTATGGTTTGACGATTAATATTTTGTTGTTTAATCATTTCATTATCCAATTCATTCAGATGATATGGTGGTTTGAAATGAAAGAAGTTTGGTGTTACTGTTCCGGTTTGCATAAACGCCAATTCCTTAATAAAAAGTTGTTTATTATTTCCAAAGAGATATTGAAAATCAACTATAACGCTTGAATTCCTGTCGATTGTGTTCATGTTGGGTTGAGATTTTGTAATAAACTGAATGAGTCGTTGATTCCTATCTCCTTTATATACAGCCCAATTTAGTAAGAGTTCTTAGTTTAACAAAAGCATTCAACCCAAATGGACACGCTTCAATCAAAAAGAATTAGGTCCACTAGAAAGAAGCAGGATCACGAAGTCATTTTCGGTCTCGAATATTATGTAGTACATAATTTAAAACTTAAATGCGGTTTTTCAACTACAAGAAAATTCACTCCAATGATATGGATGCAGCAAAGCAAAAACAATTTCGTCGGTTTAGATAAAGATGAATGGATGCAATTGGTTACATACAAGGAGTATATCCAATTGAAACTTGATCAGTATGATTTTTTGATGCCTGATACAATTATAGACCATCCATTATTGCCCACAATTAAGTGTAATTTTAGATTTCGAAAATCAGATAAGCAGTATGTGTTTATAATAAATCAGTTTGGAAATAAAATTGAATTTGATAGTGAGTCCTGGAGATTGTTTTTAAGATTAGGCATTTTTTTTACCACATTTTTATGTTGGAATACGATACTTAAGCAACAAATTATATACCTCTACTATAATAATATTATTTCTAAGTGTGCAGCCTTACAAAAATTTGATGTTCAACTAGCTGATTTAGACGGTACTTATGATAGAAATGTGCAAATAGATTTAACCCGTTTATGCTTTGAAATTTCAAAAAAAAATGTGTAATCAAATAAAACGCGATGTTCTTGAGTATAAGCAAACACTTTTAAATAAGCAATCATCCCAACATAACAATAGAAAATAAAAATTATATTAAAAATGAGTAAGCAACAAGTTGTTAATGAAATACATAAGCCTGCTAGAAGAAATTTCATTCGTCGTAAATTCGTACAAAAGGGAATTAATGAAGGGAATTAATGAGAACATTAAAAAATCGTATGTGGAAAATCTTTAGTATGCAGGGTAATCATACGTGGATTTATACCTTGCATGACTTACTAAAAGATTATAATAATTCATATCACCGTACTATAAAAATGAGGCCTATAGATGTAAACAAACAAAATGAAGAGTTTATTTTGAAAACAGCTTATAATATTTGTAAGGTATTTCCTAAACACAAGTTTTCCATTGGTGATCCTGTTAGAATAAGTAAATATAAAGGTATTTTTACAAAGGGCTATGATCCAAACTGGACAACCGAAGTTTTTAAAATTTTAAAAGTAAAGTCTACTAATCCTGTAACATATGAACTGGAGGACTATAAGGGGGAAATGATCAAAGGCTCATTTTATGATCAAGAACTCCAAAAAGTTAAAGATGAAAATGCTTTCTTAGTGGAAAAAATACTCAGAAGGAAAAAAGAACAAGTTTTTGTTAAATGGTTAGGTTTCGATGAAACACACAATTCATGGATAGATAAAAAGAGTATATTAAAATAATTAAGCACGCAAAATATTTATCAGATTTAATTTATTTTTGTGTATTTTTTACATTGAAATATAGTTTTAATTATACACAAATTAAAAAATAATAATAATATAATGTTAAATTTACTTATACCATATTTTGTGTATTATTACTAGCACCTAAAATATTTTTAATTTCATAGTGATTATGAGCTAATGTTGAAATACTATCAGGTAATATAAATCTATTGTCATCCTTATAATTTAGACTTATCTTATTTACAATTTCAGTATAAATTTTATGACCTCTACTTCTAATAACTCTCTGTTGTCCATAATAAGTTTTTTTATGTTTAATGCATTCAATATAATGAGTATGAGTTAATCGTTTCACTACTGACTTTTTTACGCCTTTAACCTTTTTTACGTTATAGTCAGTGTTATCATCTTTAGCAATTATATATGAGTATGCTTTCGCTTTTAATCCTGCAAACGACGTCATTATTTTTCCTGCATTTTCGTCTTTCATTAATCCAAGCTCTTTGTTATCAGCGAGATTGATACCGAATCTGTTTGAGGCTAGGTAATTGGTTGTATCAAAGCGATTAGGATTGAATTTAATTAAATCATAAAAATCTTCTTCTGATGATATAATAAATGAATCTGTATCCATATAGAGTATTTTTGATGATGGACATTTTACAGAATGAAAATTATAGAAATAGTCATACATTAACCATTTTGAAAGTTCTAGTACACTAACTCCAATGAATATGGGCTTATCATAAAAAATTCGGGACTTAGTTGATTCAATGGCAGCCAAATTATCTCCAAAGATTTCAACACTGTGGAAATTATGTCTTGTTTTGCGTTGTCTAAACCCTGCTGAGTTTTGTCTTGAATCATAATGCTTAACTAATGCAACCTCACGACGTTTTTCTACATTCTCCATTGTTTTACCGTAAACGGCATTAACCATTAATTTGTAAAAGTTTATCTCAAAGTCATTGCTAGCTAATTTTCTAAGAGATGTGTTGAGGTCAATATAAGGTTTCAGCCAACAGGACTGATTAAATGATAAAACTCTAGATATTTTTTCTAAAATCATACCTTGCTCTATACATAACTGTAGCTGCTTCAAATGGATTATATAGTTCTTTTTATCACTTAAGTCAGCTATTAGTTTTGTCTGCTTTCCTCCTGGTGGAATCTTATTTTCGGGGCAAAAAGGTAAACTATTATGCTTATTATGAATATCATCAGGATATCGCATATCTACTTCTAAAATATATCCAACATCACTAGATGCCGATATGCTAAGAACGTTGAAAGATGAAATTTCATCGTTACTTAGAAATTTAAAATTAGAAAATGGAAGGGGTTGACTCATAGCCCATCCATATAAGTTGTTGGCGTCAATATATGAAAGGAAATTTATGGGTTCGGTAGGCTTAAATTTATTATTTAAATATTTGTTATTTGCTGTTGCATTCCGTTGAGTACATTGGGTCAACCCTCCACGAACAGCAGTTTTTAAAAAATTATAAATGTCAGGATCACTAACAAGTTATAATTCTACCCTTGTGTATTTTAACATTGCATCCCATGAAACTGAAGGAGCAGTAACATAATTAATGGGGTCTAACCTGTACACTCGGGAACAAAGAATCCTAAAATTCTCAAATACATCAGCAAGAATTAAAACATCGCTTTCCAAATATAATTTTAAATAATCTCTAATAGATTTGCAATTAAATGCGCTCCAAACCTTCTGAGCAAAGTTGTAGTCTTCAACACTACATTCCTCATCATTCAGTGAATTATAAAAATAATCTCGCGAAGGAAGCAGGGATTCATCAAATTTTTCAAAACTATCCAAATAATCATAGGGAAATACTCCCTTTCATCGTAGCATATCAAATTTTTCACCTTGATATTTAGTTTTCAAAATTTTAAAATTCGCTATGTTCATATAACTAGCGAGTTTTTCTAAGCTTGAATTTAAAAATCTATTTGAATCTATATATCTAATTTTATATTGATGAAGATAAGATTCATCGAGCTTACAATTTTGAGTTAACGCAATATATAACTCTTTATTGCAAGGAATGGGTCTTAGTTCATCTTTTATTGACGTAACAAATAAATGTATATCATAACGAGACAAGTTATGAAAAACTACCGGGAAAAAGGGATCGCTTAATCTAAATGTCTGTTTACACAGCTTATGAATAGGACCTACATATTGTCCTGTAAACTGATCAAAGAATTTTTCTCGATCATCATCAGAAATTTGTTTCTCGCAGGCATAGCAATCACCGTGTTCCTGATAATCCTCATCCCAAATGTTAAACTGATAGATTGGTTTTTTATAGGACTTCCAGTACTTCTCATAAAGTCCATCGGTTTTCATCCTAAGTGCTTGACAAAATTTTTGGATACAATCCGGTCCTGAAATAACGAAATCATAATGTTTATGAGTTTATTGACTTTGCTGGAATGTTAAAATATTTACCTTCGTATGTCCACATCTCATTTAGATGTTCATTGTATTTATGTACAATATAAAATGATGCTGCACATGCTGTATGCCTCTGTGCCATAGTAGTTGATGATTTTGATGGATCATTAAGATTTATATGGTAATTTTCCAAAACTGCTTCGATGTCAGCATAAATTACTACTGGTGGAGATAGTTTTTTAGAAAAACTTTTGAATACAGTTTTGGTATTAGGTTCAGGATACTATAAAATTGCAAGCAGTTCTCGCAATAATATGCAGTATTATGGGATTTACTATGTTGTGAATAACATAATTTTCTCATGCACGTTATATATGCATAATGCATCATTTGCATATTATCACTATTAATTCCAAGCAAGTTTATGTGGTGAGTCCGAATTTTCTTAGTCCTCACTGTGGGTCCCACAACGTTTTTTCCATTCTCATCGACTTCATAAACATTGATGCTAAAATCCTCATTTGCTGATTCGAATCGCTTGATTCCTTTGCTTGTTATTGGAAACTCAATTCCGGAAAAATTTAATCTTACTCCTTCATAATAAATGATGTCTTGCCGTATGTTTCCGCACCGATAGGATGATGGTATTGTTAACTTATCTCGGTAAATTTTTTTTAATGCTGCTGTTTGATATATAGTTTTAAGGTGTTTTTCATAGGCCAATGATGCTAAAACACACCACTTGAAACAAAAATCATCGTCATTTTTAACATTTATGAGTGCATTTCGTGACTTAATTTTTTTGGGAGCTTGGATAAACCTGTTTGCAGCGATATGCTCTAGTTTTATCATGGTAAGTTCAAAATATTTAAAACACTTTATTGCCCAACCTGAATCCTTCTCCTGGAATTCACTGCTGAGAGTTATCAAATTTTCTATGGTATCATTTAGATGATCATCAATCAGCTCGTTTTCATATATTGGTTTGTATGGAGTAATGAAATGCTTCATTGTTTCTGTTAAGCTTTCATCATCAGTGTTTTTAACGTATAATCCATATACTTTTAAATTGTATTTTATGGATCTGTACTCACTCATGCAGTGACGCAATAAATTGATAATATCATTTTTGCAATCATGAAAAAACTCTTTTAAATCAATCTGTTCACTTTTATTTGAGTGAACACGATATGATTTTAAAGGAAATCGCGACTCCGTTGAAATTAAAATAACGTTTTCATTTTCCTCTAGTTGAGCTGCTCTTGCATTCTTATGTTTGTCCGACATCATATGGCGTCTTTCCCTAGACGAAGGGTAACTTTCACCGCAAATTGAACAGTCAATAATCCTTAGTTCCATCGGAGTATCCAATCGAGGCCGTTTTGAAGCTCCTGACGTTGAAGGACCTTGAAGATCACTTGAATTAGATCCTTTGCTCATAAGAATCTCAAAAGCATTCCTAGGTCCCAAGCATGCTTCATAATGACTATCAAACTCTATTAAGTCGATGGACTTAGAGCAAAGATCACACACCACATTATTACGATAATCAGAGCATCTCTCATAATGAGATTGAAACTCTGAAAAGTCAACGGAATTATCACACATGTTGCACTTAACTTTTGATGCCATTTTAAGTTTTTTTTTTTTTTTTTTTTTTTTTATCGAACTAACCACTTTCACTATTGAAATAGGACTAAGGGTTTCCTTTTTAAATGGTATCTTTTTAGGCCCCCAAACACCTTCTTAATCTTTTATATCCAAAACAAACAGTACCTGCTCACAAACCTGTTTCAAACGATTCCTACTGGGTCAATCTAATAATATGAGGGAAAGGTTACAACCTCTATTCTACCTGAAATCCACTTATTCTTTTTATGTAATCCTCACTTGAGGATGGTAAGAGAACACAAACTAATGGAAATATATACAGGAGCACACAAAGAATAAAATTATAATAGGAAGACATAAAAATTAATTAAGCTACTTATATTAAATATACGGCCGTCCCTTATCCTTTACTACTTGGTGGCGCCACCTATCGGTGATAATGTGAACTAACTTCGATCTCAATCCTGTTTCTCAACCATGTAAAATCCTCTCAAATCGATCCTTCGCTCATTTATATTCTCTCTCCTCCCTCTTACTGTCAATGAACCTGTTTTTACGATTGGTCCCGTGTTGCGATTCAAACAACCCTCAAACAGGTAGGTCATCCCTTTGCAATGAATCTAATGTGATAGTTTAGAGGTATTTTTTAAGTGTTTCCTGAAAAACGGATTCGATGCCCTTGAACCTTTCTTTCTACTTTCTCTATAATTTATATTCCTCCTTTGTGTACCTAACACTGTCCCATAGCAAAATGCCTATATAATAACTACTATATAATAACAGTTTTCTGTTGGTGGGATCAAGGGGCACAGCTGCAAAGCATTGCTACGCACAACCATTCCTTCTTATTCCGCCGACACTCATTATTGTTGAATGGGATCCAATCCTTGGACACCTTGGGATCCGATACCATGTGTGGCAAGATACCTTCCTCCTACATCCGACACCTCTCATGCTTAAAACGATGGCACTCGAAGAAGTAGTGAAGTTTTCGTGAGAGATGAAGTATAAACGGAGCAGAAAGATAGTGACTTTTAAAGGTCCTATTGCTACCAATGCGAACTTCGACATCCACTTGTCTACTGCCCCAAGAATGTGGTATGGCTATAAATATATATAACATATATAAATATTGAAGTGTAATACAGTTTAGCTAAGGCTATAGCGGATGCGCTTTAGTTCGGGCCTTTTAAACACCGAATAAACTCATTAGATCTCCATGGATGCACCCGTAATCACCTGAAAGCAATGATATATAGCATGATTAAGGAAGACTTCACCAAATTTGTTTAAAAAGGACATGTCCATTTGGCGTGTGATTAGTAGCACCGAAATGTTTGACGCACTTGTATCTGGCCGGTGACATTTTCTGGCCGCAGCTGTTGTGCTCTGCTCCGTTCTGGGGTGCGAGGGTTGGAGGTCGCTCTCCAGATTCACCCACCTCCAGTGCGAGTCGTATGGCGAGTCCTTTGTGACTTTCTCGAAATGCAAACTCAATCTCCTCGGCAGGGGACGCGCGGGAGTCAATATACACTGCCAAATGCACAAGACGCCCGTTACAAACGCGTGGGTGAGTCTAGAATCCTGATTGTGGCCGAGAGCCTTGGGGTTATTTGGGGTTTGCCTATGACAGATGAATTGGAGCATGTATCGTCGCTACAATGGCTGGCGTCCATTTCTGTACAACGTCAGCAAGGATTTCTGCCAGCTCATGGCAAATGTGAACGATGTTTCTTTTGAAGGACTTGTCATCAATGCTATAATGACTGGATCAAACCTAAACCACACCTGTCCATACAATGTGGGTGTTAGCATATCATCAACAAAGTGAAACAGTTTTAATTGGATCCATTTATTGCCATCATTTAGCATGATATCATACTGGATAATTTGGAATTCACAGACGGTTTGCTGAGAACTTTACCACTCCCCAAAGGCGACTATAAGATCCAACTACGATTTGCCACTGAAAAAACATGGAGAGTGCAAGTGTCAGTGTTTTTCGCAAGAGATGAACAATAATTGGATCGGATAGCTATGGACAGGTACTACAGGACCGGACCCTAGGGCCCACAGTAGCTGGCTATGTATATATTTATTCTATTCCAGGCACAAACATCTAGTACATATGCACATATCATATGTCCAAATTTATATAAAATACAGAACCTATCGTTTAGACTTGTGAAGTTTAATGGAAAATTAATAGATATTTACATTTTAGCTAAGCTTTTGCTGACACTACGCATAGTCATTAGGCAGTCGTAATCACCTCAATATTTGTTATTCGCATTGGTTTCGAAGTCACTAAACTATAGCTTCATTACCCCTAATGTGTAATCGGTTTTTGGTTGAATGGAAATGGTCTCGGTACAGCGTCAACTAGAATCTGTCTTTGGAAGGACTTGCCATCAATGCTATAATGACTAGATCCAACTTGAATTATACCTGTCTCTACGATATGAGTTAGCATAAGTATCATCCATAGCACGACATCTTACTAGATAATTTGGAGTTCGGCGAGGAGTTTGCTCGTATGATATTGCATACTCTTGTGCTGTAGAAAAATACATGAAGGTGGCTTTGATTTTATTTTGAGCACACATTTGGGCCGCTATATCTTCGGCGTAGTACCTGCTGTTCAATCAAAATCTCGATTTTATTGAGAATTTTTTGGATGAGGGGGATGTTTTTCTGATGTCAATCAGTTGGCAGGACTATCCCAATGAAAAAGACGTAAAGCTGTCTAGGCTAGACATTAATTCCCCTTCTTGGACGTTGAACGAATTCCCCTTGAGATTCGGTATTCGGGGGCAAACAGGGCTAGATCGGCATACATTTCTGTAATCCCCTTTTTCCTGAACCTTGTGGAAGGTTCCTCTCTCCTTCTACAGAAAAAAAAGGACCAAAGTTCAGATTATTTTCCACAATTTGCTCATATATTTATCAATTTCACTTTACGTTCAATACATTACAAAATTCACAATTTTAAAATGTTCTCCTTGTGCATGTTATCAAAGACTATACAATACCAAGATGTAGCATAAGGAACAAATGCTTTTTCAATTTTCGTTTGACGCTTCATTGTACGGGCGCGCGGGGCTAGTACTTCAATTCTCTTTTACGCTACCTTCGCCTCCGAAATGCTACTCGGCTTCGTCAATGCCTCGGTCAGCGTCGAGTCGGTGTCTCGAGAGAAAGAATACAAAAACAAAACAAAAACAGCGTGGTCGCTGATGTCTTTGGCGCGGCACAGTGGGGACTCAGCCGAAATAGTCAAAAAATTGTATGAGTGCTTTAGATAAATTTAATGTACGCATCTAATAGAGAATTTTCCAATCGAATTTTCAAGATAGTTTTAGTTTAGGAGATATAAGCTCTCAAAGTTTAAAATTTTTTCAGTGTGCAAATATTTATTGAACTCATATTCACTAACTAATTTAGCAAGCTGAGACGGCCAAAGGTCCCACTGTGCCGCTCCAAAGAAATCGGCGTTCCGCGACCACCGCTTCGACGGTGCTGAGGCTCGAGAGTCCAGAATTATTTCGTTGCTGGTGAAGGCATTGTCGAACAGACGAAACCTATGGGCAGCGGCGTCGCGGTAGAGACGAAGTACAGGCGAAAAGGGAATTGAAACCCCGCGCGCTCCCTCGTGCCTTTTGGGTCCTAATGTTAGGATCCGCCATAGAACAGCTTTTTGGTCGCTCAAGCAACATCTTGGTATTGTATAGTCTTTGATGTTATTTAGTTGTAATAGTTTTTGTTTTGTTTTATATATACTCGTATGTATTCTCTTGCTGTCGAGTTTGCCGAGTTAAATGTTCAATGAGATTGTTGTGTGCATGGCAATGTTGAATACAGTTTAGTGAACAATAAATAAAAACACGCACATAACGCTTTAGGCAATACGCATTTTGAGCATATCAAAATCTCCTGAAAGAGTTTCCGCAGTAAAACAGACAGTGTGTTATACATATCTAGAGTTTAAATCGTAAATGCTTTGCTGGCCGGCTGGCTTACAATCTAGAATCTGGATCTCGACTTCATAGCTTAAGTAGTTGTGTGTTGCGTGTGTGGTGTGTGGTATGGGGTATGCGACAAATTTTTAAATGGCACGTTTCCAACTTGAAGAATAAGTTGAAGATAAGGATAAAATACAGAAGACACTTTAAGATACAAATTGATACCGAATGTTTTGATTGTTTTTGTGGACTACACAATACATAGATTAGTATAAAAGTTACGTTCCTAGGGACATAAATAGTACGAAATTTAGCTTAGACGTAGATGCAGATGCTAATGCATATGTACTATATGAATACAATATGTAGACTTAGAGAATAAAGCGGATCTGCATGCGTATGAAATGAAGGTGCTGCAGTGTGATAAATATGAAATGTCGTGTGGTAGCCAGGAGAGGCAGCCAGTTCAGTCAATCCTGCACACAATGAACGCACTTCTGCACTGGCTGTATGTTTTTACACAGTTTTCTTGTTGCTTAATCGTTAACTAACTATACTATGATGCTATTTATAGTTATGGATGTGTGTATCTAGGCTTAAATATGTATATGGCGGCGTCGTTCGTATTTACAGTTCTCGTAATTCGATCGTTCATTCATTTGCAGGTGCCGCTTCACTGTTAACACTCGAACTCGTTGGCCGTGATGGCGCTCAGATCCTTCATGAGACCCTCCAGATTGGCCATCTTCTGGTTGAGCTCCTCTGTGGATGTGCTCGGTGCCAGTCTCTGGATCTCGACGGTCGAGTGTGCCACCGACCCGCCGCCCTGCAAGCGATTTGGCGTGGCGGCCGGGAACGATGGCTTCTTGTAGGGCGACTGGTTCTGTGGACGTATTGTTATGGCAGGAGCTGAAAGAAACAAGGTCGTTCGAGCGTCAGTGGCGCCACAAGATCGCCTTTACGGACCAGATACTCACTGTGCTTGTTAATGGGCGTGGCTCCCCCAGTGGGCGGTGGCCCTGGAACGCTGAAACTCTTGAGCGGATGCCCGCGCTTGGCACTCTCGATGGTGGACACACAGCCATTGCCAGCGGCTCCATTGCCGGCATTGCTGCAACAGTTCAACAGGGAGGAGAGAGCAAAGACAAACAATTAGATCTAGTTAAGGTTTTGTTTTGTTTGTGCTTTATATTGCTAACAAATTCATATGATTCGAACGAATTATGGCCCTAGTTGTGGGCCAGGGCCCTCCTGGCGATTACTCGACTGACGCTGTTGCCCTGGAAGTAAAGCTTGCGCGCGTTCTGAATCTGCCTGGCTTTCACGGCCAGACGGGTGTACGGCAGACGGTCGCTGGCGGACATAATGCTCCACGTGTAGCTGGCCAGTTCGGTAACGGTGGCCGAGTCGCGCATGCTGAACACCCCTCTGGCCTGGTGGTTGATCAGAATCTCGTCCAGGCGGAACTTGTTCATGAAGTTAACAAACGGCACCGGCGACGACATCAGCATCAGCTGGTGGTCCACGCGACGCTCCAATGTCTGCCGATTGAGCTTGATCATCTTCATCGACGGCTCTCGCCCCAAATTGACCGTCACACGGGAATCAATACGTCCCCATCGCGATCTCGTGCCCATGCCTCTGCTTCAACTATAACTATATATCCCCAAGCTCGCAAGACCGGAGACACAACAACTGTTTCGAATTTAGATGAGAATTTTGTGGTGCTTCTGAATTGCTCTGAACTAAATTGAATCGAGTGCTTGACTAGATTTTGGGTGTGTGTGTGTGTGTGGGATGGTGGGCGGTGGGGGGGGGGGGGGGGTTAACTAACCAGAAGCTGGCATCGTAGCCCCCGTAGCGGTGCTCGGGCGTTTGGGCCAGCTAGCCCGGATACTGCGGGCGCTCCATCGTAGAGTTCATCGAAGTGGCTGCTGGCGGGGAATGGCGTTTGATGATCCGGACAAAGAACCCAATGGTCTGCTACTCACTCATGTAGCCGGGCACGTAGGAGCGCTTGTCCAGCGAGTTGGTCACATGCCCAGGCACTCCGCCAGGCGTCTCCACCTCGTACTTGCTGTGGACCACCGAGCGGGGCAGGGTCAGGGCCCCACTACTGGAGGCCCCATCGCTGCAAACGGGCGTGACCGTGTGCAGACCCTTGTCAATGTTCTTCAGCTCCATCTGTTCGTGATGGATCCATAGATCTGGGGGCTTCGGCACTCCCACGTTGTTCTTTTGATAGCTGCAAATCGAAAAACAGGTCAGAAAGTGGGACAGGGTCCGTAGCTCTTAGGACTTTACCTCTTTTTCGTATGCTCCGGTGACGATTGGGGCTTGCTGCGGCAGAGAAATAGAATGGCAAAGAGGACAACCAGCAGCACCACGACCGTGGCTCCGATGATGTACAGCAGCTGCTCGTTGTCGATGCCCTTGGCAATGGTGTCCGCCTCCTGCATGATCACCGCAGCCGTGGTCGTGTAGGACACCAGAGCGGAGAAGGGGGCATTGTTGTTGCCCTGCTGCTTGGTGGTGCGCGCCTGCACCTTGAAGTAGTAGGTGGTGTAGGGCTTCAGGTTGGACAGCATCAGCATGGTCTCCTCGCCGGTGAAGGCCTCAATGGACCAGTCGCGCTTCGTGGTGTCCGTCGTGTAGTAGATGTTGTAGCCGGTGATCTGGCCCACCGTGTGCTTCGGCGGCATCCACTGGATGATCACCGTGGGGGATTCTCCTCGTCCAGGCGCACAGTTACCTCCCGCGGCGGCGTCACTGGCACATTCTGGTAGGTGCTGTTCAGCACCGACATGGACCAGGCGGACTCGCGGCGCCCCTTCACCACCTTTACGGCGAACTCGTACTGTGTCCTCGGCCGCAGGTCTTTGATCATGCAGTTGAGATCGGTGGTGTTGTGGTAGCGATAGCAACTGAATCCTGTGATGCCGTAGCTGACCGTGTAGTGGCGGTTGTCGGTCACGTGCTGGTTCTTGCTCAGCATCGTGTCGATCCAGTAGACAACGATCGAGGAGCTCGACATGGTGATGGCCCTCAGGCCCACGGGCACCTCCAGCGGCACCGGCACGTCGATGGGCTCCTCGTCGCGGGTCTTGATGTTGTCGTAGATCGGCGGGCCATCGCCCATCACATTGCGCGCCCTCAGCGAGACCACATACTCCGTGTTCGACTCGAGGTTTTTGAGCACGTGGTAGCGCTCGGTCTCCTTCAGCTCGATGGTGTTCTCGTCGGGTATGCCTCGGCCCCAGCCCAGCACGTAGTTGCGTATCTTGATCTCCGGCTGCTGCGGCGGACCCCAGTGCAGGCCGATGTTCTCCGCTCCCGGATGTATATTGATCCAAATCGGTTTGCCCGGCACCTGCGTCTCGTCCAGATCGTTCTCCAGCGTATTGACGCGATACCACTCCGTGAACGGCCCGGATCCATTCACCGTCATGGCCGCAATCTTCACCTGGTACTCGGCAATGCGGTCCAGTCCGCTCAGCTCGAAGTAGCGTATGTTGGCCGGCGTGCTCTTCACCTGCGGCGCGTCCTTGAACTTGCGATACCGGATCTTGTAGCCTGTTATCTGGCCATTGCGATCCTCCTCGGCGGGTGGCTCCCAGTGAACTGTAATAGACTGCCCAAAGAGACGAAAGGGTATACTCACGCTGGAACTGGTCACCTCCAGGGGGACATTGTTGGGCGGCTCCGACGGCGTTGAGGAGAACGTCTTCACCTTGATCTCGGCCGAGGGACCGCCCATGCCGTTCCGATTGAAGGGCACCACACTGATCACGTAGTCCGTGTAGGCACGCAGCTCGGTGAGCAGTGCCTCCATGGCGGTGCTATCGTGGTACAAATCAGCTCCGCTTTCGTTCTGAAACGGGTTCAAAGGTTCGATTAGCCTGTGGTCTGGGGCGACTATGGCATCGGGTGCGTGTTCCACCTCCGAGTAGTAGACGCGAGACTTGAGGATCTCTCCGTTGGTCACTGCCGGCTCCTCCCCGCGCACGTAGATCTCGCTGTGACTGCGCGCATGGCCCTCAAAGGCCCGCGGCGGTCCGGCTATGTTCACCTCCGGCTGGGTGCTGACCTCCAGCGGGGCAGAGGACTCGCCGCTGCCGAAGTTCGTGCTGGCCACCACACGGAACTGGTACGTCCTGCCCGGCAGCAGCGATTGGATGTTCACCTGCAGGTCGTCGTGCGAGTTGGTCACCATTTTCTGCTCCCTAAACAGAAACAGAAACGGAAAAGAGTTTTAATTCTGCCAAAGGATGCCAGCCGTCTGTCAAAAGCAGGAAGCAATCAGATACCCACCTCTCGCTGTTGTTCATCTTGTAGTAGACCGTGTAGTAGACCACTTCACCGGCATTCTGCAGGGGCTCCGCCCAGCTGAGGGTGACGAACCGCGGCTTGACTATCTGAGCCGCCAGGTCGCGGGGCTGGCTGGGCAGACGGGCCAGGAGTCCGCTGCCCAGACTTTTCAGTGGCACTCCACTCCCGGCGGCGGCATTGGCGCTCGCTTCCTGCTCGCTTGAATCTGAGGGGACGCAAAATTGAAGGATGGGGGCAATGGCAATTGCAGCTTCTGTTGTTGCTGTGGCTGGGATTTCTTGTGCTTGTTGCTCTGCCAGGAGGGCAGTATTTTCTGGGGATCATCGCCGTGCTTGTAGGCAGCGATCAGTGCCTCCTTCGTCTCGTCATCGTCGTACTCGTCGTCATCGTCGTCGTCTTGGTCGTTGTCATTGTTGCTGTTGCCCCTGTCCCCAGCACTGCTCTCCCGCCGCAGGGCGCTGGCCTCGTTCCGCCCAAAGTTGCGATCGTTGAGCGGCTGCTCGGGCCGTGAGGCCTTCCCCGAGTGCTGCAGGCTGTCCAGCAGGGTCTTGGAGTACAGGAGCCGCGTGGTCGTCCCACTGTCCTGGGCGTCGTCGTCCCCGTCCTCGTCCTCGTCCAAGTCCTCGGTCGAGCACAGGCTGGCCCCCGATTTGGTGCGCAGCGGCTGCTGCTCTCCCGAGCTGTACGGTCGTCGTCGTTTCACTGGACTGCCGGAGGTCTGCAGGGACTTGGTGGACTGGCCTTGGGGTTTGCGTTGTTTGATTTTCACTTTTGGGACGGGATTCGGGAATGGATGTCGCGTCGAGGAAATGATAAGCCAAGGAAAAGTGTCGAAGGAAACGGAAACAAAGAAGAACAAATAAAACAAAACAAAAGTTAATAAATTATATTGACAAAATTCATTTTATATCACATTTCTTTATTATTAATTGCTACCGACGATTCTCCTTTGCGATCCGATGGGGAGAGCGCACCAGTAACGCCTAGTATCAACATCATCGATAATAATCGATTGTTTTTGGTTTGGAAAATATCGGTTCCGTGAAGGCTTTTAGGCTTTCTTTCCGACCAAAAATCTGTGGCCTTAATTACAAAACAATTCGGAAGGGCCCTAGAATATTGCACTCGTCCTCAAAGCCTTTTAGTTTAAAGATATGATCCCTGATGCTCCACGGAGTCCGAGAGACATGAGCAGAAGCCTCCTTAAAGGTGGCACATATTTTTCATTTATTTATTTTAATATTCTTTTGTGGATTCTTGAGAAATCACACGAAATGTATCTCAAAAAATCAAAAATTTACAGGATTAAAACGAGGGGGAACGTTGTGAGTTGCTGCGAACACCGCAACTCTACATTTATACCCGATACTTAGTCAGTATGGATCTCCTCCGGCAGACGCCGCGAATATTAAACGACACGACAAAGAGTGCGTGCGAGAGAGACAGAAAATCAGTCTGAGCGTGACGTCGGACGCTGCGCAGCCACTGCAAATTGATTTGTTCCTTTTGGCTATAAAAATGTGTCTGATCTGATCCAGATTCAGCAATCTGATAGATATGGTTATACTCTATGATTGTGCGTTTTTAGTTTTCTCGTATCTGCAATATTGTGGATGCAACAGATTTTCGTCCTTTGTGGGGGCGGAAGGGGGTGGGGCGAAATTTTGAGCTATACGTTTTATAGTGAGATCTAACAAGAGTGCGGATACCAAATTTGGTTACACTAGCGTTAATAGTCTCTGAGATTTGTGGATGCCCCAGATTTTCGTCCTTTGCGGGGGCGGAAGGGGGTGTGTCGAAATTTGGACACAAAACGGTCAAGGTCCGATATCACAGGAGTGTGGATACCAAATTTGGTTGCTCTGTGTCTTATAGGTTCTGAGATCCTTGAACTCATATTTTGCAATTGGCAAAAAAGACCATGAAACCTGTAGGTTAGAGAGAGACAGAGCGAGAAAGAATGAAATTGTTTTCTTGATTCTGGCTATAATAATTACACGATCTAATTCAGATTTTGAACTCTGGAAGATATAGTCATCCTCTACGATTCTGCGTTTTTGGTTTTATCGTATCTTTGAATTTGTGGATGGCACAGATTTTCGTCCTTTGTGGGGGCGGAAGTGGGCGGGGCAAAGTTTTGAAATATACTTGTAGCAGTGACATATCACAGAAGTTCGGATATAAAACGTCGTTGCTCTAGCTCTCATAGTCTTTGAGCACTAGGCGCTGATAGGGACGGACAGACGGACAGACAGACATGACTCAATCGACTCGGCTATTGATGCTGATCAAGAATATATGTAAAGGACAGTGTATCAAGCAGTTAGCACTATCCCATCTAAATTAACATTTGAACTTAAGATACCATCGATAAGACCTAACCGATATAACCAGACTTAACCGATGTTTAAAAGACCTAACCGATAAGGGGTTATCGATACGGGAGTCGGTTGTTGGAAGTAGAAGCAGAAAGTTGAACAAAAAGTCGGAAGAACAGACTTATTAATTGCACATCTTCAATCATACACTTTGTACTCTTTTTCGAAAAACACTATTAATAAACGATACATTATTATTAATCTTACATTTGGGGGCTCGTCCGCGTCGAATACAGAGCTCGGAGTGTATGAAAAAGAAAAACAGAAGAAAGCAGAAGCTGATGCAAGAAGAGGATTGTTGAAAAGTTGTTAAAGTTGTTGTTTGTAGCTACATAAAGTTGTAAAGTTGTTGCTGGTGGCTATAAACATTAAGTTGAACAATCCAAATTCTGTGAGCCTAACAGTAGACACGGAGTTTAATAAAAGATCGGTCGTTTACCTCGGTTGGAAAATTGTGAAATTCATTGTCGCGCCGCAGCGTCGCCTTGTCCGTGCGCAGTACGTACACAAGCAGAAAAAACACGCACAGACACGTTGTGTGTGATACACACTTATAAACAGAAAAGACAAGCACTCGTCGGGTACACAGACAAAAGTCGAAAAGAGCCGCAAAATGATGCAAACACCGCCGCCGTTGCACTGGAAAGAGAGAGAGAAGGAAGAAGCTGTACCAGGAACGTCGCGCCCGAGTGCAAACGAGATGGAAGATTTAGAAAATGCAGAAAACAATACTGATGACAAGATTGATCAAATGATAAAGTTGCTAAGTTTGAAACTGCTTTGCGATGAGCAACGAGAAATGAAGATCGCTCCAGATAATTTTACAAAAGTTGTGAGCGATTGTGATGGAAAATCGGTTCCCATAGAAAAATGGTTTGAGATATTCGAAAAAAATGCCGACGCATATGAGCTTACTGAAAAGCAAAAGTATGTGCAGGCCAGAGGAAAAATGTAGCGAGCAGCGTTGTCGTCGTGAAGAAAAAAGATGGTACACTTAGAGTTTGCGTAGACTACAGGAAGTTAAACAGCATGGTATTGCTGGACTGCTTCCCAGTCCCGATCATGGAGGAAGTCTTGGAAAAGCTGCAGTCGGCTAAGTGGTTTACCATAATGGACCTTGAAAACGGATTTTTCCATGTGCCTATGGAAGAGCAAAGCAAGTCGTATACGGCCTTTGTTACAAAGGAGGGATTATTCGAGTTTAATAAAGCGCCTTTCGGATTCAAGAACTCGCCAGCTGCGTTCATTCGGTTCGTAAGCTATATTTTTCAAGAATTAATCAACTCTGACATTATGCAGCTTTATATGGACGACATAATTGTTTACGCCGCGTCGCCCGAGGTATGCATGAGGAAGACGAAGTTGGTCCTGAAGACAGCTGCGCAGTTTGGCCTAAAGATCAAGTGGAAGAAATGTAGCTTCATGCAGCCACGCATTAGCTTTCTGGGCCATATCATTGAGGACGGGAGAATCTGGCCCGGCAAAGAGAAGACAGCAGCTGTCAGTCGGTTTGCTACGCCCAAAGACATTAAAGCAGTTCAAGCATTTCTGGGACTCACAGGCTTTTTCAGAAAGTTCATCCCTGGCTATGCACAAATTGCCCGGCCGCTCACGAATCTACTCAGGAAGGAAGCAGTTTTCAACATTGGCGAAGCAGAGCAACAGTCGCTACAAACCTTAAAGAATCTGCATGTAATCGCACCTGTATTACATTTATACTCACGAGAAGCGCCAACGGAACTCCACACGGATGCATCCAAGGAAGGTTTCGGAGCAGTTTTGTTGCAGCAGTTTGATGGCAATTTCCACCCGATTTACTATTGGAGTAAAAAGACTACACAAGCCGAGTCCAAACGTCACAGTTACTATTTGGAGGTCAAAGCTGCATACCTCGCACTCAAGAAGTTTCGTCACTACCTGTTGGGGATCAAATTTGATCTTGCCACTGACTGTGCGGCGTTTAAGCAGACAACAACGAAAGCAGATATACCCAGAGAAGTTTCCCAGTGGATTCTGTATATGGAGGACTTTACATTCAAAGCAGTACACCGCCCAGGGGACAGAATGAGACACGTGGACTGTCTCAGTCGTTTTCCGCAGACATGCATGTTCGTGACGACGGAGCTAACAGCTCGGATAAAGAAAGCACAGCAGGATGACGATTTCATCAAAGCCACAGTTGAGATCCTGAAGCAGCACCCATATCAAGACTACAAGCTTAAAGGAGGTCTTCTCTTCAAATCTGTAAATGGCAATGACGTATTGGTGGTTCCAAGGCTGATGGAAAGGGAAATCATTCAAGGATCGCATGAAGTTGGTCATTTCTCCACAGCGAAGACAATGCACTCAGTTCAGCAGCAATACTGGATTCCGCAAATTGAACGGAAAGTAAACAAGTTGATTACTAATTGTATCAGTTGTATAATTTTCAGCAAAAAGTTGGGCAAACAAGAAGGCTATCTTCATTGCATTGACAAGGGTGACACACCACTATACACGCTGCACGTTGATCATTTGGGACCAATGGATGCGACAGCCAAGCAATACAAGTACATTTTTGCTGTGGTAGATGCATTCTACAAGTTTGTGTGGCTGTTCCCAACTAAGTCAACAGGCCACGAAGAAGTTGTGAAGAGACTGAGCGATTGGTCATTTGTGTTTGGTTTTCCAAGCACATAGTCAGCGACAGAGGAGCAGCGTTTACATCCAACGCATTCAGCGAGTTTCTCAACGAGAACTAAGTCGAACATGTGTGTACAACGACAGGTGTGGCGAGAGGCAGCGGTCAAATTGAGCGGGTGAACCGTTCAATTTTGGGTATCATCGCAAAGCTCTCAGCTCAGGAGTCAACGAAGTGGTACAAGCATGTGCCACAGGTCCAGATGGCGATTAATTCGCATGTGACCAAGCGAAACAAAACATTGAGAAGGCGCAAGAGGTGTACAAGCGCAATTATGATATAAAACGACGACCTGAGCACGGCTACAGACTAGGAGACATGGTCGCGATCAAGAGGACGCAGTTCGTCGCAGGACGCAAGTTGGCCAGCGAGTATCTAGGCCCATATGAAGTCACCAAGGTAAAGCGGAACGGTCGCTACGACGTCAGAAAGGTTGCTCAAGTCGAGGGGCCAAATATCACAGCAACGAGCAGTGACAATATGAAGCTATGGCGTTTTGTCTCAGAGAACGATGATATATTATTATCTGGGACAGATGAAGATGAGCAGGAGGGCCGAATGTAAAGGACAGTGTATCAAGCAGTTAGCACTATCCCATCTAAATTAACATTTGAACTTAAGATACCATCGATAAGACCTAACCGATATAACCAGACTTAACCGATGTTTAAAAGACCTAACCGATAAGGGGTTATCGATACGGGAGTCGGTTGTTGGAAGTAGAAGCAGAAAGTTGAACAAAAAGTCGGAAGAACAGACTCATTAATTGCACATCTTAAATCATACACTTTGTACTCTTTTTCGAAAAACACTATTAATAAACGATACATTATTATTAATCGTACATATATATACTTTATGGGGTCGGAAACGATTCCTTCTGGACGTTACACATATCCACTTTTACCACAAATCTAATATACCTCAATACTTATTTTGAGTATCGGGTATAAATATACAAATACAAATACACAACACACACACACACATGAAATCAATTTACAAAAGCAGGATGACAATGAAAGGACAATGTTTGTACAAATTGAAAGGTCTGGAGGTACGTGGAGCTAGGCGTTCAATTTCGTAGAGTCATTTTACAGGCCGAATCCGACAGCTGGACAAATACTGGACACCGGGCTGGGAGACTACATATAGAAGGGGGATAGGAGGATAAGGGGATAGGAGGGGTGGCGGGGGGCCCACTTACCTCCTGGTGGGACGACGCGTAGCCGGGCCGCTGCCTGGACACTGCCAGCGGCATTGGTGCCCACGCACTGGAACATCCCGGCATCGAAGTGGAGGAGTCCCAGGATGCGCAGGTTGTGGTCGGCCACCAGCTGCATGTAGTCGTTGGGGGTGACAAGGTCGCCGAGCGCTCTATTTCTCACACAGTTAATAGGGTTAAAGAAGCCTTTTTTGGGGTCGACCAAAAGTTATAATAGGCTTTGAAAATTACCATAACTTAATCTTTGACTAGGGCAGGAATCCGGTGGAAAGAGGATTTATTATTCGAGAGAACCAACCAACCACATCGCCTGCACTTTGCAATGATATTCAATAATATTATTATTTTTATACCCGATACTCAAAATGAGTATTGGGGTATATTAGATTTGTGGTAAAAGTGGATGTGTGTAACGTCCAGAAGGAATCGTTTCCGACCCCATAAAGTATATATATTCTTGATCAGCATCAATAGCCGAGTCGATTGAGCCCTGTCTGTCTGTCCGTCTGTCCGTCCGTCCGTCCGTCCGTCCGTCCCCTTCAGCGCCTAGTGCTCAAAGACTATAAGATCTAGAGCAACGATGTTTTGGGTCCAGACTTCTGTGATATGTCACTGCTACAAAAATATTTCAAAACTTCGCCCCGCCCACTTCCGCCCCCACAAAGGACGAAAATTATGTGTGTAAACAAATTAATTATGCAACTTTGTGGCTGAACAAACTGATCTCCTGCCCCCGGCCGGTTCCTCTCGCTCAATAAAGTATCCTTTCGGCATATTTCAGCATAAACATTTGCCGTTTCCTGCTACTCGTCCTTTTCCCTGCCGAGGGGAACCACAGGCCCCAACCATTCGGGGCCTGCTGGAAAATGGTCGCTGGAGCCGTTCAGGCGTAAGAAAATTTATGCGTGGTAATGCCAACCCGAAACCAAAACACATTCTCCAGGGCAAACTCTGGGCTCTGGCGGCTAATTTGCATTCGCACAGCCCCCAGAGCTACAGATGCAGAGATTCAGATGCAAAGATACAGATACAAGTAGGGGCTGCATCCGTGCAATTAACATAATTTCGGCCAAGCGCTCGCTCAAGTTAAATACTGTGGTAGTTTCAGATATTTTGACTTCCAGATCGTATAAAATACGAGGCATGAAGGTACTTTATTTCTTTACTAGCTCGGAAACTCGGAAAATATGTGGAACTAGTTTCTAGCAATTTTGTTTCCAGATCCGATAAAAAACGAGTGAAAACTAATTTCTTATTTACGATCAGACTGTTTGTTCTGTTATGTGATATTTCGGTGGTCAAAATAATGGTCGAATAAACATTTCTTTATTTCTCGGTGTCAGTGCTGGCTGTCGTTTGGCGTCTTTATAGCAGCTATTATGCGGTCTTTCGTAGTTATGTGTCAAAAGTAGATTCGAATTTCATAAAGGGTGTGTTGGGGATCAACCCTAGAGGTTCAAAGCGTGTGAAGTGCCCGTTGTTTTTGCTGGGTTGTATAAGAGGCTTTTAATGTTTTTAATTGTTAATTGTTACGTGTCTGGCGTGCTTTCTGTGCCACACGAAACACGTTCGCCATCCACCGCGAGAGTCTACACAGTGTGGGGCAGGTCTGACTCCCCCAGAACTCTGGACAAAGGCAGTTTTTCAGATTCACTATCTACCCAATAAAAAGCAGCTAAACCACTAAAGAAACCGACCCCATTACGTCTTCTTGCCTTTCCATTTCGCACATCACCGTCATCCAAAACCAAAACTTTCTGCGCGTCATCGGCAGCGAATGGAAGCAAATTGAACAAGACGTTGATTAGAATTCACAGCTAGCGCCACAAACATTGACACTAACAGCCGAGTCCCCTGGGACCAGCGCGACAGCCGCGGTCACCAGCAACCAGCACCGGGGAAGACATGGATAAGCAGTTTTTTGGGATGGGATATGTGTCAATTGAGCGCCTCAAAGCTGTGCCAGACAGACCCAAACCCAATGAAACCGGCTTTTGCATACAGTTGTACTATACGCGTTTCAAAACATTGCCAGAAATGTAAACAGGAACACGTCCACAGCCATGGCAAGAGGCACAGTGCCAGCGCGAAAAGCTGCTCCTGGTACCATGACACATTTTGCTTGCGAATGACAAATCTGGAGAGGCATTTGAGTGGGTCTTGATCGGTGTTGGTGTTGCTTCTGCTGTTGTTGTTTTGGTTGTTGTGACAAGTCCACCTGCTGTTGCTGTTTCTATTTGTTGCACAGGAGCGCAGCTAAACAACGACACTATGGCTCCATACCGTGGTTCGTTTCTGGCTGCATTTTTACCCACACACCAAAAACTCAACAAAAGTTGGCTCAAAAAACAAGACTTGGCCAAATGAAAGTACTACGAAGCAGAGATGCCCTAACCGCAGTCCAATTAATTTGGAATAGAGTAAGTATACGCCTACTTATGCAATTACGAGTATGATACAAACCATCAAACGAACATGAATTTGGATTTTATTTATGTCTTAAGTCCACGCACACACCATCCCCCACCCTACGTTTTTGGATCAGGTATAGATCAACGTATGTTTGTTGATTTATACCTGATACCTGATAGTAAATATGATATGTACCATCGGCTGATCCTTCAACTTATCTGCTGTTTTTGACAGGTTCGGATAAGTCAAAAAGAAAGCGTAATTGTGATGTTTTAATGACTAGACAACACTCTGTAGATCGATTACCAACGAAAAGGGTATCTATAATTTAAAGTTTAACAAAGCTTAAGATCAAATCTGTACACAAAGTTTGGCTAATCCTATATTTACGATCATACGCTGGAATTCGAGCATTCTTTCAAATTTTCCCTAATTTTCCTCATAGACTACATTCTGGTATTTAGTATCTTATCTTTTCTGGACCATATTATTTCCAATTTTGTGGTATAGACTACACGCCAGACGAACGGAGAAAGCCGGTATTGTGTCCTCCTAGAGGAACAGCTGTCCTGGGACAGGATGCAATGCTGCGTCGAGTGCTGTCAGAGTTCCTACGAATAGGTCAGATTATTACTGCTGAAAGACAGTAACCATCAAAAGAGTGGCTCTGGCCACCGTCACATGGTGTTCGCACAGCCTTTTCCACTTGTAGTGTACACTTAAAACGTCTTACGATGTCGCCATTAGCAGAGTTTTCTTAGTTTGAAAAGCTGTGTGCGGCTGAATCATGCGGAGAAAGAGAGGTAGCAGCTTGGCTGGGAGCTTACGTAATGCCAGGCGAATCGATGGAGGGAAGAGACGCTGATACAGCGTCTGCGCCTGAATTTGGAACTGCCAAATGGCTAGGTGCAATCAACCTGCATGGAATTGGAATTGGAATGCCATGCGATTGGAATTTGTTACCAAATATTGATGACAGTAACGGCAGCCAAATCAAAAATCCTGCTCGCTCTACGCGAGTTCTCTCAGAGTACCAGGGGCTGCTTATCAGCGCCGAAGAGCGAAAGAAACCGCTCCCAACTGCCCCACGTTACGCAGTCCGCCCAGTCAGGTGCTGTTCAACGCCCCTGCGATTGGCGCTGTCGCCACTGATTATAGTGGTTTGGTTCCAGTCGGCTGCCCGATGCTCCTGGCGTGGGCGAGGCCGTGGGCATGTGACAGGCGGCGCAATTAGATGGCGTCTTAAAATGGCCATAAAGCCCAACCACCTGCAGAATATCCTGGGGACGGGTCTCGGGGCACGGGTCCCCCCCTCAAATGTATAATGGAGATACCAATTTGGTGAAGAAAGAAGCATGTGGTCAAATTGGACAAATTACACGTTTGGCTAAGAGCGGGTGACGCAAATGGGATCTACTTTCAGGCAAGCGAAGCTTGTGGAGGCGCCACCACACTAGACAGGCTGATGGACATATTGACGGACGGATCGATGTGACATTAATCGATGCATGAATACAGATTATCATACATCCACATAGTTCTTTCGCCTTCATTCTGGAACCTTGCGGAAGTAAGAACTAGACGATTTCATGCATTTCATAATAGCCAACACGTTCATCAGTTTATTAAGAATCTCTCATTCTAAATTGTCAATTTAAAATGGTTCTTTAACCCGGGGTCATTCGTTAAGTGCCGTTAAAATGTCACCAATACAATAAAGTGCCTGCCGTGCAGTTTCACGTAGCTCAGAGCGATGCGAAATGTGGAAATTATTATCTGCTGGAACACATATTTATGTACATAAAATATACTGCTAATTAAGGATGATGTGGAAGTGCGGTGAGCCACCCACCCGAAAAGGGGTCAACCAGAAAGCAAACACAGACAGCAACAAACACTTCGGGCAAGGTCGCAGAGAAGAGGACGGCAGGGACGACGGAGAAATGACCGCCAAACTGGGCCCTTTAGCAAAATACTTGGCTTATGGCACATACTCAGGGTATATGTACCCATATGCCACATTCCAGCACTCTCCACTGCACTCCACTCCACTAGCTCTGACTCTTTCACGCTGCTCTTACCACATGGAATGTTCAGTGTGTCACGCTCACGTTCGGCTGCAATGACAGGTGCAACAACTGAAATTACATTGCGCCTTGAGACCTTCAGATTAGCTGCATTAACCCCTTACGACACAACATACAATTTTCAGCTAAGAGATATTGCATGCGATCAACTGTAACAACTGTTGCTCATATTTCGAATTATTTCCGTGGATTCAGACAACTCGATTGTCGTCTTGGCGGTTTCGTTGAAGAAGCGTCGTAGAAAAGAATACTGTTTCCTAATTTTCCCTCCAGATCAGCTACAACAACACATAAGTAAGCTACAACTGAGAAAATTTCCTCCAATTTGACCAATCTCTACCCTACTTTATACTATTTCAAATTTTTGACTAATTATATTTAACTAGTTCGAGTCTTTAAAGGGTTAAGCAGTTGGCTTGTGCCTTGTTGTTGCAGCAATTGTTGGAGATTTAATTGGCCAATTTTCGCTGCCAAAAACTGCAACACATACTAGTGCTCGTAAGAAGTGGTAGGAATCTGTACGAAGCCAGAAAACGATGCAGATAATTGCATTCGTCAAAAGCAGAGTAAAACAAAGAAAACCCAAAGCAGCAGCAATTCACAGATGCCGGACGTCGGGTAAAGAAGTGGATGGCCATGCCCCTGCCCCAGCCCCAGCCGCAGCCGCAGCCACATGTGATTGCATGTGGCACGTGTTCATGACATTCTTCCAAGTGCAAGTCGAATTCAGTTGCAATTCTGTTGTTTTTAATGGAATTCCAATGCATTTGCTCGCCTTGAGATGTGGCCAAGACATTTTGGCCTTGGCCAGTGCCCAGATTTTATGAGTATTGTCATCAGCGGGAGACATAAAGCATCGATCGTAAATCGATTACCAATTCTGCAAAGCTCAGCAGCAGCTCAGGCCCCAACCGATCTTTGCTTCATTGGGTCTCCTATAGGATGTTTCCCGGCATGTGGGACTATTTTTTCGAGCTTCATCTTCGAATTAATGTAATTGCCAAAGTATATCGTAGGAAGCTGTGGAATTATACCAGCAGTCTGTTGTCAGGCAGTCCACATTTTATGGCTTGGGTTTGCTTTCAAGGGTATTCGACATTTCGCGTTCGCTTCTTCGAGGCTTCAGCCCAATATTGTATCTTGTCTCTTGAACTTTGCTCACTGTCCCTATGGGGCAAGAATGCATGTAAAAATGGTGATTGAATTTATGATTAATGTGGGTACGGTTGTCATTGAGGCCTGTGCCTGTTCCCAGCAAATTGGCCGGGCCAAGGCTAACCACTGAGGCAAGAAATAAAAGACAGGCGGGAAGAGCCCATTGTGAGAGCTGCTGGGAACTCAGTGATTGAGACTAAGCGACACAATACCCACAATCGGAAGATGCAGATGGCAGGCCTCCAGTGCGCTGGCAATCAGAGATAATCGCAGTAATAGACGGAAGGGTGATCCCATGCTCGGGGGAGTGCGGGCTTGTGAAAATTGGGATATGGAACGTGGGACATGGGATATGGGTGGAGAGTGCAACTCCCAAAACTTCAGCGAGGCGTGGCGCAAAAAAAAATTATGCATAATTTGGCTTGCAGTTTCGTTTGAGCCAATTGCAGACGTAACCGGCTGCCGGGCCAAACATTTCAACAGCCACCAAGCGGTGCCAGGGACAGGGCGCTGCGTCGGAGGCAGCTGGCTCCCCCACAGTCGAACCGAACCGAGCCAAACCGAAGCGATCTATCCCCTAACGGTTAAGCGAATCGAACCTACAGACATGTCCAATCCAACCCGGCTCGTTTCAGATCGAAACGAAATGAAACGACACGAAAGACTTAAGCAAGAAACTAGTTGGGCACGCGCCAGCAACTGTGTGCACAGTAGTGGGAGGGGGAGCTGGAGCTGGGGCTGGGGCTGGGAAATCGGCACTACGGAGACAGGTGGACTGCTCAAGAAAGAGCTTCGATCAAAAGTATTTCATTTCTGAAAGTGGAATATGCCCAATGGTGTATTGCTTCAACCCTTTGTCTCTAGCCATATCCCTCGCCCAGTCAGTCCCACGATCCACACTATTTCTATCGGGCTTACCATTTTACTAACCTCCTTCCTAGTGCTATAAACTTACAGTACAAGTACTACGAGTATATGCATATCAGTATATCAACATGTAATACAAATATTTACCTTCCACAAGTAAATGCAATCCACAGTCGGTGGTGCGGCTCAAACAAGTTCGCCGGCATGCAAGGTGGGCTGAAATGAGGTAAGGCCAAACTTCAGTTGATTCCAGCTACGTGAGAGCCGACGGAGCAACAGCTGCAGCGTCGGGTATTTTAAAAAATTGAAAAGGCGATGTGGGCAACGGGAGAGAGACCTGGCACGGCAAAAGCAAGCAAATGATCGTCGTGAACGCACCTATAGCGCTCTATTTTTAAAATAGAGGTCTCTATTTTTAAAATGCTGAATTGAATGCTTTTCCTGACGTAGATGCCAACCCCGCCGTAGCCGTCCTCTCTGGGCCTGCAGAAAAAGTTATAGTCTAAAATGCTGCAGTTCGCGTTGTTCAGCACCCAAATCTCTGAGAGGATGGCAATATCTATTGCGTTCTTGCCTAGGAACATTGAGAGGTGCTGTTTGTTGTTGTTGTGTGTCAGACTTTGAATATTTAGCTGAAGAATCTTCATTGTTGGATGTTTTGAGAACCAACTGCCATCCCTTGGGCAATCTGACGCCTATCTAGTTCTGCGTTGGAAGCATTGACAAATTCTCTAATTTCCTTAATAAATTTATTCGCTAAAGAATCCCCTTTAATGATGTTGTTTGGATCAATCAGGAACGCTGTGAGTTTGGCTCCTAGTGCGTTTAGCTTATCCTGGGCCAGAGAAGATGCCACGGATGAAGATCTAACAAATTTCTCGCTCATTTGGACGCAGTCTGAGTTTATTGAGTTCTTCCACTCTGCCATGTTGGCTGCTGCCTTGGCCGCCTCTGCGTTCCGGGCGGCAACCCTATTGGATTTGGTCACTTCCGCGAAAGAGGTGACAGAATAAATTTCCCTGTCGGACTCTAAGCTGTTATTTAAGAATTCAGGGGAGCGGTTAGATTGCCAACTGGGTCTAGGAAATTCCCCTTGATCCCTTAGGTTGGGGAAGTTCTATCAAAAAGGATCGGATATCTAGCCTTGACCTCAGCTCTAGTTAGGTTTTCCAGTGTCATACACTTTTGAATGGCGTACGCTTTTTTCCTGGCCTCACACTGCGGGTGGGTGGCAGCTTGTTCCCCCTTGCAGTTAGCACAGGCCAGCCCTGAGCAGATAATATCTTTGCTATGATCTTGTCCGCATTTGAAACATTTCGCTCCACTCTTGCAATGTTGCGCCAGATGGCCAAACCTAAAACACCTGAAACATTGAATAAGCTGAACAAAAGGTTTCACTTTGTAATGTCTCCTCTTCCAGGCTGAGGTAAGCTCAGTCCTGTCCAGGGCTCTTCCTACAAGAAATTTGTAGTTCGCAGGAACTCCGAAAGGGCGGTCGGCTCGTCTTACTGGGCGGACGTGAGGGTCGAGAAGAAAGGCGCGGAGCGAGGCACACCCGCGTGGGTCGAGAGAGAGGCGGACGCAGGGCGAGGCACACCTGCGTGGGTCGGGAAAGAGGGGTCACAGGGCGAGTCACACCTGTGGGGGTCGAGAGAGGGGCGCAGGGCGTGTCACACCTGCGTGAGGGGGGGTTTCGAGGATTGATCGGGGGTTAGTGGAGGTGAGTGTGGCTCGCTGGCGAGTAGTTGTTGGTGACCGGGGAGGGGTTTGGATCCCCAAAAATGACTTACACGGGGTTGGTTCTCGTTACAATAATGATTTATTTGCTTGCTAGTTACACAGGTAATTTGTTACATTGAATATTTCTTTTGTCGTTTCGTCACGTTCCCGGAAGGATTCTTAACTAGTTGTCACGCGGGACAACGTCTATACTCGGCCCGGGTCTCCGCGTAAGTGAAGTCTGCTCGGCGCTTGCGCGCTCGGGAAAACTTCGCTGCCGCCGATCTCTAACTTATCAGTATCTACGTGTCTTCGTCTTCGTCGGCTTCGGATTGGCTGCCGCTTCGCGGAGTGTCCCGAAGCCGTGCAGGCAAGGGGCGGGGGTTCTTATCGGCTAGTCTGTGCTTCGGGAGCTTAAGTTTAGAGGTGGGGGTAATGTGTTGGCCCGGTGGGGAGTTGTCACCGGCTAACGGTTCGTGTCTCGGCTAAACGCTGGGCAATGTGTTGGTGTGGGGGGCGTTCTTACCGGCTAATTGTCAGTGCTTCGGGAGCTTTTCGTTAGAGGTGGGGGTAATGTGTTGGTACGAGAATGTGGGATTGGCTGTCGTGAAACGGTAGGCGAAACGATATGGGGAATGAGTTTCTTTATTGGTGGTACATTTATTGTATGCATTCTCTGTTCTTAAGGCTAAGTAACGATATATTTAGGGGAAACTGGAGATATAACGAGGGGGAACGTTGTGAGTTGCTGCGGAGACCGCAACTCTACGGTTATACCCGATACTAAGTCAGTATGGCTCTCCTCCGGCAGACGCCGCTAATATTAAACGACACGACAAAGAGTGCGTGCGAGAGAGACAGAAAATCTGTTATGGTCATTATCTATGATTCTGCGTTTTTAGTTTTCTCGAAAGTGCAATATTGTGGATGCAACAGATTTTCGTCCTTTGTGGGGGCGGAAGGGGGTGGGGCGAAATTCTGAGATATACGTTTTATAGTGAGATCTAACAGAAGTGCGGATACCAAATTTGGTTACTCTAGCCTTAATAGTCTCTGAGATTTGTGGATGCCCCAGATTTTCGTCCTTTGGGGGGGCGGAAGGGGGCGTGGCGAAATTTGGACACGAAACGGTCAAGGTCCGATATCACAGGAGTGTGGATACCAAATTTGGTTGCTCTGGCTCTTATAGGTTCTGAGATCCTTGAACTCATATTTTGCAATTGGCAAAACCGACCATGAAACCTGTGTGTTAGAGAGAGACAGGGCGAGAAAGAATAAAATTGTTTTCTTGATTCTGGCTATAATAATTATACGATCTGATTGAGATTTTACGATCTAGAACATATAGTCATCCTCTACGATTTTTGGTTTTATGGTATCTTTAAAAATCTAGATGCCACAGATTTTCGTCCTTTGTGGGGGCGGAAGTGGGCGGGGCGAAGTTTTGAAATATTTTTGTAGCAGTGACATATCACAGAAGTCTCGATCCAAAACATCGTTGCTCTAGATCTTATAGTCTTTGAGCACTAGGCGCTGAAGGGGACGGACAGACGGACAGACAGACAGGGCTCAATCGACTCGGCTATTGAGGCTGATCCAGAATATATATACTTTACGGGGTCGGAAACGATTGCTTCTGGACGTTACACACATCCACTTTTACCACAAATCTAATATACCCCAATACTCATTTTGAATATCGGGTATAACCAGCATCATCATGAGCAGTGCTTATTGAAGATGCTTAATTGGGTCAAGTGAAACGGAGAGTGTAGAGTGGCTGGCTGTGGCTGTGGCTGTGGCTCTGGTGCAGGGAAATGGAATTGCAATTCGTAGAGTGAAAGTACGTTTGCTGCTCGAGTCTTTCGTTTCTGTGTCTCGCGACTCTTATACGAGTACCTACCGCCAGGTATTGCCCAGAATGGGTAGGGGCTTGGGTCCAGGTATCTGATTGTAGGGCAGAGCGTTCTGCCATTCGGGAGTGGAGTGTATTCGTGGCGTTGTCGGCGCCGCTGTCTCCTCTGGTTCCAGCAGAGGGGACAGGCGGCCACGCCCGTGGAGCTGTCGCGGATCTCTACACGTTGCTTCTCATTTGGCAGCAGGCCCGAGCCACTGATCCTTGACACAGTTCGCCTCAGGCTGGATGCACTGGCTGTGCAAGCCCTCACTGGAAGCTTGTTCATTTCTTTTTTTTCTATCTGGCTTTATACGTGTGTCATCAACAGCTAACCGATTTAAATTCAAATCAGATTTCACTCGTTTTATGCCTCGATATCCAATTGTCTTGCGTTGACGTTGGCTTTGCGTTGACACACACAGATATACTGGCTCGAATGAAACTGGCTTCTAGCTCTGCCAGTTTATCCTTTACTACTTGGTGGCGCCACCTATCGGTGATAAGGTGAACTAACTTCGATCTCAATCCTGTTTCTCAACCATGTAAAATCCTCTCAAATCGATCCTTCGCTCATTTATATTCTCTCTCCTCCCTCTTACTGTCAATGAACCTGTTTTTACGATTGGTCCCGTGTTGCGATTCAAACAACCGTCAAACAGGTAGGTCATCCCTTTGCAATGAATCTAATGTGATAGTTTAGAGGTATTTTTTAAGTGTTTCCTGAAAAACGGATTCGATGCCCTTGAACCTTTCTACTTTCTCTATAATTTATATTCCTCCTTTGTGTACCTAACACTGTCCCATAGCAAAATGCCTATATAATAACTACTCACAGCTAACAGCTAGTACATAAACTAGTAATCTTTCAACAACGATGGATGACCTTGAAATCATTTTTATCGATTCCCAACCGGAATCAACCATAAATCTGGACTCTCAGCCGAGCTCCGTAGACCTGTCCTTGATTTTTGGGATTAAGACCCAAACCTATCTCGAGAGCAACTTGACCTGGTTAAGTGACATTAAATGGGATGATGACGACGATGACCCAAGGAATGCAACGCCTAATAATGATAATCCATCATACATTTTCCCGGATGATGACAACATTTTCGATTTAGTAGATAATCAGGATGATGATAAAAGATCTCAACTCCAGGAACTACTTCGGGATGAAGATGATGATGACTTAATTGCTGCGGTAAAATTAGCTGAGGCGAAATTTTAATAATACGAATACATATTTATATAATAAGAATATTTTATGTATTTTTCTAAAAATAATATAAACATATTGTGGAGATAATGTTTTTTATCCCCAATCGGCCGACTAATTATTTCGAATTAAATAAAACTCGGCGCAGAAATAAAATTACGATATGTTCTTTAATGCGTGACATCCAAATTGCAAGTGTGGCTTGCCTGCCCTTTACATTGCCGCTCCGATCGCTAAGCGCAGCTTCGCTCGGCCGACGTCGGTAGGCAGACGCAAAGCGGAGATAGCGAAGAGCGAGCTGGCAGAGAGCGTTTAGCAGGGCAAGCAAGCGCAGAGCTTTAACAAACAAATGAGTGACATAGACATAAGTAACAAACAAAATAAGCGGCTGAGGGCCAAGAATTAGGTGCTATTTGTCAAGCAGCTAATCGGCTGGGTTCTGCTCCGAACATTCACCCCCCGTTGGAAGGCAAAGGCTTTCAACAGATCCATCCTGAAGGGGCAGAACCGCTATTTTTCCAACGGCCCTCTTGAAAAGGCCTTTTTGAGTGCGGATGACGGCTACTCTGATGGTTCCATCTTTTCCTGGGATGACGCTCTCAATGCGGCCAAGCGGCCACCTTAATGGTGGCAGCGTTTCCTCCTTGATCATGACGAGCGCTCCTAGCTTGATGTTTGGAGACGATGACCGCCACTTGCTCCGCTCCTGAAGAATCGAAAGATACGTCGTGCTCCATTTTCTCCAAAACGCCTGCTTCATTTGACACAGCCGCTGCCATCGACTAAGTATGTTGACCCGGAGATGCGCCAAATCTGGCTCGTCGAATGCAGCTTTCGGGGCTCCATTGAGAAAGTGGTTTGGCGTGAGCACATCTAGATCATCGGGACTTTCTGTAATTGCATAAAGCGGACGGGAATTTAACAAAGCAGAGATTTCACAAGCCAAGGTCTGAATTTCATCAAGAGTAAAAATGTAGGTCCCGACGATGCGATGAAAATGATATTTAGCTGCTTTAACAGCCGCCTCCCACAAACCCCCAAAATGAGGTGAGCGAGGGGGGATGAATTTCCAGTCGATTCCACTAGAAACGCAGAGATGTGACACAGCCGACGTATGAGGATCGTTGAGGAACATTTGCCGAAGCTCCAAAAGCTCATTTTTTGCTCCTACAAAATTTGTAGCGTTGTCTGACCAGATGATTCGAGGTTTGGGACGTAGACTTATAAAACGCCTTAATGCTGCCAGAAAGGATTCTGTAGATAGATCCCGAACGACTTCCAAATGAGTTGCTTTGGTGCTAAAGCATACGAAGACAGCGATGTAACATTTGATAGGAGGCCTGCTTCTGACTTCCGACTTGTGATAAAAGGGTCCGCAAAAATCAACGCCCGTTGTGTGGAATGCTGGATTAGTCCTTACGCGATCCGCAAGCAAGTTTCCCATGATATGTTCCCTCAGCACTGGCTTCAAACGAAAGCATCTAACACATTTGCGAATGATTCCCGCAACATATTTGCGTCCACCAATAGGCCAGAATTTTTGCCGAAGCAGTCCGAGCAATGCTAGAGCTCCTGCGTGGAGAAACCTTTCGTGAAAGAAGATAATAATAGAGACAGTGACAGGATGTCCCTTAGGAAGCAGGATCGGGTGCTTCGCGTCGTAGTCCAATTCGGCATTTTGGAGGCGGCCTCCAACACGCAGCAATCCAAAGCTATCCAGAAATGGATTCAGTGAGGCCATCGTGCTTTTTGGGGGTAGGGCCTGTTTGCTGGCGAGGGCCCTTATCTCTTCCGAAAATTGTTGCTGCTGTATTGCCCTTATGAGCAAATGCGTACCATTTTTGATGTCGATTACGGTAAGTCGACCCTTCGAACGCGCTATGCCTTTGTCCTTGAGAATGTAGAATCGATATATGTAAGCAAAGACGCGCTACATGGATCCGAATGAGTTTTGAAATTTGCAATCGTACGATACATCCCTTTCGTTTGAAACAACCAATGCTGCATGACGACGTTCTGGTACATCGGTCGGCAATTGCAAGCCTGCAGGCCACTCAGAGCTCTCAAGACGCAAGAATGGTGGTCCAGAGATCCAAAGGCTGCTGTCCATTAGTTCAGCGGGCGTGGATCCACGTGATATGATGTCGGCAGGATTCAACTTTGTGGGCACGTGATGCCAAGTCATTCCAGCGGTGAGCTCCTGAATCCGCTGAACTCGATTAGAAACAAATATATTAAAATTCAATGGTGATTCTCGAATCCAGGCAAGGGCTATGGACGAATCCGACCAGCAATGTATTTGGCATGGAGCTGATAATCCCTTAACTATGGTGGACACTAGTTCGGCTAATACGAGGGCAGCGGACAGCTCAAGCTTGGGGATAGTCATACTTTTCAGGGGCGCGACTCTGGATTTAGAGCATAAGAGATGACTTTGCACAATGCCAAGAGCTTCCGAACGCATGTATACACAGGCGCCATATGCTGCTTGGCTCGCATCACAAAACGCGTTCATTTCTAATCTGGCTTGCTGCCGAAGCACGTAACGTGGAAACTTAAAGTTTTTAACCATCGACAACTGCGAAGTCAGCTCAATCCAATTCGTATGTAGATCCTGGGGCAGGCTTTCGTCCCAATTCAACTTTAGGCTTTCGTTCCATAGCGACTGCATAAATATTTTAGCTTTTGTGATGATGGGAGAGATGAGCCCTAGAGGATCGTAGAACCTAGCTAGTGTAGACAGGACCGAACGCTTCGATATTGGGCCTGCAGCGGTTCCGACGTGAGCGAAGCTAAACAGAAGATTGTCCGTGGTGGGATCCCAAACTAGACCAAGCGCCTTGGTTACTTCAGTCCCGTCATGAAAGGTAAGGAACTTTTCGCGATCCGCCTCCGATACGCCTTCCAAAGCAGCGGGTTCATTGGAACACCATTTACGTATGGGAAAACATCCTTTCGAAAGTAGCTCCTTTACCTGCTGACGAATCTTGATGACAGAATCAATGCTGTCCCCTCCAGATATGAGATCGTCGACATAGAAATCTCTTCGAACAACATCAGCTCCAAGCGGAAAGCGCAACTCTTCATCATTTGCCAATTGATGCATAGCACGAATTGCTAAGAAAGCGGCAGGTTTGGTTCCGTAAGTAACAGTCTCCAACTTGAACACCTGAATCTCCTCCTTCGGGTCATTGCGCCATAGGATGCACTGCACGTGCGTATCGGGATGGGAAACGCGTACACAGCGGTACATTTTGCAGATATCGCCACACAAGGCGACTTTAAAAAAGCGGAAACGAAGCAGAGTTATCAGAATTTTAGGTTGGATGGTGGGTCCAGCCATTAGCGCATCATTCAGTGATACTCCAGACGCTGTTTTGGCAGATCCATCGAACACTACGCGTAATTTGGTGGTTGTACTATCCTGCTTGTGGACGCAATGGTGAGGCAAGAAGTACTGCGGGAGGTCTGACTGCCTCGAAGCTGGCGACATGTGTCCTAAATCACGATACTCCTGGAGAAACTCCATATATTTTGCCTTAAGCTGTGCATTTTTTGCTAGCTTCCTCTCCAAATTGAGAAATCTACGTAGCGCCTGCTGATACGATTCTCCTAATTCCTCTAGACTGAATTTGGTTGGCAAACGCACGGAGTAAGCTCCGGACTCTAGGCGAATGCAGTTTGTGACGAAATGCTGTTCGCAATGAACATCTTCCTCCGAAATTGATGAGGGCGAATAATCTCCATCGACTTCCCAGAACCGCCTTACAATATCGCACAAATTAGTCTCGCAAGCGGAGATGACAGGGGGATCTTCAACGGCTGCTAGCGCCGCACGGGCTTTCTCAGAGTACTTAATACTTAATACACTATCCAGCCAAGTTTCGTCTTCTGCAATGTTGGCAATTGGTCTGACAGTCGAATCTGTCCAACGCACATTAATTCAAAGAACAAACCAGCACCTATCAACAGATCGACACGCTGGGGCTTGGCGAAATTAGGATCAGCCAGTTTTAGATTATTTGGCATTGGCCAATCCTTTGCGTCTAGGCCGAAGTTAGGCTGCATTCCTGTGATTGAGGCAGTGATAATTGCAGAGAGGAAACCGCGATAGCTTTCGTCTTGAGATTGCAGGACGATGTCCACAGCCTTGCTGGATGGTAGAATTGACTCTCCAATACCGGCGATTTGAACGTGAGACGGGTGAGGATCTAACTGCAGATGATTGGCGAGTCTCGATGTTATAAAGTTAACCTGAGAAGCGGAATCTAAAATAGCACGACATGGAATAAGCGATCCAAAACGGCCCCTGACATATACGATTGCAGTAGCTAGCAGCACGTTTTGGCTAGGCAGAGATTTTTGACTCGAGGGGGGAGGGCTAACATATTTGCTTGCTACTAGGGCACTTGCAGGATCATGCTGGGTCGATTCCGTGCTCGGCGACGGCAACTCAGCGTCAGCGCCCGACTGCATGTGGAGCAGTGTGTGATGCTTGGCTTGGCAATTTCTACATGCCCCTGACTTGCAGCGTTGCAATGAATGGCCTTTGTTGAGGCAGTTTAGACATAAATGGCGCTTCTTCACCTCCTTGTATCGAGAAAAAACAGGGAGATCTTTAAATGCCTGGCATCGGGATATGTAGTGATCGGAGGATTTGCAATACTTGCATGTTGATCGTTAATGGAGGTGATTAGGGTGCTAGGTTTACTTTCTCCCACCTGCTGGCTAGGAATTGTTACCATAGCCGATCCCAAATTTTCCAGCATCCGACATCTTGCTTCCAAGAATGAGGCCATGCTTGACCACCGAGGCAATCCTGACGTCGGCAAGTTCTCTTCCCATTTCTCCTTGGTCTTGTGGTCCAATTTCGTGCCTATGATGAAGATCAGCAACCCATCGGAAATCTCCTGCGGGGTCGCCAAGGTCTGAAGTGCACGCAAGTGCGAATTGATTTTATCGCTGAGCGCGCGAAAGCCGATAGCAGAGCCCTTCTCCACCCCTTGCAGCCCGAAAATAGCCTTGAAGTGTGCCTGAAAATGTAACAGTTTATTATCGAATCGCAACATTAGTAAATTCAACGCCTTGTCGTAATTCTCCTCAGAAAGTTCCAAGGAACGAATCGTATCCAGCGCAGCACCATCTAGACATCCACGAAGATATTGGAATTTTTCGATGATTGGTATACGATGGTCTTTGTGCACCATTGTCGAAAACATCGCGTGGAATTCTGGCCAATCCATGTAGCTCCCACCGAATCGCGGAAGCTGCAACTCGGGCATTCGAGAACGGCCTATACTATTATAGGCGAACAACGACGAATTCCCCTCGAGAGTATGCCGAGCCGTTGAATTGGCAACATTTACCGTGCGAGCAGCCATTAAGAATGGAAGTGTTAGGTTTTACATCTAACCAAACTGACTCGTCTTGTGTTTGTATTCCAATGCTTTGAGGGGGTGAAAGTCGTTTGTTCTGCGTAGTTCGTATATCCATTGTCTTATTTCTTTTTATACCCGATACTCAAAATGAGTATTGGGGTATATTAGATTTGTGGTAAAAGTGGATGTGTGTAACGTCCAGAAGGAATCGTTTCCGACCCCATAAAGTATATATACTCTTGATCAGCATCAACAGCCGAGTCGATTGAGCCCTGTCTGTCTGTCCGTCTGTCCGTCCGTCCGTCCGTCCGTCCGTCCCCTTCAGCGCCTAGTGCTCAAAGACTATAAGAGCTAGAGCAACGATGTTTTGGATCCAGACTTCTGTGATATGTCACTGCTACAAAAATATTTCAAAACTTCGCCCCGCCCACTTCCGCCCCCACAAAGGACGAAAATCTGTGGCATCCACATTTTAAAAGATACGATAAAACCAAAAACGCAGCATCGCTGAGGATGACCATATCTTCTACAGTGCAAAATCTGAACCAGATCGTATAATGATTATAGCCAGAATCAAGAAAACAATTTCATTCTTTCTCGCTCTGTCTCTCTCTAACACACAGGTTTCATGGTCGGTTTTGTCAATTGCAAAATATGAGTTCAAGGATCTCAGAACCTATAAGAGCCAGAGCAACCAAATTTGGTATCCACACTCCTGTGATATCGGACCTTGACCGTTTCGTGTCCAAATTTCGCCACACCCCCTTCCGCCCCCGCAAAGGACGAAAATCTGGGGCATCCACAAATCTCAGAGACTATTAAGGCTAGAGTAACCAAATTTGGTATCCGCACTTCTGTTAGATCTCACTATAAAACGTATATCTCAGAATTTCGCCCCACCCCCTTCCGCCCCCACAAAGGACGAAAATCTGTTGCATCCACAATATTGCAGATTCGAGAAAACTAAAAATGCAGAATCATAGATAGTGACCATATCTATCAGATTGCTGAATCTGGATCAGATCGGATCATTTTTGTAGCCAAAAGCAAGAAATCAATTTTCAGTGGCAACTCAGCGCCCGACGTCACGCTCAGACTGATTTTCTGTCTCTCTCGCACGCACTCTTTGTCGTGTGGTTCAATATTAGCGGCGTCTGCCGCAGGAGAGCCATACTGACTTAGTATCGGGTATAACTGTAGAGTTGCGGTGTCCGCAGCAACTCACAACGTTCCACCTCGTTTTATTTTGATAGTAACACAATTCTTGACGTATTTTAATCCATTTATTAAAGTCACTAGTTTTTTTATCATTTAAAATAGACAAAAACGTTATATTTATTAAATCGTTTTTCTGGGCATTATTTACCAATTTTTGATATGCATTCGGATGAATTAAAATAACTTTGGTTAATTGATGCTTATTTTTAAGCATTGTTCAATATTTTTCCAAAAATCCCCGAAAGCAATGAACTTATTAAAACAGGTAAAAATCCTCCTTTTTGGATGAGAACTTTTCTCTTAGACTTTATTGACCGTTTTGGACATGAAATAAGACGTAATGCATTTTTATACTTTTTTAGAGCATATAGTTGCTTTTTTGATATCTTATGATTTCCTCGTAGAGTATTCAACACTATCTCCACTAATGCTTTTACTAACTCAATGTCACAATTACTTATAATTGCATTTCGAAGTTAATTATTTGCCCTTTTGAGCACATACAATAAATGTTTGTTCGCTTTCAGTCGATTTAGATTCTTTTTGTAAACCATTTTCATCTGAAAAGCAAACCGTATACTCAGAATTAAAAATATATGTACGAAATCTAAGGAGATCATTTATTCCCTGAGTAAGATCAATAAGTAAATAACCATGTGGTTCATCTGTCACCTCCTTATATATTCTGAAGAGCTCCTGAGAATTTTCAGGATAAATTTGTCTTGCTAAGCATTGAAATTGTAGCTTATCTCTAGGATTTTTGAACGCAACGATGTATTTTGTGTTTAGTGAAATATCTCGAGTATGTGATGATTTATGAAATTAATTTTGTGTAACCACTATTACGGATAAATTCCTGTGGTGTGATCCGTTTGTAAATAGCTCACAGACATTTTTATTAAATGCACCCATCATTAAGTCATCTAGTATTAAAAGAATAGGCTCATGATTTTCATTTTTAATTGTTTCGGGAACTCCTTTATAGTATTCGATGGTGTTAAAATTTGGCTTCATGCTCCTCTCCATAACACCAAATTATTCGATTAATTGAAATGCTCAGCAAATCATTCCTTTTGTTTATTAAATTTTCTAAAAACGTTATCTTACCAGATCCTGAAGGTCCGCAAATAAGCATTGTAAAAGGATGTATAAATTGCTTAAACATTTTTGGGTTATGTTTTATTTATTAATATTTTATAAATGTTTTCTAACATCTAAGATATTCTAATTACGCGTCTCCTGATCGCGCTTTTTGGGGCAGTTTTTTTCTAAGTGAGTATCAGATCCGCAATAATTACAATAAACAACTTGTGTGTATCCGCTTTTGTGAGGATCCTTTTCAAACAAACGCTTAAATGAATCCATTTTAAACAACTAGTTACTACAAGTGCTGAATATAAACTGAAAATCTAAACATATGAGTCACTATTACAGTAGATAGCGTAGTTAGAATTTTCCAAGATAATAAATAGCTTAAATAAATTATTTAGAGCACATCTCAGAGGAATTTTTTTGTGGATTCTACAGTTTGTAAACAAATTTGGATAAAATGTGAGACTTTTTCCTATATCGATATCAATAATATTATTTGTTAAATACTTAGATAAAAACTTTTTTTTAATTTCACCACGTACAATAACGGTGCTAAATCTATTTAGTGGTGAAAGTATTTCACCTAAACTTAAATATGATATTTCACCATCTGACCATTCCAATCCATTTATGGTTTGACGATTAATATTTTGTTGTTTAATCATTTCATTATCCAATTCATTCAGATGATATGGTGGTTTGAAATGAAAAAAGTTTGGTGTTACTGTTCCGGTTTGCATAAACGCCAATTCCTTAATAAAAAGTTGTTTATTATTTCCAAAGAGGTATTGAAAATCAACTATAACGCTTGAATTCCTGTCGATTGTGTTCATGTTGGGTTGAGATTTTGTAATAAACTGAATGAGTCGTTGATTCCTATCTCCTTTATATACAGCCCAATTTAGTAAAAGTTCTTAGTTTAACAAAAGCATTCAACCCAAATGGACACGCTTCAATCAAAAAGAATTAGGTCCACTAGAAAGAAGCAGGATCACGAAGTCATTTTCGGTCTCGAATATTATGTAGTACATAATTTAAAACTTAAATGCGGTTTTTCAACTACAAGAAAATTCACTCCAATGATATGGATGCAGCAAAGCAAAAACAATTTCGTCGGTTTAGATAAAGATGAATGGATGCAATTGGTTACATACAAGGAGTATATCCAATTGAAACTTGATCAGTATGATTTTTTGATGCCTGATACAATTATAGACCATCCATTATTGCCCACAATTAAGTGTAATTTTAGATTTCGAAAATCAGATAAGCAGTATGTGTTTATAATAAATCAGTTTGGAAATAAAATTGAATTTGATAGTGAGTCCTGGAGATTGTTTTTAAGATTAGGCATTTTTTTTACCACATTTTTATGTTGGAATACGATACTTAAGCAACAAATTATATACCTCTACTATAATAATATTATTCCTAAGTCTGCAGCCTTACAAAAATTTGATGTTCAACTAGCTGATTTAGACGGTACTTATGATAGAAATGTGCAAATAGATTTAACCCGTTTATGCTTTGAAATTTCAAAAAAAAATGTGTAATCAAATAAAACGCGATGTTCTTGAGTATAAGCAAACACTTTTAAATAAGCAATCATCCCAACATAACAATAGAAAATAAAAATTATATTAAAAATGAGTAAGCAACAAGTTGTTAATGAAATACATAAGCCTGCTAGAAGAAATTTCATTCGTCGTAAATTCGTACAAAAGGGAATTAATGACACGTGGCAAATCGATTTAGTTGAAATGATACCCTTTTATAAGGCAAACAAAGGATATAGGTACTTGCTGACAGTAATTGACACGTTCTCGAAGTATGCCTATGCAGTTCCCGTTAAGTCTAAAACAGCTTTAGATGTTTTATCAGCATTGAAGAAAACATTAAAAATATCTAAACATAAACCTAAAAATATTCAGTCTGATCAAGGAAAGGAGTTTTTTAATGTAGCCTTCGGAGAGTTAATGAACAAGAATAACATTAACCATTACCACACATATACACACCTTAAGGCATCTATTTGTGAACGTTTTAATAGAACATTAAAAAATCGTATGTGGAAAATCTTTAGTATGCAGGGTAATCATACGTGGATTTATACCTTGCATGACTTACTAAAAGATTATAATAATTCATATCACCGTACTATAAAAATGAGGCCTATAGATGTAAACAAACAAAATGAAGAGTTTATTTTGAAAACCGCTTATAATATTTGTAAGGTATTTCCTAAACACAAGTTTTCCATTGGTGATCCTGTTAGAATAAGTAAATATAAAGGTATTTTTACAAAGGGCTATGATCCAAACTGGACAACCGAAGTTTTTAAAATTTTAAAAGTAAAGTCTACTAATCCTGTAACATATGAACTGGAGGACTATAAGGGGGAAATGATCAAAAGCTCATTTTATGATCAAGAACTCCAAAAAGTTAAAGATGAAAATGCTTTCTTAGTGGAAAAAATACTCAGAAGGAAAAAAGAACAAGTTTTTGTTAAATGGTTAGGTTTCGATGAAACACACAATTCATGGATAGATAAAAAGAGTATATTAAAATAATTAAGCACGCAAAATATTTATCAGATTTAATTTATTTTTGTGTATTTTTTACATTGAAATATAGTTTTAATTATACACAAATTAAAAAATAATAATAATATAATGTTAAATTTACTTATACCATATTTTGTGTATTATTACTAGCACCTAAAATATTTTTAATTTCATAGTGATTATGAGCTAATGTTGAAATACTATCAGGTAATATAAATCTATTGTCATCCTTATAATTTAGACTTATCTTATTTACAATTTCAGTATAAATTTTATGACCTCTACTTCTAATAACTCTCTGTTGTCCATAATAAGTTTTTTTATGTTTAATGCATTCAATATAATGAGTATGAGTTAATCGTTTCACTACTGACTTTTTTACGCCTTTAACCTTTTTTACGTTATAGTCAGTGTTATCATCTTTAGCAATTATATATGAGTATGCTTTCGCTTTTAATCCTGCAAACGACGTCATTATTTTTCCTGCATTTTCGTCTTTCATTAATCCAAGCTCTTTGTTATCAGCGAGATTGATACCGAATCTGTTTGAGGCTAGGTAATTGGTTGTATCAAAGCGATTAGGATTGAATTTAATTAAATCATAAAAATCTTCTTCTGATGATATAATAAATGAATCTGTATCCATATAGAGTATTTTTGATGATGGACATTTTACAGAATGAAAATTATAGAAATAGTCATACATTAACCATTTTGAAAGTTCTAGTACACTAACTCCAATGTATATGGGCTTATCATAAAAAATTCGGGACTTAGTTGATTCAATGGCAGCCAAATTATCTCCAAAGATTTCAACACTGTGGAAATTATGTCTTGTTTTGCGTTGTCTAAACCCTGCTGAGTTTTGTCTTGAATCATAATGCTTAACTAATGCAACCTCACGACGTTTTTCTACATTCTCCATTGTTTTACCGTAAACGGCATTAACCATTAATTTGTAAAAGTTTATCTCAAAGTCATTGCTAGCTAATTTTCTAAGAGATGTATTGAGGTCAATATAAGGTTTCAGCCAACAGGACTGATTAAATGATAAAACTCTAGATATTTTTTCTAAAATCATACCTTGCTCTATACATAACTGTAGCTGCTTCAAATGGATTATATAGTTCTTTTTATCACTTAAGTCAGCTATTAGTTTTGTCTGCTTTCCTCCTGGTGGAATCTTATTTTCGGGGCAAAAAGGTAAACTATTATGCTTATTATGAATATCATCAGGATATCGCATATCTACTTCTAAAATATATCCAACATCACTAGATGCCGATATGCTAAGAACGTTGAAAGATGAAATTTCATCGTTACTTAGAAATTTAAAATTAGAAAATGGAAGGGGTTGACTCATAGCCCATCCATATAAGTTGTTGGCGTCAATATATGAAAGGAAATTTATGGGTTCAGTAGGCTTAAATTTATTATTTAAATATTTGTTATTTGCTGTTGCAATCCGTTGAGTACATTGGGTCAACCCTCCACGAACAGCAGTTTTTAAAAAATTATAAATGTCAGGATCACTAACAAGTTCTAATTCTACCCTTGTGTATTTTAACATTGCATCCCATGAAACTGAAGGAGCAGTAACATAATTAATGGGGTCTAACCTGTACACTCGGGAACAAAGAATCCTAAAATTCTCAAATACATCAGCAAGAATTAAAACATCGCTTTCCAAATATAATTTTAAATAATCTCTAATAGATTTGCAATTAAATGCGCTCCAAACCTTCTGAGCAAAGTTGTAGTCTTCAACACTACATTCCTCATCATTCAGTGAATTATAAAAATTATCTCGCGAAGGAAGCAGGGATTCATCAAATTTTTCAAAACTATCCAAATAATCATAGGGAAATACTCCCTTTCATCGTAGCATATCAAATTTTTCACCTTGATATTTAGTTTTCAAAATTTTAAAATTCGCTATGTTCATATAACTAGCGAGTTTTTCTAAGCTTGAATTTAAAAATCTATTTGAATCTATATATCTAATTTTATATTGATGAAGATAAGATTCATCGAGCTTACAATTTTGAGTTAACGCAATATATAACTCTTTATTGCAAGGAATGGGTCTTAGTTCATCTTTTATTGACGTAACAAATAAATGTATATCATAAAGAGACAAGTTATGAAAAACTACCGGGAAAAAGGGATCGCTTAATCTAAATGTCTGTTTACACAGCTTATGAATAGGACCTACATATTGTCCTGTAAACTGATCAAAGAATTTTTCTCGATCATCATCAGAAATTTGTTTCTCGCAGGCATAGCAATCACCGTGTTCCTGATAATCCTCATCCCAAATGTTAAACTGATAGATTGGTTTTTTATAGGACTTCCAGTACTTCTCATAAAGTCCATCGGTTTTCATCCTAAGTGCTTGACAAAATTTTTGGATACAATCCGGTCCTGAAATAACGAAATCATAATGTTTATGAGTTTATTGCCTTTGCTGGAATGTTAAAATATTTACCTTCGTATGTCCACATCTCATTTAGATGTTCATTGTATTTATGTACAATATAAAATGATGCTGCACATGCTGTATGCCTCTGTGCCATAGTAGTTGATGATTTTGATGGATCATTAAGATTTATATGGTAATTTTCCAAAACTGCTTCGATGTCAGCATAAATTACTACTGGTGGAGATAGTTTTTTAGAAAAACTTTTGAATACAGTTTTGGTATTAGGTTCAGGATACAAAGCAGCAACTTTTCCACACTCTTTAGAGTCATGTATAGTATTTGTTGTACTATAAAATTGCAAGCAGTTCTCGCAATAATATGCAGTATTATGGGATTTACTATGTTGTGAATAACATAATTTTCTCATGCGCGTTATATATGCATAATGCATCATTTGCATATTATCACTATTAATTCCAAGCAAGTTTATGGGGTGAGTCCGAATTTTCTTAGTCCTCACTGTGGGTCCCACAACGTTTTTTCCATTCTCATCGACTTCATAAACATTGATGCTAAAATCCTCATTTGCTGATTCGAATCGCTTGATTCCTTTGCTTGTTATTGGAAACTCAATTCCGGAAAAATTTAATCTTACTCCTTCATAATAAATGATGTCTTGCCGTATGTTTCCGCATCGATAGGATGATGGTATTGTTAACTTATCTCGGTAAATTTTTTTTAATGCTGCTGTTTGATATATAGTTTTAAGGTGTTTTTCATAGGCCAATGATGCTAAAACACACCACTTGAGACAAAAATCATCGTCATTTTTAACATTTATGAGTGCATTTCGTGACTTAATTTTTTTGGGAGCTTGGATAAACCTGTTTGCAGCGATATGCTCTAGTTTTATCATGGTAAGTTCAAAATATTTAAAACACTTTATTGCCCAACCTGAATCCTTCTCCTGGAATTCACTGCTGAGAGCTATCAAATTTTCTATGGTATCATTTAGATGATCATCAATCAGCTCGTTTTCATATATTGGTTTGTATGGAGTAATGAAATGCTTCATTGTTTCTGTTAAGCTTTCATCATCAGTGTTTTTAACGTATAATCCATATACTTTTAAATTGTATTTTATGGATCTGTACTCACTCATGCAGTGACGCAATAAATTGATAATATCATTTTTGCAATCATGAAAAAACTCTTTTAAATCAATCTGTTCACTTTTATTTGAGTGAACACGATATGATTTTAAAGGAAATCGCGACTCCGTTGAAATTAAAATAACGTTTTCATTTTCCTCTAGTTGAGCTGCTCTTGCATTCTTATGTTTGTCCGACATCATATGGCGTCTTTCCCTAGACGAAGGGTAACTTTCACCGCAAATTGAACAGTCAATAATCCTTAGTTCCATCGGAGTATCCAATCGAGGCCGTTTTGAAGCTCCTGACGTTGAAGGACCTTGAAGATCACTTGAATTAGATCCTTTGCTCATAAGAATCTCAAAAGCATTCCTAGGTCCCAAGCATGCTTCATAATGACTATCAAACTCTATTAAGTCGATGGACTTAGAGCAAAGATCACACACCACATTATTACGATAATCAGAGCATCTCTCATAATGAGATTGAAACTCTGAAAAGTCAACGGAATTATCACACATGTTGCACTTAACTTTTGATGCCATTTTAAGTTTTTTTTTTTTTTTTTTTTTTTTTATCGAACTAACCACTTTCACTATTGAAATAGGACTAAGGGTTTCCTTTTTAAATAGTATCTTTTTAGGCCCCCAAACACCTTCTTAATCTTTTATATCCAAAACAAACAGTACCTGCTCACAAACCTGTTTCAAACGATTCCTACTGGGTCAATCTAATAATATGAGGGAAAGGTTACAACCTCTATTCTACCTGAAATCCACTTATTCTTTTTATGTAATCCTCACTTGGAAGAAACCTGTTTAAAACGAATCCTATGATTCTCTTGTAATAAGAGGAAGTGAAATTCAACCAATCAAAAGTAAAACAGCAAACATTTAAAATAAATAGTGGTTAAATGTGTTATATTTATTATATACATATGTTTATATTATTTTTAGAAAAATACATAAAATATTCTTATTATATAAATATGTATTCGTATTATTAAAATTTCGCCTCAGCTAATTTTACCGCAGCAATTAAGTCATCATCATCTTCATCCCGAAGTAGTTCCTGGAGTTGAGATCTTTTATCATCATCCTGATTATCTACTAAATCGAAAATGTTGTCATCATCCGGGAAAATGTATGATGGATTATCATTATTAGGCGTTGCATTCCTTGGGTCATCGTCGTCATCATCCCATTTAATGTCACTTAACCAGGTCAAGTTGCTCTCGAGATAGGTTTGGGTCTTAATCCCAAAAATCAAGGACAGGTCTACGGAGCTCGGCTGAGAGTCCAGATTTATGGTCGATTCCGGTTGGGAATCGATAAAAATGATTTCAAGGTCATCCATCGTTGTTGAAAGATTACTAGTTTATGTACTAGCTGTTAGCTGTGAGTAGTTATTATATAGGCATTTTGCTATGGGACAGTGTTAGGTACACAAAGGAGGAATATAAATTATAGAGAAAGTAGAAAGGTTCAAGGGCATCGAATCCGTTTTTCAGGAAACACTTAAAAAATACCTCTAAACTATCACATTAGATTCATTGCAAAGGGATGACCTACCTGTTTGAGGGTTGTTTGAATCGCAACACGGGACCAATCGTAAAAACAGGTTCATTGACAGTAAGAGGGAGGAGAGAGAATATAAATGAGCGAAGGATCGATTTGAGAGGATTTTACATGGTTGAGAAACAGGATTGAGTTAATGAACAAGAATAACATTAACCATTACCACACATATACACACCTTAAGGCATCTATTTGTGAACGTTTTAATAGAACATTAAAAAATCGTATGTGGAAAATCTTTAGTATGCAGGGTAATCATACGTGGATTTATACCTTGCATGACTTACTAAAAGATTATAATAATTCATATCACCGTACTATAAAAATGAGGCCTAGAGATGTAAACAAACAAAATGAAGAGTTTATTTTGAAAACAGCTTATAATATTTGTAAGGTATTTCCTAAACACAAGTTTTCCATTGGTGATCCTGTTAGAATAAGTAAATATAAAGGTATTTTTACAAAGGGCTATGATCCAAACTGGACAACCGAAGTTTTTAAAATTTTAAAAGTAAAGTCTACTAATCCTGTAACATATGAACTGGAGGACTATAAGGGGGAAATGATCAAAAGCTCATTTTATGATCAAGAACTCCAAAAAGTTAAAGATGAAAATGCTTTCTTAGTGGAAAAAATACTCAGAAGGAAAAAAGAACAAGTTTTTGTTAAATGGTTAGGTTTCGATGAAACACACAATTCATGGATAGATAAAAAGAGTATATTAAAATAATTAAGCACGCAAAATATTTATCAGATTTAATTTATTTTTGTGTATTTTTTACATTGAAATATAGTTTTAATTATACACAAATTAAAAAATAATAATAATATAATGTTAAATTTACTTATTCCATATTTTGTGTATTATTACTAGCACCTAAAATATTTTTAATTTCATAGTGATTATGAGCTAATGTTGAAATACTATCAGGTAATATAAATCTATTGTCATCCTTATAATTTAGACTTATCTTATTTACAATTTCAGTATAAATTTTATGACCTCTACTTCTAATAACTCTCTGTTGTCCATAATAAGTTTTTTTATGTTTAATGCATTCAATATAATGAGTATGAGTTAATCGTTTCACTACTGACTTTTTTACGCCTTTAACCTTTTTTACGTTATAGTCAGTGTTATCATCTTTAGCAATTAAATATGAGTATGCTTTCGCTTTTAATCCTGCAAACGACGTCATTATTTTTCCTGCATTTTCGTCTTTCATTAATCCAAGCTCTTTGTTATTAGCGAGATTGATACCGAATCTGTTTGAGGCTAGGTAATTGGTTGTATCAAAGCGATTAGGATTGAATTTAATTAAATCATAAAAATCTTCTTCTGATGATATAATAAATGAATCTGTATCCATATAGAGTATTTTTGATGATGGACATTTTACAGAATGAAAATTATAGAAATAGTCATACATTAACCATTTTGAAAGTTCTAGTACACTAACTCCAATGTATATGGGCTTATCATAAAAAATTCGGGACTTAGTTGATTCAATGGCAGCCAAATTATCTCCAAAGATTTCAACACTGTGGAAATTATGTCTTGTTTTGCGTTGTCTAAACCCTGCTGAGTTTTGTCTTGAATCATAATGCTTAACTAATGCAACCTCACGACGTTTTTCTACATTCTCCATTGTTTTACCGTAAACGGCATTAACCATTAATTTGTAAAAGTTTATCTCAAAGTCATTGCTAGCTAATTTTCTAAGAGATGTATTGAGGTCAATATAAGGTTTCAGCCAACAGGACTGATTAAATGATAAAACTCTAGATATTTTTTCTAAAATCATACCTTGCTCTATACATAACTGTAGCTGCTTCAAATGGATTATATAGTTCTTTTTATCACTTAAGTCAGCTATTAGTTTTGTCTGCTTTCCTCCTGGTGGAATCTTATTTTCGGGGCAAAAAGGTAAACTATTATGCTTATTATGAATATCATCAGGATATCGCTAAGAACGTTGAAAGATGAAATTTCATCGTTACTTAGAAATTTAAAATTAGAAAATGGAAGGGGTTGACTCATAGCCCATCCATATAAGTTGTTGGCGTCAATATATGAAAGGAAATTTATGGGTTCAGTAGGCTTAAATTTATTATTTAAATATTTGTTATTTGCTGTTGCAATCCGTTGAGTACATTGGGTCAACCCTCCACGAACAGCAGTTTTTAAAAAATTATAAATGTCAGGATCACTAACAAGTTCTAATTCTACCCTTGTGTATTTTAACATTGCATCCCATGAAACTGAAGGAGCAGTAACATAATTAATGGGGTCTAACCTGTACACTCGGGAACAAAGAATCCTAAAATTCTCAAATACATCAGCAAGAATTAAAACATCGCTTTCCAAATATAATTTTAAATAATCTCTAATAGATTTGCAATTAAATGCGCTCCAAACCTTCTGAGCAAAGTTGTAGTCTTCAACACTACATTCCTCATCATTCAGTGAATTATAAAAATTATCTCGCGAAGGAAGCAGGGATTCATCAAATTTTTCAAAACTATCCAAATAATCATAGGGAAATACTCCCTTTCATCGTAGCATATCAAATTTTTCACCTTGATATTTAGTTTTCAAAATTTTAAAATTCGCTATGTTCATATAACTAGCGAGTTTTTCTAAGCTTGAATTTAAAAATCTATTTGAATCTATATATCTAATTTTATATTGATGAAGATAAGATTCATCGAGCTTACAATTTTGAGTTAACGCAATATATAACTCTTTATTGCAAGGAATGGGTCTTAGTTCATCTTTTATTGACGTAACAAATAAATGTATATCATAAAGAGACAAGTTATGAAAAACTACCGGGAAAAAGGGATCGCTTAATCTAAATGTCTGTTTACACAGCTTATGAATAGGACCTACATATTGTCCTGTAAACTGATCAAAGAATTTTTCTCGATCATCATCAGAAATTTGTTTCTCGCAGGCATAGCAATCACCGTGTTCCTGATAATCCTCATCCCAAATGTTAAACTGATAGATTGGTTTTTTATAGGACTTCCAGTACTTCTCATAAAGTCCATCGGTTTTCATCCTAAGTGCTTGACAAAATTTTTGGATACAATCCGGTCCTGAAATAACGAAATCATAATGTTTATGAGTTTATTGCCTTTGCTGGAATGTTAAAATATTTACCTTCGTATGTCCACATCTCATTTAGATGTTCATTGTATTTATGTACAATATAAAATGATGCTGCACATGCTGTATGCCTCTGTGCCATAGTAGTTGATGATTTTGATGGATCATTAAGATTTATATGGTAATTTTCCAAAACTGCTTCGATGTCAGCATAAATTACTACTGGTGGAGATAGTTTTTTAGAAAAACTTTTGAATACAGTTTTGGTATTAGGTTCAGGATACAAAGCAGCAACTTTTCCACACTCTTTAGAGTCATGTATAGTATTTGTTGTACTATAAAATTGCAAGCAGTTCTCGCAATAATATGCAGTATTATGGGATTTACTATGTTGTGAATAACATAATTTTCTCATGCGCGTTATATATGCATAATGCATCATTTGCATATTATCACTATTAATTCCAAGCAAGTTTATGGGGTGAGTCCGAATTTTCTTAGTCCTCACTGTGGGTCCCACAACGTTTTTTCCATTCTCATCGACTTCATAAACATTGATGCTAAAATCCTCATTTGCTGATTCGAATCGCTTGATTCCTTTGCTTGTTATTGGAAACTCAATTCCGGAAAAATTTAATCTTACTCCTTCATAATAAATGATGTCTTGCCGTATGTTTCCGCATCGATAGGATGATGGTATTGTTAACTTATCTCGGTAAATTTTTTTTAATGCTGCTGTTTGATATATAGTTTTAAGGTGTTTTTCATAGGCCAATGATGCTAAAACACACCACTTGAGACAAAAATCATCGTCATTTTTAACATTTATGAGTGCATTTCGTGACTTAATTTTTTTGGGAGCTTGGATAAACCTGTTTGCAGCGATATGCTCTAGTTTTATCATGGTAAGTTCAAAATATTTAAAACACTTTATTGCCCAACCTGAATCCTTCTCCTGGAATTCACTGCTGAGAGCTATCAAATTTTCTATGGTATCATTTAGATGATCATCAATCAGCTCGTTTTCATATATTGGTTTGTATGGAGTAATGAAATGCTTCATTGTTTCTGTTAAGCTTTCATCATCAGTGTTTTTAACGTATAATCCATATACTTTTAAATTGTATTTTATGGATCTGTACTCACTCATGCAGTGACGCAATAAATTGATAATATCATTTTTGCAATCATGAAAAAACTCTTTTAAATCAATCTGTTCACTTTTATTTGAGTGAACACGATATGATTTTAAAGGAAATCGCGACTCCGTTGAAATTAAAATAACGTTTTCATTTTCCTCTAGTTGAGCTGCTCTTGCATTCTTATGTTTGTCCGACATCATATGGCGTCTTTCCCTAGACGAAGGGTAACTTTCACCGCAAATTGAACAGTCAATAATCCTTAGTTCCATCGGAGTATCCAATCGAGGCCGTTTTGAAGCTCCTGACGTTGAAGGACCTTGAAGATCACTTGAATTAGATCCTTTGCTCATAAGAATCTCAAAAGCATTCCTAGGTCCCAAGCATGCTTCATAATGACTATCAAACTCTATTAAGTCGATGGACTTAGAGCAAAGATCACACACCACATTATTACGATAATCAGAGCATCTCTCATAATGAGATTGAAACTCTGAAAAGTCAACGGAATTATCACACATGTTGCACTTAACTTTTGATGCCATTTTAAGTTTTTTTTTTTTTTTTTTTTTTTTATCGAACTAACCACTTTCACTATTGAAATAGGACTAAGGGTTTCCTTTTTAAATGGTATCTTTTTAGGCCCCCAAACACCTTCTTAATCTTTTATATCCAAAACAAACAGTACCTGCTCACAAACCTGTTTCAAACGATTCCTACTGGGTCAATCTAATAATATGAGGGAAAGGTTACAACCTCTATTCTACCTGAAATCCACTTATTCTTTTTATGTAATCCTCACTTGGAAGAAACCTGTTTAAAACGAATCCTATGATTCTCTTGTAATAAGAGGAAGTGAAATTCAACCAATCAAAAGTAAAACAGCAAACATTTAAAATAAATAGTGGTTAAATGTGTTATATTTATTATATACATATGTTTATATTATTTTTAGAAAAATACATAAAATATTCTTATTATATAAATATGTATTCGTATTATTAAAATTTCGCCTCAGCTAATTTTACCGCAGCAATTAAGTCATCATCATCTTCATCCCGAAGTAGTTCCTGGAGTTGAGATCTTTTATCATCATCCTGATTATCTACTAAATCGAAAATGTTGTCATCATCCGGGAAAATGTATGATGGATTATCATTATTAGGCGTTGCATTCCTTGGGTCATCGTCGTCATCATCCCATTTAATGTCACTTAACCAGGTCAAGTTGCTCTCGAGATAGGTTTGGGTCTTAATCCCAAAAATCAAGGACAGGTCTACGGAGCTCGGCTGAGAGTCCAGATTTATGGTCGATTCCGGTTGGGAATGGATAAAAATGATTTCAAGGTCATCCATCGTTGTTGAAAGATTACTAGTTTATGTACTAGCTGTTAGCTGTGAGTAGTTATTATATAGGCATTTTGCTATGGGACAGTGTTAGGTACACAAAGGAGGAATATAAATTATAGAGAAAGTAGAAAGGTTCAAGGGCATCGAATCCGTTTTTCAGGAAACACTTAAAAAATACCTCTAAACTATCACATTAGATTCATTGCAAAGGGATGACCTACCTGTTTGAGGGTTGTTTGAATCGCAACACGGGACCAATCGTAAAAACAGGTTCATTGACAGTAAGAGGGAGGAGAGAGAATATAAATGAGCGAAGGATCGATTTGAGAGGATTTTACATGGTTGAGAAACAGGATTGAGATCGAAGTTAGTTCACATTATCACCGATAGGTGGCGCCACCAAGTAGTAAAGGATAAGGGACGGCTGTATATTTAATATAAGTAGCTTAATTAATTTTTATGTCTTCCTATTATAATTTTATTCTTTGTGTGCTCCTGTATATATCTCCATTAATTTGTGTTCTCTTACCATTCAACCCTCTATACTTATAAAATATCCTATAAGTATTTATTTAACTTGACCAGTTAATAACATAGCAGAAATTGTTTCCCAATTCAATGTTAATAAAATATCTTATAAGTATTTATTTAACATGATCACGTAATAACATAGCAATATGATGCACATTTACATTCAACATGCGCCAAGCTGCACATTCTTAAGCATATGTTGCTGCAACATGTTGCGAATTTGGTAATTCAGTCTAAAATATGACCGTCCCTTATCCTTTACTACTTGGTGGCGCCACCTATCGGTGATAATGTGAACTAACTTCGATCTCAATCCTGTTTCTCAACCATGTAAAATCCTCTCAAATCGATCCTTCGCTCATTTATATTCTCTCTCCTCCCTCTTACTGTCAATGAACCTGTTTTTACGATTGGTCCCGTGTTGCGATTCAAACAACCCTCAAACAGGTAGGTCATCCCTTTGCAATGAATCTAATGTGATAGTTTAGAGGTATTTTTTAAGTGTTTCCTGAAAAACGGATTCGATGCCCTTGAACCTTTCTTTCTACTTTCTCTATAATTTATATTCCTCCTTTGTGTACCTAACACTGTCCCATAGCAAAATGCCTATATAATAACTACTGCTATAATGACTCGATCCAATTTAAATCACACCTTTTTATACGATTTGTCTGGGGTTTTTATTTATATTCAGCTATTGAATTCCTCCACTTAGCATACTAATATTAACAAATTTGTTTGGGTCTGAAACAGTTTTCTGTTGGTGGGATCAAGGGGCACAGCTGCAAAGCATTGCTACGCACAACCATTCCTTCTTATTCCGCCGACACTCATTATTGTTGAATGGGATCCAATCCTTGGACACCTTGGGATCCGATACCATGTGTGGCAAGATACCTTCCTCCTACATCCGACACCTCTCATGCTTAAAACGATGGCACTCGAAGAAGTACTGAAGTTTTCGTGAGAGATGAAGTATAAACGGAGCAGAAAGATAGTGACTTTTAAAGGTCCTATTGCTACCAATGCGAACTTCGACATCCACTTGTCTACTGCCCCAAGAATGTGGTATGGCTATAAATATATATAACATATATAAATATTGAAGTGTAATACAGTTTAGCTAAGGCTATAGCGGATGCGCTTTAGTTCGGGCCTTTTAAACACCGAATAAACTCATTAGATCTCCATGGATGCACCCGTAATCACCTGAAAGCAATGATATATAGCATGATTAAGGAAGACTTCACCAAATTTGTTTAAAAAGGACATGTCCATTTGGCGTGTGATTAGTAGCACCGAAATGTTTGACGCACTTGTATCTGGCCGGTGACATTTTCTGGCCGCAGCTGTTGTGCTCTGCTCCGTTCTGGGGTGCGAGGGTTGGAGGTCGCTCTCCAGATTCACCCACCTCCAGTGCGAGTCGTATGGCGAGTCCTTTGTGACTTTCTCGAAATGCAAACTCAATCTCCTCGGCAGGGGACGCGCGGGAGTCAATATACACTGCCAAATGCACAAGACGCGCGTTACAAACGCGTGGGTGAGTCTAGAATCCTGATTGTGGCCGAGAGCCTTGGGGTTATTTGGGGTTTGCCTATGACAGATGAATTGGAGCATGTATCGTCGCTACAATGGCTGGCGTCCATTTCTGTACAACGTCAGCAAGGATTTCTGCCAGCTCATGGCAAATGTGAACGATGTTTCTTTTGAAGGACTTGTCATCAATGCTATAATGACTGGATCAAACCTAAGCCACACCTGTCCATACAATGTGGGTGTTAGCATATCATCAACAAAGTGAAACAGTTTTAATTGGATCCATTTATTGCCATCATTTAGCATGATATCATACTGGATAATTTGGAATTCACAGACGGTTTGCTGAGAACTTTACCACTCCCCAAAGGCGACTATAAGATCCAACTACGATTTGCCACTGAAAAAACGTGGAGAGTGCAAGTGTCAGTGTTTTTCGCAAGAGGTTCTGTATTTGATATAAATTTGGACATATGATATGTGCTATCATATGTCCAAATTTATATCAAATACAGAACCTATCGTTTAGACTTGTGAAGTTTAATGGAAAATTAATAGATATTTACATTTTAGCTAAGCTTTTGCTGACACTACGCATAGTCATTAGGCAGTCGTAATCACTTCAATATTTGTTATTCGCATTGGTTTCGAAGTCACTAAACTATAGCTTCATTACCCGTAATGTGTAATCGGTTTTTGGTTGAATGGAAATGGTCTCGGTACAGCGTCAACTAGAATCTGTCTTTGGAAGGACTTGCCATCAATGCTATAATGACTAGATCCAACTTGAATTATACCTGTCTCTACGATATGAGTTAGCATAAGTATCATCCATAGCACGACATCTTACTAGATAATTTGGAGTTCGGCGAGGAGTTTGCTCGTATGATATTGCATACTCTTGTGCTGTAGAAAAATACATGAAGGTGGCTTTGATTTTATTTTGAGCACACATTTGGGCCGCTATATCTTCGGCGTAGTACCTGCTGTTCAATCAAAATCTCGATTTTATTGAGAATTTTTTGGATGAGGGGGATGTTTTTCTGATGTCAATCAGTTGGCAGGACTATCCCAATGAAAAAGACGTAAAGCTGTCTAGGCTAGACATTAATTCCCCTTCTTGGACGTTGAACGAATTCCCCTTGAGATTCGGTATTCGGGGGCAAACAGGGCTAGATCGGCATACATTTCTGTAATCCCCTTTTTCCTGTTTTTGTGGACTACACAATACATAGATTAGTATAAAAGTTACGTTCCTAGGGACATAAATAGTACGAAATTTAGCTTAGACGTAGATGCAGATGCTAATGCATATGTACTATATGAATACAATATGTAGACTTAGAGAATAAAGCGGATCTGCATGCGTATGAAATGAAGGTGCTGCAGTGTGATAAATATGAAATGTCGTGTGGTAGCCAGGAGAGGCAGCCAGTTCAGTCAATCCTGCACACAATGAACGCACTTCTGCACTGGCTGTATGTTTTTACACAGTTTTCTTGTTGCTTAATCGTTAACTAACTATACTATGATGCTATTTATAGTTATGGATGTGTGTATCTAGGCTTAAATATGTATATGGCGGCGTCGTTCGTATTTACAGTTCTCGTAATTCGATCGTTCATTCATTTGCAGGTGCCGCTTCACTGTTAACACTCGAACTCGTTGGCCGTGATGGCGCTCAGATCCTTCATGAGACCCTCCAGATTGGCCATCTTCTGGTTGAGCTCCTCTGTGGATGTGCTCGGTGCCAGTCTCTGGATCTCGACGGTCGAGTGTGACACCGACCCGCCGCCCTGCAAGCGATTTGGCGTGGCGGCCGAGAACGATGGCTTCTTGTAGGGCGACTGGTTCTGTGGACGTATTGTTATGGCAGGAGCTGAAAGAAACAAGGTCGTTTGAGCGTCAGTGGCGCCACAAGATCGCCTTTACGGACCAGATACTCACTGTGCTTGTTAATGGGCGTGGCTCCCCCAGTGGGCGGTGGCCCTGGAACGATGAAACTCTTGAGCGGATGCCCGCGCTTGGCACTCTCGATGGTGGACACACAGCCATTGCCAGCGGCTCCATTGCCGGCATTGCTGCAACAGTTCAACAGGGAGGAGAGAGCAAAGACAAACAATTAGATCTAGTTAAGGTTTTGTTTTGTTTGTGCTTTATATTGCTAACAAATTCATTTGATTCGAACGAATTATGGCCCTAGTTGTGGGCCAGGGCCCTCCTGGCGATTACTCGACTGACGCTGTTGCCCTGGAAGTAAAGCTTGCGCGCGTTCTGAATCTGCCTGGCTTTCACGGCCAGACGGGTGTACGGCAGACGGTCGCTGGCGGACATAATGCTCCACGTGTAGCTGGCCAGTTCGGTAACGGTGGCCGAGTCGCGCATGCTGAACACCCCTCTGGCCTGGTGGTTGATCAGAATCTCGTCCAGGCGGAACTTGTTCATGAAGTTAACAAACGGCACCGGCGACGACATCAGCATCAGCTGGTGGTCCACGCGACGCTCCAATGTCTGCCGATTGAGCTTGATCATCTTCATCGACGGCTCTCGCACCAAATTGACCGTCACACGGGAATCAATACGTCCCCATCGCGATCTCGTGCCCATGCCTCTGCTTCAACTATAACTATATATCCCCAAGCTCGCAAGACCGGAGACACAACAACTGTTTCGAATTTAGATGAGAATTTTGTGGTGCTTCTGAATTGCTCTGAACTAAATTGAATCGAGTGCTTGACTAGATTTTGGGTGTGTGTGTGTGTGTGTGGGGTGGGTTAACTAACCAGAAGCTGGCATCGTAGCCCCCGTAGCGGTGCTCGGGCGTTTGGGCCAGCTAGCCCGGATACTGCGGGCGCTCCATCGTAGAGTTCATCGAAGTGGCTGCTGGCGGGGAATGGCGTTTGATGATCCGGACAAAGAACCCAATGGTCTGCTACTCACTCATGTAGCCGGGCACGTAGGAGCGCTTGTCCAGCGAGTTGGTCACATGCCCAGGCACTCCGCCAGGCGTCTCCACCTCGTACTTGCTGTGGACCACCGAGCGGGGCAGGGTCAGGGCCCCACTACTGGAGGCCCCATCGCTGCAAACGGGCGTGACCGTGTGCGTCTGCAATGTTCTTCAGCTCCATCTGTTCGTGATGGATCCATAGATCTGGGGGCTTTGGCACTCCCACGTTGTTCTTTTGATAGCTGCAAATCGAAAAACAGGTCAGAAAGTGGGACAGGGTCCGTAGCTCTTAGGACTTTACCTCTTTTTCGTATGCTCCGGTGACGATTGGGGCTTGCTGCGGCAGAGAAATAGAATGGCAAAGAGGACAACCAGCAACACCACGACCGTGGCTCCGATGATGTACAGCAGCTGCTCGTTGTCGATGCCCTTGGCAATGGTGTCCGCCTCCTGCATGATCACCGCAGCCGTGGTCGTGTAGGACACCAGAGCGGAGAAGGGGGCATTGTTGTTGCCCTGCTGCTTGCTGGTGCGCGCCTGCACCTTGAAGTAGTAGGTGGTGTAGGGCTTCAGGTTGGACAGCATCAGCATGGTCTCCTCGCCGGTGAAGGCCTCAATGGACCAGTCGCGCTTCGTGGTGTCCGTCGTGTAGTAGATGTTGTAGCCGGTGATCTGGCCCACCGTGTGCTTCGGCGGCATCCACTGGATGATCACCGTGGGGGGATTCTCCTCGTCCAGGCGCACAGTTACCTCCCGCGGCGGCGTCACTGGCACATTCTGGTAGGTGCTGTTCAGCACCGACATGGACCAGGCGGACTCGCGGCGCCCCTTCACCACCTTTACGGCGAACTCGTACTGGGTGCTCGGCCGCAGGTCTTTGATCATGCAGTTGAGATCGGTGGTGTTGTGGTAGCGATAGCGACTGGATCCCGTGATGCCGTAGCTGACCGTGTAGTGGCGGTTGTCGGTCACGTGCTGGTTCTTGCTCAGCATCGTGTCGATCCAGTAGACAACGATCGAGGAGCTCGACATGGTGATGGCCCTCAGGCCCACGGGCACCTCCAGCGGCACCGGCACGTCGATGGGCTCCTCGTCGCGGGTCTTGATGTTGTCGTAGATCGGCGGGCCATCGCCCATCACATTGCGCGCCCTCAGCGAGACCACATACTCCGTGTTCGACTCGAGGTTTTTGAGCACGTGGTAGCGCTCGGTCTCCTTCAGCTCGATGGTGTTCTCGTCGGGTATGCCTCGGCCCCAGCCCAGCACGTAGTTGCGTATCTTGATCTCCGGCTGCTGCGGCGGACCCCAGTGCAGGCCGATGTTCTCCGCTCCCGGATGTATATTGATCCAAATCGGTTTGCCCGGCACCTGCGTCTCGTCCAGATCGTTCTCCAGCGTATTGACGCGATACCACTCCGTGAACGGCCCGGATCCATTCACCGTCATGGCCGCAATCTTCACCTGGTACTCGGCAATGCGGTCCAGTCCGCTCAGCTCGAAGTAGCGTATGTTGGCCGGCGTGCTCTTCACCTGCGGCGCGTCCTTGAACTTGCGATACCGGATCTTGTAGCCTGTTATCTGGCCATTGCGATCCTCCTCGGCGGGTGGCTCCCAGTGAACTGTAATAGACTGCCCAAAGAGACGAAAGGGTATACTCACGCTGGAACTGGTCACCTCCAGGGTGACATTGTTGGGCGGCTCCGACGGCGTTGAGGAGTACGTCTTCACCTTGATCTCGGCCGAGGGATCGCCCATGCCGTTCCGATTGAAGGGCACCACACTGATCACGTAGTCCGTGTAGGCACGCAGCTCGGTGAGCAGTGCCTCCATGGCGGTGCTATCGTGGTACAAATCAGCTCCGCTTTCGTTCTGAAACGGGTTCAAAGGTTCGATTAGCCTGTGGTCTGGGGCGACTATGGCATCGGGTGCGTGTTCCACCTCCGAGTAGTAGACGCGATACTTGAGTATCTCTCCGTTGGTCACTGCTGGCTCCTCCCAGCGCACGTAGATCTCGCTGTGACTGCGCGCATGGCCCTCAAAGGCCCGCGGCGGTCCGGCTATGTTCACCTCCGGCTGGGTGCTGACCTCCAGCGGGGCAGAGGACTCGCCGCTGCCGAAGTTCGTGCTGGCCACCACACGGAACTGGTACGTCCTGCCCGGCAGCAGCGATTGGATGTTCACCTGCAGGTCGTCGTGCGAGTTGGTCACCATTTTCTGCTCCCTAAACAGAAACAGAAACGGAAAAGAGTTTTAATTCCGCCAAAAGGATGCCAGCCGTCTGTCAAAAGCAGGAAGCAATCAGATACCCACCTCTCGCTGTTGTTCATCTTGTAGTAGACCGTGTAGTAGACCACTTCCCCGGCATTCTGCAGGGGCTCCGCCCAGCTGAGGGTGACGAACCGCGGCTTGACTATCTGGGCCGCCAGGTCGCGGGGCTGGCTGGGCAGACGGGCCAGGAGTCCGCTGCCCAGACTTTTCAGTGGCACTCCACTCCCGGCGGCGGCATTGGCGCTCGCTTCCTGCTCGCTTGAATCTGAGGGGGACGCAAAATTGAAGGATGGGGGCAATGGCAATTGCAGCTTCTGTTGTTGCTGTGGCTGGGATTTCTTGTGCTTGTTGCTCTGCCAGGAGGGCAGTATTTTCTGGGGATCATCGCCGTGCTTGTAGGCAGCGATCAGTGCCTCCTTCGTCTCGTCATCGTCGTACTCGTCGTCATCGTCGTCGTCTTGGTCGTTGTCATTGTTGCTGTTGCCCCTGTCCCCAGCACTGCTCTCCCGCCGCAGGGCGCTGGCCTCGTTCCGCCCAAAGTTGCGATCGTTGAGCGGCTGCTCGGGCCGTGAGGCCTTCCCCGAGTGCTGCAGGCTGTCCAGCAGGGTCTTGGAGTACAGGAGCCGCGTGGTCGTCCCACTGTCCTAGGCGTCGTCGTCCCCGTCCTCGTCCTCGTCCAAGTCCTCGGTCGAGCACAGGCTGGCCCCCGATTTGGTGCGCAGCGGCTGCTGCTCTCCCGAGCTGTACGGTCGTCGTCGTTTCACTGGACTGCCGGAGGTCTGCAGGGACTTGGTGGACTGGCCTTGGGGTTTGCGTTGTTTGATTTTCACTTTTGGGACGGGATTCGGGAATGGATGTCGCGTCGAGGAAATGATAAGCCAAGGAAAAGTGTCGAAGGAAACGGAAACAAAGAAGAACAAATAAAACAAAACAAAAGTTAATAAATTATATTGACAAAATTCATTTTATATCACATTTCTTTATTATTAATTGCTACCGACGATTCTCCTTTGCGATCCGATGGGGAGAGCGCACCAGTAACGCCTGGTATCAACATCATCGATAATAATCGATTGTTTTTGGTTTGGAAAATATCGGTTCCGTGAAGGCTTTTAGGCTTTCTTTCCGACCAAAAATCTGTGGCCTTAATTACAAAACAATTCGGAAGGGCCCTAGAATATTGCACTCGTCCTCAAAGCCTTTTAGTTTAAAGATATGATCCCTGATGCTCCACGGAGTCCGAGAGACATGAGCAGGAGCCTCCTTAAAGGTGGCACATATTTTTCATTTATTTATTTTAATAATCTTTTGTGGATTCTTGAGAAATCACACGAAATGTATCTCAAAAAATCAAAAATTTACAGGATTAAAACGAGGGGGAACGTTGTGAGTTGCTGCGAACACCGCAACTCTACATTTATACCCGATACTTAGTCAGTATGGATCTCCTCCGGCAGACGCCGCGAATATTAAACGACACGACAAAGAGTGCGTGCGAGAGAGACAGAAAATCAGTCTGAGCGTGACGTCGGACGCTGCGCAGCCACTGCAAATTGATTTGTTCCTTTTGGCTATAAAAATGTGTCTGATCTGATCCAGATTCAGCAATCTGATAGATATGGTTATACTCTACGATTCTGCGTTTTTGGTTTTCTCGTATCTTTGAATTTGTGGATGGCACAGATTTTCGTCCTTTGTGGGGGCGGAAGTGGGCGGGGCAAAGTTTTGAAATATACTTGTAGCAGTGACATATCACAGAAGTTCGGATATAAAACGTCGTTGCTCTAGCTCTCATAGTCTTTGAGCACTAGGCGCTGATAGGGACGGACAGACGGACAGACAGACATGACTCAATCGACTCGGCTATTGATGCTGATCAAGAATATATGTAAAGGACAGTGTATCAAGCAGTTAGCACTATCCCATCTAAATTAACATTTGAACTTAAGATACCATCGATAAGACCTAACCGATATAACCAGACTTAACCGATGTTTAAAAGACCTAACCGATAAGGGGTTATCGATACGGGAGTCGGTTGTTGGAAGTAGAAGCAGAAAGTTGAACAAAAAGTCGGAAGAACAGACTCATTAATTGCACATCTTAAATCATACACTTTGTACTCTTTTTCGAAAAACACTATTAATAAACGATACATTATTATTAATCTTACATTTGGGGGCTCGTCCGCGTCGAATACAGAGCTCGGAGTGTATGAAAAAGAAAAACAGAAGAAAGCAGAAGCTGATGCAAGAAGAGGATTGTTGAAAAGTTGTTAAAGTTGTTGTTTGTAGCTACATAAAGTTGTAAAGTTGTTGTTGGTGGCTATAAACATTAAGTTGAACAATCCAAATTCTGTGAGCCTAACAGAAGACACGGAGTTTAATAAAAGATCGGTCGTTTACCTCGGTTGGAAAATTGTGAAATTCATTGTCGCGCCGCAGCGTCGCCTTGTCCGTGCGCAGTACGTACACAAGCAGAAAAAACACGCACAGACACGTTGTGTGTGATACACACTTATAAACAGAAAAGACAAGCACTCGTCGGGTACACAGACACAAGTCGAAAAGAGCCGCAAAATGATGCAAACACCGCCGCCGTTGCACTGGAAAGAGAGAGAGAAGGAAGAAGCTGTACCAGGAACGTCGCGCCCGAGTGCAAACGAGATGGAAGATTTAGAAAATGCAGAAAACAATACTGATGACAAGATTGATCAAATGATAAAGTTGCTAAGTTTGAAACTGCTTTGCGATGAGCAACGAGAAATGAAGATCGCTCCAGATAATTTTACAAAAGTTGTGAGCGATTGTGATGGAAAATCGGTTCCCATAGAAAAATGGTTTGAGATATTCGAAAAAAATGCCGACGCATATGAGCTTACTGAAAAGCAAAAGTATGTGCAGGCCAGAGGAAAAATGTAGCGAGCAGAGTTGTCGTCGTGAAGAAAAAAGATGGTACACTTAGAGTTTGCGTAGACTACAGTAAGTTAAACAGCATGGTATTGCTGGACTGCTTCCCAGTCCCGATCATGGAGGAAGTCTTGGAAAAGCTGCAGTCGGCTAAGTGGTTTACCATAATGGACCTTGAAAACGGATTTTTCCATGTGCCTATGGAAGAGCAAAGCAAGTCGTATACGGCCTTTGTTACAAAGGAGGGATTATTCGAGTTTAATAAAGCGCCTTTCGGATTCAAGAACTCGCCAGCTGCGTTCATTCGGTTCGTAAGCTATATTTTTCAAGAATTAATCAACTCTGACATTATGCAGCTTTATATGGACGACATAATTGTTTACGCCGCGTCGCCCGAGGTATGCATGAGGAAGACGAAGTTGGTCCTGAAGACAGCTGCGCAGTTTGGCCTAAAGATCAAGTGGAAGAAATGTAGCTTCATGCAGCCACGCATTAGCTTTCTGGGCCATATCATTGAGGACGGGAGAATCTGGCCCGGCAAAGAGAAGACAGCAGCTGTCAGTCGGTTTGCTACGCCCAAAGACATTAAAGCAGTTCAAGCATTTCTGGGACTCACAGGCTTTTTCAGAAAGTTCATCCCTGGCTATGCACAAATTGCCCGGCCGCTCACGAATCTACTCAGGAAGGAAGCAGTTTTCAACATTGGCGAAGCAGAGCAACAGTCGCTACAAACCTTAAAGAATCTGCATGTAATCGCACCTGTATTACATTTATACTCACGAGAAGCGCCAACGGAACTCCACACGGATGCATCCAAGGAAGGTTTCGGAGCAGTTTTGTTGCAGCAGTTTGATGGCAATTTCCACCCGATTTACTATTGGAGTAAAAAGACTACACAAGCCGAGTCCAAACGTCACAGTTACTATTTGGAGGTCAAAGCTGCATACCTCGCACTCAAGAAGTTTCGTCACTACCTGTTGGGGATCAAATTTGATCTTGCCACTGACTGTGCGGCGTTTAAGCAGACAACAACGAAAGCAGATATACCCAGAGAAGTTTCCCAGTGGATTCTGTATATGGAGGACTTTACATTCAAAGCAGTACACCGCCCAGGGGACAGAATGAGACACGTGGACTGTCTCAGTCGTTTTCCGCAGACATGCATGTTCGTGACGACGGAGCTAACAGCTCGGATAAAGAAAGCACAGCAGGATGACGATTTCATCAAAGCCACAGTTGAGATCCTGAAGCAGCACCCATATCAAGACTACAAGCTTAAAGGAGGTCTTCTCTTCAAATCTGTAAATGGCAATGACGTATTGGTGGTTCCAAGGCTGATGGAAAGGGAAATCATTCAAGGATCGCATGAAGTTGGTCATTTCTCCACAGCGAAGACAATGCACTCAGTTCAGCAGCAATACTGGATTCCGCAAATTGAACGGAAAGTAAACAAGTTGATTACTAATTGTATCAGTTGTATAATTTTCAGCAAAAAGTTGGGCAAACAAGAAGGCTATCTTCATTGCATTGACAAGGGTGACACACCACTATACACGCTGCACGTTGATCATTTGGGACCAATGGATGAGACAGCCAAGCAATACAAGTACATTTTTGCTGTGGTAGATGCATTCTACAAGTTTGTGTGGCTGTTCCCAACTAAGTCAACAGGCCACGAAGAAGTTGTGAAGAGACTGAGCGATTGGTCATTTGTGTTTGGTTTTCCAAGCACATAGTCAGCGACAGAGGAGCAGCGTTTACATCCAACGCATTCAGCGAGTTTCTCAACGAGAACTAAGTCGAACATGTGTGTACAACGACAGGTGTGGCGAGAGGCAGCGGTCAAATTGAGCGGGTGAACCGTTCAATTTTGGGTATCATCGCAAAGCTCTCAGCTCAGGAGTCAACGAAGTGGTACAAGCATGTGCCACAGGTCCAGATGGCGATTAATTCGCATGTGACCAAGCGAAACAAAACATTGAGAAGGCGCAAGAGGTGTACAAGCGCAATTATGATATAAAACGACGACCTGAGCACGGCTACAGACTAGGAGACATGGTCGCGATCAAGAGGACGCAGTTCGTCGCAGGACGCAAGTTGGCCAGCGAGGATCTAGGCCCATATGAAGTCACCAAGGTAAAGCGGAACGGTCGCTACGACGTCAGAAAGGTTGCTCAAGTCGAGGGGCCAAATATCACAGCAACGAGCAGTGACAATATGAAGCTATGGCGTTTTGTCTCAGAGAACGATGATATATTATTATCTGGGACAGATGAAGATGAGCAGGAGGGCCGAATGTAAAGGACAGTGTATCAAGCAGTTAGCACTATCCCATCTAAATTAACATTTGAACTTAAGATACCATCGATAAGACCTAACCGATATAACCAGACTTAACCGATGTTTAAAAGACCTAACCGATAAGGGGTTATCGATACGGGAGTCGGTTGTTGGAAGTAGAAGCAGAAAGTTGAACAAAAAGTCGGAAGAACAGACTCATTAATTGCACATCTTAAATCATACACTTTGTACTCTTTTTCGAAAAACACTATTAATAAACGATACATTATTATTAATCGTACATATATATACTTTATGGGGTCGGAAACGATTCCTTCTGGACGTTACACATATCCACTTTTACCACAAATCTAATATACCCCAATACTCATTTTGAGTATCGGGTATAAATATACAAATACAAATACACAACACACACACACACATGAAATCAATTTTGAGTATCGGGTATAAATATACAAATACAAATACACAACACACACACACACATGAAATCAATTTACAAAAGCAGGAGGACAATGAAAGGACAATGTTTGTACAAATTGAAAGGTCTGGAGGTACGTGGAGCTAGGCGTTCAATTTCGTAGAGTCATTTTACAGGCCGAATCCGACAGCTGGACAAATACTGGACACCGGGCTGGGAGACTACATATAGAAGGGGGATAGGAGGATAAGGGGATAGGAGGGGTGGCGGGGGGCCCACTTACCTCCTGGTGGGACGACGCGTAGCCGGGCCGCTGCCTGGACACTGCCAGCGGCATTGGTGCCCACGCACTGGAACATCCCGGCATCGGAGTGGAGGAGTCCCAGGATGCGCAGGTTGTGGTCGGCCACCAGCTGCATGTAGTCGTTGGGGGTGACAAGGTCGCCGTTCTTCAGCCACCTGATGACGGGCTTGGGCTTGCCCCAGATGGCGCACTCGAGCTCCAGCTCCTCCTTCTTGTGGGCGGTCTTGTCGCGCGGCGCCTGGATGAACTTGGGCGGCACCTGGACCTGCACCGTGGCCTGGGCGTCCAGGCAGTCGACGGTGTTGCTGGCCCGGCACTGATAGTTGCCCGAGTCGATGTCCTCGGCGCTGGAGATCTGCAGCGAGCCCGTACCGATGATGGAGAAGCGCGAGTCGAGGTCGTTCAGGTCGAGCTCCTCGCCGTTGCGCAGCCACTTGATCTGCGGCTTGGGCACCCCGTTGGCCACACAGTCCAGGGTGACGGTGTCCCCCTCGCGGACGGTCTTGGGCGACGGCCCCACTAGGAAGGAGGGGGCCACCGCATGCTCGCCGCCCGGCTGCCCGCTCGCCGCCTTCTTGATGTTCAGATTGGTCTTGCTGCTCAGGCGGGTGACGCTGCCCGAGGTGACGTTGCACTGGTAGGCGCCGCGATCGGAGGCAGCCACCTCATCGATCTCCAGGGCCCCGTTGGGCAGCACCACCATCCGCAGCTTGTCCAGGGGCAGGGGCATGTCGTCCCGGAACCACTGCACCGAGTGCCGCACGCCCTCCTGCCAGCTGGCCTCGCCCACCATGCACCGGAAGTAGGCCGTCTGTCCCGGCAGCAGGTACGTCTCGATGAAGTCCTGGTTGAGGTCCGGCTGGCGGGCAATCGCCACCAGCGCCGGCCGGCTCAGCACGCTGCCCACCCCCTCGGCGGTGAGGAGGCACTGGTAGGCGCCCGTCAGTCCGCGGTTCTCCTCCACCGAACTGATGTACAGCGATCCGTTCTTCAGCTGCGTGCGGAAGGTGTCCCCCACGATGCCCAGGTCCTGGCCGTCGGGTCCCCGCCATCGCACGGTTGCAGGCGTGGGCGTGGGCGTGGCCTTGCCCTTGCCACGGGCAGGCGCACTGCCGGAGCACTGCAGCAGCACCGAGTGGCCCTCGGGCACAACAGCATCCTGGGGCTCCAGGGTGAACGAGAGTGCTGAAACAACAACAAAGACACATTAATGGGGGGTTGGCTCATCAGGAAAGTAAAAGGGGGGCGAGCACGGGTCGGGTCTGGGCTGGGGACACGCCACTTGAGGCAAGGCAGGGCAGGGCAGGCATCCTGCAATCTGTCAACTTGTAAACACGCTTCAATAATTGATGCTGTGCTGCAAAAGCCAACTGGATGGATGGATGGATGGACGGATGGGCGGGGGATGCCACGAGGGCATGCAAATATTTGCATTTCCACTTTGGCCCCGACTCGGCTCGTTGGTGGTGGCTGGTGGCTGGTGGTTGGCGGTGGTGTGGGAAAAGGTAAAAGGGGAGACGCAAGGGAGGCCGCCTGGGCCTGCCGATGAATAAGCTTCTAACATGCTTCACTGTTGGCTCACAAAGAAGAAGCCCAGCGAGGCCCAGAGAGGTGGTTGAAAGTCGCTTCGCAGTGCCGACACTTTTAGCCAGAAAAGAAGAAATCTAGCTTGCTCGAAATTAAAGCCAGAGCTCAAAAGGCTTAAAAAACCAGAAGAATATTAAAAACTAAACAAGTGCATGTATTCCAGAAGTAACGAGGGGGAACGTTGTGAGTTACTGCGGACACCGCAACTCTACAGTTATACCCGATACTAAGTCAGTATGGCTCTCCTCCGCAGACGCCGCTAATATTAAACGACACGACAAGGAGTGCGTGCGAGAGAGACAGAAAATCAGTCTGAGCGTGACGACTGCAAATTGATTTGTTCCTTTTGGCTATAAAAATGATCTGATCTGATCCAGATTCAGCAATCTGATAGATATGGTCATTATCTATGATTCTGCGTTTTTAGTTTTCTCGAATCTGCAATATTGTGGATGCAACAGATTATCGTCCTTTGTGGGGCGGAAGAGCGTGGGGCGAAATTTTGAGATATACGTTTTATAGTGACATCTTAAAGGAGTGTGTGTACCAAATTTGGTTACTCTAGCCTTAATAGTCTCTGAGATTTGTGGATGCCTCAGATTTTCGTCCTTTGCGGGGGCGGAAGGGGGTGTGGCGAAATTTTGACACAAAATGGTCAAGGTCCGATATCACAGGAGTGTGGATACCATATTTGGTTGCTCTGGCTCTTATAGGTTCTGAGATCCTTGAACTCAATTTTTGCAATTGGCAAACCGACCATGAAACCTGTGTGTTAGGAGAGACAGAGCGAGAAAGAATGAAATTGTTTTCTTGATTTTGGCTATAATAATAATACGATCCAATTCAGATTCTCTACAACTTTACGTTTTTGGTTTTCTCATATCTTTAAAATTGTGGATGCCACAGATTTTCGTCCTTTGTGGGGGCGGAAGTGGGCGGGGCGAAGTTTTGAAATATTTTTGTAGCAGTGACATATCACAGAAGTCTGGATCCAAAACATCGTTGCTCTAGCTCTTATAGTCTTTGAGCACTAGGCGCTGAAGGGGACGGACAGACGGACAGACGGACGGACGACGGAAAGACAGACAGGCTCAATCGACTCGGCTATTGATGCTGATCAAGAATATATATACGTTTATGGGGTCGGAAACGATTCCTTCTGGACGTTACACACATCCACTTTTACCACAAATCTAATATACCCCAATACTCATTTTGAGTATCGGGTATAAAAACGCAGAATCATAGATAATGACATATCTATCAGATTGCTGAATCTGGATCAGATCGGATCATTTTTGTAGCCAAAAGCAAGAAATCAATTTGCAGTGGCTACGCAGCGCCCGACGTCACGCTCAGACTGATTTTCTGTCTCTCTCGCACGCACTCTTTTTCGTGTCGTTCAATATTAGCGGCGTCTGCCGGAGGAGAGCCATACTGACTAAGTATCGGGTATAAATGTAGAGTTGCGGTCTCCGCAGCAACTCACAACGTTCCCCCTCGTTTTTTTTGACATATTCCATAATTACTCCAGAGAGAGGAATTTCTGGCTATTAAGGCTGGCGTTTGGCTCTAAATCAAATGGAGACATCTCTTGCAACAATTTCGAGTTTTATGGCCCGGCCTCGGGCGGAGAGCAGAGAGCCAGCAGGGTGCTGGATCCAATTAAAAACTTTATTGCTCGAATTGATTTTTATTGTGCACTTCTTTGGCATCTGCCGGTGGGAGGGAGATACAGAAGGGGGGAGCGGGAGGAGGGGGTGTCTAGAGATTGATCCATTTTTGAAAGTCCAAAAGGGAAAGAACCAGGGGGGGAAGAGAGGAGAAAGTTGGGCATACAATGAGGTTATCTGTGCTCCCAAATACGAAAAATTTTATTTTTTTATTTCTTATTATATTTCTCTCTTCCTCTCTTTCTTCTCTGGCTATCTATCGGATGGTTTTAATTATGAAAATGTGGAATGGCGACCACCACGCACTGATATCCGATTGACTCCAATAAATAAAACCAATAATTCATATAATTGTACACAAAGGATTCGCATTCAAGTGGTTATTGTTATGGAAATGTAATTTGCTTTTGGCCTCATGAAAGCAGACCCCAATTATGGCTGTGCTTTCATTTATCCTTTTTTTGCATTTGTGGTCTTTGAACCATTATTGGAGTGGGTTCTCAGCTATGGAAAGAACTTGAATAATACTGAGAAATATCTTTATTTTATCTTTGGATCATTTACTATTTTAAAATAATTTTTAAAGAACATTTTTAAGCCTTTAATCATTTAAAAGCAACCCGTAATGTTAGTCCCCTCTCTCTCTCTCTCTCTCTCTCTCTCTCTCTCTCTCTCTCTCTCTCTCTCTCTCTCTCTCTCTCTCTCTCTCTCTCTCTCTCTCTCTGTTGCTCTTCTTCCAAACAACGAAGAACCTCCGGCCTTTACTGGACGAGGAAGAGGGGTCCTTCTGGCCATCCCAATTCTGCCAGCTGATGGACAATATAATTATCTTCAATTCAAATACATTCAATGCCAACACTTTAGTACAACAAATTCTGTAACATTTTTCTTTCAAAAAATTGTAAAATATAGTGCAATAAACTCAACCTTTTAAAAATTAGCCAATCTTATAAAAAATTGATTAATATATCGGCTATAACTAATTTTCTTTTGAAAATCACGATGGAAAAGCTCTGAAAATAGCAGTAACCTGGAATCTCGACTCTATATCTCTATATCTCGACTATAGGGCTTTCGTCTGGCTGTTGCACGAATCTAATATGCCCCGTCAGAAGGTAAGAACATTCTCTAGCCGTCTGCTGGTAAATACTACCACTGGGAACCCCCACCCCCCTGATTTTTTGTTTGCCAAACTGTCGTTCGCCTTCGTTTCCTTTGTTTCCTGCGGCAAAAAGAGTCACAACAAAAAAGTACAAAACCCTTTTTGCAATATTTGCATTATGCACCAACCATTCCGTCCCCACATCCCACCATTTCTTAAAAAAAAACCCACTCGCAGGCAAATTAAAATTTAAGAACAGAATAAATATAAATGCACGAAAAATATTGCATTTAAAGAGCGAAAAAGTGCTTTATTAAGAGCGAAAATTTAATGAATTGAATATGAATTAAGTCTAGGAAATTCTGAAATTGTTCTGTGGCTTTTTGGGCCTCAATTGCCGTTCATTGAATCAAATTAAACAATTATAATTTAGTCAGATTTGTGCGTTCGCTTTCGTAGAAATTCCAACTTTTAAATGGAAGAAAGAAGCAACGCAACGAGAGAAATGCCTTAATTGAGTTTAATTGTTGCCACAACGGACCTACAGCCGGTCTTTGGGTCGAGTCCAGTCACGCAACATCCATTTACAAAAGATTAACAAATTCAAAAACGAAAAAACAAAAACCAACAAAAAAACGGTGGGAGGCTTCGATGCAACAAGAAAAGAAGCTGGAGACAAGAAAAGAACGTAGCAGATACAAGATACAAGATACATGAATATTTATGATATTCCAATGAATTTGCATATTTTACGATATTTCTCTGTGCGTCCGGGCAGGAGGAGGAGCGGAGGGGTGGAAGGGGGGCCACCAGTGGCGACAGTTTGTTGTCTACTATGCAAATGTTGTCTCTCCCGCTGCCACATGCAACACGGAGTCGATAAAAATTAGCAGTTCACAAGAAAAAACGAGGGGGAACGTTGTGAGTTGCTGCGGACACCGCAACTCTACAGTTATACCCGATACTAAGTCAGTATGGCTCTCCTCCGGCAGACGCAGCTAATATTAAACGACACGACAAAGAGTGCGTGCGAGAGAGACAGAAAATCAGTCTGAGCGTGACGTCGGGCGCTGCGAAGCCAGTGCAAATTGATTTGTTCCTTTTGGCTATACAAATTATCTGATCTGGTCCAGATTCAGCAATCTGATAGATATGGTCATTATCTATGATTCTGCATTTTTATTTTTCTCAAATGTGCAATATTGTGGATGCAACAGATTTTCGTCCTTTGTGGGGGCGGAAGGGGGGGGGCGAAATTCTGAGATATACGTTTTATAGTGAGATCTAACAGAAGTGCGGATACCAAATTTGGTTACTCTAGCCTTAATAGTCTCTGAGATTTGTGGATGCCCCAGTTTTTCGTTCTTTGCGGGGGCGGAAGGGGGTGTGGCGAAATTTGGACACGAAACGGTCAAGGTCCGATATCACAGGAGTGTGGATACCAAATTTGGTTGCTCTGGCTCTTATAGGTTCTGAGATCCTTGAACTCATATTTTGCAATTGGAAAAACCGACCATGAAACCTGTGTGTTAGAGAGAGACAGAGCAAGAAAGAATGAAATTGTTTTCTTGATTCTGGCTATAATAATTATACGATCTGGTTGAGATCTTACATTCTAAAACATATAGTCATCCTCTACGATTCTGCGTTTTTGGTTTTATCGTATCTTTAAAAATGTGGATGCCACAGATTTTCGTCCTTTGTGGGGGCGGAAGTGGGCGGGGCGAAGTTTTGAAATATTTTTGTAGCAGTGACATATCACAGAAGTCTGGATCCAAAACATCGTTGCTCTAGCTCTTATAGTCTTTGAGCACTAGGCGCTGAAGGGGACGGACAGACGGACAGACAGACAGGGCTCAATCGACTCGGCTATTGATGCTGATCAAGAATATATATACTTTATGGGGTCGGAAACGATTCCTTCTGGACGTTACACACATCCACTTTTACCACAAATCTAATATACCCCAATACTCATTTTGAGTATCGGGTATAAAAACAGAGACATTGTAAACATGGCACATCTCGTAGATTGTGGCCGCTGGATGAATGGAAAATGCTTTTCGAAACTGGATCAACTTGGTCTGCTCTCCCCTCCTCTCCCCTCCATGGCATAAAGAGCTAATTGCACTCACATTTGCGTTGCCGGGAAAGCCAATCAAATTACCATATGGCCAAAAAAGCCAGAGAAAACTCCCTAAAAGGAGGGGAGGCTGCAGCGGCACGCAAAAGACGCGCACAATTAGGCAGAAATTTCCACTGAAACGAGCCATCCAGCCAGCCAGAAAGTATCTTAAATGAGAGGAAAAGCAACAGAAATTTCGCATATCATTGGGCCACGATCGGTGGAGGGGCGTAGCGGGGGGGGAGCAGGCCATTAGAGGCAGCTAATGGTGGCACCTTTTAAGGTTAAACTGGGCAGGCGGCCAGGCCAGAGGAGTCTCCTCTCCGACTGCTTATCGCCTGGCCAAATTTATGCACAGCCGGCAGACTAAGGGCTAAGCAGCGCGAGAGAGATAGAGAAGGAGAGCTATCTAGACCAGGATACACCCAGCCCTGATTGCACTGCTTGCTCCCCTATAACAGTCATGGCAGAAATAATAGGAACGGCATTGACTTTTAGAGCAAATTTAATCCATGAAAAATCCCAGACAAATCTTTTTAAAAAAGAACCTATCCATGGCCGTACCGATTTGTTGATTTCTAGAGCACTCCCAGAGCAAACTTGTTATCCTTATTGTGTGGATAATGTTTCACCGTCTAAGACCTCTCTCATTACCATTCATGATTCCAGGGTATGTATTTTTAAGCGAAAATCGCCATGGAAATATCTAAAGACTTTGCAGCAGCTCGGCTGCATTTGCATTTGCATTCGGGCCAAGAGACTCTTGCCACCGCTCCACTATCGAAATGTTGCATCGCACGCTCACGCCACATCGCCACATCGCGGCGTTGAAGGAGCCCCAGAGGAGCAGCAGCCACAGCCACAGCCTGGCTGTGGTCCCCCTCCCCCTCGCCATCGATTGGCTTGACAATGTTGATTTTCCGTTTGGTTGGACCCTCCACCCCCTGGCCACAAAATAAGAGGAAAAAACGCAAATGTATGCAAAGAGAAAAGAAAAATAAATAAAAATTTTGCAACGCGAAACGGAAACTGCATCGAAAACGACTCCAGCGTGACCTCTTTTCCCTTTGCCCCATTCTGGCGCACTCCCCCGCACTCTTAAAGCTGCCACCTGCCTTGTGCGTGTCCCTCCCAACCCCCCTCTGCTGGTCGCCAGGAAATGTCCGCAAAGGCAAACGCAGCAGAAAAAGAAGGCAGCGAAAGTCGTATGAATATTTAATTGGCGAGTGACTAACGACCTACGACCTACGACGGGGAATATAGAGAAGCTCTAAATCCTTTATTCAATTTAACGATTTTAACGATGAATGTTGAAATGCTCTGCCACCAAATTGGATTCAAGAAAACACCTTTTACCTGCCACTCAATGAGCTCCGGTCCGCACCGCTCCATTCCGGCACTTTTGGCGCTGTCCCCCCACCACCCCCGCGCCACCTCGTGGCGTCGATCGATTGTCACTTTTGTTGCCTTGATTAACACCTTATGCGACACTTTTTCTTTTTCTTTTGCCACTAACGAGGCCGCAAAATGGCCAGACACTCTTGGGCGTGAAAACCTTTTATGTGGAGTCGCGGGGCGGCAGACGGGCCACAGGATGGGGCCGTGACACTGAGAGCAATACGGATTTAAATTCAAAAAGCACCAGGATGAAGTCTAAGCCGCAATCTCGCCAATCCCCCACCCCTCCCACACACATACACACAGAGATAGGAGAGTATACAGCCTGCACAAATATAATTATAAACGTCTGCCCGGCCATTAGGTGGCAGAGCCGGAGCACTTGCTACTCCACCCACAGCTTCCAGAAAGTGGCTGCGACCCACTCCGTGCAGGATATATATAGCGCCTCCCTTTGCCTGCCTGTCTGTCATTTTCATGGAAATTGTCGCATTCAAGTGAAAACATCAATGGACATTGAGGCAGGGGATGGACTTGGGGGCTGCCATGAGCTTTGATTCCGATTCCGATTCTGTTTTTTCCTCGCAACGAGTTGGGCATTTCGATTGGCCACGCCCAAAAGGCAATCCACTTTGATGACTTTAGTGCCCCCGCTGCATGCACATTTCAATTATGCTAATTACAAGCAGCCATCGAACACCTAATGGCCATGGGCGAGGATTTGTGCCCTACTTGGTAAGGGCCCTGCCCTGCCCCCAAAAACCCGCAAGGGAGACTCCACTTGCCTGCCCTTCCACCTTCTGTGTCTGTCTTTCCCCTTTGTTTTGTCATTGAGGCATTGCGGTTCGGCTGTTAATTTATGGGGCTCTGCCTCCCCTTACCAGGACAGAACTCCTTCCGTTCCGCCAAAGATGCCCAAGCAAAAGGTTCCTTTTCTTGGAGTTTCTTTTGCGCAAAAAGCAGACACTACTCCTGATGTCCTGTCCTGGCATTGTCCTCACAATGAAGTGCTCAAATTACAGGCGGATACCCTAGATCGTGTACCAGCATGTCTGCAGCATAAAGCTGTCTACAACAATCCGATAATAAAATTTTATTATGCAGAACAGAGAGAGATTTCTTTTCTTTCCATTCCTCCTTTTTTTGTTCCAGAATAGTTTTCGTGTTTAGCCCGCAAAGTGTCATAGAGTAGATGTGGGATATGTAGGAGAATAAATCATTCCGTGTTGTTGCCTGCCCCAAGGCCTGTGGCGGGGACAAAGACTCTGCTCTGCTCTGCATACAAATTGAGCGAGAAGCCGAATCTCTGCTGGTGCCGCAGACGTTGCAAGGTAGCCGCTCTACAGTCTACAAATTTGCAGCCTTTTAAACTGCCTCCGGCCTTAATAATGCTTTAGCCATGTAATAAACGCAGATTTTACTGCTCGAGTTTTTGGGCAAACAATATCTCAAGGAGCCAGAGCCAACTCCATTGCCGCAGGAGAGTGAGTGGCTTAGAAGTGAGCTCCTTAGAGGCCATGGATACGCGTGCTCCTCAACATAATTAAAGTTTTATCAAGCCACGCAGTCATCTGCCAGTCTCCCAGAGGAAGCGAGGAGGGGTTCTAGCAGGAATGCAGCTGCCTCTTGCCTCGACAAACATCATCTTTTATTCAATTTGTTGCCGCCGTTCCTGGGCTTAGGGCCCTGGGTCCCAGCATTTCTCTGCCACAACTGTTGCCCATTCCGTGTATATATATAGGGGAGGGGGGTATGTATCATCCTCTCCATTACCATCGCTATTCATCATCGTGCAATTGCAGTTATGTCATTCTGGTTCACGCTTTTGTCGGGCGTCGTCTTCGATTTCAATCCATGTGCAGCAGCTTATTGAGCCGCTCCCCCCTTTGTTCAGCGCCCCTCTTATTCCCAGTTTCCCCGCCTTCGAGTCTTGGCTTTTGTCTCGTTCTTTTGTATGTGTGTACTTTTTCCCTGGAAAATCCATTGAACAGAGAGCCTTTAAGCCTTCGCCAGTTTATGACGCGTCGGTTTCAATGAGTTAGTGCCTGCCACCGATGAGGAGGATGTGGCAGCTGCTGTTCGAGTGCAGATTAAATGGAAAATTGCTTGGAAAATACAAGAAAGACTCCAGTTAACTCGACTCGCAGATTACTCAAGCGTTGCCGTTGAAGAAAATCAGAAATAATCAATCAACGATTAGGTCTTAACCTTCGGAATGGATCGAACATTTACCTGCAAATAAAGGAAGCGTAAAGAGGGATAAGTAAATGCTGCGAAATTAGGACTATATTTTGTAGATTTTAATTCAAAGGTAAAAAAAATCCCTTAATGAGTCCACCGTATCACTCCTACGAGTGTATTCGTGGCAGTTCAATAGTTTCGAGCACAACGAATCAATCAATCAATTTTACTTTAAAGTTCAAAAATAAAATTATACTAACAAATTCGCTCAAAAAAAGAAAATAAATCAAAATAATAGAACCAATAAATAAAAATAGTAGAATAAATAATTATAATTTAAAAAAGTAATAAAATACAAATCTTGTAAAAACAGTTATAAGTATAAGCTTCTCTAAAAATATTAAATGATATTTATTAGATTGAAGTAAATAACACACAAAATCTACACAGATTCGTAAGGTGACTAGCGCCATAAACATAAGTGTAAAATTGTATCATGAAAATATAAGAAACAATAAATTAAAAAAAAAAAAAAAAAATAAATAAAAAAAAGAAAATAAGAGAATTATAAAGATCTAAAGCACTCAAAACATGCGAGCGATAAGTGGAAATAATCCTTAATTACTGAAGGAATTGCTGAATCCCTCTGCCGCCTTTGCCACAGCCTCTGCCCCTGCCACCCAGTGAATGGTTCTACAAAATTGTTTTTGCACTTTTGCTGGCAGAAAACTGATTTCTAATTATCCAAAAAGAAAGGTTAAAGGAGGTTGTTTCGAAGAGTGTCCAAAAGGAACGAGTGCAAGGTTCATGCAGGGTACTCGAGTGTCCACAAACACATACATACATACATACCTACATATGTACACATGCATAACCTCGATTTGTGCATAACATAACCTCAATTCCTTTTATGTTAACAGGCCTCCCTCCCACTTCCCCCCTCCCCCCCGCGTTGATTGCTGGTCAATTTTATTCGCCACACGGGTACGAGCACAAGCCCCAAAGACCATTCGAATTTAAGCGAATACAAACGAGTAGTTTGCATGACCGCCAAGACGAAGGCACAAGTCAATAGGGAATTCGGAGTCCTGGGTGTGGTGCCGCAACCGCAACCGCTACTGGAACTGGAAATCCGTAGCCCCCGCATTTAATTGCGGCAATCAAATGGGTTTTACGGGGCGTGGTCACCTGGGAAATTTACCGCTGCCTCGCCATACATCATTTCGTTTGACACATGATGTGGCAGTCTCTTCTCCTCCCCTCCCGACCCGTCTTATTTGCAAAATGGCCGACACTGTTGTCTAACAAAATGGCCGCCCTGTCGCATCCGCCTCGCTCCCGCCTCGACCCCGGGCCCTCCCGCACAAAGTTCATTGGTTTCTGAGCGGCATTTTTCACTTGTTCTGGCAAATGACTTTGGCCACATGCTGGGGCTCCTTAACAGTGTCTCCCACGCCACCCCTCCCCCCTTCCCGCCCGACGGGGAAAAGTCTCTAAGCTGGGGCTAAGTTGGTCGCTTTTCCGCTGCCGGCGTTGCCTTTGCTTTGTCCTTTGGCATCCTGGCTACGACAACGGTTGCCGGCTTGTTGCTCTGCGCAACTTTTGTATTATGAAATTGTAAATGTAGCCAGGCACCCACCCACCCCACCCTTCCCCCCAGGCATGCCATAGGGAGGACAAGAAATGTACACTGTGCAGCCTCACACGCATCAGAGGCATCCTCCACCGACTAGAATCCTCTTCCGATAGTCCTTTTCGATAGATACATCGATGTTTTGTGGGACACAAACATCTATTTTTCGCATTTATTTACTTTAATCTAATAAATGTCTCGAATGCCCAAGAACAGTCCAAAAAAAAAACAAACATGTTGTTCGGAGCAGAACCCAGCCGATTAGCTGCTTGCCAAATAGCACCTAATTCTTGGCCCTCAGCCGCTTATTTTGTTTGTTACTTATGTCTATGTCACTCATTTGTTTGTTAAAGCTCTGCTCTTGCTTGCCCTGCTAAACGATCTCTGCCAGCTCGCTCTTCGCTATCTCCGCTTTGCGTCTGCCTACCGACGTCGGCCGAGCGAAGCTGCGCTTAGCGATCGGAGCGGCAATGTAAAGGGCAGGCAAGCCACACTTGCAATTTGGATGTCACGCATTAAAGAACATATCGTAATTGTATTTCTGCGCCGAGTTTTATTTAATTCGAAATAATTAGTCGGCCGACTGGGGATAAAAAACATTATCTCCACATAAAATTTGGTGACCCCGACGTGATCTCTGAGTTGCAGTGTCAATTAATAATCATTCGTGATCGACATTCGTTAGCCCTAGCAAATTTTCGGCGGTTAAGCACAATTCGGTGCTAAACCACACTTACATACACCTACATACACGCATTGCTGGCTATTAATTTCTCTGTCGCGACAATTCGGTCAGTGCAGTGCGGTAGGCAGTGCAGCGAACTCACTAATACACACAAGCGGAGTACAAAGCGGAATCGGACAGCTCGCACAGCTAAGGCATTAGCTGTAATCCCTTTGCTTTCGGTTCCCACGTTTATACGTATACAGGGTGTCTTTTTCGGTCGTGCTGAGTGACTCTTTTAAAACCTCAACATGGCAGCACCTGAGCCTACCAATGTCGCGAACGCAGCAATGCCGAGTGATGTAGATTTCTACAAGCACAAGGCCGAGTCCATCGCGCGCCAACTAAAGGCCATGGATCGCTTTCTCACCAAGGAAGAGCTTGCCGAGTTAGATGAGGCAGAACTTCAAGCTCGCTTAGAGCAGATCGAGCGAATGAATGCGGATTTCGATGCCGCTCAAACGAGCCTTGAAAGGCTGGATTTCCTGCAGTTAGCCCATGATGCCCGGCTGGACTTTTCGAATGTTTATGTCAAGGTTAGGTCCAGGCTGTCGCGGGAGTTGATGGCTGCTCGCACGGTAAATGTTGCCAATTCAACGGCTCGGCATACTCTCGAGGGGAATTCGTCGTTGTTCGCCTATAATAGTATAGGCCGTTCTCGAATGCCCGAGTTGCAGCTTCCGCGATTCGGTGGGAGCTACATGGATTGGCCAGAATTCCACGCGATGTTTTCGACAATGGTGCACAAAGACCATCGTATACCAATCATCGAAAAATTCCAATATCTTCGTGGATGTCTAGATGGTGCTGCGCTGGATACGATTCGTTCCTTGGAACTTTCTGAGGAGAATTACGACAGGCGTTGAATTTCCTAATGTTGCGATTCGATAATAAACTGTTACATTTTCAGGCACACGTCAAGGCTATTTTCGGGCTGCAAGGGGTGGAGAAGGGCTCGGCTATCGGCTTGCACGCGCTCAGCGATAAAATCAATTCGCACTTGCGTGCACTTTAGACCTTGGCGACCCCGCAGGAGATTTCCGATGGGTTGCTGATCTTCATCATAGGCACGAAATTGGACCACAAGACCAAGGAGAAATGGGAAGAGAACTTGCCGACGTCAGGATTGCCTCGGTGGTCAAGCATGGCCTCATTCTTGGAAGCAAGATGTCGGATGCTGGAAAATTTGGGATCGGCTATGGTAACAATTCCTAGCCAGCAGGTGGGAGAAAGTAAACCTAGCACCCTAATCACCTCCATTAACGATCATAATAGCTCAACATGCAAGTATTGCAAATCCTCCGATCACTACATATCCCGATGCCAGGCATTTATAGATCTCCCTGTTTTTTCTCGATACAAGGAGGTGAAGAAGCGCCATTTATGTCTAAACTGCCTCAACAAAGGCCATTCATTGCAACGCTGCAAGTCAGGGGCATGTAGAAATTGCCAAGCCAAGCATCACACACTGCTCCACATGCAGTCGGGCGCTGACGCTGAGTTGCTGTCGCCGAGCACGGAATCGACCCAGCATGATCCTGCAAGTGCCCTAGTAGCAAGCAAATATATTAGCCCTCCCCCTAGAGTCAAAAATCTCTGCCTAGCCAAAACGTGCTGCTAGCTACTGCAATCGTATATATCAGGGGCCGTTTTGGATCGCTTATTCCATGTCGTGCCATTTTAGATTCCGCTTCTCAGGTTAACTTTATAACATCGAGACTCGCCAATCAGCTGCAGTTAGATCCTCACCCGTCTCACGTTAAAATCGCCGGTATTGGAGAGTCAATTCTACCATCCAGCAAGGCTGTGGACATCGTGCTGCAATCTCAAGACGAAAGCTATCGCGGTTTCCTCTCTGCAATTATCACTGCCTCAATCACAGGAATGCAGCCTAACTTCGGCCTAGACGCAAAGGATTGGCCAATGCCAAATAATCTAAAACTGGCTGATCCTAGTTTCGCCAAGCCCCAGCGTGTCGATCTGTTGATAGGTGCTGGTTTGTTTTTCGAATTAATGTGCGTTGGACAGATTCGACTGTCAGACCAATTGCCAACATTGCAGAAGACGAAACTTGGCTGGATAGTGTCAGGAAGTATTAAAAACTCTGAGAAAGCCCGTGCGGCGCTAGCAGCCGTTGAAGATCCCCCTGTCATCTCCGCTTGCGAGACTAATTTGTGCGATATTGTAAGGCGGTTTTGGGAAGTCGATGGAGATTATTCGCCCTCATCAATTTCGGAGGAAGATGTTCATTGCGAACAGCATTTCGTCACAAACTGCATTCGCCTAAAGTCCGGAGCTTACTCCGTGCGTTTGCCAACCAAATTCAGTCTAGAGGAATTAGGAGAATCGTATCAGCAGGCGCTACGTAGATTTCTCAATTTGGAGAGGAAGCTAGCAAAAAATGCACAGCTTAAGGCAAAATATATGGAGTTTCTCCAGGAGTATCGTGATTTAGGACACATGTCGCCAGCTTCGCGGCAGTCAGACCTCCCGCAGTACTTCTTGCCTCACCATTGCGTCCACAAGCAGGATAGTACAACCACCAAATTACGCGTAGTGTTCGATGGATCTGCCAAAACAGCGTCTGGAGTATCACTGAATGATGCGCTAATGGCTGGACCCACCATCCAACCTAAAATTCTGATAACTCTGCTTCGTTTCCGCTTTTTTAAAGTCGCCTTGTGTGGCGATATCTGCAAAATGTACCGCTGTGTACGCGTTTCCCATCCCGATACGCACGTGCAGTGCATCCTATGGCGCAATGACCCGAAGGAGGAGATTCAGGTGTTCAAGTTGGAGACTGTTACTTACGGAACCAAACCTGCCGCTTTCTTAGCAATTCGTGCTATGCATCAATTGGCAAATGATGAAGAGTTGCGCTTTCCGCTTGGAGCTGATGTTGTTCGAAGAGATTTCTATGTCGATGATCTCATATCTGGAGGGGACAGCATTGATTCTGTCATCAAGATTCGTCAGCAGGTAAAGGAGCTACTTTCGAAAGGATGTTTTCCCATACGTAAATGGTGTTCCAATGAACCCGCTGCTTTGGAAGGCGTATCGGAGGCGGATCGCGAAAAGTTCCTTACCTTTCATGACGGGACTGAAGTAACCAAGGCGCTTGGTCTAGTTTGGGATCCCACCACGGACAATCTTCTGTTTAGCTTCGCTCACGTCGGAACCGCTGCAGGCCCAATATCGAAGCGTTCGGTCCTGTCTACACTAGCTAGGTTCTACGATCCTCTAGGGCTCATCTCTCCCATCATCACAAAAGCTAAAATATTTATGCAGTCGCTATGGAACGAAAGCCTAAAGTTGAATTGGGACGAAAGCCTGCCCCAGGATCTACATACGACTTGGATTGAGCTGACTTCGCAGTTGTCGATGGTTAAAAACTTTAAGTTTCCACGTTACGTGCTTCGGCAGCAAGCCAGATTAGAAATGAACGCGTTTTGTGATGCGAGCCAAGCAGCATATGGCGCCTGTGTATACATGCGTTCGGAAGCTCTCGGCATTGTGCAAAGTCATCTCTTATGCTCTAAATCCAGAGTCGCGCCCTTGAAAAGTATGACTATCCCCAAGGGATTATCAGCTCCATTCCAAATACATTGCTGGTCGGATTCGTCCATAGCCCTTGCCTGGATTCGAGAATCACCATTGAATTTTAATATATTTGTTTCTAATCGAGTTCAGCGGATTCAGGAGCTCACCGCTGGAATGACTTGGCATCACGTGCCCACAAAGTTGAATCCTGCCGACATCATATCACGTGGATCCACGCCCGCTGAACTAATGGATAGCAGCCTTTGGATCTCTGGACCACCATTCTTGCGTCTTGAGAGCTCAGAGTGGCCTGCAGGCTTGCAATTGCCGACCGATGTACCAGAACGTCGTCATGCAGCATTGGTTGTTTCAAACGAAAGGGATGTATCGTACGATTGCAAATTTCAAAACTCATTCGGATCCATGCAGCGCGTCTTTGCTTACATATATCGATTCTACATTCTCAAGGACAAAGGCATAGCGCGGTCGAAGGGTCGACTTACCGTAATCGACATCAAAAATGGTACGCATTTGCTCATAAGGGCAATACAGCAGCAACAATTTTCGGGAGAGATAAGGGCCCTCGCCAGCAAACAGGCCCTACCCCCAAAAAGCACGATGGCCTCACTGAATCCCTTTGTGGATAGCTTTGGATTGCTGCGTGTTGGAGGCAGCCTCCAAAATGCCGAATTGGACTACGACGCGAAGCACCCGATCCTGCTTCCTAAGGGACATCCTGTCACTGTCTCTATTATCTTCTTTCACGAAAGGTTTCTCCACGCAGGAGGTCAAGGATTGCTCGGACTGCTTCGGCAAAAATTCTGGCCTATTGGTGGACGCAAATATGTTGCGGGAATCATTCGCAAATGTGTAAGATGCTTTCGTTTGAAGCCAGTGCTGAGGGAACATATCATGGGAAACTTGCCGGCGGATCGCGTAAGGACTAATCCAGCATTCCACACAACGGGCGTTGATTTTTGCGGACCCTTTTATCACAAGTCGGAAGTCAGAAGCAGGCCTCCTATCAAATGTGACATCGCTGTCTTCGTATGCTTTAGCACCAAAGCAACTCATTTGGAAGTCGTTCGGGATCTATCTACAGAATCCTTTCTGGCAGCATTAAGGCGTTTTATAAGTCTACGTCCCAAACCTCGAATCATCTGGTCAGACAACGCAACAAATTTTGTAGGAGCAACGAGGGGGAACGTTGTGAGTTGCTGCGGAGACCGCAACTCTACAGTTATACCCGATACTAAGTCAGTATGGCTCTCCTCCGGCAGACGCCGCTAATATTAAACGACGCGACAAGATGTGCGTGCGAGAGAGACAGAAAATCAGTCTGAGCGTGACGTCGGGTGCTGCGTAGCCAGTGCAAATTGATTTGTTCCTTTTGGCTATAAAAATGATCTGATCTGATCCAGATTCAGCAATCTGATATATATGATCATTATCTATGATTCTGCGTTTTTAGTTTTCTCGAATGTGCAATATTGTGGATGCAACAGATTTTCGTCCTTTGTGGGGGCGGAAAAGGGTGGGGCGAAATTCTGAGATATACGTTTTATAGTGAGATCTAACAGAAGTGCGGATACCAAATTTGGTTACTCTAGCCTTAATAGTCTCTGAGATTTGTGGATGCCCCAGATTTTCGTCCTTTGCGGGGGCGAAAATTGGTGTGGCGAAATTTGGACACGAAACGGTCAAGGTCCGATATCACAGGAGTGTGGATACCAAATTTGGTTGCTCTGGCTCTTATAGGTTCTGAGATCCTTGAACTCATATTTTGCAATTGGCAAAACCGACCATGAAACCTGTGTGTTAGAGAGAGACAGAGCGAGAAAGAATGAAATTGTTTTCTTGGTTCTGGCTATAATAATTATACGATTTGGTTGAGAACATATAGAACACTCTAGAACATATAGTCATCCTCTACGATTCTGCGTTTTTGGTTTTATCGTATCTTTAAAAATGTGGATGCCACAGATTTTCGTCCTTTGTGGGGGCGGAAGTGGGCCGGGCGAAGTTTTGAAATATTTTTGTAGCAGTGACATATCACAGAAGTCTGGATCCAAAACATCGTTGCTCTAGATCTTATAGTCTTTGAGCACTAGGCGCTGAAGGGGACGGACGGACGGACGGACGGACAGACGGACAGACAGACAGGGCTCAATCGACTCGGCTATTGATGCTGATCAAGAATATATATACTTTATGGGGTCGGAAACGATTCCTTCTGGACGTTACACACATCCACTTTTACCACAAATCTAATATACCCCAATACTCATTTTGAGTATCGGGTATAAGCAAGCGCAGGCTTGCTTGCCCTGCTAAACGATCTCTGCCAGCTCGCTCTTCGCTATCTCCGCTTTGCGTCTGCCTACCGACGTCGGCCGAGCGAAGCTGCGCTTAGCGATCGGAGCGGCAATGTAAAGGGCAGGCAAGCCACACTTGCAATTTGGATGTCACGCATTAAAGAACATATCGTAATTTTATTTCTGCGCCGAGTTTTATTTAATTCGAAATAATTAGTCGGCCGATTGGGGATAAAAAACATTATCTCCACACATGTCGTGGGCACAACTCGGCACAAAGAAAGCCCGCCCAACGCTGCTTTACACTCGAACCTATTGTTGGACAGTGTTATTACGCATCAGTTCTGTCAGCCCAGGGAGGCTGTCCGAGCGGGGGGTAGGAAAAACCGATTTTCAGTTGGAAAAGCGAAGAAAAACAGCAGAGTTTTCACCCCCTTCTCCATTTGGTTTCTGGTTTGTGTGCGAGTGTGCGAATGTGGCATAAATAACTAAACTCGCATCTTTTGTTCAAAGTTTTTGCGCATTACTTATCGAAGGAACTGCGATTAATTCGAGTCAGACGACAGACGGGTATCTGCATCCTTAAGTTTCTTTTGTCGGTTACTGGTGTCTCTCCCAGCCAAGGATATCTGGGCAAACCTCAGGGTCGCACATTTTCAAGATACATTACAAATGATACTCAAATACCGCTTAATCGATTGCACCTTTCAGAATCCACTCGAGTGCCACTAATATTTCTAGAAGTCAATCATTTCCTGACCTACTATATCTCTGTTTAATCCGAAATTAGAGGTCAGTGTCGTTGTCCCTGACCTCTGGGTCTCACACCCTCTCAAATCTAAGGATTTTATGGATTTTATTGAGTTTGTTACTGATCTTAATAAGATTTTATTCTATTTTTAGCAGGGAAAGGTGCAACCCTCAAACCCCAATTTTTAGTCCCTGTTCCACCCCCAACAGATGGAGGGTGGGTGCAACATCCAGCTGAGAGAGAGAGAGAGAGAGAGAGAGAGAGAGAGAGAGAGAGAGTCGAGAGTCTCATAGCAAATCTTAGCCCGACTTAATACGGGGATTATCATCCACATTAATATCCATGTAGGAGTAAATGGTCCCCCTCCACACACCCTCGCTGATTATTTTGATCTTGAACATGTAGCTGCCCTTGGGTAGAGGGACTTTGGCGAACATTTGATCATCCAGAACAAAGTCTTTCAGGATAATATCGTGCTGCAAAGAGCCAGAGCAAAAGGAGAGTCACAAAATCCCATGGAGAGTGCAATCGTGGCACTCACGTTGATGGGGCAAGTGTGGTTCTTGTTGATGAAGGGCCGCAGGGCCCCGTAGAAGTAGTAGAAGACGTTGAGGGGATTCGGGTGCTTCATGTAGTGGCAAAGGTCCACGGTGACGTTGAACAGGAACGGATGGTAGCCGGAGAGCTTTTGAAAGACACTGAAATTGATGGACACCTTCCGAGCTGGTAGTTTGAGCAATTTCACATGGATATTGGCTCCGATAATGCCACGCCCCAGCACCTTCAGGCGGCAGACAAGCGCCTTCGCATACGACGGATCCCGCGTTTCGCATTTAATGTTCGTTTGGCGTGTCCTGATGTCCCCGAAAGCAGCCATTAGAGCCCCCGCCAGGAGCACCGATATCAGTGGGAACCTCATGCGTAAAGCGTTGTTCCCGAAATGAATGCCTCCGATCGCAGAGAGGTATCAATTGACCCGTTGCAAAATCATTAGTAACGAATCGTGATCGTTGAACTGTCACTAAACGCCCTTCGATCGGATATCTAACCATTCAGGTACCCGTTTAAGTTAATAAACAAAAAACCTATGATACACATTGTTTGGTTGCGCAGGCAATGGCCTGAATAATTGATAGATTATAGCCATACTGATTATGTGGTGGAGCAGTATGGTAAATCGCTATTATTGTCCAACGTACATGGTCATGCGCATATGTACCTGCGTTTGTACATATGTACATATATTTATATTCTCGCACACGGCAGCAGCCCAGGCGGCTGTTCTCTCTTGTCTTTATCTCATCTCGCGCCTTTCTTTCCTTCCTTCGCTTTCGCTTTCGCTCTCTCGAGCTGTCGCGCTCTTGTCGAAGCTTCGGCTCGGCCTGCCTGCCCTTGGACTTCGTCTTGGATTCTAGCTCATGCAAGCCGACACCGTCTTAAGCCGACCGCCCGCGTCCGCAAACGACATCGGCTTTGTATCGATCGAAGCCAACTGACTCGTCGTGCTCTCTTGTTGCATCTCTCTCTATCGCTCAAACACACAAGCGTTCTCGTTTCTCGGCCCTTCAAACATCGTGTAGTCCCCCGCAAGCGATCCGTTGCGGTTATTCTTCGCGTGTTGCTCTTGAACGAGTCCCCTCCCTCTGCTCATGGACCTAATTCTGGACATCGCGCTGGATCTCGAGCTCCCAGTATTGGCTCGGTGGAAGGAACAATGGCCCCCGAATCAGATCAAATACTGGACTGCATTGTCCTTTACTTTTTAGGCTACATTCATCCCCCTTCAAGGGGTTGTTTTCCTCTCTACTTGTTTTCCATGCGCTTTGACAAACCGTAATCCCTGGACTGTAAAAATACGGATTTAATTCCATTTTACATATTTTATGGCCCTCCCTCCGAAGGGAAATGAGAAATAGTTCTCCACAGTGCTAAAGGCCAGTTGTTAAATTTTCAATTTTATCTATGAATTTCACAGTCGGCTGCTATGCCATGCCCCATGCCCCATGCCGCATGCCGCATGCCTCTCCCCACCGAATGTTCGTTTGATGTTCGTTTTTGGAGAACGGAGGGACGTGGTGTCAAAGAACTGGAGCAGAAGAATATAAATTTATGATTTATCGAAAGCATATGCCGTGCGCCCTCTACAGGAAGTTCCCCTCAAATGCCACTCGAATGGGGAGTTTTTTTCCAATTTTACAATCGCTGGAGCATGTTTTGAGTAGTTCTTTAGCGTTTGTGTGCATATAAGGAGATCAGATCGGATAGCAGCCCCACCACTACTCCCCCGACTGCGCACCGCAGAACCCCGACAGATGTCCCAGAGAACAGTCCAGAGAGTCCTGTGGGATGTGCCCTGGAGTCGGATTCGAGTCAAAGTCAGAGTCAGAGTCAAGGATAAGAGTGGGAAAGTCGGAAAAACTTTCGAAACAACTCAAGTTCTGTTCTACGCGCTCTGTATATCCAGTATTTTTGTTATAATTAAACAGAAATTAGCAGGGAAGCCAAGGCGGAAGTTCAACAGCTGTGACCTAGGTGTCGGAAGAGCAGAGACAGAGCGGGCCCTAAAAATAGCTGAAAATTGAAAATTAATGTCTGCGGCGCTGCCCGCGTGACACTCCTCTCTCCTGAGTTATGTGTGGGTTAAGTGCTGCTGACAGATTATGCCAATGGCAGAGAAAGATGGGACATATGTACATACAGACGTACGAGGGCGGTCCGAAATGTTTCCATCCATGAACTACGCTCTGAATCTCTTCCTAGATCGAAGCGGAAGATATATTCCTCAAAAGAGGAGGCTATACCCGTTGTAAGCATCCATTTGTAGGGGCTGAATAGGTGGGAGCATCGCCTTGAACAGTGTACTGACTTCGAATGAGAATAATAAAATAGAAACATTTCGGACCGCCCTCTTCTGAGAGAAGCAGATAGTGGCTGCGTTTAGTGACAGTTCAACGATCACGATTCGTTACTAATGATTTTACAACGGGCTAATTGATACCTCCCACCGATCGGAGGCATTCATTTCGGGAACAACGCTTTACGCATGAGGTTCCCACTGATATCGGTGCTCCTGGCAGGGGCTCTAATGGCGGCCTTCGGCGGCATCAGGACACGCCACACGAACATTAAGTGCGAAACGCGGGATCCGTTGTATGCGGAGGTGCCTGTCTGCCGCCTGAACGTACTGGGGCGTGGCATTATCGGAGCCAATGTCCACATTAAGGTGTCCCAACGACCGATTCGGAAGGTGTCCATCAATTTCAGCGTCTATCAAAAGCTCTCCGGCTACCATCCGTTCCTGTTCAACGTCACCGTGGACCTTTGCCACTACATGAAGCACCCGAATCCCTACAATGTGTTCCACTACTTCTACGGGGCCCTGCGGCCCTTTATCAATGTGAACCACTCTTGCCCCATCAATGTGAGTGCCCCGATTGAAGCTGCCATTCGATTGACTCTACTTTTGCTCTGGCTCTTTGCAGCACGACATTATCCTGAAAGACGTCGTTCTGAATGATCAAATGTTCTCCAGAGTGGACGGGCCCAAGGGCAACTACATGTTCAAGATCAAAATAATCAGCGAGGGTGTGTGGAGTGGGACCATTTACTCCAACATGGATGTCAACGCGGAAGACAATATCCGTATTATTCCCTCGGGATAGGATTATTCTGTACAGCATTTTTGGAATATAGCACGAAATTTTGAACTATAAAACTCTCTTTCTCTCTGTCTCTTGCTCTTTTTGATCACAGCTGGATGTGGCATCCACCCCCTCCCCATTTGTTGAGGGTGGAATATTTTGTATTTGAACAGGGTTTTAGGTTGCACCTTTTCCCTGCCACAAAGAAACTATCGGGCGGCTATCGGGGACAATCTTCAGTGACGTCCCATTTCGAATCGGATGGAGAGCTATAGTTGAGGGAATGATTGAATTTTTGCGAAAGATGCGATCGATTAAGCGGTATTCAAGTATCATTTAACTTCAACAACCACCGATTTTGTTGCATAGTGTTTATTGGTGGCTTTGTGGCATTGCTCTCGAAGTAAAGAAAGAGAGAGAGGGAGAGAATACTTTAATGAACATGTGCTGAGAGGGAGCAAGAGGGAGATGCAGGGAGCTGGGTAGCTGGGGAGAGGAACAGCTGTTGTGGCCTGCCAACTTTTCCCAAAAACAATATTTTCCATGTTTCTGCGTCTGTTTTTATTGCTGCCTTTGGTGGTTGCCTAACAAATTAATTTCACATTATGTTTGCTGGCTGCTCCACCTCCTCCTCCACACCTATTATCGCTCTCCTCTTCCCATACGATATAGTCCAGCTTTACAGTTAATTTGGCTCCGGTTACATGTGAGAGTGCACGCATATGTATGTCCATGTCTCCCTTCACATCGCTTTGGCAGCAATTTCCAATTGATATTAATGTTTTATGGTTTCAGCAGAGACCGCACACAGACACAGACAGTCGTGCCATAAAGAGAGATAGATAGATAGATAGATAGTCGGAGAAAGAGATAGCTGAGGGCTCGAACAACAGGTGAAGGAAACGTTTTGTGCCTTCTTCTAATGCCAATTTGCTATCGAGTTTCCTGAAAGTGACAAAAGAAAATACCAATCCTCTTCTGTCGTTCTCCCTCTCCCTCTTCCACTCCTTTTTTGGCTCTTTGTCTCGCCTTTGGCCACGGCAAATTGGACATTCTTCTTCAAATTTCCTGTTTATGCTCCATAAAATCCATTGATGCGTTTAATATTGGCAACTTGGCTGTTCCGTCCGTCCGTCCGTCCGTCCGTCTGCCTCTTTGATGGGGCGCTGTGCCAAGGAAGTGGCAAAGGAAGGAACAACGTGCCATGTACGTGGTCTGGCATTCAAATTGATTGTTGGGGTATGCACGAGTGGAGGAAACGTCTGGCATTTCTCTACCAGCAATTCCCTGTTTGAGTCATCGTCGTTGATGGCGCACAGCTGTTGAATAGTCGCTTTCGTTTATCCTTGACATCTTTGGGTATCCAACGAAGGCAGAGCTCCAAATGTTGGGGAATGCCCGAGAATGGTAACAAAACAACAACATACATGTCGTGTGCCTGATGACCAACCAACATTCGGCACATATTCGGCAGCTCTGGGATTTTATTTTTATAATTATGCAATCCCAAGTATGGCTTTGTGGTGTAGGAGCGGGGGAGATCATAATTATTTATTTTTAATTTGTTTCGCATATCACTTGAAGTGGGCTCCGACCTGGTCCGAGTCTGCGATTATGCAACTTCTGTGTGTCTGTATGGCAGGAACCTGGAAAATGTTGCAGAAGCAGCGGCAGCCGCCGTAGTGGGGCATCCCACGCATGGTGCATGCCCCAGGCCCCAGGCCGACAGGCGCCTGCCCACATTCGGCGGCGGCATGCGGGGGAAAGGGGCGCTGTTAATTGAATTTTTCGCCAAACTATTTGAGAATATAAAATAATAATAACAGATATCCCGAAAACTGTGCTGGAAAACAGGTTCAGTTCTCCTTCGATCCGATCCGATCTGATCCGAAATTTATGTCAATTTCCGAAAGTGTTAATTGCTCTTGTCGTGGATTTATGTGCGGGGCACTACTTGATCTGCTCTGCGGTCCGACAGTCCGTCTCTGCCACAAGTGGGGTTACTTAGTGGGGCAAAGGGGGGGAGTCAGAGGACCGCAGGCCAGGGGTTGCCCGATTTACATTCAAATGCAATGAATATTCAAGCTATTTATTATGACATTAAGTGGATAAAAATAGAAAATATAATGGAAAATGGCAATCAAAATAAAAAAAAAAACCAAAAACAATTATTTTCTTTTGCTGGAACACCCACAGGGGGCAGTGGTTGGGGGAGTGCCAAAGGGGGGAAGAACCCTGATAAGACTGAGCCCCGACTTTGTGCGCTTTCCTTGGCAACAAATTATGAAAATGAAAAATGCCATCAGAGCAGCGTAAATCATCCGATTTTGACACGCAATATTATTTATCGCCTGGGTCGGCCCCAGAAAAGACAAAAAAAAATAAAAAGGGGGAAAACAGACATAACTTTCGACTGTCAAGTGCATATCAGGTGGCAATAAAGGGATAGATACTAGCGAGAGATACATACATATATTTTGGGCAGAGTTAAGCTAGTGGAATGGAGGAATGAAGGAATGCCCTGGCAAAGGGTATTACCTTGTTTTTCCTAAGCTTGCAAGGCGGAAAATCTTCGAAAATTAAGTAGATCGTAAAGAAAGATGTTGTTAATGATGTTGTTTGTAGGGAAAATTATGTGTTCAATGTGTTTTTTTTATTTTCTTCTTTTTATTATTATTTATAATTTTTTTTATTTATATTTTTTTTTAGTATTATTTTTTTCTTGTATTATTATTTGTTATTTTTTTTTATTTATTTATTTATTACTATTATTATTTATTATTGCATATTAATATTTTTTTAACATTTTTTATTTTTTTATTTATAACATATTACTATTTTTTTTAAGTTTTCTTTTATTATTATTTTTTTATTTATTTATTTATTTTATTTATATTTATATTTTGTTTTCGTTGAATTTATATTTCAGCCCCAGATATCCAGGGTATCCCCGAATGTTTCTGAAATTGAGGGAAAAACTGAAAACATTTGCCATCTGACTTCTGCCCCGAGTTCCCTTTTTAATTCTCTGAGTTTTATGCCATTTTATTTTAGCTCGAGTGCTCCCAACAGATTCCAACCCCAACCCCAGCTACCCCCCTAAAGCCCTCGACGTCTCGACGTTTGGCTCCGTCAAAACAACATTTCTGTGGGTTGGGCAAACCGCAAAGAGTCAATAATAAAGTTTGTATAATAAAGTGATGCTGTTGAAAGCCGCGTTAGATGAGGGGGAGGATGAGGTTGAGTATGAAAGAGAGGGTGTGCTGGCTGATGAGGGAAAATTCTCTGTGTGGCAAGCGTCTGTTGCAAAATCGAAAAAATATTGTGCGTCCAGGGCAGGAACAGGGACAGGGACAGGGGCAGGGGCAGCAATAATGGACTGGGCCAACACAAGAGTCAGCTGAGCGGAGGGCGAGAAAAATCGATAAATGCTTCGAATGTACGAATTATGTGTCTGTGTCCCTGCCTCCCTCCCTGCTGCTTGCCCCGCGCCGTGGATAGCTGCCATCGATGTGTTGTATCTTTGAGATTCAGCGTCGACTGCTGTGCCTGCCCGTGCAACGGGTTAAGTTCAAGTGGCAGCTCCCAGCACGAGATAGTGAGAGGAGCATTTTCGCATTTAATTTTTGCACCGCAGTCGGTTCTCGGATTCGGCGCCCACACGCAGTCCGATTGGATTTATCCGCTGTCCAGAGCGACTGCGGCGACTGGGGCGACTCTGCCCACACACAGCAGCAATCGACAACAGCCAGGGACCACCGCTGGCCGGGCGGCAAGACAATGGACGCACGGCGACCAGTCGTCCCCAAAGTGTTGGAATGTTTTTGGCCAAACTCATATGCAAATATGTTACGTCGCCGGGTTCCAGGGCGAGGGTGTAGGAGAGGGAACCCAGCTTTGCGGATGCCGCGTGAATCCACGACTCACATCCAGCATCGCCGGGTCCCCAGGGGAGAAAGGTATGGGAAAGGGAAGCCCAGCTTGGTGGATGCCGCATGATCCACGACTCACATCCACTTCGCCGGGCCCCCATGGAATAGGGAAGAGAGGGGGAGGGGCTTCAACCGGTGGGTTGAGGTGGGTGTCTTTATTGTGGGGGAATAAACGACAAAAATTTACTAGCTACCATGTGGATATCGATACGCATTTAACATTTTGGGAAACTCCTACTCCTGAGCTTACCCCTGCCTACTGCACCGATCTATCCCCCCAGAGCTCACATATGTGAGGTGGCTCACCCTTGTTTTCCCTTCCTTGGGTCCTTATATATTTTTTCACTTCTCGCGGGGTCGGGCACTGTTTATTTTTCCCAACCGTTCTGGTTCAGCCCTTGGAGATCACTCCCGAGCCTGGCTCGCGCTGGCCCGTGCCAGGCCTCTGCTTTTCTTTTTGCAGCTTCTCTTCCGCTTCGCTGCTGCGCAGCTTTCGGCTGCCGGCCTCGGCTCGGGGGTGTTTGCATGGTTCGCCGTCGGCTCTCTCCCTCGGCTGCGTGGGCGTAAGACCGATCGACGGCTTCTCTGCCGCTTCGCTCTCTTCCCTGCTGGCTCTCTTTGCTGCGTAGTATGCGTCTCTCTTTCGTGTTGGTTCTCTTTTGTGGAGGCTTATGCCTTCACACTCCCTTCCTACTTCGGGGTGGGGCGCGGTGAAATGCGCACCAAATTTCCGCTGATGGACACGCGGAAGCGTTGGCCGTCGTGGTATTCTAGGCTGCGGACCCGGCTGCGCCCGTGCCGCGCCGCGTTTGCCTGAGCGCTGGCGCCTTCCAGCAGGCTTTGCGGGATGCGGCGGTCAGGCGTGCTTACCCGCCAGGCGACTGGGGCGATTGGCCATGCCTGTTCCTCCTGCAACACGTTCAGCTCGGGCATCTTCTCGAAAGCTGTGAGCAGTACGCCCGCCTCTGCCTCTTCCAAGCCCAATGACAGGTCGCGGTCCTCCTTTGGGTGACTCGGGTTTCCTGGTTCGGCCTCTCGGGCCGTGCAGCCCGTCGGGTCCGGGTTTCCCTGATCGGTGCGTTTTCTAGTTTCTGGCTATTTCTTACTCTAATCCCTTAAGGGGAGTTAAGCTATCTTAATGCGTGTGTACGCGGTTGCCCCTTGTGGGGCGAGGACATTACGGCAGCGCACTACCATAAGTGGCCCTCATGAACTCGAGGTTTTCCTGGTGCTGGGTTCGTCCTCATCGTTGTCTTCGTTGTCTTCTTCGTTTCCGCTGGTGAGGGTGTGCTCGTCGTCGTCGCTGGTGAGGGTGTGCTCGTGGTCGTGGTAGGCCTTGAGGTCGGCTAGTCCGGCCGTTCGTCGTTGTCTTCCCGGATGCTTCTGGAGTCGTTCTATGGTGGGGGAAATAAATTTTACTACTTTGTAAGGCCCCTCATATTAGGGAGCCAGTTTGGCAGCGAAGTTGTCTGCCGCTTTGGACAGGTGATGTTGGCGTAGCATCACGAGCGTCCCGATCGTGGGTCTCCATTCGCGTCGACGTAGGTTGTAGTTCCTGCTCTGCGTCTGTGATGCCTGCTGGGTATTTTCCTGTACGATGGCGAAGATTTCCTTGAGTCGCTTGGCCTTGTCGGTTGTGATCTCTGTCACTTCGCCTAGTCCTGGGGTCGCCTCTTCGTACAAGGCTCCAGGCAACCGAGGTTCCCGGCCGAGTACGATGAATGCTGGGCTGAAGCCTGTGGTGTCCGATGTGCTGCTGTTGATGGCTAGGCTGAGTTCGGGCAGCAGCTCGTCCCATGTCCGCTGGTCTCCATCGATGTACTGGGCGATCATGGTTTTGATCGTCCTGTTGGCTCGTTCCGTGGGGTTTTGTTGTGGGGTAGAGGGCTTGCTGCCACGGCGATAGGTCCTCCAGTTCCAGGGCGGTAATGGTGGCCAAGATCGCGTTCTCGTAGTCATCCGAATCGGCTGGGCGAAACGGGTTGCGTTCCCGAGCTATCTCGGCGTCGCCTAATGGCTCCAGTTGGTAGTCCGTCGTCGGGGTTTCTGTGATCTCGTCCTGTGGTATCGGGGTTCGTGGCTTGTGTGATGTCTGTCGTGTTGGGTGACTACGTGGTGACTCCCGGATTGATGAGCTGGCCCTGGATTGATCCCGCGGGGCCGCAGCTATCTTTGCTGCAGTATCCTGGTGATTCCTGGGTCCTGTTGCTGACTCCCGGTTCGACGAGCTGGCCCTGGATTGATCCAGTGGAGCCGTAGCTGTCTCTGCCAAAGTCCCTTGCTTCCTGCTGTGTCCTGTTGGTGACTCCTGGTTCGACGAGCTGGCCCTGGATTGATCCAGTGGAGCCGTAGCTGTCTCTGCCAAAGTCTCTTGCTTCCTGCTGTGTCCTGTTGGTGACTCCTGGTTCGACGAGCTGGCCCTGGATTGATCCAGTGGAGCCGTAGCTGTCTCTGCCAAAGTCCCTTGCTTCCTGCTGTGTCCTGTTGGGGACTCCTGGTTCGACGAGCTGGCCCTGGATTGATCCAGTGGAGCCGTAGCTGTCTCTGCCAAAGTCCCTTGCTTCCTGCTGTGTCCTGTTGGTGAATCCTGGTTTGACGAGCTGGCCCTGGATTGATCCAGGGGAGCCGTAGCTGTCTCTGCCAAAGTCCCTTGCTTTCTGCTGTGTCCTGTTGGTGACTCCTGGTTCGACGAGCTGGCCCTGGATTTATCCAGTGGAGCCGTAGCTGTCTCTGCCAAAGTCCCTGTTGTGTTGCGTTGTCCTGTTGGTGTCGGGATTCGTGCCGGGGAGCTCGCCATGGTTGGATCCATCGGTGTCGCAGTTCTTTCCGTCGTAGCTTTCTTCGTGTCCTGTTGTGGTGGCGTAGTCCTGGGGTTGTTGCTTGATCTTGTCGGGTAAGGTCTTGTTGTCGCGGCGGTTGGATGGTTCGTGGTTGGCTGTGGGGTGTTGGTCTGGGGCTGGTCTCGGATGGCAGTGGAGTCCGCAAACGTGACGGCCCGTGGGCGTGGCTGGGCGGGGTATCGTCCCGGCGGGTTTCTGCTGCAACTTCAGCTGTAGATATGCCCGTCCACAGTGGATTCTTGCGCGGATGCCACAGATGAAGTCGAGTCCCAAGATGAAGTCGTCTAATACCGTGGGGAGTATAAGAAGAGACACTTGTGTTTCTTGTTGATCCAGGCGCACGGTGACTGCTATCGCTTGGTTGATCTCCTTCCTGGTTCCATCTGCCAGGCGGATCCTGGTCCTCACCTCTCGCCTGTTCTTGGTCGTCCCTATCTCCTTCGCCAGCCGCTCACTGATGAAGGATCGTGTGGCTCCAGTGTCGAGGGTGGCAGCAAATGCTCTCCTATTGACGTCCACCAGGGCAGCGATCCTTCCCGACTTCGTATGGTGTCTTCCAGCCACTGGAAGTATCTGGGGGGCAGGAAGAATTCTAGGAATTCTTTCCGAAAGTCTGTCCAATTCTGTCCCTGCATCTGAAAAGTTCGGAACCATCCTTCGGCCTTACCTGTAAGGAGACCGGAGATGGCTCGCGGCAACTGCTCGGGGCTCCCGCCGTATGATTCCACTCGCTCCTCGAGCCTTTCGATGAACGCTAGTGGGTCCGCGTGGCCGTCGAAAGTAAATCCCCATTTCCGGAGTTTGTCCGCCAGTAACGAGTACGAGATCTCACCCCCTCCGGGGCGTGAGACCCGATGTCCCTGAGGAAAACGTGGCTGTTCTCCTTCCGTGGTTGTCTGGTGGCTAGGCGTGCCCAGGGGTCCAGTGGTAGTGGGTCCTGGCTCGTGGTTCTTGCTGGACGCCTCTAGTCTGATTCCTTGGAGTGGTCCTTGGGCAGCTCGTTGTGGTTGCTCGTCCTGGGCGGCCGGTGTCGCGGTTGCTGTCTCGCGGTATCCGTGGGTGGATCCTTGGCTCGTGCTGGGCAGCTCGGGTATAATCAATCGCAGTTTTGCTCCCTCCTTGCTGTCTTCCACCTTCGTCCGGCTCCCTGGCCCGGGTGACGAGGCTGGGCTCCGGTGGTCCCTGGGGCTCGGTATGTTCCCAAAGTGCGTAGCCAATTCATCCAGCCTTGCCTGCACGGCTTCGGGGTGCCCAGGGCGTGCGATGAATGCGGTGATCCGGCTCCGTAGATCCTCCACAGACCCAGTTTCTCCTAGTCCAAGCTCCTTAGCCAGGCTCTGCAGCTCGTCCTTCCTGCGGGACGCTATTCAGCGGATGTTCATCCTGATCCTGTTCCACTAATCGGGGCACCGGTGTGAGTCGTTATCAGCACGGTACTGGGTCGGGGCTCCTGTACTAGGATACACAGCACTGAGGTGGGCGGTCCTGTTCGAAGGACACGCGGCACGGTACTAGATCGATGATCCTGTACTAGGATACCCAGCCCTGGGTTGGATGATCCTGTCGAAGGATACGTGGCACGGTACAGGGAACGGTTCCCTGTGGAAGCTCGGTAATAACTCTCTCTGACTGCTCGGTGGTAACTCCCTGACTGCTCGGTAGTGACTCCCTGACTGCTCGGTGGTGACTCCCCCACTCGTGTTCCTGCTCCGCCTTATATTGTCCGTGGCCATTCCTTTGTGACCGAGGGCTCCTCTGCCATCTAGCTGTTCCTCTGCCTTCTGTCCCCCGCTGCTCCGTTGTTCTACCGCTGCTTCGCTGCTTGGCTTCTCTGTCACTGTCCCGATGCTCTGTCGCGGCGCCTTCTCCGCTCTGCCGCTGCCTCGCTGCTCTGTCGCTGGGACGCCGCTGCTGCTTTGCTGCTCTGTCGCTGCGCCGCTGCCGCTGCTTTCCTGCACTTCTCCGCTCCGCCGCTGTCACGCTGCTCTGTCGCTGCTGCTTTGCTGTTCTTCTCCGCTCTGCCGCTGGCTCGCTGCTCTGTCGCTGCTGCTTTGCTGCTCTTCTCCGCTCTGCCGCTGGCTCGCTGCTCTGTCGCTGCTGCTTTGCTGCTCTTCTCCGCTCTACCGCTGGCTCGCTGCTCTGTCGCTGCTGCTTTGCTGCTCTGTCGCTGCTGCCGCTTTGTCGCCGTCCGCGGCCATTTTCTCCCGGCACGCGGTGTCTTCGGCGTCTCTCCCCGTCTCTTTCTACTGCAAAGGTGGCTGGCTGCGTGGTTTTCCGCGTGGTTTTCGACGGCGCGTCTGGGACACGTGCCGGCGGCTGTTGCTTAGGGGGGGTTTTAGGGAAACCAGCCTCAGCTGTACACAAGTCGAGGGATCAAAGATTGGTGCTGGCTATTCGCCGGGGCTCTGATTTTGGGCTGCTAATCCCTGATTTGAAGTTTTCTGCTGCTGCTTAGTTCCCTTTTCACTTTTCACTGCTTTTCACTTCTCCCCTATGCTCACCGACTCTCCCCTCGTGTGTCCCTGCTCGGGCGCCATCTGTAAGGAAGTTCTCAGGCCGAGGTACAGCTTCTCAGTCTGTCCAGGGCCCGGTCCTTCCCCACTAGTGTTGGGTAAACATCCTTCAATTTACTGAATAAGTTCGTTCGTTCATTTTTATGCAGTGAACTAAGTCGTTCTTTTAGTTCGTTCCTTTTTGTTCATCTTATTCGTTCTTTTTCGTTCATCGTTCTTTTTTGTTCATCGTTCTTTTTTGTTCATCGTTCTTTTTTGTTAATCGTTCTTTTTTTTTCATTGTCCCTTTAGTTCGTTCCTTTTTTTTCTTTGGCCTGTTTTGTTTATCGGTCTTTTTGTTCTTAGTTCAATTTTAAAGTCTCATATCTAGTTTTAAGCTTATATGTAAATAATGCACTACAATTCATTGACGTTTTAACTTCTTAAATTTATTTTAATTCGTACTTAGTACTTGATATCGTTAGGACACAACCAACAGTTTCAATTAAGTATCTCGTTTTCCATTTTTTATGTTTTAGAAGTCGGGGCTGAAAAGGCTTTCAACCTTATTGGGCGTCAAAAGCGTTCGTCTTTTGCGGACTATTTCTCCTGCTGCAGAAAATAGGCGCTCACATGGCACCGACGTGGCCACCAAACAAAGACGTTTCAACGCATATTCGTATAGTCGTGGATATACATTTTCTCGCTGCGTCCACCAGATCAAAGGGTCCTGCTTTCTATTGATGTTCTCTTCTGCTAGGTATTTATCTACCTCTCTAATGGCAGCAGCCGTGTTACAGCTTGGCTTTGTTATTTGGTTATACTGCTTGTCAGACTCGTCCCAAATGCCACTTTTGGTTGGCGACGTTTTGACGGTTTCGATTTGTGAAGACAGATCATCAGCAACATTATCAACCAATCCCGTTTGAGCGATCTTACATTGTAGAGCTGCAACTGTTTTTTCATAGCATTCATCGGACCTAAAACCCCGTTTTTTAAATCTTGGGTCTAGTATGGTGCTCTCTGCATACAAAATATTATTTTCCAAATCCCCAAAACGTACGGTCAACTGCTCTTTGAGCTTTTCTACGACTGCCCGTAGAAAATCATCTTTTGGAATAGCTTTGGCTATGGATTGATGCAGCAATGTGGCCATTATAATAACATTTGATAAGGTGACATTTTTCTCTGCTGAAATTTCAGTTGTTATTTCAGAAAATGGCTTCAGCACTGGCAATACACCATCAATAATTTCCCATTCTGCCTGGGTCAGTACTAGTTCAGGGCGTAGAAGGGAAATGACCACCATAACTCCATCTTTTAAAATAGACAAGCGCTGAAACATTTTGTATGTTGAGTTCCAACGTGTAGGCACATCTTGTGTCAGCTTAAGGTCGGGAAGATTTAATTGGCTATTAATTTCTTTGAGCTTCTTGAATCCGGATGAGCTGCGATTCAAAAATTCTACAATTGCCTTTGCTTTGACCCTTACACTGTCAATTGGTCCCAGTGCTTTCTGTACAATGATGTTCAAAGTGTGGGCGAAGCATGGAATATGGCGCCAATTTCCCAATTTTATCGCTGATACGATATTGGCAGCATTGTCTGATGCAATTGCAGTAATTTTATCTAAAATTTTCCAATCAGCTGCAACACTCTGAAGAAAAGAGCAAAGATTGAGGCTTGTGTGCCTCTCACCGAACGCTTCACAAGCTAGCATATGCGAAGATAGTTCCATATTCGTCTTGTCTATGAAGTGTGCGGTTACAGCTATGTAACTCTCATTGGTGAGCGATGTCCATCCATCAGTTGTGAGACAAACTCCAGATGCAGATGCTATCTTCTCTTTCACATTGGCAATTAACTCACTGTGTATATTTGGAAGTAGCACATTAGACAGCGTTTTACGTGTGGGCAACTTATATCCAGGGCAATTTGAAACGTCCTCTATCAGCTTCTTAAAATCCGGCTCCTCCACGATCCGGAGAGCATGATGGCCTTTGGAAATCATTCGCACTAACTGTTTGTCTAATTGCTCACTTTTACGCGCTGTCGGTGGCTTCTGAACAAATGCAGTTATTTCTTGCTGCGATGTTGTGGCGGCAGAATAACTGGCTTCAGTACTTCCTTGTCGTTCAATTTCATCGAGAGAAGCTGGGTGTTTCAACTTCAAATGCCGTGTTAAATTGCTCTGTGAACCTCCGGCTATACTCAAATCCGACTTGCAGTACTTGCACTTTGCCTTTTTGTCATCTATGGCATCGAAGTGATTCCATAAAGCACTAAATTTACGTTTAAGCGACATTTCAAAACAGTTTAAATTTCTTTTCAACTTTCTTGCCAGAGTCCGCCACAACAAAATGTGAAAAGAGCTGCCATACCAACTCAAAAATAGCGAACAAAACGAAATGAGCAAAACAAAAAGAGCTCAAACATAGCGAACATGAGGAACAAAAACGAACGAAAACGAACGATGAACAAAAAAGAACGACAGATGAACAAAAAAGAACAATGAACAAAAAAGAACGAACGGAAAAGAACGATGAACAAAAAAGAACGATGAACGAAAAAGAACGAATAAGATGAACTTATTCAGTTCGTTCACTTCCATGAATAGTTCATTTTTGTTCGTTCGTTCATGAACAACCCAACACTATTCCCCACAGCAAAATTTGTTGTGTGAGGACCTAAGGGGAGAGCCGTTCGCAGCGAAAGCGCACCCGTGGGGTGGATCGAGGCGTGGGTGAACCCGTGCTTGGGGAGCTGCAGAGACGTGCGTTGGGGGTCATGCGTGGCGGGAAAGGGGTGTTTGGGTCAGGGGTCGGAAGGGTAGGGGAGCCCAGCTTAGCAGATGCCGCATTATCCACGACTCACATCTGCGTCGCCGGGTCCCCTGGGCGAGGGTGTAGGAGAAAGGTATGGGAAAGGGAAGCCCAGCTTGGTGGATGCCGCATGATCCACGACTCACATCCACTTCGCCGGGCCCCCAGGGAATAAGGAAGAGAGGGGGAGGGGCTGAGGGACTCCTACGGGCGAAAGTTCTAAAACCGGTGGGTTGAGGTGGGTGTCTTTATTGTGGGGGAATAAACGACAAAAATTTAATAGCTACCTTGTGGATATCGATACGCATTTAACATTTTGGGAAACTCCTACTCCTGAGCTTACCCCCTGCCTACTGCACCGATCTATCCCCCCAGAGCTCACATACGTGAGGTGGCTCACCCTTGTTTTCCCTTCCTTGGGTCCGGCGGCCTGTCCTCGTCACGGTGGTCACGACTTATATATTTTTTCACTTCTCGCGGGGTCGGGCACTGTTTATTTTTCCCAACCGTTCTGGTTCAGCCCTTGGAGATCACTCCCGAGCATGGCCCGCGCTGGCCCGTGCCAGGCCTCTGCTTTTCTTTTTGCAGCTTCTCTTCCGCTTCGCTGCTGCGCAGCTTTCGGCTGCCGGCCTCGGCTCGGGGGTGTTTGCATGGTTCGCCGTCGGCTCTCTCCCTCGGCTGCGTGGGCGTAAGACCGATCGACGGCTTCTCTGCCGCTTCGCTCTTTTCCCTGCTGGCTCTCTTTGCTGCGTAGTATGCGTCTCTCTTTCGTGTTGGTTCTCTTTTGTGGAGGCTTATGCCTTCACACCCTTCAATCAATTGTTTATTTACGCGCAAAACAAACCGAAAATCTTAATTAAAATTGAAATGTCAAAGGAAGAATGCGAATCTGATTAGGGGGCAACACGGAGGGAGAACTGTTGGACATATAACCTACCAAGAGAGCTGCCACAACAAGAGGCAACTTTTATAAATAGAAAGCGCTTTTTTGGTGGATGCATTGCATATCCAATTGATGGACGGCGGAGAGGAGGGGAGTGGAGGGGCTAGGAGATAGGGGAGAAGCAATAAATCCGTTATGCACACACACACACACAGATGCACTCATACATATTTATGACAGCACGCACAGAGAGTGCGCCCCAACTGCAGGTCGAGCCCCGAGCTTGATTCCAAAAATTGACCCCCGAAAAAGTTATCTATAGATCGTCGGACGTCTGTTGTGTGCGTGCGTGTCTCCCCCTCTCTGTCTCCCTCTCCCTCTCTCTCGTTGTTGATAAATGAAAATTGAGTGCAACGTAAAAGCGATGTCCGATCCGATTCGAAGTTTGAGCTGGTGATAAGGCAATCAATAAAGCAAACACAACATTTATCTCGTTGTTGATAAATGAAAATTGAGTGCAACGTAAAAGCGACGTCCGATCCGATTCGAAGTTTGAGCTGGTGATAAGGCAATCAATAAAGCAAACACAACTCGAGGAGGTTTATTGAACAACAATCCTCCCCTCATCCTCCTTGTCGTGGGGCAAGCCCCCTGGTCGAAACGCAGTTAAGTGAATTTTCATTTATTTATTTATTTTTTTCTGTTGGTGGAGTCCGCTTAGATTTTTGTTTATTTCTTGCTTAATGGTGATTTATGTTGCATATCGGTACAGTACAGTCTGGGCCCTGCTCGAAAGTGGGCTTTTGGTGAATTGCCAGTCGAATGACGGGAATGAGTTGACTTATGAATCAGTTACAATCACATTTTGGATACCGATAATGCGGTAAACATTTGCAAACGACTAACGGGGGACTGTTGGAAACAGACTCCCTAAGGAGAGAGAGAGAGAGAGAGAGATAGCACAAACTTACCTGAGTGCAGGTGAACTGTGTGGGGGAGAGTGAACACACACACACACGCACCGGATTGGGTGTCAAGTTAAATATTTGTTGGAAAATATTTACCCAAAACTAATGCCATTCCTCAAAGAGAGTGAATGGTAGGGAGAGAGAGAGAGAGAGGAGACGAGACGAGACGAGATTTGAAAGGGAATATTTGTGCGGGTAAACAAATGACAAACGTATGATGATGATGATGATGGTTGATGGCTGTCCCTGAACTTGTACTCCTCCTCGATTCGAATTGAAATTCATTCTACATACGAGAGCTCCAACGATTCTGATCTCTATAAATGATTTGATTGACATCAATAATTGCCTGTGTACATGCACATATGTATGTATCTATGTATCTATGAGTAGGGTTACCGAGAGGCAGCAACGACAGTGTTTGCATAAAAAATAAACAGAGCTTTCCTGATTGACATTGAACGTTCCCAGCCGAAGCATAATTAAATGCCTTTGCTTCGTCTCCGAATACCCTGTAGTCTAAAGAAGGGTAAACGCTAAAAGATGCATAGCTCCATTTAGCTTCATAGGAATATTTTGGACTATAAAGTTTAGTATATCATTCTCAGCTTTCCGGTGTTCTTTCGGGATTTTCCAAGCTGTTCGCGAATAATATGCTCGACGGATTTGATTTTAGTGGACCGCATTTATTTTGTTCTTGTCCAGTTCGATGTCTATTTGGTACTGAGAAAATGCCGTCGCAGCGGCGGTAAGAATATGTGTGTATACAAATTTTCGTCTCTTCCATTCTCATCTTGTTCTCCTTTGCTGATGGTTCTTCGCTTAGCGATGGACTTGTTATACGTTCCTCAACATCCCGGCCCCCCCTGAAACAAAGTTTCGGAACGGGGCAATACCGCGATTTTAGTAATTGGTCGGGTTAATTCTCCAGATGCGGTCTTAAGCTTGACAGCTCGAACCAGTTCGTCCTTTCCTGGATAGGCTTCTATAACTCTTGCGATGTGCCATGAAGCCGGTGGGCTGTTGGACTCCTTAGCAAGCACAACGTCTCCGATCGAGATATTAGGGTTAGACGTGGTCCACTTTGGACGCTGTTGAAGAGTGGTCAGGTACTCCTGATGCCATTGTTTCCAGAAGCCTTGGTACATGGACTGGATACTCTTCCAGTACCCCAATCGACCCACAGTAATGTGACCCAAGTCAGCCTCCGGTATAGTGGTGAATGGTCGTCCAATTAAGAAGTGAGCCGGCGATAAATAGTTGACCTCAGTATCCGGTGTGTAGCATAGAGGACGTGAGTTGACCACTGCGCTGACTTGCGCATCTGCTCAAATGTAAGCATTGAGGTTCCGACGACTCGTCGAAGGTGCAGTTTAACAGATCGAACTGCCGATTCCCATTTTCCACCCCAATGAGGTGAGCCAGGCGGAATGAATACCCATTGTATGCCGTCATCCGCCAGGGTATGAGTAACCAGGTCGGTGTGTTGCTGTGACGCCAGTAGGGTTTGCATTTCATCAAGAGAGCGTTTCGCGCCCATGAAATTTGTGCCGTTGTCACTGTAGATTTTGGCACACTTGCCACGTAGAGATATGAAGCGCCGCAGTGCAGCCAGGAACGTTTCAGTGGTGAGATCCGTGGCAAGTTCCAAATGTATTGCCGATGTGACCAGGCAAACGAATAGGCATATATAGCCCTTGCTTATACGTGGCTTGCGAACCTTGCCATCCTTGAGAAGGATTGGCCCAGCATAGTCGCAACCGGTGTTGACAAATGGCAGTGCTTGTGTGATACGAATGCTGGGTAGATCAGCCATTCGTTGCTGTGATGTATGCTGTCTTTGTCGAAAGCATGCCAAACATTCGTGCGTGATTTTGCGTACGAGGTTACGTGCGCCAAATATCCAGAACCTTTGCCGAACAATTACGAAGAGTGCAGAAACACCAGGGTGGAGGTTGACCCGGTGCTCGTGTTCCAAGATCAGTTTCGTGATGCGATGAGTCTTTGGCAGCAAAACTGGATGTTTCGCCTCTTCTGGCAATTGAGAGTGATGCAATCGTCCGCCGACCCTGAGTAGATTGTCTTTGTCAATGATTGGTGACAGTTTCACAAGCTGGCTTCTTGGCAAGTAGCAATTGGTAGTCATCTTGAAAGCAGGTTTGCGCGTAACGCAAACACAGAATCCGTGCAGTCCGTATCTCATGAAATGTTAGAGATTGGGAGCTCCTGTCCCGAGATGGATGTTTTGTGCGTTGAATGAAGCGAAGGACATAGCCAATAGTGTGCACCAGCTTCCACCAGGAGGAGACTCGGGCTATTAGTTCTTCCAGCGGTTATCCAATTGTGATTCGGCCAATGTAGACAAACAATTGGTTTTGACTTCGTTTTGTATGCCAGTTTCTGAAAGAGTAACGTAAAACTTTGAGTTGTTCAACTTTACCAAGAATTGATCGTTGTCACGGATCCATGAAGGACCAGTCCACCACAGCCGAAAGTCGATGAGATCGGCAGCCATGAGGCCTCTGGACGCACAGTCAGCTGGGTTTGTTTTGGAGTCCACATGACGCCAAGCATGGCATGGAATGGAATCCAGAATTTCCGAGGTTCGATTCCCAACAAACGTCTTCAGCTGGGCTGGTGCATATGATAACCACGATAATACAATTGTAGAGTCGCACCATGCAAATACAGTTGTATCTTTGTGTCGTAATCCAGCCTTAATTGATCGTATGAGTTGGCTCAGAAGAAGTGCTCCGCAAAGCTCCAGGCGTGGCAAGGATTGCTGCTTGAGTGGAGTCACCCTTGTCTTTGCAGCCACTAAAGATACGGACACAGAGCCGTCGTCGTGTATTCCTCTGCTGTAAACTACCGCCGCGTATGCCTTGATAGAAGCATCGGAGAATCCGTGCAACTCGATGTTGTCTGCGTAGTTGACAACCAAACGTGGTAGTTGAAACTGCTGCAATGTGTCGAGGTCAGCGCGCCACTTCAGCCAATTGTCCGCCAGTTTTGTTGGAAGTGGATCATCCCAATCCAGATTGAGTAACCATAGTCGCTGAAAAGGAATCTTGAACTGAACCACGACGGGTGCCAAGAGTCCAAGTGGGTCGAATATCCGTGAAACATCGGACAAGTCTTGTCTTTTTGTGCAGTTAGGATTTGCAGATAGACCCACATTGTATGTTAGCGTGTCCTTTCCAGGATGCCAGTAGAGTCCCAGAACCTTTACTGGTGACCATTGAGTTGGTTGTGTGTAGGCGTCGGTATCCTCCTCTGCTATGCCTTTGGTATTGGATACCCATTTCCCGGTTCCGCAGTAGCTCATCCTCACTGTTTGATCCAGTAAGAACATCGTCAAAGTAGAAATCTTCCAGTAGGATTTTTGCAGCATTCGGAAATTCATGATGATGATCCGAAGCCAGTTGTTGCAACAACCGAACCGCTAGGAATGGCGCACATGAAGTTCCGTAGGTGACGGTACATAGTTGAAAGTGCTTGATTGGATCGCTTGGATCTTCCCTCCAAACGATTCTCTGAAAATCTCGATGCTTATTGCAGACCCATATTTGGCGGAACATGTTCACAATATCCGCTGAGAATACGAATTTGTACATTCTGAAGCGCAGGCACACAGCAAACAGATCGCGTTGAATGCTCGGCCCTGTAAAGAGAGTGTCGTTCAAAGTCTTACCATTGGCGTCGCGGAATGACCCGTCGAAAACTACTCGGAGTTTTCGACCCAACACAGGGTGGTGTGGCATGTAGAAATGTTGCCCAGAGGTGATTTCTTCCGTGTGCAGTTGTCGCATGTGTCCCAAAGTCTGATATTCTCGCATGAAATGTATGTATTGTATTCGTAGCTGCTCATTCTGTTGCAAGCGACGTTCAACCATTTGGAAACGCTGTAGAGCTCCTTGTAGAGTATCTCCAAATTCCGGGTGTGTGGTGTGGAATGGAAGCTCCACGATATACTTCCCATTTGCATCGCGAGTGTGTGTGGTGAGAAAGTGTTTCTCGACCTGTTCATCTTCGGGTTCAAGTTTGGTCGTGCAGTCGACGTTCTCCAGCTCCCAAAACTTCTGGAGCGAAGCATCTATATCCAATGTTGTTGTTAGTGAAATTGCGTTGCTTGCTTGGGGTGTCATGAGTGCCGTAATAACCCATCCAAAAATTGATGAAATGGCGATAAGATTACCCTTGCTGTCATACATCTTCCTTCCTGTAAATGTAGACCATACGTGTTCGCTACCCAGCCAATTGAAGATCACTAAACACATCGAGTGCCGATGCATCAATGTTTTGCCTTCCCATTGATGAAGTGATTCTGCCAAGTACATGGGCGTTTACAGTCAAATAATCCTCAGATATTCGGGACTTGATGTGAAGTGTGCTGAATTCCCTTGTGGTGTCGGCTTTTACTGAAGATATTCCCGAAACAAGGATGCGTGATTGTGAACGTGCCAATCCAAGAGCGTGAATGCAACGTTCCGATATATACGAGAGTTCTGAGCCAGTATCCAATAAGACGCGACATGTTATGTAGTCCCCATTTGCGTTTTTAACATAAACCATGGCCGTGGGTAATATGCTTCTGTTCAATCCTTTTGCTTGAGTAGATTGTGTAGTGCCTTGCGCACATACAATCGATGGTGTGCCCTCTGCTTGGGCAATGTGACTTGAAGTCACCGAAGTGTTATAATGCGCGTTTGAATTGCTCTGATTATCCCCTTTTGTTTGCGCAAAGGTCACGATAATACCCGATGTAGTATCTGGTAAATGGAGTAGTGAATGGTGATGACCTTTGCATTGTTTACATGTGTGTTTTGATTTACACTTGTTGCTCAGATGACCAGGCTTCAACCGTCTTCTTATTGGTTTGTTTTTTCTCTCTCTCTCTCTCTCACACACTCTGTTATTATACCCGATACACAAAATGAGTATTGGGGTAAAAGTGGATGTGTGTAACGTCCAGAAGGAATCGTTTCCGACCCCATAAAGTATATATATTCTTGATCAGCATCAGTAGCCGAGTCGATTGAGCCCTGTCTGTCTGTCCGTCTGTCCGTCCGTATTAGCGCCTAGTGCTCAAATACTATAAGAGCTAGAGCAACGATGTTTTGGATCCAGACTTCTGTGATATGTCACTGCTACAAGAATATTTAAAAACTTCGCCCCGCCCACTTGCGCCCCCACAAAGGACGAAAATCTGTGGCATCCACAATTTTAAAGATATGAAGAAACCAAAAACGCAGAATCGTAGAGAATGACTATATCTTTTAGACTGCAGAATCTGAATTGGATCGTATTATTATTATAGCCAACATCAAGAAAACAAATTAATTTTTTCTCGCCCTGTCTCTAACACACACGTAGCATAGCCGGCTTTGCTTACAGTAAAACAGTAACAAGATCTCAGAGACTATAAAAGCAAAGACAACCAAATGTGGTATCCACACTCCTAATATATCGGACCGAGACGAGTTTGTTTCAAAATTTCGCCACACCCCCTTCCCCCCCTGCAAAGGAGGAAAATCTGGGGATATTCTCTCTCTCTCGGGATATTCTCTCTCTCTCTCTCTCTCTCTCTCTCTCTCTCTCTCTCTCTCTCTCTCTCTCTCTCTCTCTCTCTCTCTCTCTCTCTCTCTCTCTCTCTCTCTCTCTCTCTCTCTCTCTCTCTCTCTCTCTCTCTCTCTCTCTCTCTCTCTCTCTCTCTCTCTCTCTCTCTCTCTCTCTCTCTCTCTCTCTCTCTCTCTCTCTCTCTCTCTCTCTCTCTCTCTCTCTCTCTCTCTCTCTCTCTCTCTCTCTCTCTCTCTCTCTCTCTCTCCCATATGCCTCCACCGTAAACTTCCCAGCCGTACTGTAACGCTGAGCAATCCAAGTGTTCACGTGTTTCTTTTCTTCTACTCTTTCGCAAGCAACTTTCAGCAATTCCGAATCTATCGACTACCGAACTTATGATTGCGATTAACCTAGCAGAAGTAGAGCGTTTATTTTAGGGATCGTTACCCATTACTCAGCCTATTTGGACCGGTGCGATCAAGGAAGGGTGGGCATACCGAGTTGCAATGACACCGCAAGCAACTCCCGCTCGAATAAGTTCCGCTGACTCATCTCCCTACACTGTCATTTCTCTGTAAATTTCTTCCGTCTGAACCTTGAACCGCACGCGAAACTTCTTTTTATTGTCTTTGCTCCCAATGCTCGACCTCGTGACGCGATCTCTCCCTACTCTCCCCCACTCTACCCGACTAACCATGACACCGGCAACAACGCGTGCATGGATCTCGATCATACTCTCCATCTCCTCGTCTACCGTTTCACATCCTAGCCTCCTGCTTCGTTATCTGTTACAACCTCAATACGGAAAGCCCCTGAGAGCCGCAAAGCAGCATCCAAGCCACTGCTGGCCCAAACACTGACTTCCTATGCAGACTCAAGTGCTTGGCCACTCTGGAGCTGCATCTTCAAAGTGTCCGGATAATTTGGCTCCTCATAAAGATGGCAACCTAATGGCTCCACCAGCAAACTACAAGCCAAAGTGATCTGAACACCAACTGAAATCATCCCGGGCTGGTCGCATTTTACTCTACTTTATGGCAAATGTCATATGGCTCCCCGCCCCCAGACAGGTCCCCCCACGACAGACGCCTCAATTTGAAGACGCCCCCCAGCTGTGGCTGCTTCGGCGGATAATTGCCATTAACCAGGAAACTCCACACATGGACATGGCGCGTCATAAGCCGCTGCCACATCTAATCCAGCGACTGCGATTGCAATTGCAATCGCTTCCAGTAACACAACTGCAAACAGCAGCAAATGTTGGCCCCGCTTTGGGTTCAGTTCAACATCACGATGGGCATGCGAAGAGGGGTAAGGGGCTGGGGGCCGGGTTTATGATATATGCAGCACTTAGTACCTACTTAGGTTGCGCGGACGCGGACAGCAGTTGAGATAAGATCATGCCCAGCTGGAAGACAGAGAGGACCAGAGCTGCTTGGCTTAAAGCTTGCGTGGTGTGGCAGGAACTGCAAAAAAGTCTATACGAGAATAGCATTCTCTTGCCCTTTAGACTTCAGATTGGGCTGGGAAATGCTTTAATTTTGTGAATTTCCCCTTTAAGCTTCTTACATCATTTACATAATATTCCCATTGCGGCTTTTTCAATTATGAGTTGAGTGCTAAATGCTAAATGAGTTGGGCGAAGAGCACTCCCAAAAGTACTGGGAAGCAAGGAAGAGCCCCCTATCCTATTTGCAGAGCATCCATCCCACTGTGCAATAACCGCAACCGCAGGCAGAAACCACACGACGACCGACGACCAACGACCAACGACCGACTACCGACGACCGACTGCCGTGGCTCTGCATCCGCCTCGCGTCGCGGCTCGTAAGTGCCATAATGTTCGTGCATTTTGTAGATAATAATAAAATAATAGCTACGCTACGAACGGCTGCCTGCGCTGCTCATTCAGCTAGAGCCAAAGAGTACTCCGAGTGCCCGAGACGATTGGCGCTCGGATCAGATCGCATTCGATTCGATTCGATCGAGAGACGGAACAGAACGGAACGGATCGGAACAAAACGAAACTCTCGTCGTCTGGCCCCTTGCGACCGTCGCGTCGTTAGTCTTGTGGCCTGTTGTAACAAATAACTTTTGGCTGGGCCCCCGATCAGCTCTGCCCCTGTCTCTCAGACATTGTCGTCGCCATTGTTGTTGTTGCTTTTGTGGCAGTGGCTAGTCTGGTCGAAGCTCGGCTCGTTTTTTCTATGGCAATTGCAGGCCGCTGCTAGATTAGCTCCGAAGATATGTGAGTAGTGGAGGGGGACCGCTTCTCCGTCGCCAATCAAACGATCGATCTACTTTAAAGGCAGTCATGGCCGCAGTTTATCTCGGGGCACACTGCCCAGCATTTTGATGACCGATAATCCCCCGTCGAATGGAAGGGGACGCTGCGCTGGGGAGTAGTCCAGTGCCCGGTGGAGTTTGGAGCTGGCCAAAGCCAAGACCAATTCCATTTGCTTGCCAACCAAAGCCAAGCGAGCGACTTTTTTTCAATTAATGTGGCCCATGGGCACACGGGGAAACCTGAAACCCGAAGAGCAACGCGAGAATAACTAAACGAGAGCGTATAAGAGGCGCCTAGTGGATGCTACGACTAGACGATATCCCTTAGCCAAGCAGCATTTTTCCGGTATTCTTAATCCTGGGCATCAGATAACACCGAGGCTTCCCTCCGAGACTCCAATCCAGCATACCCATCCCATACGCCGAACCGAGTACCCGAGGTACAATAATGCAAAAACTTTTGTTTACTTTGTTGCTTGTTGTCTGTCGTTGTCTCGCGCCTTGAGAGAAGGAGCAGAGAACGAATAGAGAATGAGCGGGACCCGGCACTCGGGGCTGGCTTATCGCTCGCTCCACTGGGCTCAAAATAATTATGAAGCTCGTCGTTTTGCTTGTTTTGTAATTGAGTTCTTTTTCCAGCAAAGGCGTGGCACTAGTGGCACTGGGAAGATCTTAGGCCTAGAGCCGGGTAGAGCCTCCTGGCTGGCACTTTGGCTAAATGACTGCATTTAAAAAAACTGTTGCCGACTTCCGTTTCGCTCTCGTTGCCCACTCCCTGGCACTGCGAAAGGTGCGATTCGAGGCGTGGAGGCAGATAATTTCTGATATTTTATAGCTTCAGTCTGGCGACGGAGGAGCCGGACTCTGACTCCTAAGAGGTGTGAGATTTACGAACTGGAGTGGGGACGGGGGACCCCCATATGACGGCACAGAATGCAAATCGCCATTTCCTGGACTCCCGCTCTCAGTTCTGCTGTGGCATTCGCAAGGTGTGTTACTATATGTGTTCCCAAGGATCTGTCTTTCCTCCCACTTCCTCTTTGGTTTCTTGAGATCACCTGGCTCTCTCTGACCAAAGTCTCGAAGTTTGTTGAACTTTGAGGATTTTTGGGTCTGCAGCCTCACTTTCGGTCGCTTGTTGCTGTTGTGCAGGGGCTGTGGCGGGTTCAAGTGAATTATTCATGTTGTCATGTCGAATTGCCAAAAGGAAGAAGCTTCGAACGAAGTCCGAAATTGCATTCTGCCAGCAGCAGGTACGCATCCAGCAGAGGTGGGAAAGGGACGACACTCGAGGGACGGAGGAGGGCTTGCGGGAGTTTTTACTGGTCTTGTGTTCGTCTCTGTTTTTTTGGGTGCAGCCCCCCTGGCTTTATGTAAATCTGTGATGACGAATGGGTCCAGTCCATCCATCCATCCATACATCCGATAAGTGCCAGCCAGTCAGAGTGAGACATTTCCTCTATATCGAAATTCTTTGGGCATCCTTTTAGCGTCTTAGTCATATTTCCATGTGGATCGGTGCGCAAAAAGATCAGCAGAGTATTTTCGCTTGCACTGTCAGCACTTCTGCGCCCTGTCCTGTTCCTGTGTTGCCGCCTTTGTCTCTCTGTCTCTCTCTGCCTGTCTCTTTACCAGCTCATAATTGAAAGACATTGCTTCGGACCGTAATTAGTCTGCATTCAACAGTGAAGAAGAGTGACCTCATTTCGTCTCCATCCAACCACCACTCTCTCCGATTCTCCGGCTCTTCCTTTGTGGCACATTACGACACATCGCATAGCACTGCCCTGGGCCCTGGGCCATATGGAAATGTTTATTTTGTCAAGCGCACCCTCAGAGGGAAAAGAAAAGCGAAGCTGGGAGAAAATCGTGTATGACAAAGGGGTGCGAAATTAGAATAACATGTCGCTCAGCCCCATATATATGTCCCATATTGTACATTGCGTCACGTAATGCGGTAACTCGTCCGGGACACGAAACAATTACCACAGTTCTCAAAGAAGACCAAAGCGTACAAATATGACCAGAAAAGTGAAAATAAAGCAGGAAATAATGGGAACAGGACATCAGCACGTGAACTTGTAGATTCCGTCTGGTTCCAGGGTATGCTTGGATTCGAGAGTAGCTCCCAGTCGAGCCACAGAGACTCCATTGTGTGGCATTGTGTCACCTGCCTGTAGGTACAAGCACATTTATATGTCCTTTGTCCCGCTGGCTCACACACCCATGTGGATAGGTGAATATTTTTAATTACCGCGCGAACGCATAGACTTGGTGGGCAAAGCTTTTAATTAAATCTGGGGGAAAGTGCCTCGACCTATGACATGCCATGACCCAAATTGTTTCAAAGATTCCGGTTTTTCATTTTCATTCCATTTGCATGGGACATGCCCCATCAAATAATTTGTATGTGGGGTTCCCTTCGAGCTTCTGGCATTGATAAATACCAGTCCTGATAAGAGAGTCCAGCCCGTCCTCCTCTGCTCCGTGTTTCGGCTTTAGGGGTGGCTTTTTCCGGCTTCACAGGAGGTCGAAATTTGTTTGCATTATTTTCGCATTTTGTGGGGATTTTCCCTGTTTCCCTCACTCATTTCGGTTTTGTTTGCTTTTTTCCCCTGCCAACAACTAAAATTCATAAAAGATACTGAAATATGATAAGCCCCTAGGCCAGAAGAGCACAACCTTCTATCAATCACTAAATTGTGAATTGTGCAGCTGCCAATGGTTTCCAGTTTTATAATCCCTGCCTGGACCCGAATATCTGACCTGAAACTGTTGCAGGTCCCAATCCTAATTGATTTTCGGTTTACCTGTGCCTGTACCTAGACGCCTGGGCCCAAACACTTGTTGGTCGGGCAAACTGTTCCATTTTTTGGCTAATGATAATGACTCCTGTGCCCCGTTTTCGGTACTCCATTTTGTGTGCCCTCGAATCTGAAATTTCAACTATTAGCAGCTCTAGAAAAGAACCCCGATTCGGTTTCAGTTTAATTCCACGAGTGGAAATACTACATACAAGTTTCAAACGGATTTACATTCTAGATCTTCCTGTCTGTCAATATATTTTGTTTCAGATTTGTTTCTGGAATGCAAACTTTTCTTGTATATTGGCATGTTCTCGACACAATCAATCGTATAATTAATAGAAATCTCATCATCTTAATCTTACCACAGTTCTCAAAGAAGACCAAAGCGTACAAATATGACCAGAAAAGTGAAAATAAAGCAGGAAATAATGGGAACAGGACCTCAGCACGTGAACTTGTAGATTGTAGATATGTGAATTCCAACTTTTACGCAAGTCGAAGCTACATTAAAGATGCCATGCCTCGACCGTGTTCACGTGTTTCTTTTCTTCTGCTCTTTCGCAAGCAATGTAACTTTCTGCAATTTCGAATTGCACAAGCAATTGCTGTGCACATTAAAGATGCATCCATCCGTCCCTTGTTTTTGTGTATTTAAGCTGAAAACCATTCGAATATATTTCTATTTGTGTAACGTAATTCCATTATTCTATATAATTAGTTGACTCTAGTCTAATAAGATCTTTCATCATGATATTTTTATATATATATAATTAATCTTCATTGCAGCTTATTTGAACATATTATCCTTATTACTTTAGTAGCCTTTATACATGTAAGATTAATAATAATGTATCGTTTATTAATAGTGTTTTTCGAAAAAGAGTACAAAGTGTATGATTTAAGATGTGCAATTAATGAGTCTGTTCTTCCGACTTTTTGTTCAACTTTCTGCTTCTACTTCCAACAACCGACTCCCGTATCGATAACCCCTTATCGGTTAGGTCTTTTAAACATCGGTTAAGTCTGGTTATATCGGTTAGGTCTTATCGATGGTATCTTAAGTTCAAATGTTAATTTAGATGGGATAGTGCTAACTGCTTGATACACTGTCCTTTACATTCGGCCCTCCTGCTCATCTTCATCTGTCCCAGATGATAATATATCATCGTTCACTGAGCCAAAACGCCATAGCTTCATATTGTCACTGCTCGTTGCTGTGATATTTGGCCCCTCGACTTGAGCAACCTTTCTGACGTCGTAGCGACCGTTCCGCTTTACCTTGGTGACTTCATATGGGCCTAGATACTCGCTGGCCATCTTGCGTCCTGCGACGAACTGCGTCCTCTTGATCGCGACCATGTCTCCTAGTCTGTAGCCGTGCTCAGGTCGTCGTTTTTTATCATAATAGCGCTTGTACACCTCTTGCGCCTTCTCAATGTTTTGTTTCGCTTGGTCACGCAGTTCTTGGCGCTCGTTGTTAAACTGCGTAACCAACTCCTCGTTGAGCACCTCCAATAGTCGACTTTCAGCTTGTCTGTGCATCTTTGTCCCAAACATGACCTCGAATGGCGACGACTTCAACGTAGAATGCACATGAGAATTAATCGCCATCTGGACCTGTGGCACATGCTTGTACCACTTCGTTGACTCCTGAGCTGAGAGCTTTGCGATGATACCCAAAATTGAACGGTTCACCCGCTCAATCTGACCGTTGCCTCTCGCCACACCTGTCGTTGTACACACATGTTCGACTTTGTTCTCGTTGAGAAACTCGCTGAATGCGTTGGATGTAAACGCTGCTCCTCTGTCGCTGACTATGCGCTTGGGAAAACCAAACACAAATGACCAATCTCTCAGCCTCTTCACAACTTCTTCGTGACCTGTTGACTTAGTTGGGAACAGCCACACAAACTTGGAGAATGCATCTACCACAGCAAAAATGTACTTGTATTGCTTGGCTGTCGCATCCATTGGTCCCAAATGATCAACGTGCAGCGTGTATAGTGGTGTGTCACCCTTGTCAATGCAATGAAGATAGCCTTCTTGTTTGCCCAACTTTTTGCTGAAAATTATACAACTGATACAATTAGTAATCAACTTATTTACTTTCCGTTCAAGGTGCGGAATCCAGTATTGCTGCTGAACTGAGTGCATTGTCTTCGCTGTGGAGAAATGACCAACTTCATGCGATCCTTGAATGATTTCCCTTTCCATCAGCCTTGGAACCACCAAAACGTCATTGCCATTTACAGATTTGAAGAGAAGGCCTCCTTTAAGCTTGTAGTCTTGATATGGGTGCTGCTTCAGGATCTCAACTGTGGCTTTGATGAAATCGTCATCCTGCTGTGCTTTCTTTATCCGAGCTGTTAGCTCCGTCGTCACGAGCATGCATGTCTGCGGAAAACGACTGAGACAGTCCACGTGTCTCATTCTGTCCCCTGGGCGGTGTACTGCTTTGAATGTAAAGTCCTCCATATACAGAATCCACTGGGAAACTTCTCTGGGTATATCTACTTTCGTTGTTGTCTGCTTAAACGCCGCACAGTCAGTGGCAAGATCAAATTTGATCCCCAACAGGTAGTGACGAAACTTCTTGAGTGCGAGGTATGCAGCTTTGACCTCCAAATAGTAACTGTGACGTTTGGACTCGGCTTGTGTAGTCTTTTTACTCCAATAGTAAATCGGTTGGAAATTGCCATCAAACTGCTGCAACAAAACTACTCCGAAACCTTCTTTGGATGCATCCGTGTGGAGTTCCGTTGGCGCTTCTCGTGAGTATAAATGTAATACAGGTGCGATTACAAGCAGATTCTTTAAGGTTTGTAGCGATTGTTGCTCTGCTTCGCCAATGTTAAAAACTGCTTCCTTCCTGAGTAGATTCGTGAGCGGCCGGGCAACTTGTGCATAGCCAGGGATGAACTTTCTGAAAAAGCCTGTGAGTCCCAGAAATGCTTGAACTGCTTTAATGTCTTTGGGCGTAGCAAACCGACTGACAGCTGCTGTCTTCTCTTTGCCGGGCCAGATTCTCCCGTCCTCAATGATATGGCCCAGAAAGCTAATGCGTGGCTGCATGAAGCTACATTTCTTCCACTTGATCTTTAGGCCAAACTGCGCAGCTGTCTCCAGGACCAACTTTGTCTTCCTCATGCATACCTCGGGCGACGCGGCGTAAACAATTATGTCGTCCATATAAAGCTGCATAATGTCAGAGTTGATTAATTCTTGAAAAATATAGCTTACGAACCGAATGAACGCAGCTGGCGAGTTCTTGAATCCGAAAGGCGCTTTATTAAACTCGAATAATCCCTCCTTTGTAACAAAGGCCGTATACGACTTGCTTTGCTCTTCCATAGGCACATGGAAAAATCCGTTTTCAAGGTCCATTATGGTAAACCACTTAGCCGACTGCAGCTTTTCCAAGACTTCCTCCATGATCGGGACTGGGAAGCAGTCCAGCAATACCATGCTCTTTAACTTCCTGTAGTCTACGCAAACTCTAAGTGTACCATCTTTTTTCTTCACGACGACAACTCTGCTCGCTACATTTGAAGACGACTTGCGCACGATTCCTTGCTCGATCCATTCTTCGACTTGCTTCTTTACGGCACTGGCTTCGTCTGTTGATAAACGACTCGGTGAGTGATGAAACGGCTTGATTAATCCGTCGGGAACTATCTTCAGTTGGATTGGAGACTGCTTTGCAACTTCTGTGGGCATTTGGTAACTGTTTCTTATCATCTGTTCAACGTCTTTTCGATATTGCGGCGGAGCTACAAAGGATGACTCTTCAGTTACATTATACATAAGAGCATGCTCATCTGTTGGCACAGGATCTGCGTCATGCTTCAAAAACGTGTATCCTTGCATATCAGCGACGAAACGGAACTTTTTAATGAAATCATGCCCCAAAAGTGCGTCGAAATCAATCTGGCTACTGGGGACTACTAAAAACTTCTGTGTGGTCTGCAACTTATCCACGGTAACTTCTGCATTAAAGTATCCAACAGGCTTTGTTGATATCTGACCCAGACCGCGCAACATAGTTGTGCACTTCAAAAGTTTAACGTTTTTCATGGTCTTCAACATACTCTCTTTGATTAGGGATACATCTGGCTCTGTATCCACAAGACAGTCAACAACAATGCCGTTTATTTGAATTTTTTTCATGCGACTGCGATCCAAAATGACGCGAACTTTATCAACTTTATCAGCTTCATAAGGACAGTTACGCGAAATGTGACCATTCTGATTGCACTTAAAACACTTCGTTTCGGCTTTGCAGTCTTTGCGTTTGTGTTCTCCTGATCCACAGTTATAGCAATATTCTTTTTTACCGCTTTGCCCACTTTGCTGCTTGAAACTCGTTTTATGCTGTTCGTTATTGCCCTTCTTCTCCGATATGTTCAAACGATCATAGATATCGAACTGTTCTTTCAAGGCCCTGAAGGTCTTACAGCGATACATGGCATACTTATACTCGTTTCTTATGTCCAGACCGTTCACAATATGGCTTATAACAGCCGCGTGTTCAACATGTCCGACTGCTGCTATTTTTCTCATCTGCAGCAAGTACTCGTGCATCGACTCACTACTCTTCCTCTTTCTTTCTTGCAGCAGCTTATGAATGTCTGCACTGTGATAGCTACATGTGAATTCATCCAATAATACGTTCTTGAGTTCCTCATAGTATAATGTTATGGCTACGGGCTGGTTAAATCTTGTTGGCAATGCAGCCTCAGCAGGAAAGGGAATCGGGGTTAGTGCACTATACTGCGCTCTGGGCTCAGCTCGCCGGATGGGGTCGGGGTCTTTCCTATCCCTATACTTCCTTGTTCTCGCCATATTATAAAAATTTAAGTGCACTGACACAGAATCTACTTTGATCAAAACAAAAAAACAAATGTAATCAATCCCCGGTCGGCATAGATGGCAAGAAGGAATCCGGTAGTCGCGTATTTAATTTAGTGATCCTAGGTGTAGGAGATCACTAGTTCCTCTATACCCTCCCTCCCTTCGGCAATGCGTGGAACGATGTTGGCATGGCCCCTAACGTAACTACCGCTGCATTATTACACTCGATGCATCATTGGCATTATGTACTTATACAGAATGGTTGTTATTTATTCCAAATTCATGTTAATTCAAAATAGTTCTATTAATCAAGATTCAAAAGATTCATATATAACAAAAGGTTCATTAACTTAAGAATATAAAATACAATTCATAGCAAAACTGAGCCTTTTTACTCACGAAGGTCAACATTTCCATTCAATACGAAATTAATGATCATTACCAAATTCAAACACTTTCCTTGACGAGCTCGTTGGGCCCAATGAACTGCTTCGGTAGCTGTGGAACAATATTAATTATATAAAAATAGTAAAGAATTAAAGAATGATATTTTGGCCGACATTGCCAGAGTGAATCAAGGCTTAACATTGAGTGGATTAGGAATGGACTTAAGACATATGATAAAGAAATTAATTCTATAGGAAAGATATTCCTTAATATAACTGTATATGTTTATATGATTTTTCATTTAAAGTCAAATTTAATTGAAGTGCAAACACAAGAATGCAAGCAAAAGAAAAGAACAAGACAAAGCAAAGAGAATGTCGATGATCAAATTAATGCACGTTTATATGTGTGTGCATACGCACGCATATGTCCGAATTCTCTTCGAACGAAAGCTCGCTCTTGGCGTGTGAGCTATCACGCTCTCCCTTTCATTACGCTGCACCGCTGCTATACCCTGCTATTTCTCGGGTATGTTCGTACTCACGAATCGATGATCACATGTTGTCCACGACCCAGGTCACCCTAAATTCCGATTCCTGATCTTGTATTCACATCTTCTGCACAATTTAGGTGACATAAATTTCCACTTTAATTCCTAGGCGTTGTCGATTCCGCATCAAGGATGTTGAGTTGCATCTCGCAAGATACGCTTATAGGGCATCGAAAGGTCGATACAGATCGTCCGTACAACGGAAACGTTGGTAATTCGAAGCGGCCAAAAATAAGACACTGGAGGTTGCGTGGGGGGGTTAGGCGTGAGAGCGCCAAAGCACGGCAGACCTCCAGTGACCAAGAGATTCTGTAATAGATTCGGAATTCAGTGAATGTACCAAACCTGCTTTCCTCTATAATCACCTTCTTTTTCTCTACGTAGCACTTTGCACTTTCACCACACAATATAGCTTGATCTTGCTTTTTAGTCGATTCTCCGCCGACTTGCAGTTATGTAATTTGGTATGTATTATGTAATACAGGGACACGTGAACTTCCACTAGAGTTTGGCACTATTGGCACAGGCACAACCGAAGTGTTTTGGGAGAAAAATGGAATTGATCCGCGTGTTCACCGTCGCAGTCGGCTTAAGCGGCATAGACGAGCTTTAACGGGACCCTTCCATGGAATTCGGTCTCGAGAGACGAAAAAGAACATTCGAGCAATTAAAGCTCCATATTCGAAGTAGCTGTTTTTAAAGCCTTGGTGTTCGAACTAATCAAGTTGGCGCGTGATTTGAATCTGCTTTATATCTGGGAAATTATTAGGGAATTTAATCTGGGTTTGCTTCACTGGCCACTACACTCTCCACCACCAGATTATGTCCCGGAGTGATCGACAGGGATCGTAATCGAAAAGAAAAGAAGGACAGTGAATTAGCGGGTTTGAATATCCTTTACGTGGTATACTCCCATTTTCTTTCCTTTCTCGTTCGATAATGCGTAATAAAAAGGACTTAGCTTTTTCGTTACTGTTGCTGTCACAAACACCTGCGCTAATTTATGGCTGAATTGTTTAGACGCGTTGCTTTGGGAGAAATTGCGAACGTAAACCTGATCTCCGACGTTGAATTGTATGTTTCTACTCCTCAAATTGTATACCCTCGCGTTGGTTGCATGAGCCTTTGCATTGTTGACCTTTGCTGCATACCTTGCCAACTGCAGAGCATCGGGGTAATTAACTCTAGAATCATCTGATAGCAAGTTAAGTTTCCTGAGCAATTCGTAATCCTTGCCATTCAAAATCATGTTTTGCCCAAACGTAAGGAAGTAAGGAGAATATCCGGTGGTTGTATGTAGACTGGACCGAATAGCACCGTTAATCTCATTCAGTCGTTGATCCCAGGTAGTGTGATCTTTCCCCACGTACGCACGGATTGCCGCCAAAACCGATCGGTTTAAGCGCTCGCTTGCATTCGCTTGAGGCGAATAAAAAGCGGTACAAATATGTTTAATTGAAAATCGAGTTAGAAAAGCCTCAAAGAATCCTGATCGAAATTGAGAACCATTGTCCGTTAAGATGGATTCCGGCACTCCAAACGTAAAGAAAATGGAATTTTCTAAGTACTCGCAAATCTTTCCGAAGGTGAATCGTTTCACTGGACAGAGGAAATGGAATTTTGTACAATGATCCACGATTATTAATAATCCGATATTCCCTGCCTTTGAACGAGGGTATGGACCTAACAGATCCATGTAGAGTCGTTGAAACGGTCTCTCTGATTGCATTGGCTTTCCCAATGGTGGTCGTAATACTATATTGGGACTTTTGGTCTGTTTACAAATGACACAATTATTCACATACTCTCGGATTTGAACCAACATCTTGGGCCAGAACAGGTATCTCTTAAGTTTTTCAACGGTTTTACCCATCCATGTGATGCGCTAGGAGAATCATGGGCTTGTTTGATAACACTACTGACTAGGCCAGAGGGTACCCATAATTTCCACGACTGGTGGTCAGATTCAGAATCTCCAATCGAAGCTTCGGTGCGTTTGTATACATAGCCATCTGTTATTTTTAAATCTGGAAGTTTCTCTTGGTTCTGCTGAATGCGTTGAATTAAATCCAGATATTCCAACGAAGTGAAATGCTCGGACTCTAAATCGATGATCGGCCCTAGATCTATAAACTCATCTACTGACGATTCATTTTGCCTTGACAGAGTGTCAGCAATAACATTTTGTGAACCCTTCCGGTGTTCAATGCGAAAATCAAAACCCTGTAACTGTATAGCCCATCGCGCGAGCCTTCCAGACAAATCCTTTTGTCGCATCAACCACTGCAATGCTGCATGGTCGGTTATTACTAAGAATTCCTGGCCTTCTATGTAAGCTCGAAATTTCTTAATTCCCTTAATAACTGCTAGACATTCTAGTTCTGTAACGAAATAATTCCGTTGAGCTTTGGATAACTTAACCGACATGTATCCAATTGGCATTTCGAAGCCTTCTTCAATCTCTTGAGCTAGGACGCACCCGAGACCAAAAGAACTAGCATCACACAATAAGATGAATTTCTTAGAAAAATCAGGAGTTCTGAGGATTGGAGCTGATGTTAATCTTCGTTTCAATTCTTAAAAAGCATTGGTTGCGGTTTCATTCCATATTAAGGAAGTATTCTGTTTCTTAAGCATCTCGGTCAATGGATAGCTCACGGAGGCATAATTCTCGACGAAACGTCGATACCATCCGGATAAACCGAGAAACCGTCGTAACTGCTTTACCGTTGTTGGAATTGGGAAGTCGTTGATTGCCTGAATCTTAAATGAATCAGTCTTGATCTGACCATCCGAAATTATGAATCCGAGATATTTAATCTCTCTCATGCAGAACTTAGATTTTCGAACGTTGATAGTGATATTCGCTTTTCTTAAGCATAGTGCGATTTCTTGCAAAAGAATCAAGTGGGAATCAAAGTCATCCGATAGAACAAGCAAGTCATCGAGATATACAAAAACTCGATTCCGTAAATGTTGGGGTATGACATGGTGCATTAAGCGGCATAAGGTCTGAGGTGCATTTGTCAGACCAAATGGCATGACCTTATATTGGTACAGTGGATGATTCGGAACGGTAAACGCAGTATACGGTCGTGATGGTATTTGCCAGAAAGCATGTTTCATATCAAGACCAGTTATATACCGCGCTGGAGGTAAGCGGCTTAAGATCCCGTCAATATGTGGTAAGGGGTAAGCATCCTTCCTCGTGTATTTATTGATCTCGCGAGAGTCTAAACACAACCGAACCTTATCACCTTTTTGATCAAGAACACAATTACTACTTCAAGGACTGCAAGAAGGTTCTATGATATCGAGAGCTAACATGGTATCTACCTCAGCAAACATAAGTTTTTCGCGCGCAGGGGAGATTGGCCAGTGTCTTTGTTTAATCGCCTTAGCATCACCTACGTCGATCGAGTGCGAAATAATGCTGGTTCTGCCCAATCCGTCTCGTTCGTACGAAGGAAAAATTTCGACGACACCTTGCAGTCTCTCCTGCTCTTTACTAGAAAGTTTGTGTAACTTGGGTAAGCTTTCCTCATCCTCCGTGGGACCTATATCTAACTCAGAGACACTTTCGCTCATGAGTCGATCAGCAAGTTTAAATTTCCTAAAAAAGTCAATTCCTAAGTAAACCTCTTGGGTTAAGTTTGGTATGATGAAAAAATCTATACTTTCCGTGAGACTACGATATGTAATAGTCGCTGTGAAAATGGTTTGGTTCCGCTGGCTGTTTTAACCCTTCCCGAACACTTACGTGATTTCGGATGGTTAAGGAGAGCACGGGCGGCATTGTTGCCAACGCAACTAACCGACGCTCCAGAATCTAACAAGGCGTTGTAAACCTTGTCTTCAATCGTGATGGGTGTGTACAGACGATTATCTCCCGTACTGAATATGGAAGCAATTAAGCATTGTCGAGTGCTAACAACTGTTTTCCAAAATTTTCGTAATCGAAGGGTAGATCTTTTAGATTTTGTACAGATTTTTGATATGGTACAAAGATCGCCAAATATCCTATTTCTAGCTTTCTTGTAATTTGACAGTCTTACATGTAAGGGTAAATATCTAGTTGGTCGTTTATCCGATAAAAATCCTGAGTCCATAGCGGTTTTAGCTAAACCCTCATCTATAGTCTGACTGATGCTTTCGCTATGTTTCGGTACGGATGTGCCTACAGGGGGTTCGTTGACACATCCCGCAGCCGGTTTTCCGAAGGATGGCACTTAGAGCAACGTGGCTTGTAAACATTCTTGGTTCCACAACCGTAACAAAATATGCTTCTAGGTTCCACACAATCATCCCATCTATGCCCTATCTTATCACAATTCCAGCAGGACATCTTATTACGCATGATCGCTGATATTATTGGTTCAGGCTCCTCAAGGTGTTCCCTCTCCGGAGAGATCTCGGAGATGTTGCGCCGGTTTACAAAAGGCGTTTTGTAAGAAGGGTTTCGAAGTTCCGAATAAAATTGTTCGTGCTTTTTAACCTCTAAAAGTAATTTCTTTATCGAAGTGATATTCAAATGTAGTAACTCGTGATGAAGTTTACTTTTCGAATTGTCAATCAACAGCTTAACAAGGTCGCATTCTGGTAGGCTACGCTCGAGTCTATTCACCAACTCTTCTATACTATTCTGATAGGAATCAAAAGGTTCATTTTCCCCTTGCTTTCGTTTCGCGATTCTACGCCATATGTCGACATCAGTGGCAGCATCGTCATATTTATCCCTAAATGGCAGACAAAAAGTCTCCCACGCGAACTCTTCATGTTTACGATGGAACTGCCAGAACCAATCACCTGCTTTTGCGGATAACAATAAGTGCAAATGATCGCAAACCAGCTGGAAACTGTTTCCCAGGGTCTGTGCCGTCAAGGAACGTACCCGGTAAATAAATTCTGTGGCCGATAGACCGTCCTTACTACCGTCAAACTTTACTTTCCAGTTTTGAATAACATGTCCTACCTTTTCTGGTGAAATTGAAACTGAAGAGCGATTGCTAGTATTCCTTAAGTCTGCCTCTTGGCTTGCTCTACTCCTAACGTCTGCTGGTACATGCTGATAATTCGAAGCTTGCTCCGCAAGTCCCGATCTCAATTGAAACGAACTCAGCTGATGGCTCAATGCTGTCTCTATATGAGCGGTTAGCTTCTCCAACAACGTCTTTTGTTGGGTGCCCATCATTGACCTTACCAAATTAACAATTTCACTTTTATCCATGGTGTTAGATGAATTCAGCGATTGGCTAGTTGGGTCTGTAGGGGTAGGATTTCCCTCCCTTTGCTTAGATCTCGTTACTATATTTGACTTGGGAATAGCGACTCTGCCTCTACCTCGAAATCTACTTCCACTTGGCCCTGGCGCATCGAGGGGAATTCCTTCAGTGTTCGAATCTCCTACCTCTGCAAGGTCCGCGTTATTTAATTCCGTCGCCAAATCAACATTTCCCCGAACTAACAATTCTGTAGTGCATAGTCCGCGACAGGTTGGACAACTCGGTGAACTCTTAAGCCACTCGGTCAAACAGGAATGGTGAAATTGATGTTGACAAGGTGTCGTGGCAAACAATTGATCTTTCTCAAGTTTATCGTGGCAAATGCGACAATAGCCATGCTGATTTAATGCAGTTTCAAAGCTATTATCTTTACTGGCCATATTTCCTCTTAATTTTATTATTATTTTTTTTTTTTTCAATCAGCAAAATATTTTCTGTCTTTTAAATGGATATTAAAGGTTCCTATTAGACTATGTTTGATACTCGTCGGGAACTCAAAGTTTCTCTAAGACCCGCCATTCCAAGTACCGAACAAGTCATGTTCCTATAAAGTTGAAAGTGGTCGTGCGTCTGGTTGGGTCGATCAATACAAAATCCTGAATTGCAATCGCAAATTCCACAGCTCAGATACACGGCACTAACATCATTATTCTACTAAAATATTTTCTTCAGACATCTATACAGTTCACGCCGTCATTTCTTGGTAGACCAATCCCTACTCAGTCGAATTGAAATCTCCATTCCAAAAGCTGACTACACGTCTACACGATATACCGAATTTTCTAATTAACAGGCTAATGGATGTATTAACAGAGCTTAACCGTGAAGCACGAAGGTTACTCCAACCGTTCGGAATTATCCTCATCTGGAAATAATCGTATCTTTTCTACACTTTTCCGATTATAACACGTCGTTTCGTCTTCGGCCCCACGTTGGGCGCAATTTTATAATGTTACGGCTACGGGCTGGTTAAATCTTGTTGGCAATGCAGCCTCAGCAGGAAAGGGAATCGGGGCTAGTGCACTATACTGCGCTCTGGGCTCAGCTCAGCCGGATGGGGTCGGGGTCTTTCCTATCCCTATACTTCCTTGTTCTCGCCATATTATAAAAATTTAAGTGCACTGACACAGAATCTACTTTGATCAAGACAAAAAAAAACAAATGTAATCAATCCCCGGTAGGCATAGATGGCAAGAAGGAATCCGGTAGTCGCGTATTCAATTTAGTGATCCTAGGTGTAGGAGATCACTAGTTCCTCTATACCCTCCCTACCTTCGGCAATGCGTGGAACGATGTTGGCATGGCCCCTAACGTAACTACCGCTGCATTATTACACTCGATGCATCATTGGCATTATGTACTTAGACAGAATGGTTGTTATTTATTCCAAATTCATGTTAATTCAAAATAGTTCTATTAATCAAGATTCAAAAGATTCATATATAACAAAAGGTTCATTAACTTAAGAATATAAATACAATTCATAGCAAAACTGAGCCTTTTTACTCACGAAGGTCAACATTTCCATTCAATACGAAATTAATGATCATTACCAAATTCAAACACTTTCCTTTACGAGCTCGTTGGGCCCAATGAACTGCTTCGGTAGCTGTGGAACAATATTAATTATATAAAAATAGTAAAGAATTAAAGAATGATATTTTGGCCGACATTGCCAGAGTGAATCAAGGCTTAACATTGAGTGGATTAGGAAAGGACTTAAGACATATGATAAAGAAATTAATTCTATAGGAAAGATATTCCTTAATATAACTGTATATGTTTATATGATTTTTCATTTAAAGTCAAATTTAATTGAAGTGCAAACACAAGAATGCAAGCAAAAGAAAAGAACAAGACAAAGCAAAGAGAATGTCGATGATCAAATTAATGCACGTTTATATGTGTGTGCATACGCACGCATATGTCCGAATTCTCTTCGAACGAAAGCTCGCTCTTGGCGTGTGAGCTATCACGCTCTCCCTTTCATTACGCTGCACCGCTGCTATACCCTGCTATTTCTCGGGTATGTTCGTACTCACGAATCGATGATCACATGTTGTCCACGACCCAGGTCACCCTAAATTCCGATTCCTGATCTTGTATTCACATCTTCTGCACAATTTAGGTGACATAAATTTCCACTTTAATTCCTAGGCGTTGTCGATTCCGCATCAAGGATGTTGAGTTGCATCTCGCAAGATACGCTTATAGGGCATCCAAAGGTCGATACAGATCGTCCGTACAACGGAAACGCTGGTAATTCGAAGCGGCCAAAAATAAGACACTGGGGGGTGCGTGGGGGGGTTGGGCGTGAGAGCGCCAAAGCACGGCAGACCTCCAGTGACCAAGAGATTCTGTAATAGATTCGGAATTCAGTGAATGTACCAAACCTGCTTTCCTCTATAATCACCTTCTTTTTCTCTACGTAGCACTTTGCACTTTCACCACACAATATAGCTTGATCTTGCTTTTTAGTCGATTCTACGCCGACTTGCAGTTATGTAATTTGGTATGTGTTATGTAATACAGGGACACGTGAACTTCCACTAGAGTTTGGCACTATTGGCACAGGCACAACCGAAGTGAATTGGGAGAAAAATGGAATTGATCCGCGTGTTCACCGTCGCAGTCGGCTTAAGCGGCATAGACGAGCTTTAACGGGACCCTTCCATGGAATTCGGTCTCGAGAGACGAAAAAGAACATTCGAGCAATTAAAGCACCATATTCGAAGTAGCTGTTTTTAAAGCCTTGGTGTTCGAACTAATCAAGTTGGCGCGTGATTTGAATCTGCTTTATATCTGGGAAATTATTAGGGAATTTAATCTGGGTTTGCTTCACTGGCCACTACAATAGGTGCACACGCATTCAGCTTCAAGGAAAAGCTTAGCTGCACCGGTCATTTTTCCTCTGGCCTGCACATACTTTTGCTTTTCAGTAAGCTCATATGCGTCGGCATTTTTTTCGAATATCTCAAACCATTTTTCTATGGGAACCGATTTTCCATCACAATCGCTCACAACTTTTGTAAAATTATCTGGAGCGATCTTCATTTCTCGTTGCTCATCGCAAAGCAGTTTCAAACTTAGCAACTTTATCATTTGATCAATCTTGTCATCAGTATTGTTTTCTGCATTTTCTAAATCTTCCATCTCGTTTGCACTCGGGCGCGACGTTCCTGGTACAGCTTCTTCCTTCTCTCTCTCTCTTTCCAGTGCAACGGCGGCGGTGTTTGCATCATTTTGCGGCTCTTTTCGACTTGTGTCTGTGTACCCGACGAGTGCTTGTCTTTTCTGTTTATAAGTGTGTATCACACACAACGTGTCTGTGCGTGTTTTTTCTGCTTGTGTACGTACTGCGCACGGACAAGGCGACGCTGCGGCGCGACAATGAATTTCACAATTTTCCAACCGAATTAAACGACCGATCTTTTATTAAACTCCGTGTCTACTGTTAGGCTCACAGAATTTGGATTGTTCAACTTAATGTTTATAGCCACCAACAACAACTTTACAACTTTATGTAGCTACAAACGACAACTTTAACAACTTTTCAACAATCCTCTTCTTGCATCAGCTTCTGCTTTCTTCTGTTTTTCTTTTCACACACTCCGAGCTCTGTATTCGACGCGGACGAGCCCCCAAATGTAAGATTAATAATAATGTATCGTTTATTAATAGTGTTTTTCGAAAAAGAGTACAAAGTGTATGATTTAAGATGTGCAATTAATGAGTCTGTTCTTCCGACTTTTTGTTCAACTTTCTGCTTCTACTTCCAACAACCGACTCCCGTATCGATAACCCCTTATCGGTTAGGTCTTTTAAACATCGGTTAAGTCTGGTTATATCGGTTAGGTCTTATCGATGGTATCTTAAGTTCAAATGTTAATTTAGATGGGATAGTGCTAACTGCTTGATACACTGTCCTTTACATACATATATATCTACCCTCTTAGCGGCCATGAGAGCTTGTAGGAAAGTTTAATGAATAAACTGTTTGTAATGAATTCCCGTTAATTGTTGCCGTTATTAAGGATCATGTGGCGCCGAGATGACGTAACCTAGCAGAAGTAGAGCGCTTATTTTAGGGATCGTTACCCATTACTCAGCCTATTTGGACCGGTGCGATCAAGGAAGGGTGGGCATACCGAGTTGCAATGACACCGCAAGCAACTCCCGCTCGAATAAGTTCCGCTGACTCATCTCCCTACACTGTCATTTCTCTGTAAATTTCTTCCGTCTGAACCTTGAACCGCACGCGAAACATATTTTTATTGTCTTTGCTCCTAATGCTCGAGCTCGTGACGCGATCTCTCCCTACCCCACCCCCACTCTACCCGACTAACCATGAGACCGGCAACAACGCGTGCATGGATCTCGATCATACCCTCCATCTGCTCGTCTACCGTTTCAGATCCTAGCCTCCTGCTTCGTTATCTGTTACAACCTCAATACGGAAAGCCCCTGAGAGCCGCAAAGCAGCATCCCAGCCACTGCTGGCCCAAACACTGACTTCCTATGCAGACTCAAGTGCTTGGCCACTCTGGAGCTGCATCTTCAAAGTGTCCGGATAATTTGGCTCCTCATAAAGATGGCAACCTAATGGCTCCACCAGCAAACTACAAGCCAAAGTGATCTGAACACCAACTGAAATCATCCCGGGCTGGTCGCATTTTACGCTACTTTATGGCAAATGTCAGATGGCTCCCCGCCCCCAGACAGGTCCCCCTATGACAGACGGCTCAATTTGAAGACGAATCTAATCCAGCGACTGCGATTGCAATTGCAATCGTTTCCAGTAACACAACTGCAAACAGCTGCAAATGTTGGCCCCGCTTTGGGTTCAGTTCAACATCACGATGGGCATGCGAAGAGTGGTAAGGGGCTGGGGGCAGGGTCTATGATATATGCAGCACTTAGTACCTACTAGTGTTGGGTAAACATTGCTCATTTTGGTGAACATGTTCACTTGTTCTTTTTTAGTAAGTGAGTCAACTCACTCATATTGCTCACTTGCTCTCTTAGATTGCTCAGTTACTCACTTGCTCAGTTGCTCACTTGCTCAGTTGCTCTGTTGCTCACTTGCTCAGTTGCTGACTTGCTCACTCAGTTGTTCACTATTCATGCACAGATGGTTCCAAATTTCACTATACTTTCGAATTAGCGACATACAGAATATTTGAAAGAGTAAACAGCTTTGCCGGTAATACAAAAAGTGTGAAGTAAACGCAAATATGAGCAACAGCTGACAGATCGCAAAATGCCCTTTGAGGAGCAAAATTGCGCAAAAAGTGAGTAAAGAACAAGTGAACAAAAATGAACAAGTGAACAACAAAGAACAAGTGAGCAAAAAAGAACAAGTGAACAACAAAGAACAAGTGAACAACAAAGAACAAGTGAACAACAAAGAACAAGTGAACAAAAAAGAACAGCTTGGAAGGACATGTTCAGTTGCTCACTTAAGTGAACAACTCTTTTTTGTTCACTCACTCATGAGCAACACAACACTAGTACCTACTTAGGTTGCGCGGACGCGGACAACAGTTGAGATAAGATCATGCCCAGCTGGAAGACAGAGAGGACCAGAGCTGCTTGGCTTAAAGCTTGCATGGTGTGGCAGGAACTGCAAAAAAGTCTATACGAGAATAGCATTCTCTTGCCCTTTAGACTTCAGATTGGGCTGGGAAATGCTTTAATTTTGTGAATTTCCCCTTTAAGCTTCTTACATCATTTACATAATATTCCCATTGCGGCTTTTTCAATTATGAGTTGAGTGCTAAATGCTAAATGAGTTGGGCGAAGAGCACTCCCAAAAGTACTGGGAAGCAAGGAAGAGCCCCCTATCCTATTTGCAGAGCATCCATCCCACTGTGCAATAACCGCAACCGCAGGCAGAAACCACACGACGACCGACGACCGACGACCAACGACCAACGACCGACTACCGAAGACCGACTACCGTGGCTCTGCAGCCGCCTCGCGTCGCGGCTCGATTCGATTCGATCGAGAGACGGAACAGAACGGAACGGATCGGAACAAAACGAAATTCTCGTCGTCTGGCCCCTTGCGACCGTCGCGTCGTTAGTCTTGTGGCCTGTTGTAACAAATAACTTTTGGCTGGGCCCCCGATCAGCACTGCCCCTGTCTCTCAGACATTGTCGTCGCCATTGTTGTTGTTGCTTTTGTGGCAGTGGCTAATCTGGTCGAAGCTCGGCTCGTTTTTTCTGTGGCAATTGCAGGCCGCTGCTAGATTAGCTCCGAAGATATGTGAGTAGTGGAGGGGGACCGCTTCTCCGTCGCCAATCAAACGATCGATCTACTTTAAAGGCAGTCATGGCCGCAGTTTATCTCGGGGCACACTGCCCAGCATTTTGATGACCGATAAGCCCCCGTCGAATGGAAGGGGATGCTGCGCTGGGGAGTAGTCCAGTGCCCGGTGGAGTTTGGAGCTGGCCAAAGCCAAGACCAATTCCATTTGCTTGCCAACCAAAGCCAAGCGAGCGACTTTTTTTCAATTAATGCGGCCCATGGGCACACGGGGAAACCTGAAACCCGAAGAGCAACGCGAAGAATAACTAAACGAGAGCGTATAAGAGGCGCCTAGTGGATGCTACGACTAGACGATATCCCTTAGCCAAGCAGCATTTTTGCGGTATTCTTAATCCTGGGCATCAGATAACACCGAGGCTTCCCTCCGAGACTCCAATCCAGCATACCCATCCCATACGCCGAACCGAGTACCCGAGGTACACTAAAGCAAAAACTTTTGTTTACTTTGTTGCTTGTTGTCTGTCGTTGTCTCGCGCCTTGAGAGACGGAGCAGAGAACGAATAGAGAATGAGCGGGACCCGGCACTCGGGGCTGGCTTATCGCTCGCTCCACTGGGCTCAAAATAATTATGAAGCTCGTCGTTTTGCTTGTTTTGTAATTGAGTTCTTTTTCCAGCAAAGGCGTGGCACTAGTGGCACTGGGAAAATCTTAGGCCTAGAGCCGGGTAGAGCCTCCTGGCTGGCACTTTGGCTAAATGAATGCATTTAAAAAAACTGTTGCCGACTTCCGTTTCGCTCGCTCTCGTTGCCCACTCCCTGGCACTGCGAAAGGTGCGATTCGAGGCGTGGAGGCAGATAATTTCTGATATTTTATAGCTTCAGTCTGGCGACGGAGGAGCCGGACTCTGACTCCTAAGAGGTGTGAGATTTACGAACTGGAGTGGGGACGGGGGACCCCCATATGACGGCACAGAATGCAAATCGCCATTTCCTGGACTCCCGCTCTCAGTTCTGCTGTGGCATTCGCAAGGTGTGTTACTATAGGGTGAGGCATTCCCAAGGATCTCTCTTTCCTCCCACTTCCTCTTTGGTTTCTTGAGATCACCTGGCTCTCTCTGACCAAAGTCTCGAAGTTTGTTGAACTTTGAGGATTTTTGGGTCTGCAGCCTCTCTTTCGGTCGCTTGTTGCTGTTGTGGCAGGGGCTGTGGCGGGTTCAAGTGAATTATTCATGTTGTCATGTCGAATTGCCAAAAGGAAGAAGCTTCGAAGTCCGAAATTGCATTCTGCCAGCAGCAGGTACGCATCCAGCAGAGGTGGGAAAGAGACAACACTCGAGGGACGGAGGAGGGCTTGCGGGAGTTTTTACTGGGTTTCTGTTCGTCTCTGTTTTTTTGGGTGCAGCCCCCCCAATCCTAATTGATTTTCGGTTTACCTGTGCCAAACTCTTGTTGGTCGGGCAAACTGTTCCATTTTTTGACTAATGATAATGACTCCTGTGCCCCGTTTTCGGTACTCCATTTTGTGTGCTCTCGAATCTGAAACTTCAACTATTAGCAGCTCTAGAAAAGAACCCCGATTCGGTTTCAGTTTAATTCCACGAGTGGAAATACTACATACAAGTTTCAAACGGATTTACATTCTAGATCTTCCTGTCTGTCAATATATTTTGTTGCAGATTTGTTTCTGGAATGCAAACTTTTCTTGTATATTGGCATGTTCTCGACACAATCAATCGTATAATTAATAGAAATCTCATCACTTAATCGTAATTGCTGCAGCTGGATTATTTTTGTCGCTTCTGGCCCTTTCTTTTTAGTGCCTGCTTTTCGTTTCCTATGCAATAGTTTCTGCCGTGGGATGGCCATGAAATATTAATTTTTAAAGCCTTCTGCTTATATAGATCATAAGATGTGTTTCAACACCCATATAGCTGCAACTGTAAATAAAGCTAAGGGTGTTTTAGCGTTCATCAAGCGTTGGTCCAAGGAGTTTGACGACCCGTACGTTACGAAACAACTGTACATCTCGTTAGTACGTCCTATATTGGAGTATTGTTCTTGTGTGTGGAGCCCGCAGTATAAAGAGCAGCAGGCTGTTATTGAATCCGTGCAAAAGCAATTTTTAATTTTTGCTCTTCGGAACTTTAACTGGGACTCGGGTAGAATCTTGCCACCCTACCGGTCTAGGCTAAATCTTATTGACCTGCCGTCGTTGCACCATCGCAGAATATGCAATGGCGTAATGTTCGTGCACAAGCTCCTTATTGGGACTGTTGACTCCCAAACTCTCTTGGGTCAGATTGACTTGGCCGTTCCATCCAGACCTACCCGTACTTTTAGGCCTATCCGTCTACCCATATGTAGGTCTAATTATGCTGATCATGAACCTTTTAGGGTTTTATGCCATAATTATAACTCCCTCTGTCTAACCCTATCCCCTGAACTGTCTCTTAAACTAATTGCATGCAATATTTATAATCATTTAAATTTAGCTAACTTTTAACTTATCTTTTTCTGCCTTTAGTAACTAAGTACCATTATTAACAGATAATTTGTTAATTTAATAAATAAATAAATAAATAGCAAATAAGCTTCGAGTGCAGTTTCATATTTCTTGAAGTGCAGTGCAGTTTATTATTTTTGATGTCGAGGCTTCGCATTTCTTGTAACGAAGTGCCTGTTTATCGCTTCAAGAGAAGCTCATTAGGAATGTTTGAAATTCAAGCGCTGGCGAGGAGATAATTAATTGACAGCCCCTCCCGTTAGGGTGTCGCCTTATCTATCGGTGGAGAGCAATAAGGGGGAATTACCTAAATGATTGCCCAAGGTTGTTTCTCATGTGGCTCGATCTGGGCCTGGCCATATGTCTGCTGGTATGTATGTACGTCAATTGCGAAAAGCTAGCGAAATGTCATATACTGGGGACTCTTATCAGGCTGTTAACACAACTCATCGAACTATGAGTAGTTTTTTTTCAGCCCCAATACATGGTTTCGGGCACGTCGACCAGACTTTACGTCAACAGGAAATAGAGTACGTGTAGTATAGTAAAACGTGTAACACACTCCTACCTTGACTGCCAATTGAAGGCTGCAACAGCTGCAGCTGGATCAGGAATATACTCAGAGTCCACGTTGTTATCGTCGTGTGGGCCATGTTAATGAAATTGTTTCGACTGCTAATTTACGGGAGCGGTTACGTTACGCGGTTATTTGAGGGCCAGAGAATTTTGTTTACGATCCCGCGGCGTTTTGCTCGCACTGCATTTTGGCCGTTGGGGGTTTTAATTTGATTCTTTTCTTACATTCACACACACAGGAGCGGGTAAACACGCACAGAAACTCACTCCACTTTTGTTGTGTATTCTTTGGCGAATCTTTCGCGTTGCTGCGTTTTCTCAATCAGATTTACGTTTACGTTTGTTTTGCCGGCTCTTTGCACCATGCAACAACAAATTTAGTTATTTTTGTTGTTCCCCTGCATTTCTGTGCAGCAACAACAACACAAAAAACTACATCAACAAATTGCACGCAAACACAAACACACACACAGAGAGTAGTGTTGTCTCGCTCTAACTATCACTTGAAGATACCGCACACACATCTTATAGTTTCGCGTGATTTATTCACTAATTATCAATCTCGTCGTTTTCTTCAAGAAAAACGCATTTTCCTTCAGCAATTCCCCGACGCAGCATGCGCGGAACGACCTTGCTCAGTTTTTTTTCGACGCCGAATGCAGTGTGAACGCAGACTTCTCGATGAAATATACCGTCCGACCCTCAGAAATATACCAAAGTATACGGTCTCATTTAGCTATATAGCAAATTTAGCCATGCCCACATAATTTTATCCGATTAATGAATCAATTTTCTACTGAACTGACTTATTTTAACCACTTGCTTTTATTGCATTTCGCGTAAAAAGAGGTTTTAGCGAAAAATGAAACGTAATAGAACGTAAGAGAAAAATCGATCCACTTGCTAGATTTCTTTATTCCGTTGAATAATGCTGCCTATCTAAAACCTTTAATTCTGCCCACATAATTTTATCCGATTAATGAATCAATTTTCCACCTGATTGACTACTTTTAAGTACTCTCTTTTATTGTATAGTGTAGAAAACAATGTTTAACCAAAAAAAGGTCAACAAAAAAACAGTGGCAACGTAAGTGAGTATGTAACGTAAGTGAGTATGTAACGTAAGTGAGTATGAAATGTCACGCCAACCGGAGTTTGGGCTCAGCTATACCCTAATTGGTTAATATACATATGTATATGAAGAAACTGTTTTTCCAAGCTGTTTAAAAACGCAATTAATATAGAAATTATCTCAGATTGTTATGTTTTAGACATATTAAGGCAAATGATTATTGTCTTGTAAATATATCGATCCCGATACCCATTATTGGTGTCTGTGAATAGACCACTACCACTAACCATACAGTATATAGATGTGCCAGTTCATACAACGAAAGCGTCACACACGTCACGCGTTCAGTACCCCAGAGTGACGTCATCATGAGAGAGAGAGCGCAGAGAGAACATCTTTGCATGTGTTAGTACACACGCAATATGTTTCGACAAAAATATGTGATTGCATGCTTTTTCAGATTTTTTTGAACTCTCTCAGGTCTGGTTCTGTTTTGCCACCAGAATGTTTTAGTGTATGGGTGCACATGCATTCTCACGTACTTTGCGTGAGTGTGTTTAGTATTGCTGGCCGCTAGAACTGAAATTTGAGTTTGGTTCTTGTTTTGGGTCTTTTGATGGACTGACCTACCGCCACAAAATAAATGAAGAATGGGCAGGGGGTGGGGGTATGGTACACTAGGGCGCGGGAAATGAAATAAAAGCTGTTATTTGTTTGATTTATACCACAAAATATAAAATATTACAATAATAAAATTACACATTTATTTCCTTATTTTAAACAGGTTTATTAGGTTAGGTTAGGTTAGGTTAACCCGGACGGCCCTCAGCGGGGCCACGCATAGGCCAATATGGCCCTTAGTTATCCGGATGGGGGTGTGTATGAACCGTCGCGGGAGTGTTAATGTGGTTTTAAAAAGTCCCCGAGAATCGAGGTGTTTTTAGCATAGGCCAGCAGTTCCTGTGGCGTCCTTTTGGAGGCATCTTCCAGTGATGCCAACACTGGGGCGCCCAGGTATCTCCTCCTTGCCCTTGAGAGAGCCGGACAGTTGCAGATGAGATGTTCCAGGGTTTCGATAGCCCCAGGTTCCTCACATTTCCTACGACTGTCTCTGTTGGTGATGCCTAGCTTTGCTGCATGTGCAGCAGCCAGACAGTGACCTGTTAGTATCCCCACTAGCAATCTACAGTCCTTTCGTGGTAGGTGCAGTAGGTAGTGGCTAAGTTTCTCGATGCGCTCCTTGCACATTATCTTCGAGGTTCTGCAGGTGGTGGTACTCCTCCACCTGCTATCAGTCTGTGCTCTAGCCTGCTTCTCTAGATCGCCTTGCAGCGTTCTGAGGGAGACAGGCACGTTCTCGGTTCTCCTATTCTCCAGCCCGACGCCTTCCTTAGCTAGTACGTCCGCCGCTTCGTTTCCTTCGATGCCCTGGTGGCTGGGAACCCAATAGATCCACACTGTCTTTGTCGTGCTTAGGATGTCTAATGCCTCCCTGCTCGCCAAGACACTTCTGGAACTGACCGCGGACGACTGCATGGATCTTGGCTGTCGACGAATAGGTTGACCGACTCGTGTGCTCGTTCTGTTAGGAGAGCGACCTCCGCTGCCTTCCCGATGGCAAAAACTTCTGCCTGGAATATGCTGCATTGGTCCGGAGCTTATACGACAGCCTTATCTCAGGGTCTGTACAGTATAGGCCCGCTCCTACTCCTCCTTCCATCTTGGAGCCGTCTGTGTATATGTTGAGGTGCTCAGTTTGGTCCCTTCCAATTTTCCAGTCTTCAGGTCCCAAAGATGTGGTTGTTTTGACGTCAAGGCTAGTTTGGGGGTCATGTAATCAGTTGATCTGGTCATGTCCCTGCCAATTGAACTGTGCCCGTATCCTTGTATGGATAGGTTTCCTGATGCTATAAGGCGTTGTGCTGCCTTTCCCGCAATCAGGCGAGCGTGAATGTCCAGGGGGTCGATTCCGAGTATAGTTTCGAGTGCTTTTGTTGGGGTTGACCTCAGCGCCCCTGTAATACAGAGCAGAGCCTGTCGCTGAGTCTTTTCCATAAGCTTATGGTATGTCTTCTTTTCAATAGCCTGCCACCCCACTAAGGCTCCATACAGCAGAATTGGTCGCACCACCGAGATATAGATCCAGTGCTGCTGAGCATCTTCTTGGATGCATAAAGCGCAATGGTAGCCTTCTTCACCCTTTCCACTGAATTGGGCCTCCATGCCAGCTTGCTGTCCAGAACTGTGCCTAGGAATTTCACCTGTGATTTTGGAGTCAGCCTAGTTTGGTCAATTTTCGTGGGGGTCCATATCGGTACCTTGTACCTCTTGGTAAAGAGGATGAGGTCCGTCTTGTCCGCGTTGATACTGAGTCCTACCTCTTCCGCCCACTCACGTATCTCCCTGAGTGTACGTTCCATTATGGAGCTGAGGGTCGATGGACATAGACCCGTAATAAGTATGCTTATGTCATCTGCATAGGCTGTTATTTTTGGGGCCTTTCTTTCAAATCTCTTAATGAGGTCGTCGACCACCAAATTCCACAGTAGTGGCGATAGGACTCCACCTTGAGGTGTGCCTCTGTGTGCCCCCCTTACCATGGAAGCGGTGCCCCACTCCGATTGCACCCGTCTACAACTTAGGAGGTTTTTGATCCAGACGTTGATTGCATGTTATTCGCTTCTAGGCGACTTGTTATTGCGGTTGTTGCCACGTTGTTGAATGCTCCTGAGATGTCCACAAATGCTCCCAAAGCATACTTTTTGTTGTGAAGGGCGCTCTCGATGGTGGCTACTAGCGAGTGTAGTGCCGTCTCCACTGATTTCCTCCCCTTGTGAAGGCGTGTTGGTTTATTGACATCAGTCCCCCTACCTCATTCCTGATGTGTAAATCCAACAGCTTTTCTAGTGTTTTTAGTAGAAAGGAGGTAAGGCTTATCGGTCTGTAATCCTTGGGACTCACGTGGCTGCACTTTCCTGCCTTAGGGAGGAAGACAACCCTCGAGGTTCTCCATTGGATGGGCATATAGCCTGTACTTAGGCATGCTGAGTATATTGAGAAGAGCCATGGGGTAATAACCTCTTTGGTCAACTGCATCATGGCTGGGAATATCCCGTCCAGTCCTGGTGCTTTTATGGCCGCGAAGGAGTCTATGGCCCAGTGGATTCTCTTAGTGGTTAACAGACCTATTGGGGGGTGCTGTTCCTCAGTTGCTAGGTCCTGATGCTCCTTGGCGTCAGTGACCTCGGTGCATCCAGGCCAGCGCCTCCATTAGTGCTGTTAGGGCTTCTTTACTGCCCTCTGTCCACTGTCCGTTGTCTAGTTTTAGTTGGCTCTGTACTGTAGGCTGCTTTGAGAGCAGCTTCCGGAGCCCAGCGGTTTCGGGCACTTTCTCAATGTTGGAGCAGAAGTTTCTCCACGAGTTCCTTTGTGCCTTACGTATTTCCTTCTTGTAGCTCCTAAGTAGGCTTTTATATTCCTCATTGACAATCTCTTCGTTCGCTTGTTTGGTGATCTTGAAGAATTCCTTGAGTTTGTTCCTTTGGAGAGAGAGATCTCGGTTCCACCAGAGTGGCTTGGACCTCCTCTTCGTTCTCGAGGGTTTGCACGATGCATGGTAGGCGTTCAGTAACTCGTTGGATAGGGTCTTTAGGGACTTCTCTATATCCTCCGCGGATTTCACTGAGCCCGGATTCGCGAGCTTCGAAGTAACAGTCTTTTTAAACTTTACCCAGTTTGTGTTTCGGGGGTTTCTATAGACTGTTATCTTCGAAGAGTGTTTGAATTCGCAGTTGAACTGAATGTACTTATGGTCTGAGAAGGATGGTCTTTCGAGGACTCTCCAGTCAGATACCAAGGTACTCTTTCCCGTGACAAGAGTTAGGTCTAGCACGTTTGACGAGGTGGGACCCACGAAGGTGTGTTCCTCCCCCACGTTTGCTACATCTAAGTTAGTGGATAAGATAAAGTCTAGGAGTGACTCACCTCTATCGTTGGTGTCAGGGCTTCCCCACACATTGTGATGGGCGTTGGCGTCTGCACCGATGAGGAGTTGGAGATTTTTGGAGCCGGCTTCTGTCACCAGACTCCTAAGTTCTTCCGGCGGGGTGGGCCTGTCGTGTGCCATGTAGCAGGAAGCTGCCATTAGGCGCTTTTCCTCGCTCTCCAGCATCACCACCGTCAGGTCGTCCGTGCTGTAATGAGCATGGATTCCCTTCCGTACGAGTACGGCGGTTCTGTTCCTGCTTACCGATGTAAAGTAGAGAAGGCTGTAATTTGAGGACTTTAGTCCGGCCGCAGAGTTGCCTGACGCAATCCACGGCTCCTGGACTAAAGCTATGTCGGCGGGCCCTTGCTCCATGGCAATGAGGAGCTCCGCCGACGCTACCTTGCTTTTATGGAGATTGAGTTCAGCACCCTTAGTGTCATGGGTGGCTAACTCAACCTCGCACGACGGGTTGACTATGATTGTCAGGTCACCGTCACCGTCTTCCTCCTCCTCCGAGTCGTCCAGCGCAAGACCCTGGGCGGCCTCCACTATGGTCTCCAGACCTAGGTCCTTCTCGACCTCGCCTGCCTGGAGGGTGTGCGCATCTTTATCCTCGGGGTGGCGCTTTTTCAGCCGTAGGTATGCGCTACCTACGCCCCACGCCATCTTCCCGAACTTGGGATACAGGATGTCCTCCGCCACCTTGCTGATCTGGAGGATCACGTGCTGGCCCCCCTCGTTGGGTAGTGGGCTACCGGCATGCAGAACCTTCCAATCAGCCGTTGGCACGTCCGGATTTTGCCTCCGCAGCAGCTTCCGTGCTCGCTCCCCCTGGACAGCAATGGGGAAGAGCACCTTCGCCTTTGGTATGGACGGGATCAGCTCCCTGTCTACCACCTCCAGCTTGGCCCCCTCCCACAGAGCTTCCAGTAGGGGCACCTTCTGCACCAGCCACTGCCACGTTGGGTCGTCATTGCACTTGAGGATTTTGACCCCGTTCAGCCATCCCGCTCCATCGAACGTGGGCATGGGAGCTAGGGTCCTCCTCCATTCGCGAGAACAGTGCTTCGACGAGCTGCGCGTGGACTAACTTCCACTGCGCCGCCGTCATCTTCCCGTTCTCATCGCTGCGATCGGTCAAGGCCACAATGAGATGTCTCTTGGACACCTCGCTCATGGCATTCTGCCTCGGCTTCCTCGTCTTCGGCTGGGGGTGGCCACCTTGGGCCCGCGTTGCCGCTTGCTCGCCGGAGTGTCTTTGGCAGCACTCTCGATCGAGCGTTGCCTCTTGGTGGCCAACATCTCCTCCACCTTGTTGGCGAATCCACCGTTTGTTGCCTTCATCTGCGGCAGCTGCGCGTAGTATTCGCGGCCCTCCTGTACCCGTTGCTCAGCCCAGGCTAGCTTGGACTTCTCCTCTTGGGAGATATCCGCCTTGCCCTGGAGCCGGCTCAGTAACTTGAGCTTTTGCCTTATACTGAGCTTTTGCCTTCATCCCCTCCCTGGAACGCTTCGGCCCTTCCCTACGCAGGGAGCTGGTACCTGGCTTTCCTCTTCGGTCTTGCTAAGGGATAGCACGCTCTCCAGGTCCGAGGCTGCATCGACAACTGCACCCGCGCGGCTCACCCTGCAACGCGTCGTTTTTGTGGCAGTAGTATAACAACTGACATGACCTGCTCCCGCCATGCCCGAGGTGTGACCGCTGGCGACACGCAGAGAGGATTGCTCCTCCCCGTGCGTTTGGGTTGACATCCCAACCCGTGTTTGCTCCTTATCTACCTCCATATTTGGCCCGAAGGTCCATACCGGCTAATGTTTTTCGGGGGGACCTCTAGCCATGGCCTTGGTTCAGTTCCCCCGACTTTAGATCGGGAAGACGATGGACCATAGCCTTAGCTAGACACTGCATTACCCCGGGCAAGGCAAGCGACAGTGCATTATCCTCGCCCGGGATAATGCAGTGTCCATTGCCCAGCCGGTACCCTCGTGGAGGGTTCAGCTAGAGGGTTTTTGCCAGCCAGGTTTATTATAAATTATAAAAATTATGCAAACGCCGCACTATGGTCCGAACGACCACTTTTGTTGGCCAAAACCTAATTTTTAAAAGTCACAACTAAAACTTGGTTTTGATCACTCTGCATTAGAAAAAGATGGACCATTAAAGCTGCGTACCAGAAATTTCCATAGATGGCGCCACATTCGCAAAATCAGCTGTGCAACCCAACTGTTTTTATAGTAAAGCACGTGAAGGGAAAAAGTGCCAAATTAATAACCATTTTAGATCTCTCAAAAATTGAAAAACGCCAAGAAGTGATGAAATTTTTTTGATGAATCTTAATCTGTCGAGTTCTTACTACGTGTTTTGAGTTTTTAACTGTCTCTAGTAGTTGTGATGTCTTCGCAATTGAAGGTTAAAGTGAGGCCTTCAACATGTGCCAACTTGTAATGAAAACTAATTTTTGAAAAGGTGTACAGAGTGAGTCCTACCAGTCCCACCCTGAAACCTTTTGTGTCTCGTAGATTAATAAATTCTTTTTGAAATGTATATAGTAAGAAATGCCACTTTTCACCACAATTCTTAGAATTTGCATTAATAGAGCATAACCTCAAATTCGAAAATGCAGAGTTGTTTGCCGTATGGAATCCAGAGAAGGGTAAAATTATCAATTAATTGAAAACGGATCTTAAGTCGACATATCATAAAAAATTAATAAAGCTTTTGAAGATACCAGCAAGAAAATTTGTTATCGCTTGGCAACATACCGGAACAAATGCAAGTAAAATTCAAAGATGTTTGAACGAAAATATGTGGATTGGCCACAAGCCTTTATTTCACTACTATTATCTTTATGCCCAGAGAATGCTAACTAAGTTCGTAAGGCTTTACCAGTCGGAAAGCCGGCACATATCTCACCTAACGAGGCGTTAACCTTGCTTCTAGACAAGGATCTCAGCAATAATTTACGGAAGCCTTTAAACGATTTTATTTTTATTTAAATCAAAATTTTTTTTAGGCATGCAACGCCGTTTTCTTAAATAAAATATGCTTATGTAAGATATGAATATTAGTTTATAAGATTTGAATATTATTTTAAGATTTACTCATCGATAGTATTATAAGAAATACCAATGTACTGCCAACACACATTCATTCGAATACGACGATCAAGAAAGAAGAACATATAATAAAACCGTGCTATTAAAAGTTTACATATCAGATGTGGGGTTTGCCAAAAAAAAAACTCTGTGATGAACTATGCAGACATAAGAGCGAAAATCAAAAGTGAACTTAGCGACATATTGCGTAGGCAAAACGTATATTTTGGGAGTACATTGGTATTTCTTATAATACTAATACTAATACTAAAAACTCAAAACACGTAGTAAGAACTCGACAGATTAAGATTCATCAAAAAAATTTCATCACTTCTTGGCGTTTTTCAATTTTTGAGAGATCTAAAATGGTTATTAATTTGGCACTTTTTCCCTTCACGTGCTTTACTATAAAAACAGTTGGGTTGCACAGCTGATTTTGCGAATGTGGCGCCATCTATGGAAATTTCTGGTACGCAGCTTTAATGGTCCATCTTTTTCTAATGCAGAGTGATCAAAACCAAGTTTTAGTTGTGACTTTTAAAAATTAGGTTTTGGCCAACAAAAGTGGTCGTTCGGACCATAGTGCGGCGTTTGCATAATTTTTATAATTTATAATAAACCTGGCTGGCAAAAACCCTCTAGCTGAACCCTCCACGAGGGTACCGGCTGGGCAATGGACACTGCATTATCCCGGGCGAGGATAATGCACTGTCGCTTGCCTTGCCCGGGGTAATGCAGTGTCTAGCTAAGGCTATGGTCCATCGTCTTCCCGATCTAAAGTCGGGGGAACTGAACCAAGGCCATGGCTAGAGGTGCCTGGCGGCCAGGCATAAAACGCTAGGGGGTGGTCCCCCGAAAAACATTAGCCGGTATGGACCTTCGGGCCAAATATGGAGGTAGATAAGGAGCAAACCCGGGTTGGGATGTCAACCCAAACGCACGGGGAGGAGCAATCCTCTCTGCGTGTCGCCAGCGGTCACACCTCGGGCATGGAGGGAGCAGGTCATGTCAGTTGTTATACTACTGCCACAAAAACGACGCGTTGCAGGGTGAGCCGCGCGGGTGCCGTTGTCGATGCAGACTCGGACCTGGAGAGCGTGCTATCCCTTAGCAAGACCGAAGAGGAAAGCCAGGTACCAGCTCCCTGCGTAGGGAAGGGCCGAAGCGTTCCAGGGAGGGGATGAAGGCAAAAGCTCAGTATAAGGCAAAAGCTCAAGTTACTGAGCCGGCTCCAGGGCAAGGCGGATATCTCCCAAGAGGAGAAGTCCAAGCTAGCCTGGGCTGAGCAACGGGTACAGGAGGGCCGCGAATACTACGCGCAGCTGCCGCAGATGAAGGCAACAAACGGTGGATTCGCCAACAAGGTGGAGGAGATGTTGGCCACCAAGAGGCAACGCTCGATCGAGAGTGCTGCCAAAGACACTCCGGCGAGCAAGCGGCAACGCGGGCCCAAGGTGGCCCCCCCCCAGCCGAAGACGAGGAAGCCGAGGCAGAATGCCATGAGCGAGGTGTCCAAGAGACATCTCATTGTGGCCTTGATCGATCGCAGCGATGAGAACGGGAAGATGACGGCGGCGCAGTGGAAGTTAGTCCACGCGCAGCTCGTCGAAGCACTGTTCTCGCGAATGGAGGAGGACCCTAGCTCCCATGCCCACGTTCGATGGAGCGGGATGGCTGAACGGGGTCAAAATCCTCAAGTGCAATGACGACCCAACGTGGCAGTGGCTGGTGCAGAAGGTGCCCCTACTGGAAGCTCTGTGGGAGGGGGCCAAGCTGGAGGGGGTAGACAGGGAGCTGATCCCGTCCATACCAAAGGCGAAGGTGCTCTTCCCCATTGCTGTCCAGGGGGAGCGAGCACTGAAGCTGCTGCAGAGGCAAAATCCGGACGTGCCAACGGCTGATTGGAAGGTTCTGCATGCCGGTAGCCCACTACCCAACGAGGGGGGCCAGCACGTGATCCTCCAGATCAGCAAGGTGGCGGAGGACATCCTGTATCCCAAGTTCGGGAAGATGGCGTGGGGCGTAGGTAGCGTATACCTACGGCTGAAAAAGCGCCACCCCGAGGATAAAGATGCGCACGCGAGGTCGAGAAGGACCTAGGTCTGGAGACCATAGTGGAGGCCGCCCAGGGTCTTGCGCTGGACGACTCGGAGGAGGAGGAAGACGGTGACGGTGACCTGACAATCATAGTCAACCCGTCGTGCGAGGTTGAGTTAGCCACCCATGACACTAAGGGTGCTGCAACTCAATCTCCATAAAAGCAAGGTAGCGTCGGCGGAGCTCCTCATTGCCATGGAGCAAGGGCCCGCCGACATAGCTTTAGTCCAGGAGCCGTGGATTGCGTCAGGCAACTCTGTGGCCGGACTAAAGTCCTCAAATTACAGCCTTCTCTACTCAACATCGGTAAGCAGGAACAGAACCGCCGTACTCGTACGGAAGGGAATCCATGCTCATTACAGCACGGACGACCTGACGGTGGTGATTCTGGAGAGCGAGGAAAAGCGCCTAATGGCAGCTTCCTGCTACATGGCACACGACAGGCCCGCCCCGCCGGAAGAACTTAGGAGTCTGGTGACAGAAGCCGGCTCCAAAAATCTCCAACTCCTCATCGGTGCAGACGCCAACGCCCATCACAATGTGTGGGAAAGCCCTGACACCAACGATAGAGGTGAGTCACTCCTAGACTTTATCTTATCCACTAACTTAGATGTAGCAAACGTGGGGATACGATATGCCAACACACATTCATTCGAATACGACGATCAAGAAAGAAGAACATATAATAAAACCGTGCTATTAAAAGTTTACATTTCAGGTGTGGGGTTTGCCAAAAAAAAAACTCTGTGATGAACTATGCAGACATAAGAGCGAAAATCAAAAGTGAACTTAGCGACATATTGCGTAGGCAAAACGTATATTTTGATCAAGATGCCAACATACACCAATTACGTACAGCAGTAAAAAAAATCATGGAAGACACGCATGAGCTAGGAAATACGGCGCCAAGCGCAGACGAGACTATGCAGGCAGACATTTTTGCAGTCCCGGTTGAGCGCGAGATAGATAGAGACAACCGTAGTGCACAACACGCAGTAAAAGCGGCGCCAGAAGAATATGGTGAAAATTTGCAGAAGGCTCGAGAAGCATTCATGCCGCGACAAGACAACGCTTGTTCGAAATTGACCATGCGATCAGATGAATACGAAGAAGAATCGCGCCGTTTGCAGCAGTTGGAACAATTGTACGTTTCTCGCAAGCGCTTAGCTGATCTCAAATTAAGCATATTGAAAACGGAGAAAGAGGCTATGGAGTTGGAAACGCCGAGAGATTGCATCGACTTGACACACATTGAGGCGTTGATGCGTCCATTTTCTGGAGATGACGACCAGGCTGTAACCAGTTGGATAAGTAACTTTGAGGACATTATGAATTTCCATGGTGTATCCGAGTCCAAATGCTGGATTTTAGCGAAGCGGCTGCTAGGCGGATCGGCGAAGGCGTACATCGACCATGTGGCGCCTTTGACTTGGCAATTGATGCGAGCAGAATTGCTCAACGTCTTTGAGCAGAAAGTGACAGCGTGGGACATTGGAAAGCGACTGGAGGCACGGAAAATTGCAAATAATGAAAGCGCATTGCAATATTTCGTCGCAATGTGCAAATTAAATAACTGCGGTAGCGGATTGTGTTTTTTAAAAGTTTTTATTTTACTTCTAACTTCACTGATATAGATTTAAGTAGAGGGTCACAAAGGATTCCGGGCAAAGGGTTTGCGCGATCTTAATTTTTAGCTCGACTTTGCGGTGTCGCTTCTGGATCAAGACTGACTTGAACTTTCTGATCTTTGCATCGTTGATCCCTTTCGGGAATAGTTTTTCTATAAACATTTCAATTGATTTCGCCATCCCGAGTATTGGATTTCGTCATCCAAAGAGAGAACTGTAAAATGCCTAAAGTGCAGGATCTGCAGAAAGCCGGGAGTGAGATTGTTTATGAGAAGCCGGGTGTGGGCAAACATTGGTTTTCCATTTAGGCGAGTGTCAAAGATTGGGATTGCGGCGGGAGCCCTTGAGATTGTACATCTTAGAAATCAATTAGGCGGAGGCCCAAGATTGAAATTGTTTTCGTTTTGGAAAGCCAAAGATTGTTTACAACTCGTATAAGAGCTCAATAGAATTGGGTACGTTAACTCCCCCCATTCTTAAATGTTTCGTCCCGATACATTTTGAAGTTCTGATAGAGCTCTAATTTCTTCTGACAGTATTTGAATGTTGCTTTCCACTATTTCTTCTGACGGTATTCTTATTGATTTAATAAGTACAAATTTGGTTAATTTATAGCCGAAGTAAAATAACATTATCAATATCAAAATGATTAAGAATAATGTTGGTAATGGTAAGGCCGTATTACCTAATGTTATAAGGGGATTTAAAATATTAACATTATCAAAAGAAAATTGCTTATCATTCGATTGTATATAATCAACTAATTCAAAATCGCTATATCTATGATGCGATATATATCTTAGAATTTTACCCTTATCATTTATGTGGGTTATATTATTTATTACAATTGTGTTGTTGAATATAAGGAGATACGATCCTAACAAAGTAGTATTGTCTACGATATTTTTGCCTGAAACTAATATGGCACCATCCTGAATGATGTCTATTTCTTTGTTTTTTTCCCTTTTTTTAGTGCAGTTGGCTTTAAAGCCATTAAGTAAATTGGTGAAACAGGTCTTCTTTAAATTTATTTGTGCGTAATTGTTAAAAGTTTCACTTTTAAAATTATTCATTAAATAGTATTTCTCCTTACATTCACAAACTTTTTCACTTATAACTAACATTCCATCATTTTGTGAGATGGCTCTTGCATGGTAAAACTTGCAAATATCTTTAATTTGAGGATATTTTATGTAAATGATTATTAAATCAGCATTTCGAATTATTTTAACCGTTGCAATGTCCAGCAGATCAGACAGTTCAACAGGATGTTTTTCATGCTTATAAATGTCCTCTATTTCGTTTTTATTTAAAATTTTTGTATTGAAAATGTTTACTTTTAAGAGGGTTATGGTATCAACTAAATTTAGTAGGTCAAAAGTTATTAATTTTAAACGATGCTTTCTCAGTATCGTTTCTTCATTGATAATGACATTTTTTAATGAATTTGATAGCAATTCAATTTCTTTGAAAAATTTGGAATTTATTACAAATTGTTTATTATTATTTTCAGTTAATTCATTTACTTTATTTTGTATTTTCAAAAAGTCGTCATGATCAGGGCTGCCTGCTATCCATTTCCAAATGGTACCTAATTCATTTATTCCCCTTTCGTTCCGTTTTGGAACTAATTCTGAAATCATTAATTTTAATAGACTTAAGTCCATTGATATTTCCCACTCATCGTCTGAATTAATTGCTTTGTTGACATATTTGGATTCTTTATCAATTATCTCTCTATAAAAACTCAAATTAGTAATATGGAAAAGTTCAGCGTATGTTTCATAAGTGTAAACGTCTCTGTCGTCTTTGAGCAATAGATAGTCACTATGCGTATAGTCAATTACTTCCGAAGTCGTCAATATAACAAAAGTCAGTATTAGTATATTCGCATACATTTTCTGGAAAAAAAATATTTAATATTTGATGTTATCTTTATGTATAATTCTGCTTCTATTGTTGATTATAATTTTATTCGGTCGATTTTCCTTGACTACCTGCTTTTTGTATCGGGATTGAAGTTTATTTCTTTCCCCGAATTTCTTTTCATAAACTACTTCTCCTATTTTATAATCTTTTTCTCTTCTATCTTTGTTATGTAGCTTAAGCATTTTGGTCTGAGCTTCCTTAAGTAATATTGGATTATGCTTGTGTTCTATTTTGTTATACAATATGTCATATGGCATTTGATTGGTCGTTGAATGTATCGTCAGGTTATATTTCAGTGCCGCCCTTATTATTATTTCTGAATAATCTGTTAGATTTAGTTCATCCTTGATGCACCGCGCTATTTCTGTTAGTGTGGAATGTACCCTTTCTACCTGACCATTTGAGGTGCTGTGTCTGGGATCAGCATAATAAATAGTTAAGTTACTTCTTTGTATGAATGATCTAAATTGTGCTGAAGTAAAGCTTGGTTGTCAGTCATTAAAGATGTTGCTAACGGAAAGTGTTGCAAAATTTCCATTACCTTATTTTCAATGTTTAATTTACTTTGAATTTCCTTGACCACCAAGTATTTGGAATAAGAATCTATACAAGTTATGAATGTTAGGTTTTGGGCATAGTATATGTCTAAGTGTAATTGATCTCCTTCTTTTGCTGGAATGGGAGCTTCCCCAATTGGAATTTTTACAGGGTGTCTGTGATATTTGTTTTTGTTACAGATCTCACAATTTTTTATATATTCTTTTAATTTTTTGTGCAGGTTTGGCCAATAATACAGCTTAGTTATTTGCTTGTAATTTTCGTCTAGTCCTCTATGGGCTCTGCAATGTGTTTCTTCTATAATTATAGCTTTATCTTCTGAATTTACTACATCTTGGAGGAACTTTCTCGTGAAGAGAAATTTATTTATGAAGTTTTCCTTTAGCTTATTTTGGATAAGGTATAAATCTTCTAAAGTGCAGTGTATTCCTGTGGTTAAGTGAGGCTGAATAAATTCTTTTAAAATTATTAGCAGATTGTCTACCGTATCAAATTCAATAATATGTCGGTATTTTCATAAACTCTTACTAACTCATGAACTGTGAATCTCCCTTGCGCTAATAGTAGCTGCTGTTTAAATTGGTTTAGAGGCTTGCTAGTCTCTTGAATGACGTTTTCAAAACTACTCTCTGCTGAATGCTGAGTATTTATGTCTGATTCTGATTCTGTCTGGTCGACATCACTATCTGTCATATGATTTATTTTAATCCGAGATAAAGCGTCCGCTACTACGTTAGTTGAGCCTGGCTTATAAATGATTTTTGGTGTGAAACTTTCTATGAAGTAATACCAACGTTTCATTTCAACATTTGGATTTTTTTGCGACATTGCAAAGGACAAAGGTTGGTGATCTGTATGTATTTCAATTCCACTCACTCCGTATAAATAATTTCGCAAATTTTTTAATGCCCATACAAAAGCTAATAATTCCTTTTTATTAGTAGCATATAGCTGCTCGGTTTTACTTAAAGTTTTAGAAATAAATGTTATGGGATTCCCATCTTGCGACAAAACTGCACCTATTGCTATGTCCGATGCATCTGTGGTTAATGTGAATTTTTTATTGTAATCTGGTTGTACTAATTCAATATGTGCTATTAAACTGTCCTTTAAATTATTAAATGCTCCAATTGCTGGTTCATCCAGCTGTATTAATGTTTTCTTGGATGCCCTTCGTGAAACTTTCCCATGTACTCCACTGAGATATTTTGTTAATGGTTTGGCAATTGTAGCATAATTTCGGACAAATTTTCTGTAATACCCTGTTAGTCCTAAGAAGCTACGTAGCTCTCTGATATTTTTAGGAATTGGATAGTTTTGTATTGTGGAGATTTTGTCTGGATCTGTTTTAATGATATTTTGGGAAACAATGTATCCCAGAAATTTGGTTTCCAATTGAAAGAATTTAGACTTTTCTAGGGAAATTTTCATGTTAGCGTTTTGCAATATCTGTATTATATGAATTAGATCTTTATAATGTTGTTCTATAGTTTTTGAAAATATTATTATATCGTCCATATAGACGTGACAAGTTTTCCCAACTTGTTCTCTAAGTATATCGTCCATTGCCCTTTGGAAAATTCTGGGAGCGTTCGTCAATCCCATAGGCATTGTTAGAAATTCATATTTGCCGTTATTTATGGAAAAAGATGTTTTTTCAATATCTGATTCCCTCATTAAAATCTGATAGAAACCTGACTCTAAATCAATGGCCGAGATATACTTTGCTTTACCTAAATTGGCAAGGATTACTGAAGGATCTTGCATAGGGTATCTATCCGGTATGGTGTTTTCATTAAGTTTCTTAAAGTCTTTTACTAATCTATGTTTAGGAGTTCCGTCCTCATTTACTCCCTTCTTTGGTACTACTATTACCGGTGAATTATATGGGCTTTTACTAGGTCTGATTATACCTTCATCTAACATTTTACTTATTTCGTTATTAACGAAATCGTTAACCGAATAAGCGTATGGATACTGCTTGCCATATACCGGTTTATAATTTTCAGTGTTAATCTCTCCTTTTATATCCGTTCTGAACGGTAACTGTAAATTTATATTGGCATGGTCTTCTTCGATGATAGATACCATTTTCTCTCTGAGATTTTCTAAATTGTCCTCTTTGTAGGTTATTGTGTTATACAATTTCATTTTTTTCAATTCAGAATTTGCATGATTTTAAATGTCGGATATTTCTACGACGGCGCGTTCAGGATTTTTGCATCCCAAACTTTTAAATTGTTCATTGTCGGATAATTCAACGACGGCGTGTTCAGGATTCTTTAATCCCAAACTATTCGAACTTTTAGTGTCGGATAATTCAACGACGGCGTGCTCAGGATATTTTAATCCCAAACTATTAAAACTTTGGATGTCGGATAATTCAACGACGGCGGGTTCAGGATATTTTAATCCCAAACTATTGACGGATAATTCTTCGTCGGCGTGCTCAGGATTTTTTGATCCCAAGCTATATAAACTTCCTTCTACCTTTACTGAATCACTTTTCATTTCTTTTTCTTCTTCAAAATATTTTTTTTATTATATATTCCTTCAACGGAAGGATGGGTTTTCCTTCTATAAAGGTTAATTTGTTTAAAGAAAGGACCTCGTCATATATTAGTTTCTCCTCATTGTCTTTATAACTTAAATTCCCCTTTCCTGTATCAATAACAGCTCCGATTTTCTTTAATAGGTTAAATCCTATTAGTAAATCTGCATCCATTCCATCTATTTCATAAAACACTTGTTTTGTGTTGAAAATAGTTATATTATGGAAATATTTAATTATTGAAAACCCTTTCACTGTAGCAACTTTCTTATAAATTGATAATTTTTTTTTATTTTCGTAAATTCCCTTTTTTATATAACAGGAAGTTGCTCCCGTATCTATCAAAACTTTTAATTCTCTGTTTATTTTTTTATCTACTCTTTTTAAGTAGGGCAGACCTACTTCGGGGGCTGATCTAAAAAATGGTCCTCCTCAATGTTATTTATCCGCATTGCTTTATTAGCCGGTTGTTCCGACATTTCGTTTGGCTTTCGTTTCTGCGCCTGATTTTCGTTAGACTGATTATTCGGTACTACGTTTGCCCTAAAATGCTGAGCTTGGTTATAATTGTTATTATTTCTCCTATAATAACCGTTAGTATTCTCCCGATAATTTCTAATATTATTATTTCCCCTGAATTGATTGCTGTTCTGTCGGTTCTTGATTTGTATCGATTCGTCTACATCCATTGGTTCTGGGGCCTGATTTTGTTGTCTATTACCCAAGAAATAGGGTTGTCCCCATGACATGTTATTCCTCTGAAGATCCTTTTTTTGGTCGAATGGTGAACTATTAGTCCTTGGTTGTCGTTGGTTGAATCTTAATGTATTGTAGTTATTATTCCCTGAATTTCTGGGGCCACTGAATTGGTAGGCAAATTGGGCCCGAATGTTATTTGATTGCAATTCCTGTACCTTTGCCCAGGCATTCGGTAAATCTGGGGGATTCAATGAAAATAGGATTTCTGCAATGCCGCCGTTTAGGCCAGTGACAAAAATGCGTAAGGCATTGTCTCTAATTTTCTTATTTGATTCTTTCGTGATTTCACTGTCCTTTCCGTGAGTCATTATTGTCTTATTTATTAACAAGGTCATTTTCTTGTTAACCTCGTTATAGAAATCTATTATTGAAAGGTTCCCTTGTCGGGGAACGCTTAACTCCTGTTCTATTATGTAAATTGGTCTCTTGTCACTGTAAACAAAGTCAAGTCGTGAAAGTATGGCATCAAAATTTAAAACTGTCCCGTGGTTGGTCAGTGCGTCATGTGCTGGTCCTGTTATTTTGTTTCTCAAAATTGTTAAGGCAATATAATATTGCTTACTTCCTTTCTTATATAACTTCACTGCAGTTTCTGCAGCTTCCCTCCATCCTACGTATTGGTTTAATCCACCATTGAAAATTGGTAGGGATTCTATTACCTTTAATGTGGTGTCATCTTTTATTGTCTCGTCTATTGCTTCTGCCTGATAATCTGATACCTGATCGGATTTAGTTTCTATTTGTTGTTTTAAATTTACAATTTGCTCCTGTACTTGTGAAATTTGAAGTGCTATCAATTGTTTGACCAGATCTGCAGTGAGATCGGTCCTTGTTTGTGAGTTAATAATTTTTAGTTTTTAAAAATCTAAAGTTAGTTGATCCACCTTAAATTTTTCTTATATGTTTTTTTTTATAATCTAATATAACCTAATTGAACTTATTAATACAACTTTTGCTCACGAACTATCCGGTAGGGGTCGTCCTTCTTAGTTTGGCTGACAGATCTTCGAACGGGTCTTCCTTCTTGATTTGGCTGACAGGTCTTCGAGCGGGTCTTCCTTCTTAAATTTCTTTGTTTAACTGGGTCTTCTGGGGGTCTTCCTTCTTTGGTTTAGCTGATAGTTTCACTTTCTTTGTGTTTTGGTTTGGTTGGTTTTGTTTAAAAACTTTGGTTTTTTTGGTTTTTTGTATTTTTGAATTGTCTTGATTAGCTTTTGTATTTATTTGTATTTTGTATTGTATTTGTATTTGTATGGTATATTGTATTTATTTTTGCACACCCTAAGCTCCGGTTTGTTTCCTTTTAATCTCACTTTTTCTTATCTTATATCTCACAGTCACTCCGCGTTTTTATATCTGAAGGATTTATTCCATTAATTAATTGTCCTTCGGGTTTCGGCACGACGCAACACTTTTATTATTCGGTGCTTTTTATACAACGTCGCCCCACGTTGGGCGCCAATTAAATAACTGCGGTAGCGGATTGTGTTTTTAAAAAGTTTTTATTTTACTTCTAACTTCACTGATATAGATTTAAGTAGAGGGTCACAAAGGATTCCGGGCAAAGGGTTTGCGCGATCTTAATTTTTAGCTCGACTTTGCGGTGTCGCTTCTGGATCAAGACTGACTTGAACTTTCTGATCTTTGCATCGTTGATCCCTTTCGGGAATAGTTTTTCTATAAACATTTCAATTGATTTCGCCATCCCGAGTATTGGATTTCGTCATCCAAAGAGAGAACTGTAAAATGCCTAAAGTGCAGGATCTGCAGAAAGCCGGGAGTGAGATTGTTTATGAAAAGCCGGGTGTGGGCAAACATTGGTTTTCCATTTAGGCGAGTGTCAAAGATTGGGATTGCGGCGGGAGCCCTTGAGATTGTACATCTTAGAAATCAATTAGGCGGAGGCCCAAGATTGAAACTGTTTTCGTTTTGGAAAGCCAAAGATTGTTTACAACTCGTATAAGAGCTCAATAGAATTGGGTACGTTAACTTACAGCATAGCGTCGCAAGCAGACATGGCCACGAATTCGTTAGTACAGACGTTAACCAGAAAGTCAATTAGTCCTAAGATAGCACGGTGGTCCCTAGAGTTAGAGAACTATGATTACTCCATTATGCACAGACCTGGGGCCAGTATGGCGCACGTTGATGCGCTGAGCAGACAAGATCAAGTGACGAATATGTTAGAGGATGGTTATAGACTCAAATACGGTTTAGAAAAGTCTAATTTAGAAAAAGATGAGAGTAGAAAGCAATATACAAGGAATAGTGTAAGTAGAGACAACACTGGTAGTGAGCATAGAGGTACCGTAGAGAACCCTGTGATTAAGTGAAGAGAATTAAATATCAATAGAGAGCGTAGTAGTACCGTACAGAACCCTGCGATTGAGTGTGGAGAATCAAGTGCAGTAGGAAGTAGATTGGGAAATAGGTGCAAGTCTGATGATAGAGAGAACCTTGGTGGTGATTGTAGAGATAACATAGAGAAAAGTGAATATAGGGAAGAGGATGGATGGAAGATTGAAATTAGAGATTTGAGCCAATGTAGAGAAAGCGTTAACGATGTGGTGGGGGGAGTAAAGTACATTAATAGTATGAATTCAGATAAAGAGAAAAAATGTGTTGAGGATACAGTAGAGAGGGACAAGTTAGAGTTTCAGGACGAAAGATTACTAAATTCATTGATAGTTGGGGTAGTAGGTGCAACGCCAGAAGATGTTGATTTGATATTGCAAACAGAACAGATGCGAGACAAGGAAGTAGTTAGGATTCGAAAAATGCTAGAGGATGGAATTGAAGTAGATTTTGAAATGATTGATGGTATTGTTTACAAGAGGAGTTGTGAAAACAAACTATGTTTCTATGTACCAATGTGTATGGAAGAGCAGTTGATAAGGCGGTCACACGAAAAAATAGGACATCTGGCCGCAGAGAAGTGCGTGAGTGACCTTTTGAGGACCTACTGGTTTCCGTCAATGAGAAGTAAAGTGGCAAGTTTCATCAGAAACTGTCTACCGTGTATACTACACTCGATGCCTAAAACAATCCATAACAGAACGCTCCATAGTATCCCAAAGTCGTGTGTTCCTTTTCATACCCTACATGTTGATCATTTGGGTCCGATGCCGAGTATAAGATCTAAGCGAAAACACCTCCTTGTGGTAATAGATGCATTCATTAAGCTTGTCAAATTGTTCCCGGTTAATAGTACCAGCACGCGGGAAGCGAAGGATGCCTTAAGTAAATATTTTGATTTCTATAGTCGCCCTACTAGGATAATATCAGATCGTGGGACCTGTTTCACCTCGTTAGAGTTCTCTAGTTTTCTGCAGGAGAGAGGGATAGAGCACATTAAGGTAGCTACAGGTGCACCGCAGGCAAATGGCCAAGTGGAGCGGGTGAATCGTGTTCTTACTCCTATGTTAGGAAAACTGTTAGAGCCCCTTGAGCAAGCCGATTGGTATAGGTTGATGAGCAAGGTAGAGCACGCCATTAATAACTCCGTTAACAGCAGTACGAAAAAGACACCTAGCACATTGTTATTTGGAATACCCCAGAAAGGACCCGTTGTAGATGAATTAACCGAATACCTAGAGGAGAAGTTAGCGTCAGAACTTAGAGAGTTGGAAACTATAAGAGAAATAGCAAGTGAGAACATACGGTTGTCGCAGAAAAGAAATGAGAAGATGTATGCCCATAAACATAGAGCCCCATTAAAGTATGAACCTGGTGACTATGTAGCAGTCCGGCATGTGGACACAACACCGGGGATCAATAAGAAGTTCGCACCAAAGTATCGAGGACCGTACAGGATCAATAGAGTATTGGATAATGATCGTTATGAGGTTGTCGACATTGAGGACTGTCAGTTGACGCAAATGCCACTCCGAAGTATATTAGAACCAGCAAGGCTTAAACCCTGGGTAGAGTGCAAGGATAAAACTATGGTCTCATGTTGTTAATCGATGAAATAGTATGTTAAGTAAGACAATACCGAATAAGAAATGTTTAACCAACTGTATGCCTTAGTGTGTAGATCGTGGGCGATCTGTAGTCAGGTTGCCCGAATGTAAGATATGAATATTAGTTTATAAGATTTGAATATTAGTTTAAGATTTACTCATCGATAGTATTATAAGAAGTACCAATGTACTCGATATATCGATACTTGTCGAGGACAAGTATCGATATGCCAACACACATTCATTCGAATACGACGATCAAGAAAGAAGAACATATAATAAAACCGTGCTATTAAAAGTTTATACTTAATACTTTTTTTCACTATAACTAATAATTTAAATATGCATTATGTAAACTTTTAATAGCACGGTTTTATTATATGTTCTTCTTTCTTGATCGGCGTATTCGAATGAATGTGTGTTGGCATATCGATACTTGTCGAGGACAAGTATCGATATATCGAGTACATTGGTATTTCTTATAATACTATCGATGAGTAAATCTTAAACTAATATTCAAATCTTATAAACTAATATTCATATCTTACATTCGGGCAACCTGACTACAGATCGCCCACGATCTACACACTAAGGCATACAGTTGGTTAAACATTTCTTATTCGGTATTGTCTTACTTAACATACTATTTCATCGATTAACAACATGAGACCATAGTTTTATCCTTGCACTCTACCCAGGGTTTAAGCCTTGCTGGTTCTAATATACTTCGGAATGGCATTTGCGTCAACTGACAGTCCTCAATGTCGACAACCTCATAACGATCATTATCCAATACTCTATTGATCCTGTACGGTCCTCGATACTTAGGTGCGAACTTCTTATTGATCCCCGGTGTTGTGTCCACATGCCGGACTGCTACATAGTCACCAGGTTCATACTTTAATGGGGCTCTATGTTTATGGGCATACATCTTCTCATTTCTTTTCTGCGACAACCGTATGTTCTCACTTGCTATTTCTCTTATAGTTTCCAACTCTCTAAGTTCTGACGCTAACTTCTCCTCTAGGTATTCGGTTAATTCATCTACAACGGGTCCTTTCTGGGGTATTCCAAATAACAATGTGCTAGGTGTCTTTTTCGTACTGCTGTTAACGGAGTTATTAATGGCGTGCTCTACCTTGCTCATCAACCTATACCAATCGGCTTGCTCAAGGGGCTCTAACAGTTTTCCTAACATAGGAGTAAGAACACGATTCACCCGCTCCACTTGGCCATTCGCCTGCGGTGCACCTGTAGCTACCTTAATGTGCTCTATCCCTCTCTCCTGCAGAAAACTAGAGAACTCTAACGAGGTGAAACAGGTCCCACGATCTGATATTATCCTAGTAGGGCGACTATAGAAATCAAAATATTTACTTAAGGCATCCTTCGCTTCCCGCGTGCTGGTACTATTAACCGGGAACAATTTGACAAGCTTAGTGAATGCATCTATTACCACAAGGAGGTGTTTTCGCTTAGATCTAATACTCGGCAACGGACCCAAATGATCAACATGTAGGGTATGAAAAGGAACACACGACTTTGGGATACTATGGAGCGTTCTGTTATGGATTGTTTTAGGCATCGAGTGTAGTATACACGGTAGACAGTTTCTGATGAAACTTGCCACTTTACTTCTCATTGACGGAAACCAGTAGGTCCTCAAAAGGTCACTCACGCACTTCTCTGCGGCCAGATGTCCTATTTTTTCGTGTGACCGCCTTATCAACTGCTCTTCCATACACATTGGTACATAGAAACATAGTTTGTTTTCACAACTCCTCTTGTAAACAATAC